>NC_064614.1:335689847-336337347 GCF_023898315.1 Schistocerca nitens | reverse complement strand
AGTGAAAATAATAAAACAAATAGAGGCCGCTGCTGAATCATTTGTTGCTTGTGCAGTTCGTTCAAAAAGACGGTCAAACTACGGACAATATCATCGGCAGACTGGGACGGACAAGAACAGATGTCTTTATAAAGACAGATAAAATATCTGTCGAGAGATATCACATCCTCTGGGAAACTATAGCTGATTATTTATTGCAACCTCAGTTGCTATGTAATATAATGATTACCGTTTCCAGACGATAGTGGCCATATTCAGACCTAAAAAATATGAGAGAAAAAGGACAGTTATTTTGAAAGAAACCTTGAATCCTGTCGTATGTTTCAATGTGTATAATCAAAGTGAAGATGACCTCTAACGGGCTAAACCGTTAATAAACTGCATTACATCGCAACTCAGATTACAATGAATAATATTATTAAAGGAGTTGAATGTAATAATAGGTGTCTAGTACCACTCTCAAAACTGATTTAACGAAATAGAAGGCGTACGACCAAACACTACACGGAGTTAATACGTTAACGCTACGGTGCAATCCGAGAAAGTGAAACTGCGTAGAAGATTATATTTGCAAAGACATCACAATGTCTATTTGATGATGTTTTCGTCCAGCAGATGAACTGACAAGAACCGGAAAAGGCGCCAGCCGAGTCACATAGAAAGTTTTCTCTGATATTTGTCTGTAGTAAATGACACACAAACAGTAAATTATGATAGCTAAACCGTAATTGCAATTCGGATTTTTTTGAATATGTATGTAGTCACGTTAACGAAGGAGACTGAATACGTTGAGCAACAGTTCATGGTCGTGAGAGATTAACAAGTAAAAGGACTTATCGAGTTGTATTAAGAGAAAATATAAACATTACTGAAGTACTTATACTAATCGATTAGTGACAGATTTGGTTAGTAATGCGCTAGTCGCAGAAGTATTAAGGAAGCTTCTATGGGTGACGCTACGAAAATGTTTAGTATTGCTGCAAGACTTAACGACAAAATCCCAGGAATGCACGCTTCAGATTCACATTAGTACCTCCATCATTCGCAAAATAACCACGACGCTATAATGAGAGAGATTCTGGCGGGACACGACAGCAAACCACTACCACTAGAAAATAAAGAAAACCTGCAGTTTGCCACTTTGTGTTGACCGCTGTAAGGCTAACTGGCTTCCGATAAGAATTACGATCAAAGACGACATATTTTTCTACTGTAGGTCTTATTTGCAACAGGAATATACGTTAAGATCAAGGCGGAAGAATGAGCTATGTTATTCGAAGACAGTACTGACTGCTGGCAGAAATAAGTTATTGTTATTGGATTTGTTTCCATATTTGGGGGAATTATGTATTTTGTGTGCAACAATACGGTACACATAGCGAATGGAAACACCATTCCACCACGATTTATTCTGCATTGTAGTTGTACTCGTTTCCTATTGGGTAGCTCGCGATACGTCCATCTTTATACCGCTACCAAAGTCGTTCTTCAAAAATGCTTTGTTTTGATAGGGTTAACTTCTTCACGATTCTGAAATACTTCATGTTGGCGTCAGAGCATGGTAGAGGCCCTACACATACAATTTTATTTCATAAAGTATTTCAACATTCAGTGCGCGGTCACTAATGGATGTATCAGACAATTATAATGATCGCCAGCTATCCATGCTATGGAACTGGAAGCGCTAATTGTTATTAACATGAATTTCAGTGAAATGTTGAGAGGATCATTAACAGAGTATACAGTACCAGGGCATTTTTCGTTTGGTTTTTGCTTCTATACTGAACTTGCTATTAATTAGTATTGATTACAGCTGTACTGGGTGCGGGGTGGATCGCAGCAGGCTCAAAAAGAACTGTTTGCGGGAACAAGAGCGAGAGATGTAGCAAACTGACAGCCCACAGCAGTGAAAAGTTGGGTAACCAATGTCCGTGTAAATGTAATAAATGTGTTTAAGAAGAGGGTAGCTGCCTTAATTAAGTCACCTGTTACACGAAAGTAAAACTATCCTCTTAAAACATATCAGGGAATTAAGTTTAGATATTCCAACAATGTTAAGAAGTATCCATCTTGTTGGGCTACGAAACTGGATACTTTTTTTCGTTCTCTTGATGTCGAAGGTTCGGGGTATCTGTCCGCTGCAGCCTGCTTCACCTGAAAATTAGGTTCTCTATACCCAGTATCGTCAGGCAACATGTGTAGCAGTTGATCTTCTTCAAAAAAATGACGTAACCGAAACACATAAATCCGTTCTATAACACGTTTCTTGCGTCACAAGATTAAGTCACACAAAACGGTTGGCGGCGGAGCTTATGCGCTGAGGTGACAAAAGTCGTGGGATAGTGATATGCCTGTATATGGTGTTCATTTTAACTGAATATATTGAAATATCTCTAAAACTACACATCGGAATAAAGTAATAATTCCAATTTGGTTGTCTCTGAGAGGGATCCAACGATACCACACTCGACCCGCCATCCCAAACCTTACGTGAGTGGTGGGGGCAACTGAAATCTTCAACGGGGGTCCCCTTTTTTTATTGCAGATTACAATTCCACGGCAAAATCAACATACGTTTTGTCTGTAGCATTTTCTTCGTTTCATCACAGATGGCACTATAATCGGAGGAATAGAAATGGGCACACAATCGTAATTCACGACATACTACTGATTGGCCATTGAATATACAATGGCACGTGAGACACCATCTCCACGCTGCGAAGGTAGGACAGGACAGTATTTCATAACTTCTACTTGGGAACCCCATTCGCAAGGCTGTATTCCTACAACATATCGAACAGGGGACTACTGGAAGCGCCACCGTGGTAGTGTAGCGAACTACGAAGCATCATAACGGGCAGTAGACTACTACATGAGCTCACGTATCGTGTAGACGTAGAGCAGATAGCGGCTCTAAACATTACAATATTTGCACAGTATTTATTGCCTTCACACCTGCATCATTTGAAGAACAGATGTGCATGTGTACGAAGAATACTGCAACCACGAAAGAAAAAATTAAATGATCCTGATTAATGGAGAATTTAGGAGAAATGTTGAGGCAACTGTTGTCTTGTGTGCCGAGCGTTTTCCAGAGGAAGTTCCAAAAGAAAACGATGGAATAATGTTACACGAGAAGCTAATGAAATAGCTGCACTAGCGGCAGTGCGCCAGAACCAACGCACTACCCCGCAATTCCGATACCTCGGTAGGTAGTATTGTCACAATACTGCATCGTCATAAGTATCATCCATACCACGTGTCACTGCATCAAGCATTCCATGGCGTCGATTTCTACATCTATATCTACATCTACATCTACATCTACATGACTACTCTGCAATTCACATTTAAGTGCTTGGCAGAGGGTTCATCGAACCACAATCATACTATCTCTCTACCATTCCACTCCCGAACAGCGCGCGGTAAAAACGAACACCTAAACCTTTCTGTTCGAGCTCTGATTTCTCTTATTTTAATTTGATGATCATTCCTACCTATGTAGGTTGGGCTCAACAAAATACTTTCCCATTTGGAAAAGAAAGTTGGTGACTGAAATTTCGTAAATAGATCTCGCTGCGACGAAATACGTCTTTGCTTTAATGACTTCCATCCCAACTCGTGTATCATATCTGCCACACTCTCTCCCCTATTACGTGATAATACAAAACGAACTGCCCTTTTTTGCACCCTTTCGATTTCCTCCGTCAATCCCACCTGGTAAGGATCCCACACCGCGCAGCAATATTCTAACAGAGGACGAACGAGTGTAGTGTAAGCTGTCTCTTTAGTGGACTTGTTGCATCTTCTAAGTGTCCAGCCAATGAAACGCAACCTTTGGCTCGCCTTCCCCACAATATTATCTATGTGGTCTTTCCAATTGAAGTTGTTCGTGATTTTAACACCCAGGTACTTAGTTGAATTGACAGCCTTGAGAATTGTAATATTAATCGAGTAGTCGAATTCCAACGGATTTCTTTTGGTACTCATGTGGATCACCTCACACTTTTCGTTATTTAGCGTCAACTGCCACCTGTCACACCATATAGCAA
The DNA here is from genome assembly GCF_023898315.1 of Schistocerca nitens. Classification (NCBI taxonomy): domain Eukaryota; kingdom Metazoa; phylum Arthropoda; class Insecta; order Orthoptera; family Acrididae; genus Schistocerca; species Schistocerca nitens. Next base: position 336,333,295 of record NC_064614.1, on the reverse strand, counting down.
TCTTTTCTAAATCGCTTTGCAACTGATACTGGCCTTCGGATGACCTTACTAGACGGTAAATTACAGCATCATCTGCGAACAACCTAAGAGAACTGCTCAGGTCGTTTATATAGATCAGGAACAGCAGAGGTCCCAGGACGCTTCCCTGGAGAACACCTGATATCACTTCAGTTCTACTCGATGATTTCCCGTCTAATACTACGAACTGCGACCTTCCTGACAGGAAATCACGAATCCAGTCGCACAACTGAGACGATACCCCATAGGCCCGCAGCTTGATTAGAAGTCGCTTGTGAGGAACGGTGTCAAAAGCTTTCCGGAAATCCAGAAATACGGAATCAACCTGAGATCCCCTGTCGATAGCGGCCATTACTTCGTGCGAATAAAGAGCTAGCTGCGTTGCACAAGAACGATGTTTTCTGAAACCATGTTGATTACGTATCAATAGATCGTTCCCTTCGAGGTGATTCATAATATTTGAATACAGTATATGCTCCAAAACCCTACTGCAAACCGACGTCAATGATATAGGTCTGTAGTTCGATGGATTACTCCTACTACCCTTCTTAAACACTGGTGCTACCTGCGCAATTTTCAATCTGTAGGCACAGATCTATCGGTGAGCGAGCGGTTGTATATGATTGCTAAGTAGGGAGCTATTGTATCAGCGTAATCTGAAAGGCACCTAATCGGTATACAATCTGGACCTGAATACTTTCCCGTATCAAGCGATTTGAGTTGCTTCGCAACCCATAAGGTATCTACTTCTAAGAAACTCATGCTAGCAGCTGTTCGTGTTTAAAATTCTGGAATATTCCATTCGTCTTCCCTGGTGAAGGAATTTCGGAAAACTGCGTTCAATAACTCCGCTTTTAAGGGCACAGTCGTCGGCAACAGTACCATCGGCACTGCGCAGCGAAGGTATTGACTGCGTCTTGCCGCTTGTGTACTTTACATAGGACAAGAATTTCTTCGGATTTTCTACCAAACTTCAAGACAATGTTTCGTTGTGGAACCTGTTAAAGGCATCTCGCATTGAAGTCCGTGCCAAATTGCGCGCGTCTGTAAATTTTAGGCAATCTTCGGGATTTCGCGTTCTTCTAAACTTCGCATGCTTTTTCCGTTGCCTCTGCAACAGAGTTCAAAAAATGGTTCAAATGGCTCTGAGCACTATGGGACTTAACAGCTATGGTCATCAGTCCCCTAGAACTTAGAACTACTTAAACCCAACTAACCTAAGGACATCACACAACACCCAGTCATCACGAGGCAGAGAAAATCCCTGACCCCGAACAGAGTTCGGACCTTTTTTTGTGTACCATGGGGGATCAGTTCCATCTCTTACCAATTTATGACGTATGAATCTCTCAATTGCTGTTGCTACTATATCTTTGAATTTGAGCCACATCTTGTCTACATTTGCATAGTTAGTTCGGAAGGAATGGAGATTGTCTCTTAGGAAGGCTTCTAGTGACACTTTATCTGCTTTTTTAAATAAAATTATTTTGCGTTTGTTTCTGGTGGATTTGGAAGAAACGGCATTGAGCCTAGCTACAACGACCGGTTTTTGTTTTGTGAAAAGGCACGCCAACAAATACTACCGACCCCCACGTTACTTGCCGAGGTACTATTTTCCTATGAGACTACATTCACAAACCATGGTAGCGTTAACCAGAATAACATGCATTGATGGAGTGTAGACAATCCCCACTTGTTTCGGCAAACTGACCAACAACGTCGTTGATCGTTTGACGTATGGTGTGGCTTCATAGGAAACAAACTCACTGGTCCTTATTTTATCGACTTCACGTTGAATGGACGCAAATACCGAAACTTTCTGGAACAGGAACTACCGGTACTACTACAGGGTGTTGCCCTTGAGTTCGACAACGTATGTGGCTGCTGCATGACGGCTGTCCGTAGCATTGCGCAATTGAAGCGCGGTAGGAATTAGACCGTGTTTACACTGGTCGGTTGACCGGCAGAGGTGGCCCTGTTAATTGGCCCGCTAGTTCGCCGGATTTGACGTCGCTGGATTTCTTTCTGTGGGTATATTTAAAAGATAAGGTGTACCAACATGGGCCAACAAGCATTGAAGACATGGTCGACCGCATCAGAAACACCTGTGCTGACATTTCGGCAGAAACGCTTTTGTCCTGTATACGGTCATTTGAAATGCGGATTACTAAGTGTATTGAAGTTGGCAGTACTTCGTTTGAACACTTAGTCTAACTGGAAAAGTAGAGCAGTGTTCGCCTCGAGCTATGGCCACAGCGACGCCTCGAGTAGTCACCTATTCGACATGTCGGCGGAATAAAACGTTGCGAATTGGGTTTCCAATTAGAAGTTATGAAGTACTGTCCTGTATTACCCTCTCAGTATGGAAGTGGGGTCTCACGTGCCATTGTATATTCAGTGGCCATTGAGTAGCATGTCGTAGATTACGATTGTGTACCCATTTCTATTCCTCCGATCACAGCGCCATTTGTGGTGAAACGAAGAAAGTACTTCAGACAAAACGTTTGTAGATTTTGTCGAAGAATCCTAATGTGCAATAAAGAACGGGGGTTCCCACTGAAAATTTCAAAGCTGACCCCCGCAACCTACGCACGGGTTCGCTTGCCGGATCCAGTGTGGTATCGTTGGATGTTCTCCTTCGAGACAAACCAATTGGAATTATAACTTTTTTCCGATGTGTAGTTTTCGATATATTTCAATGTCTTCAGTTAAAATGAACACCCTGTATTCATATGGCGGTATTATCGCGTATACAAAAGGGCAGTTCATTGGACGAGCTGTCATTTGTACTCAGGTGATTCATCTGGGAAGGTTTCCGACATGATTATGGCCGCAGACTTTTAACGCAGATGGTAGTTGAAGCTAGATGCATGAGGCGTTCCATATTGGAGATCCCAGATATATAATGTCAAGAATGAGCTGAGAATACACGGACCATGACGACGATCGAGAGCAACGACGTTAGCGTAGAGTCGTCAGTGCTAACAGACAAGCGACACTGCGTGAAATGCAGAAATCTGTGGGACGCACGACGAACCTATTCGTTCGGACAGTATGGCGAAATTTGGCGTTAATGGGGAATGACAGCAGACGACCGATGCCAGCGCCTTTACTAACAGCACACCTCTCCTAGCTCGTGACCATATCGGTTGGACCTTATACGACCGAAAAACCGTGGTCTGGTGAGATGAATCCCGATTTCATTTGATAATAGCTGACGGTAGGGTGCCAGTATGGCGCAGACTCCACGAAGCCATGGACCCAAGTTATCAATAAGGCACTGTGCAAGCTGGGGGTAGCTCCATAATGGTGTGGGCTGTGTTTACATGGAATGGACTGGGTCTTCTGGCCCAACTGAACCGATCATTTATTATGTTAGGCTGTTTCGAGACCATTTGCAGTCATTCGTAGATTTCATGATCCCAAACAACGTTAGAAATGTTATGGACTACGCCTTGTCACCGGGCCATAATTGTTCGTCAATGGTTTGAAGAAGAGTCTGGAGAATTCGAGAGATTGATTTGGCCACGCAGATCGTCCGATATGTGTACCGTGGAATATTTTTGGAATTAATCGAGAGGTCAGATCGTGAACAAAATCCTTCACCGGAAATGATTATAGTGGCAGCATAGCTCAATATTTCATCAGAACACTTTCAACTACTTGTTGAGTCCCTGCCAGGTTGAGGTGCTGCATTACTCTGGACAAAAGAAGGTCCCACACATTATTAGGAAGTCCCCCATAGGTTTTTTCCGCTCAGTGTGTAGGTACTAACAATTTAAACATGTTTATTTACATTGCTAAAACATTTATTTTGATGATTTAATTTAAAAGTTGTATAGTTTTTGAGAGTAAGCTATAGAATTTAGATTACTTATTAAAAAGTCTCCACAGCAACAGACAGGTCAAATGAATGTCTTCATCGTTGCTAATACGCAGAAAACATTGTTTTACAACAACACAAAATTTCACAACTGACAAACTCTGTAATTACAGAATGTATTTTATTACTAACGTGTATCTGGGTCTTTTCATTAATCTAAAACGGTAATAACAAATAGATTTTACTGCAGTAATTTTATAAATATTTGTTTTAGTATTTGTTTATGTTCGTTGTTTGTACTTTCGGATATAAAATATGAATCATGACATTTTAGCGACAGATTATCATAACTACGTTCAAAGCACGCGAGCAAACTAGAATTGACCTGACAGCCCTGTCAGGGGCTTCGCGTATACATCGCGGATTAGTAGGCCTATTGGTTACTCCGGATCGCTAAGATATCGAATTCACTAAGGGAGTTTCGCTGCAGTATAGAATACAGACAGACTATAAATATAGTAACGGTTCTCACAAGAGACGCTGATCGAATCACAGTTCATGTCGACACTAAATAATGACAGTTTTATGATATGTACCTACCGTGTTGCATGTCGAATTAGCGTTTTGACTAAAACCGTCTTGCCGTTTTGCTAGCAGACAACTGTGATTTGAACTCGTATATGTCTGATACTTAAGTTGATGCCAACTTTGGGATAGAACATCAGCGACATGGTGGATAGCGTAATTATAATGTACACATAATCCTATATGCTGTGTCGGTGTTCACTTTGCTCCGCTGAAAGTCCTTGCTTGATAACAGTAAAGATGGGAAAACAGTGGTTAGAAATTAAACCGTATGTCATTTCTGTGGGTAACTAGAAAGATACGTCACCAACAGAAAAGGATTCTGATGCTACCCAAAATCTAACATTTTCACCTACTTAGAATAAAACAGTTACTGCTCTCACAGCATGAGACTGTCACCTGTATCCGTATAGCAGTTAGACACGGAACCCTCCCAGCAATGAATGTACATCAATAATGTCACAGATCAACAAGAAATGTTTGGGGAGCCTGCAACACAAGTTCACTTTTATCATAGTTTGTCTTCGAAGACTCCTCCGGAATTTCTTCGGATGCATAAGTGTTAAACTCTTTCACGTTTCATATCTTACAGTCCCAATGACTACATACTGTGTAGTCATCGGAATAATCCCTGTCGTATGTACTAGCAGTTTATAATGCCTTCCGAAATGTTCAGGGTTTATTTATCTGCGGAATTTTGAAATATCTTGTTCACATAATCATAATTAATAAAGTATAAATGCATTCCACTCAGCTAGATATGGTTTCACTTAACACAATAAAGATGCTTGAGGTGTCCCAAAGGCTGTACGATAACCAGAATTTCGTCTCAATACCCGTTGTTAGACATAACACGTTTCTCACCGCGAGGTTAAATTTGTTTCTATGATATTTCGTATTGTTCATGTGATTCATTGCAGGCTGACTATAACTTTCAACAGTTATGAAAAGGAAATATAATTGGCGTGTAATTTCATTACAGTGCAATGCGTTATTAATTAACAAGTATCATACAGTACTGTATATTGTTCTCTGCTCTCTGGAATAGCAAGTATTTGTTTCCGATACAATTCACGTTCCATAGGATTAAACCCCAAATCATCGAATCATTAAAGTAACAAACTCCCATGTACAAGTCGGCTTTTTTACATTTTCTTTTCAAATCAGTTAGCGTCTTAAATGTTTGACGTTACGCATGTAAGCCAGAAACATTTTAGAAAAGGTAGAAATTACTTATCAAGTTTGTTAGAAGTCGCTAAATGCTCTCATTATCAAACACAGAAGGGATAGTGAGTACTTTGCTATCAATTTTGTGTAAACCCTAATTTTTGAAGCATCTCAATATTTGTTACGTAATAGGTCCCGAACTATGTATCGTATAATGATGTAACTTTGCAAGCATGTTCTGAAATATATGTTAACACTGTCCGGAAAATGTGTTGCGAATAGAGTTGTTAGGAAAGAAATAGTAAATTAAAACATCATACGTGAGGCAGGACTTAGCGATAAACTTTTTTTCTCATTTAGTGGAAGCTTTCAGCAAGAAGAAGTTTTGCTAAGGTTTGAAATTATGTGTGGAGTCCACTGAAACTCCGTAAGTGCTATCATTCTCCAATTATGGATCAATATAGTACGGGGATTTGTGCGCCGTTAATTACGCTTCATCAGAGCTTTTGGCTCTGGCTAACCATACTACATCTGCAGCAGCAGTTTGAGCAGCAGCTGCACCCCAGTGGCACAACGAACTGTTACAAATCGGTTACTTCAAGGAAAATACCGAGCCAGACGCCCTGTAGTGTGCATTCCACTCACCACAAACCACCGCCGTTGGTGACTTCAGTGGTGCCAAGTGAGAGCTCGATGGAGGGTATGGTGGAGTCTGTTGTGTTTTCTGGTGAAAGCTGGTTCTGCCTTGGTGCCAGTGATGGCCAAGTATTGGTTAAAACGAGGCCGGTTGAGAACCTGCAACCAACCTATCTGCGCGCTAGGCACATTGGACCTACACCTGGAGTTATAATCTGAGCTGCAATTTTTTATGTGACAGCAGGAGCACTCTCGCGGTTTTCCCATGCACCCTGACTGCAAATTTGTACGTTAATCTGGTGATTAGACCTGGATTGCTGCCATTCATGAACAGCATTCCAGGAATTATTCTCCAGCAGTATACAGCTAACCCATATAGCATGTTGTGACCCAAAATATACAGTGTCGACACGTTGACTTGGCCCACTCGATCACCAGATCTGTCTCCAAAGGAACAGAATGGAACATCATCTGACGAAAACTGTAGCGTGATTCACAAAAAGCATTAACCGCCCTTTATTGACCAAGTGCAATAGGAAAGGAACGCCATGCCGCACCAGACATCCAGCACCGGTGAAACACAATGCATGCAAGTCTGCAAGCTGGCCTTCAACGTTCTGGCAGTTATACAGGTTATTAATGCACCAGAATTTGACATTTGCAGTAGCTTATCTCGCGCTTACATTAACCTGTGGGCGGACATTACTAATCGCTTAAATAATGTTACCTAGACAAATGTATTCCCGAAATTTCATTACTGTACATTAATTACTATTTGATGTTGCGATGTTTTTCCGTCAGATTACTTGTCTTACTGTGTTAAACTCTTAACAGACCTTAAGAGTAGATTAGGGAGGAATTATAAATTATAAATGAAGTATTGAAGTTTTTGTTGATCCTGGAAGCCATTAGGTAGGCAACTTGCAACTGGTCACCACGCCCCGGTTTATCCATTTAGTAATACAGGTTTCTTGACTCAAACGACTGCAGACCCATCACTTTCCTTTATGGCAGAATAAAGCTCGCTGCAAGAGAGCATGGAAGCAGGTTAGTTCAGAAGTGGCCAGATGCAGTTACAACAGGCGCTACGTTCTGATATGGCAAGTACTGGCTCCAAGGTTGCAACCGAGATGAGGCACCAGATGGCTAATAGCATACATGCAGCAGAAAGGCAGTGACTGCACCCTCGCTTCAGCCTAGTTGCTTCACATACCAGCTGTGGTGTGTTGTGCTCCGTCAAACAGGTCACTCACTGTCTGTAAGCCACCATTTCCCCCTAGGAGGATCTACGACGGTCTACGAGTTTATGTCAAGTCCGATGCTGTGGACAGCATCCTCCAGCCGGCCGGCCACCTGGGTGCTTACGTCACGTGCTGCTGGCCTCCTACCCTGGGGGCGACCTTCCAACCCAGCCACTAAGAGGCTATCGCTTGTGTGGGCAAACTCATTGCTGCCTGCGTGGGCACACACTGATGCTGCTGTGAACCCTCTGTATATGCTGGGACCATGACGTCATTCAACGCGCCTCACGAGGAGAACACGTGTCTCGACTTACCAGTAGATACTTAATCTTTTCTAAGAAAACGAGCCGGCCGGAGTGGCCGAGCGGTTCTAGGCGCTTCAGTCTGGAACCGCGCGACCGCTACGGTCGCAGGTACGAATCCTGCCTCGGGCATTGATGTGTGTGATGTCCTTAGGTTAGTTAGGTTTAAGTAGTTCTAAGTTCTAGGGGACTGATGACCTCAGATGTTAAGTCCCATAGTGATCAGAGCCATTTATTTTTTAAGAAAACGATCATCAAAGTTCCCAACATAACTTAAATGCCTTTTAGGCACACTTAGAACAGCCCATTTGGTGGCACAATGGCTAACGTCGCGCTCTTTCATTTTTGCGTCCCGTTTTCGAAACTTCGTTATTGTTTTTATTTATTTCATTTTACTTTCTCATTTATCTACCAATCCAACGGCCTTGCCGTTGTGATAAAACAGGTCCCGTCAGATCACCGAAGTTAACCGCTGCGGCCTGGGCTGACATTTGGATGGGTGACCATCCGATCTGCCGAGCACTGTTGGTCAGTGGGGTGCACTCAACCCTGGTGAGGCAAAGTGAGGAGCTACTTGATTGAGAAGTAGCGGCTCCGGTCTCGTAAACTGACATACGGCCGGGAGAGCCGTGTGCTGACCACATGCCCCTCCATATCCGCATCCAGTAATAGCTGTGGTCTGAGGATGACACGCCGTCCGGTCGGTTCCGTTGGGCCGTCATGGCCTGTTCGGACGGAGTTTATTTTAGTTTATCTACCAATGTCCGTAAAAGGTTACTATGCGAATATTTCTGATCAGTTTAGGGGATTTATTCACTGAAGCGCCAAAGTAACTGATGTAGGCATGCATAGTCAAAAACAAAGGTATATAAACAGGAAGAATACTGCGCTGCGGTCGGCAACTCCTATATCAGACAACGAGTGTCTGGCGCAGTTGTTAGATCGGTGAATGCTGATACAATGGCAGGATATCAAGGTTTAAGTAAGTTTGAACGTAGTGTTACAGTCGGCACACCAGCGACGGGACACAGCATCTCCGAGGTAGCGATGAAGTGGGGACTTTCCCGTACGACAATTTCACGGATTTACCGTGAATATCAGGAATCCGTTAAAACTTCAAATCGCTGCGGCTGGAAAAGGATCCTGCAAGAATGAAACCAACGACAACTGCAGAGAAAAGTTCAAGGTGGTAGAAGTGCAACGCTTCCGCAGACTGCTACAGATGGCAATGCTGGGCCATCAACAAGTGTCGGCGTCGAACCATTCAGGGAAACTTCATCGATATGGGCTTTCGGAGCCGAAGGTACACTCGTGTGCCCTTGATGAGTGCACGACACAAAGATTTATGCCTCACCAGTGCCCCTAAACACCGACATTGTACTGTTAATGAATGGAAACATATTGCTTGGTCGGACGAGTCTCGTTTCAAATTGTATCGAGCGGATGGGCATGTACGGGTATGGAGACCACTTCATGAATCATGGACCCTGAATATCAGCAGGGGCTGTTCATGCTGGTGGAGGTTCTGTAATCCGTACTCTTACGGATTTGTCGACAGCCCTGCAGGATTCATGGTGTTAGTTCCCTCCAGCACTACTTCAGTCGAGTCCATACCATGCCGTGTTGCGGCACCTCTGCGTGCTCGCGGGGCCCCTACACGCTGTTAGGCAGGTGTACCAGTTTCTTTGGCTCTCAGTGTATAATATAAGTGTTGTGGCATTTTCAATGGCTACAATCTCTTCAAATACGCATATTATTGAATTCTATTCTTATATCATAATTCATATGTTTATTCATCAGAAATATTTGGTGCATTCTCTGAAATGATGCCGATCGTAGAAACATTCGAAACATAGCAATTCTGAAGAATACGTGAATCGTGTGAAGGTAAGTTTACCCACAGTGACATTTCATCGTACGACTGTTACTCTGCAAAGGAACATCGTTAACATTGCTGAAGATCTCACACTTTGGCAGTAATTTCGCGGCAAATCACGCGTGACGGATGACTTTTACTAAATCTGGCGCTTATAATTGATTATGTCCCGATATACACCGGAGGAATTTCTACGAAGACAATTTCAAATAAATTTTCCTTCATTTATGGTCTTTTGTTTTTAATTGATTGACCATAGAATTTGTAGATGATTAGGGACAATTTTGTTTCAGTAAACATTGGGAATCATTCATGTAATAAACTTCTTTGGACATGGTTAAATAAAGAATAAACAGAAATTTAAAAAAAATAATAAACGCGTTTCGAACATTAGGTGCAAATTTAAGAGGCCGCTACGCTAGCAACCGCTCCGTTTGAGCTGCTTGATCGCTAAAAGGCACATAAAGTACAACGAAAACTTCAACCGTCTTTTTCTCAGAAACCGCTTTTTTATCTGTGGATAAGCCGATTTTGACTTCTCTTCCACCGAGCGACGTTTTTGGGAAATCTCATTACGGCACCTACCGTGTTAATGCGGACATGTCTCGTCCGGTACAGCGAAGCAGACTTCAGCGCGCAGTGCAAGCAGGCTGCTTGTCATCCGCTGCTGCAGGGTCGCTGTCATCATCACTCTACCGACCAAGCAATTGAGTAATAAATGAATGTTCCAACAGTGCTTTCATGTTGACACATCGGACGATTGCCAGGCATCCACGCACCACTTCACTGCCTCTCTGTGCAGGGTCTCGCACTACTTGCTTCCTCATACCAACAACTCTGTTCCGCTACGTACCTTTAGTGGCCACGCATGGCCAGCCATTTCAAGTAGTGTCAGACTCCGCATTTACCACATAAGGTATTAATAAAGTGTTTGAAATGACTGATAATTAGTCATGTCACTAATGATAACACAGAGATCTGCCCTGCAGAAATGTTGTAAATTTTAGCAGTCTAGTTAGATAAGTGCAGACAAATGCAGATACATCTAAGGGAACAGTGGTTGTGGGAACAAACCAAGCAGATGTAGGCCAGAAAATAAATTCTGGGGTGAAGATTACACCTTTGCACAGTATAATTACTCCAAATTATGCGGAGGAGAGGCAGAAAAAATTTTAGGAGTGAGTGGCTAAAAACAATCGCTGGTGTATTTCTTCGTCTATAAGGAACATGAGGGTTTTGGAAAGGCTTTAAAGAAAGGAAAAAGATAGTAACTACATGGAAGCAGAAAGTAAGAAGAAAAAAGTTAATAGTGTACTTTTAGTTGATGTGCGCAGGGTACAAACGTTGTAGAGGCTGAGGTTGTGTAGAGTCCCAGGCCAGATGTGCAGGGAGGTACAGGCTCCGACGATGTTCGTGTCATGCAGCGTGGAACTACGGGTGGTAAATTGTTTGCAAATACTGCGGAGAATGTAAAGGAAGTTGTTGATAATGTTAATTGTATTGCAGACGTTGTTAATAATGAGGTGGTGCAGGCACTTTTATTTCGGAAGGACGCAGGTTCATCACCACCTGTGATTGTACCAGCTCCTCAGAACCAGGAAAGAAAAAGGAAAAACGCTTGTGACACTACTGATGGGGTCGACGTGGCTAAATCCTTACGCAAAGGTGTGTATGATGATCTGGAGATTCACAAGAGTGATGACACTTGCAACATAATACGATTGGAGGTAAGAGGGGATGTCATTTAAAAACTGGCCTTTCGTGATGCACTGTGGAGCTTTGGAAACATTCTTCCAGCTTGGGGAAACCCTCGTCAGTGATAAACAGCCGCAAGGTTCGTCTGCCATGAAGGGACAAACAATTAATCTGCAGGCGAAATCACTAAAGTAAAGTAGTACCGCAAGCTGCAAGGAAACAACATGACAAGGAGGAGTCAGTGTGTGATTAGCATTACGGCGAGGGAACTACGTGGAACTACCCGTCAACGTACTGCGTGTGGTAGTACCGTATGTGGTTTATATGTGAGCATAGTCTCAAGGGTGTGGTTTCTGGGAAAATATAAGGGAATCTCTTGCAGTGTTAGTAACGTTTATGAATGAATAACGAGGGAAGCAGTCACACCGAAGTAGTGCATTTATGGAGAGCAAGTGCAGCAGTACCAAGATAAACAGCACCGTACACTCGTAACCATAAGTGTCACTGCCTCTGACTGCTTTGGTGGCCTTGTGTATGTTAGGCCAAGACACTCCAATCCGCGTGAACGGTCATTGGATCAACTGCCGATGGACTGTATTACACGTAGCCAATAAGGAATAGTTTACTGAAATTTTAAATAGACCCTGTTAGATAATCGTAAGGAATTTATTGAGTAAATCTATTTATTGTCAAACAGTTGTTAGGGGATGAGTCAGTAGTAAATAATCTGGTAATATTACTTAGCTAGTCTATAAGTGATAATTGGGTGGACCAAATCACATAATTACCAATTTGTAGGATGTATGTCGAGCGTTTAGAGAATTACCGTGAACTGAGATCCAGATGTAGGATCTACCATTGTTTTATGACATGGCTGAGTAAACATCTGTGCCACAGCTAATGGGAGGGGCCATGGAAGCTGGCAAGATCAGAGCCAGCCAGACGCATTTAGAACAGGTACTACCTGCTGATACGGCAGGTACTGGTTGATTACGAGGTCTACACGCTGCAACCAAAAGGAGGCACCAGGGGTGCAATACCATTGACGCAGCACAAAGGCAGATCTACTGCAAACTGGGTGACTTAGCTTCAGCCCGAGCTTACGTATAGAACCGATGCAGTAGCAAACCCAGAACGGTCTAAATCTGTATAAATACTCGATATTTTTAGTTAAAGTGATCCCAATTTGCTAGCCACCAGTCCCGAGAGTGGACGAAAGACGGTGTACGGGTACGCCTCCAGACTCCGCCGCTGCCAGTTGCAAACCTGCTGCAGACCTGTTGCAGACCAGTCCGATGCTGTGATGTCTTGACACTGATACGGAGGATGACTACCAGGCTGCCATGCACCACTTCCCTGCTTCCTGAAATTAACAGGTCGGTACCACCATCCAACACAGTGGTTAGCATACTGGACTCGCACTCGGGAGGACGACGGTTCAAAACCGCGTCTGGGCGTCCAGATTTAGGTTTTACGTGGTTTCCCTAAATCGTTTCAAGCAAATACCGGGATGGTTCCTATGAAATGGCACGGCCGATTTCCCATCCTACCCCTAATCCGATGGCACAGATGACCTCGCTGTTTGGTCGTCTCCCCGGAATCAACCAACAACCAATCCCAACACAGTGACTACCTACTCTTAGCCAGTATAAGGCACCGATGACCTCGCTGTTTGGTCGTCTCCCCGGAATTAACCGACAACCAATCCCAACACAGTGACCATACATTCCTAGCCAGTATAAGGCACCGATGACCTCACTGTTTGGTCGTCTCCCCGGAATTAACCGACAACCAATCCCAACACAGTGACCATACATTCCTAACCAGTATAAGGCACCGATGACCTCACTGTTTGGTCGTCTCCCCGGAATTAACCGACAACCAATCCCAACACAGTGACCATACATTCCTAGCCAGTATAAGGCACCGATGACCTCACTGTTTGGTCGTCTCCCCGGAATTAACCGACAACCAATCCCAACACAGTGACCATACATTCCTAGCCAGTATAAGGCACCGATGACCTCGCTGTTTGGTCGCCTCCCCGAAATCAACCAACAACCAATCCAAGACAGTGACCACCCATTCCTAGCCAGTATAAGGCGTGAAATCTGCTATTTACTAGATGATCAATAGTGAACAGCCATCTTCAGATCTGCTTGTATAACCCTGATTTACGCCAGTTTTCCTTAAATCATATCAGTCAACTGCCAAAAAAGTTGCAAGACGGCAGTAGTGGATTTATTTCTCCATCATTCTATAATACTGCGAGTCTAGCAAGCGTTACACAGATGACGCATTAACCTCTAAAAATCCTGATTTCTTCGTACAGCAAATGAGAAAAAAGCTCTAGTACAAGGGTAATGGTATTTCTTACTGTGAAGGAAAGGAAATCCGATGCTACATATTTTTAGTACTATGTGTAGTTGAAACGCAGATCCGTCTATACGGGGTGAACATTAATAAAACCGACAATCTGTAGGGGCGGAATCTGACTGGAAATGGAGGGAGAAAGGTCTTTTGAATATGTGACCGGAAATGCGTCGTTGCTACGGTAGATGGTGCTGACGAATGACAGTTGTTCTGTCGACGTGCAGTGTGTTCCTTGTGTGTTGCAGGTTATGAGATTGACGCAGCAACAGAATGGTGCGGTATTCATATCGGGAACAAGCCGAGACAGTGTTAGTGCAATACCAAGCAGATGAATACGGTAGAGAGGCAGCACGGCTATACGAAAACGGCACCAACAACATCACACAATATTTCAGGCCTATAAAAAAAAGAGTGTCCGTTTGTCTGGTTGTTTGTAATTCATACAAATCTACAGTTTTATTCCGATATTGATGAAATTTTGCACACGTTAGTTCAAGACAAGAGAAAGCTTTCCGTCTGCGCATGATTTCATAATTTGACTTCAAATGTATATGTAGGGGAAAGGTTGTTACCAGAAATTTATGAAATGTTTTGACCGATATACCTCAGATTCCTACACGATCATTTAATGAAGATATTTGTTGATACTCACTGTGAATGCATGCCCCATGGCAATCTGCAGTCGCTTTAAATCGAAGGGGCATGTTTAAATCAGTCGGTATCAAAAGAATGTGGGAATGTGAGGAATGAATACCTCCTCAATTGCATTATATCCCATGATGATGGTAGCCTCTGTTGCATTCGGCAATAGGGTATTCTCGACCACCCTTGTTCCGTTGCATATGTAACAAAGGCAACTAATCAATAAATAGAGTTTGTAATCATGCTTCTGTCAAATTCTCGAGCTGTGTCGAATGAATTCTGATTAGTACTTACGCACTGTATATGACACCATTTTTACATTGGTTGATTTATATTTTGCATAACATTAGATGGTGTTTATAAAATGAAAATTCATGAGTAATAACAATAATTTGCAGCTCTGATGTTAACAAGTACGATTTTTCAACAACAGTAAACGTAATATTTGGAAATCTGCAGCTAACTTGGAAGTTATTATTGTGTATTATAGTTATTTACATACATGTGATTTAGGCGTAACGCTAACATAAATCTAGAGGCTGTTTCTGTCAAAGATGATCTTGTGCATCCATATTACAGCTAATTCGGAAGTTCAACCTGGCATCGCAATAATAAGCTTGGTAGACTTTGTAAAACCTGGCGATAACTACTCATTAGATTTTTTCGCAGTGCTTATTATAATAGTGATTTATGTAAGGTACATGTGAGCGTAGCGTTACACCAAACTAAGACTAGACATTGTTTTTCTCAAATAAATCATCACTTTTTGAGCTCACAGCAGTTCACGTTATTACCAATACTACAAAGCTGAAAAGAATGTAATATTCACACAGCCATTTCCTTTGATGGAAAGATTCAGCACAAACACCAAACACATAAAATAAAGATGCTTCAACGATTATAAAATTCAATACAGATTTGAGAACGCGGTGCAATGATGCTTTATAAGACTATAAATCTGAATTAATGTAAGTAGTAACTTGTAGTGCGCTTAAAATTAGTTGCGACTTTTGACTTTTGGCTGACGGGAGGGAGATGTGACGCCGTTGCCCAGGTAACACCAAGGCCGAGCCGACTTTCCCTATCACACCGCCAGCGTTTCGGCTGGTAAAGTGCAGCCGTTGCCACACCATGAAACCACGTGGTGTCACGCATTAGATTCATCAACGTTTGTCAGGTCGCTGTAAAGTCGTGTTTTCTGGCGTTGAAGTGTTCTGTAGTCGTCCGGTATGGTGAACAAGTGTTTTGTGTTGGCGTTGTATTAATACAAACAGTGCAGTATATCTGAAAACGAGATTTGCAATAACAGTGCCGTCTAAGAACACGTTCACTGGCTTGTGAGATAACATTCTGCTGCAAAACGACAAAACGCCTTACTACTCTGTTGTGATGCACAGAGCTACAGCAATGCAGTGGAGAAAAGCGGATATTTTGCTCTCGGTACAAAGAAACATTCCATGAGATAAAGTTAAACCTAGCATGTACAAAGAAGTGTTAATTGAACTTGTAGTGCTGTACAAACCAAAACTTCACGCTCCCAGGTCGACGAACTGGCTAACGGTAAAGGGCATAGTTCAATCGTGCTTCCTCTGCATCATGCTCATTTAAATGCGGCTGAGAACATATACGTCTAGGTGAAAAGTAATGCTGCAAAAAACAGCAACGAGTTAACTCTCAGCGGTTTAGGAATACTGAGAAAAGAAGCCATTGCGAATGTTATACGACAGGACTGGTCTTGTGTGATGTCAGCCATACTAAAAAGATAGTTGAAGAGACATGGATTCTGTCTGCCTGCCATTTAGGGGAACCCGATGGCAGACCAGTACACACCTCCCTTCCCGGGGGGGGGGGGGGGGGGGTGAGAGGAGAGCTGCGTCGCGGAAGAGGCGGGGAAGCCGGCCGCGACGGCGCCAGGGGCATAGGTTCATGGACGTCCGTGGGAGGCTGCCCGGAAAGTAGACGGTGCGGGCGTCGCTGGCTAGGCTGCGACATCGGCGGCGGCGGCGGTGCCAAGGGCATGGGGGCATCGTCAACGATGGCCGATGGCGCAGTCGGTCGGGCCGGCGGAGGAGCCGGTGGAGCCTGCGGCCGCTGTGGAGACGACAGCTGTTGCTGCTGGACGGGGTCTGGCACCCATGCACGCCAACCATGGGTGGAAGGGAGCACATCCGGGCGGCCGGAAGAAAGCTGCGGAGCGGCTTGCTGGAAAGAACAGGCGGTCGGAAAACCCTGATACCGGCGCCGGAGTTGGTTGCGGTGCCGGCGGAGCACTGTGTCGGTGATGCGGAAGTCAAAGAGCTGACGGCCTCGCGGCCGGACGGTCACTCCCTGAATCCATCCGGTTCTCGGGCCGAACCCTCGCGCCCAGATAAGGGATCCCGGAACAAAGGGAGCCTGTGCAGTCGGAACCCGTTGTTTGGGTCCGTGCCGGAGGAGATGCGAAAGGGTACGAGGTTGCCGGCCATGCAAAAGTTCCGCGGGACCGATAGGAACTTAGGAACAACGTCAGCGACTTGTCCAAAGTGTGGGCGGAGGCATATTTTGTCATTTGGGCCTTAAATGTCCGGACGAGGCGTTCGGCCTCGCCGTTCGATTGCGGGTGAAAGGGCTGAGTGAGGACGTGTTGGATGCCGTTGGCAGAACAAAACGTCGCGAATTCGTGGCTCCGGAATTGAGGGCCGTTATCGGTAACAATTGTTAGCGGCGACCCTTTCAAGGAATAAACTTTCTGGAGAGCAGCGAGAGTCGCTTCCGAAGTGGTGTTGGTACAACAGATAACGAACGGAAAATGGGAAAAGGCATCGGTGACGAGAAGCCATTGGTAGCCGAGGAAGGGACCGGAGAATTCCAAATGAATGCGATCCCAGGGACCCGCCGGCTTAGGCCAAGAGAAGAAGGTTTGAGGAGGCCGGGGCAGCTGTTGGGCGCACGTGGAGCAATTCTGAACCATGTGAGTGACGTCCCTGGTAAGCCCGAACCAAAAGACGTGACGCCAGGCGAACGCCTTAATGTAAGAGACGCAAGACTGCAGTCCGTAGATGCTGGGGAACGACCACACGCGGAGTGGACGTAGGGTCTACCCACAAGAGGACACCATCCACCGCCGACAGCTGATGGCGGATAGAAAAAAAAAAAAAAAAAGAACCGAAGGTGCTGCTGGTCGCGGATGGGGGCACAGCTGGGCCACCCGCGCTGAACATAGGGGCGGACACGGCGCAACAATGGGTCACGCGTGGTCGCAATTGCCACCGTGGAGGCCGTGGTGGGAAACCCGCGCAAGGTGTCGTGGATTGCTTCATCAACTTGGAACACGAGGACGTCCGAAGAGTCAAACGCAGGGACGGGACCAAGAGTAAGGTGGGAAAGAGCATCCGCGTTGGCGTGCTGGGAGGTGGACTTAAAATGCAAGGTGTAACGGAATTGCGAGAGGAACAGGGCCATCGTTGAAGCCTCTGAGACGTCTTCGTAGGAAGCTGGGCCTCCGGGGAAAACAGGGAGAGGAGGGGCTTGTGGTCAGTGAAAGGCCCGTCCATATAAAAAAGGCATTAGTTTGGAACAGGCGAATACGATAGCCAATGCCTCCTTTTCGATCTGATAGTATTTCAGCTGGGTGGCAGTTAGGGCCTTGGATAGAAAAGCCACCGGATGTTCTGTCCCATCCGGAAGCTTGTGGGAGAGGACAGCCCCGACCCCGTAATCAGAGGCGTCCATGGCCAGGAGCAACGGCAGAGATGGATCATACGGCATCAGGCAGGAGGGCGATTGCAACTGGCGTTTGAGGGTGGAAAAGGCCGTCTCACAGGCCAACTGAAGGGGACATTTTTGCGGCTTAAGTGATGTAAGGGGGCCACCACCTGAACGGCCGACGGAAGGAACTTCCGGTAATACGAAATTTTTCCAACGAAGGATTTCAGCTGATGGATGTCCCGTGGGGGAGACAGGCGGTGTATGGCGTCCACATAGGAAAATGACAGAGAGTTGCCTTTATGTGAAATAACATGTCCTAAATAGGATATAGAAGGTTGAAACAAGGAACACTTCTTATTGCATTTTAGCCCAGCCTGGCGGAGGCGAAGAAACAGCTGACACAAGTTGGTAACATGGGCTGCAGCAGTAGTGCCCATAACGACAATGTTGTCGAGGTAATTAATGCAACCGGGACTGTCCTGCAGAAGTTGTTCCAAGAAGCGTTGGAAAATGGCTGGGGCGCTAGCCAGGCCAAACATGAGGCGTGTGACTTGGAACAGCCCGGCGGGTGTATTCAGAACGGTGAGGGCTTGAGAAGCTTCATCCAAAGGAACTTGGAGGTACGCCTCAGCGAGATCAGTTTTGGTAAAGTAACGACTACCAGCCAATTTACGGAAGAGATCATCAGGCCGAGGGAGCGGAAAGTCGTCCACCTGTCGCCGAAAAGTCCCCACAGAGACGGAGACGCCTGCCTGGCTTCTGGACGATGACGAGAGGCGTGGCCCAGGGACTGAACTGAACAGGCCGTAGCACCCCTTCCTGTTGCAGACGGTCCAATTCGTTGCACAGTGGCTGCTCGAGAGCGACGGGGACCTGCCTCGCCCGGAAGTCTCGAGGGTGGGCTGACGGCCGGAGGTGGAGGGTCGCTGCAAACCCCTTGGCACACCCGATTCCGGGGGAGAAGAGATCCTGGAATTCAGTGCAGAGAGAGTCAACTTCGGGAAACGGCACCTGTGGAGAAACCAGATGTACATGATCGTCGATTGTGAACCCGAACATTTGGAAAGCATCCAACCCAAGCAGATCGGTAGCATCGGAACTGTTAACTACCAGAAAAGAAATCGTACGACTGACAGATTTGTAAGAAACCACCGTCGTTAACTGCCCCAACAAAGCGATTTCCTGTCTGTTGTACGTAAGGAGGCGTCGAGGAGCCGGTTGAAGGCTTGGCGCTCCTAAAACGGTGTAGGTAGTGTAATTGAGCAGGGATACCGCAGCCCCTTTATCGACCTGCATTCGAACGGCTTACCCAATAGGGTGACATCAATATACAGTTTGGGGGACGCTGAAGACACAACTTGGTTGATTTCCATGGACGCCTCGGTGTCGGAGCGCCTAGAGATCGGCTCCGTGGCAGAGCGACAGACAGATGGAAGGTGCCCATACCGACCTCAACGGCGACACGTCGCCCAGCGGTCAGGACAATCCTCGCGTTCATGCTGGGAGTAGCATCCCGGACAAGATGGAAGGCGCAGGGGTTCCCTGCGGCGGCGTTGCTGGCCCGGCAGCGGCTACTGGTTGTCTTCCTGGAACGACCGTCATTTTTTTCTTTTCCGTACGCCCAAAAGATGCCGGTGTGTGGAGCTGGGGAGTGCTGCGTGAAGCTGCGTATATGGCCGCGACGTCCTCCTGGACGTCGGAAGTCTCTTCTCGGATGGCTGCGACGTCGGCCCACTTTTCCAATCTGCGGTCAGCTGCAGTGGAAACTTCAAACTTGAATGCAAGTTCTATGATTTGATCTAGCGATGGGTCCTCCAACTTGAAGGCGTCGTGGCGGAAAGCCGCGTCTGAGGCTGCTTGGATCAGGTGATCCCGGACCATGTCATCTGCTTAAGATTCCCGGGATATGCGGGTGACAAAGCTGCACTTCCGAGCGAGACCTCGGAGTTCAGCAGCCCATTGTCGGTACGTCTGATCGGATTTCTTTCGACTCTGGTGAAATTCCACTCTTGCTGCCATGACGTAATATCTGCGGCGATAGTGGAGGTGAGACACTTGCATATGGCGGTGAAGGTAAGACTGTCAGGATCGCGTGGCTGGAGTTTCGTCAGGAGCACGTACACTCTTTGACATAAAACTTGACCGGCGGCCGGCCGCTTCAGAGGCTAAGTCCGCGCCGATCGCGACATGGGACAAAAAAACTGGCCAACTCGCTAATTCTCTAAGTCCGGTTATCTGCACAATCTGGCAACACTGTAGACTGCGGCACTTCCTGGAGGAAAACTTGTCCCATGATAGAGAAACTCTAGGTTGATTACGCCTGTGGTCTAGCGGTAGCGTGCGTTGTTTCTGTTCATAATGTCAGTGGATCGAGAGCAGCTGGCATAAAATATTTTTATAGCCTCTTCTGTCTGAATGCTGAAGACGTGAATGTAATGGTAGCGCAGATTCAATCTATTTCGCTTTGTGACACACCGATATCAAAATTTTATCCAGTAACGATTTTGCGGCAGATTTCCTGCAGACTGTCCTCCTCTGGACGCCGTATGCGGCAAAGCTCCGGGATCCATTTGCTGGCTACTGGCAGCGGCCGTGGCGACAGTAGCCGCGCTGCACTCCCCCGTTCTTTATCGAAAGCGCCTGCTACCGCTCATCGCTTTTGATGATTTAAAACGCTTTATTATTAAATGTTGCTCCACAGAAAATTTCTACAATTTCCATTCACGCTCAAAAGCAACGGAGACAGACGCCCTGATTAGTAGGCGGGTATTATATTACATTAATCGGCAAGAGCTGAGTATGGCCCGAAATTAATTTTATAGACTGGGACGAAATTAAACCACCTCACTACATTCGATGAATTTATAAATGCTTCATACCTCGTTTCTTTTCCTTTCAAACTCAATTATTTGTGCAACTTTTGGTCAATGTTTGGATGTTTTCGTCAAGCCAGAGTGAGCGTCTGTGGTGTAAAGTGTATTACAGTTCTTGTTTCATTCCTTATGGTAAGTCTATGCGATAAACTGTGTGACTACCTTGCAATGCATGGTCTGTAGCAGTGCAGGAACACTGCACATTTGGAGTTCCATGTATGGGTTCATGAAGTATTTATTGTTGATCGGAAGTGATAGTTACGGTCATCAGATTTAAACCAGAAAAATTTGTCGTTTTGAAGGTTTCAGAGAACGGAAAGGAATTGCTAACGCCGGTGTTAGAAAACGTCTACAGTTAAATGCTATTGCAAAAATTTAGGAGAAGGGAACTATATTAATGAACATGTGCACTTCATAAACAACCTTCTGACATGTTAGACCTATATGACGAACAAAGCTCAAATTTATATCGTTGACAGTCGGTTTGAATCTTTTCAGGGTCTATTTTACAGTGAAGCACCTTGGAATTTGCAAAGCAGAAATCCATGATATTAACTTAATTTACTAAGTCGAAATCGGACGAAGATTGATGTTTAAAGGCATTCTTCAGATTTCGCATAAGAAATTTTTACTAGCAGTTTGCAACTCCATTAATTAAAATGGAAAATAAAAGGTTGTAGTCAGCGGCTTCTACCATGATTCGAACTGCTATGTCTCATAGTACAAGCACTGCAACGCACAAGGGAACCTCTGAGCTAACGACACACTGGCGGCCAGAGGCGGAATATAGTCACTGCGATGTTGCCTGAGCCTCAAAACGCAACCTTAAACACACGAACAGAGGAGGTGGAGATTACTGTTTTAACGTCCCGTCGACAACGATGTCATTAGAGACGGAGCACAAGCTCGGATTAGGGAAGGATGGGGAAGGAAATCGGCCGTGCCCTTCCTAAGGAACCATCCCGGCATTTGCCTGAAGCGATTTAGGGAAATCATTGAAAACCTAAATCAGGATGGCCGGGCGCGGGATTGCACCGTCGTCCTCCCGAATGCACACACAAACAGGTATTACTTATGTGAATAACGCCGTTCTTGGAGTCCAGAAATTAAATATACTTTCTAATTGTGTCATCTTGCAGTGGATTATATCGTACGAGTCTTCGATGTGGAAAACGAATGTCAAGTGAATTTAGCGAGGTAACGCCGACCTACACCCGGAAGTAAATGCACTATCAGAGTGTTGACAAATACTTGCTACGACGCTGCCATTTCTAGGCTCTCTGACGAGGCAGCTCTTCAGCGAAATGCTTGCCGTGATTCTCCGATACGGTTCTTCAGAGTGGAGACGCGCGCGCACGTTTGGTTTTTATGCGGCGTTCTCCCCTGATGGTTTCTGACGTCGCCTTGTGGGCTATGTATACATATGAGACGTTCAATTATCATTAATCCAGAATCATACAAGTTTCAGCTTCCGGCGTGGAAGAAGGCTGTTGACGCCGACATTGCCGGCCGAAGTGGCCGTGCGCTTAAAGGCGCTGCAGTCTGGAACCGCAAGACCGCTACGGTCGCAGGTTCGAATCCTGCCTCGGGCATGGATGTTTGTGATGTCCTTAGGTTAGTTAGGTTTAACTAGTTCTAAGTTCTAGGGGACTAATGACCTCAGTAGTTGAGTCCCATAGTGCTCAGAGCCATTTGAACCATTATTTGACGCCGACATTATATCATTTCAACGTAGGGAAAGCAAAACGGATCATTCAATGTTTCTCATTCAACATAAAGCATGTGAGATAATTTTCCGTAACGTTCATAATCATCTAAAAATACAAACGAAGTAAAAATACACCGGAAGCTTATTCGAATTGAATATAACGCTCTGCACCTCGATGTCGAATTTGTCCACTTGCAATCTTTTGCACCATACACATAGAATGTCATGATTACCACGAGAATGAAGAAATATGTTGGTAAGGATGGAAGCAAGAAGAGACGCATTCAACAAATATTCTATTCCTCATGGCATTCATTTCATTTGACACGTAAGAAGAGGTAAAGCGGGAATTTACTTTCGTTAACACGAAAGATATGCCGCACATATTGATAACGAGGAAGTCTGCGTCTTCATACGTTTCCTCCTTGAAATCTGTATGCTCTATTATATACTAAGTAGCCCGAACATTGTTTCAGTAATGTTACCCTCTTGTTTGACCCCGTAACGATGAACAGATTCCAAATGCATGTCTCCCTTCCTGGGTTGCAGCACTCTAACCAGCACTGACCAAAGTGTAATCCACGGTCATGGTCCTAAATTACCAGCTGTCTGCTACTGTGGCAAAGTCCGTACTACACTTTCGATTCCGCAGCACCATTTTATCTGGTAACACTGTGTAGTTGCACAGTTGTGCTACCAGGTCTGTCCTCACACTGTCAACTTTATGTATCTCACTTCTCCTGTAGCGTAGATCACGAGGAGCCGAAGTAAATGAGTGTATTCTGCATGACGTAACATTCAGTATTCCCTTCTTTCATAGCCACTCTTCATGTGCATCGATACCAAATAGGAATGCGAAAACTCTTGCGAGTGAGAGAATGACAATAACAATCGTAACAAGAACAAGCAAATAATGAATGATGTTTATTCCAACGCAGAACGAGAATGGCTTTAAATATAAAAATCTGTATCTATATCTATATCCATATCTATTGATCTTTGAGTTGGCTCAATGCAAATATATTCTTAGCATTTAGTTACTGAATTTAGTTCTGGATGTTTGCAGAGAAAAGGAAAAGTCGGTACTTCTCGCTAGTGTAATATAATGTGAACCAGCAACTACCCTTTCCTTAGAACACGACTCAAGCAGGTCCTCAAGTAGGTAGCAAGGCACTGCTCCATTCTGTTCCCTGACATTGCTCTGATGACGGTTAATGCAGATAGTTCCGATTATGAAATACAAAACGTATTGCAGGTTAGTTCCTAGGATAGTAACATAAAATTTGCGTTGTAGGCGGCACATGAAAGTGACGACTATCCATATTACTCATCAATATAAAAAGACAATATTTTGGGAATTTAGCAGGATTACTCAAAATGAATTCTGAAATTGGGTGACTGACTGCACAGGTGCTAAACGTCGTCAAGAGTATACGATGTCCTAATCGCATTAGGAATATGAAGATCGTCTTCGACAGCTCGCAACTTTCACATTGCTATCTCCACCCTACTCCAGACAGCCCTCGGTGGAGTTGCACTACGTTGCCGATGTTATGGAAGGCCTTCAACCCGACAACAGACCACATATTGAAAAATACAAGCGAATTCCCTTGCAGCGTAAGCTTATTGTAACTAATCTAAAAATTATTGGAGAGGAACATTGTCCTATTCAAAAAAAGTAAAATGTTACACACTGTTGACGCCAAACGGACATTATCTATGTCCTGTCTTGTGTCCTACTCATCTATAATATCAAGTGTACTATGAAAATGATTATATATAATGGATGATAGGGTAATGCATTGATACCAGATGGTGGGGGCCGGCCGGTGTGGCCGTGCGGTTCTAGGCGCTTCAGTCTGGAACCGCGTGACCGCTACGGTCGCAGGTTCGAATCCTGCCTCGGGCATGGATGTGAGTGATGTCATTAGGTTAGTTAGGTTTAAGTAGTTCTAAGTTCTAGGGGACTGATGACCTTAGAAATTAAGTCCCATAGTGCTCAGAGCCATTTGAACCATTTGAACTTTTTAACACAAAATGACATTAAAAATTAAGGTTATTCACGAGCAGCTAGTTGAGAATATGTATGAACATTAAATGACACGACGAACTGAAATAATATGACGAAGAGTTCAGCGCTCACTGGGAATAGAGCCCCACACATATCGTTGTTGACCACACACAAAGAGACGTCAGCTACCGAATTTTTATCCACCAGCTGCTCACAATTGCATCTTGAACTTACAGTCATCTCGCAAATAGTTCTGTGTCTCACTGGGAGTTAAAAACGTCAGATATCGTTAGTGTTGACAACGAATGAAAATACATTAAAAATCAAAATTATTGTCCACCAGCAGATAGGTGTTCTCATGATAGAGCTTGATAATACATAATTAAATCTTTAGTGCCGGGCCAGGATTCGATCCCATTCACGCGTAATATGTGAAGGTGTTGAGGAATCTGCAGTTTTGAACAAACAACAAATTGTAGCCGAGCTGTATTGCCACGAAGGGATCAAATTCCGCGTTAAGGGCGGTCTGAGTTGCATTCCCAGTTTAGAACCAATTTTATCGACATACAGAAGCTCAAATAAAAGATGGAATAAGTATCCTGTGACCATACATAGCGTTTGTGTCGTCACTTGAAATAAATAGCTAGTATAAGAAAGGTTACTGGTGATAGAGTTTCTACATGTCGCCACTCCAGACTTTATTGTGGTTCAACCTACCGTCTACTTGGTAAAGAAGAAATATCATCTTGAATGTGAATTTTCAGACCACGCAGCCATTATATCTCCTTCACTTGGTGTACCCAGGAGAGAATGGAATCTGTCTCTCCCTATCTAAAATCATTGACGGAAGTGGGAATCGAACCCAGACCGTAGGTATAACAACCTACCATTCGTCCAACAGACCACGAAATCCTCTTCTCTGTGAGTCATTTTTCTATCGTAACGCAGTTGCGCCACACTGGATGAGAATTCTGACACACAGGCTCCCTGTAGTAATTTGCAGCATGTTCAGTAAATTCATTTACTTGGTTGACCAAATCACCATGAACTAGCTGCCTCGGCTACCCAGTGCATACATTCGACTATTTTGTAATCACAGAAATAAAATCACGTAACTGCCACCTACACACAACTGCCAACAGTGTAGGATGCAGAAGTTTTAATAGGAAGTGTTCCTTTCCACTTGAGCTATCTGTTACTAGAAAACGTCGTTCAGTCCAAAAGAAAAGCTGTAACTGTTTGTCTCTCAGAAGTCAAGACCTGGCCATATGCATAATCTCACAGTGCTGTGGAATCCAAAAGTTCTAGAGGAATAGTTGCCGAGCTCTGGAGCTGCTGTAGCTACGTGTCAGCTTGTAGCATAGATAAGATGTCGCGAGTTCGAATGCATTCAGTGCTACATTTTTTAAAACGCAATTCTGCTCTCTGCTGAAGGTATCAATCTAATGGAACTTTGAACATAATTCCCTTCACTTCTCAACCCAAAGTAGTCGCATGTGGAAAAAGGGCTAACTACTGTGACATTTGTAATGTGGCCACAATGGTATGGTGGAACGAGCTATCACAGGTGCAATGCGTGGGTTCAGGCATTTACTTTTAAGAGGCAGAAACAGATTTATTTTACCTCTGGTAACCTCAAGAGAAAGACGTTATAATCCAGAATCCGCATTAAACATCACGTTCCTTCATTACCAACTGGGCAGAGCCGGTTTACGTTGGGAAATGACACAGCGGAAGTCATGGTAAACAGAAATACAGTCGCCAGTAAGCTTACTTACATTAGGAAATTTTATTTTATTTGATGAACCGATAGCCATTTAAAGGGACAGGGCTCTTATTTTACTTGTACTTGATTGAACTAGAGACGTTTAAAAATTTGGTGCTGGACTGTGATCCGAATTCGTATCTCCTCTTTCGAGGATCTGAATCTCTCGGAACAGTATAGTTCAGTCATTTCGTTCCTTTTCCCAAGACTGCAATCTTCTCTAGGTCTCCTCCAAAGGTAAGTATGTGGGTCTGAAACCTGATCCAGTACAAAAATATTCATAATTTCATTTCTAGCTTTATCAAGTGCACACCCACCTGCTAGTGAAAATTAACGCGCAATTTCAATGTCTGTTCATGTGTTTCCAACAATCGCAACAGGTGTCGTTATTTCTGGTCAAACACGCACACATCTTACTGTTCATGAGTAAGCAACTGATACTTAAGCTATATTCGTGAATGCACGGTAGGTGTGCAGTTCGATTGTCGCTTAGGCACAAAAGTGTGTATCCTTATTTTAGATTCAGACACCTAGCGGCTCGTAAGAAAAACCGATACGTAACATTTGATTTTTCTTAGTTAACAATCGGATTACGTGTTGGGTTCGTATCTCCGTCACAGAACTTCACATCATGCACTTCATCTTTAAATGCATGCACACTTTGTTACTTCAGAATGGAGGTATATCAGACATCTTTCGTGGTTAGATAACAGGGACGAAAGGGTCTTGATAGGAGTCACGGTTTATTACAAAAATTGTCGTCTTTTATTTTCAAGTTTAGATTTGGTTACTGGTATTGGCCAAAATTTCGGTAATTCATGACTCTTCATGGCTAATCATCAATATGATGTGATTAGATTAGATTAGATTACATTAGATTAACTCTTGTTCGATAGATCATGAATACGACATTTCGTAATGATGTGGAACGTGTCATTTTAATGAAAGATTTCTTTAAATACCATGATTCAATTTCTTTACAACAATTTTTACACACTCTCTCATTGCTTTTTATTTATCTCTCTCTCTCTCTCTCTCTCTCTCTCTCTCTCTCTCACAAACACCCACCCACACACACACACACATTCTTTTTTATTTTTATTTGTATGTTGTGCTCGACTATCGGCGAGGCACGAAAACGCCTGTAAATGACTTTCTTAGTTTTGAGTACACTTACGAAATAAATATAAAAATAACAATGAGAGTTACTGATTTATGATGCTCAGTTTGCAATCAGTTCTGAGTATTATTAGTAACTACGCTCCAGTCCCTAAACCTAGTTACAGAAAGCGAATCAGACGCATTACGTATTCCAGGCCGTAGCAGCCGCGACTTGGAGACACCAGCTATGGTCACTTCCCAGACCGCTGTAGGATCACATCGGTTCATCTTCTTCCTGCTGGTACTGTAACTGAGATTTGGCAACAAGGCAACGTATGTTTGGCAACTCTGTGATCGACGAGTTACTTCCTGGTGTGCACGGAATTAAGCCTCAAAGTTCACTTGATTTTACCTGTCCTTTCCATTGAATAATCTGAGTTATTATCGCTTGAAGGGTAAAAAAAGATTGAAAATTTACGGTTTTCAGCCCAGGAAAGTCGTTGCAGGTGGAAATCGCAACTAATCTCGACCTTCAAATAGCGGTTTACGAGTTCTAGTTACTATTGCCCTCGTAATAGGAAACTCAGACCCATGCCTCCTCGCCAGCTCTGTGGTAACGTGCTGACCTGTGAAAAAGCGTCTGTTACGGTTCGCAGTTCCAGTCTCACTGACTGTAACGTTTTTATCCCTTCTGTGAAAGAGCTACAAGCAGTCATATCAAACATCAATAAGGAAATCGCAAGAAAATGCTTTCAGCTCATAGTGCAATGTTGAAAAACTTACAATGCTGCACAACAGGTAAGGCCTCTTTCCGCTGCTAGCAAGCGAATTTTGGGTTTCTAGGAATACGTAACTATATTTATGAAATGCCACATTTGCATACCTGTTGAGTATGACACAGCATACCAATTAAACACAGACACAATCAAAATCTAAGTGAGTAGTATTTTACTAATTCGTGTCGATAGAGGCATGCTTGTGTACAGATACTTTCGTCGTAAGGTTATCATGGTTAGTTTTATTTCATTTCTTATAATACAGTGCACAATTTTCGTAAGGTTTCCTTTAGTGTTGTTAAAACAATAGTAAACATGAGAGAGAAATTAATCATCAACGATATATGCGAATGCTCTGATGTTACCTATGACAGTCTGACAATGCACATGCGGTTTATTGATTACATGCATGTAGAAAACTTGTTCTGAGTTAAAGCTGTCAAACAAAGTTTGGAGAAGAATAAAATATCACTACCACACGACAGCTAATGTAGAAAATACTTTTCTGACATATTATGGCACGATGCGCTCTCCCTGCACATCTTCGAGATGCATCTGCTGCCTGCTGTCTATTAAACCTGAATAGAACAAAATGTCACAGTAGTTAGCCCTTTTTCCACATGCGACTACTTTGGGTTGAGAAGTGTAGGGAATTATGTTCAAAGTTCCATTAGATTGATACCTTCAGCAGAGAGCAGAATTGCGTTTTAAAAAATGTAGCACTGAATGCATTCGAACTCGCGACATCTTATCTATGCTACAAGCTGACACGTAGCTACAGCAGCTCCAGAGCTCGGCAACTATTCCTCCAGAACTTTTGGATTCCACAGCACTGTGAGATTATGCATATGGCCAGGTCTTGACTTCTGAGAGACAAACAGTTACAGCTTTTCTTTTGGACTGAACGACGTTTTCTAGTAACAGATAGCTCAAGTGGAAAGGAACACTTCCTATTTAAACTTCTGCATCCTACACTGTTGGCAGTTGTGTGTAGGTGGCAGTTACGTGATTTTATTTCTGTGATTACAAAATAGTCGAATGTATGCACTGGGTAGCCGAGGCAGCTAGTTCATGGTGATTTGGTCAACCAAGTAAATGAATTTACTGAACATGCTGCAAATTACTACAGGGAGCCTGTGTGTCAGAAATCTCATCCAGTGTGGCGCAACTGCGTTACGATAGAAAAATGACTCACAGAGAAGAGGATTTCGTGGTCTGTTGGACGAATGGTAGGTTGTTATACCTACGGTCTGGGTTCGATTCCCACTTCCGTCAATGATTTTAGATAGGGAGAGACAGATTCTATTCTCTCCTGGGTACACCAAGTGAAGGAGATATAATGGCTGCGTGGTCTGAAAATTCACATTCAAGATGATATTCCTTCTTTACCAAGTAGACGGTAGGTTGAACCACAATAAAGTCTGGAGTGGCGACATGTAGAAACTCTATCACCAGTAACCTTTCTTATACTAGCTATTTATTTGAAGTGACGACACAAACGCTATGTATGGTCACAGGACACTTATTCCATCTTTTATTTGAGCTTCTGTATGTCGATAAAATTGGTTCTAAACTGGGAATGCAACTCAGACCGCCCTTAACGCGGAATTTGATCCCTTCGTGGCAATACAGCTCGGCTACAATTTGTTGTTTGTTCAAAACTGCAGATTCCTCAACACCTTCACATATTACGCGTGAATGGGATCGAATCCTGGCCCGGCACTAAAGATTTAATTATGTATTATCAAGCTCTATCATGAGAACACCTATCTGCTGGTGGACAATAATTTTGATTTTTAATGTATTTTCATTCGTTGTCAACACTAACGATATCTGACGTTTTTAACTCCCAGTGAGACACAGAACTATTTGCAAGATGACAGTAAGTTCAAGATGCAATTCTGAGCAGCTGGTGGATAAAAATTCGGTAGCTGACGTCTCTTTGTGTGTAGTCAACAACGATATGTGTGGGGCTCTATTCCCAGTGAGCGCTGAACTCTTCGTCATATTATTTCAGTTCGTCGTGTCATTTAATGTTCATACATATTCTCAACTAGCTGCTCGTGAATAACTTTAATTTCTAATGTCATTTTGTGTTAAATAGTTCAAATGGTTCAAATGGCTCTGAGCACTGTGGGACTTAACTTCTAAGGTCATCAGTCCCCTAGAACTTAGAACTACTTAAACCTAACTAACCTAAGGACATCACTCACATCCATGCCCGAGGCAGGATTCGAACCTGCGACCGTAGCGGTCACGCGGTTCCAGACTGAAGCGCCTAGAACCGCACGGCCACACCGGCCGGCCCCCACCATCTGGTATCAATGCATTACCCTATCATCCATTATATATAATCATTTTCATAGTACACTTGATATTATAGATGAGTAGGACACAAGGCAGGACATAGATAATGTCCGTTTGACGTCAACAGTGTGTAACATTTTACTTTTTTTGAATAGGACAATGTTCCTCTCCAATAATTTTTAGATTAGTTACAATAAGCTTACGCTGCAAGGGAATTCGCTTGTATTTTTCAATATGTGGTCTGTTGTCGGTTTGAAGGCCTTCCATAACATCGGCAACGTAGTGCAACTCCACCGAGGGCTGTCTGGAGTAGGGTGGAGATAGCAATGTGAAAGTTGCGAGCTGTCGAAGACGATCTTCATATTCCTAATGCGATTAGGACATCGTATACTCTTGGCGACGTTTAGCCCCTGTGCAGTCAGTCACCCAATTTCAGAATTCATTTTGAATAATCCTGCTAAATTCCCAAAATATTGTCTTTTTATATTGATGAGTAATATGGATAGTCGTCACGTTCATGTGCCGTCTACAACGCAAATTTTATGTTACTGTCCTAGGAACTAACCTGCAATACGTTTTGTATTTCATAATCGGAACTATCTGCATTAACCGTCATCAGAGCAATGTCAGGGAACAGAATGGAGCAGTGCCTTGCTACCTACTTGAGGACCTGCTTGAGTCGTGTTCTAAGGAAAGGGTAGTTGCTGGTTCACATTATATTACACTAGCGAGAAGTACCGACTTTTCCTTTTCTCTGCAAACATCCAGAACTAAATTCAGTAACTAAATGCTAAGAATATATTTGTATTGTGCCAACTCAAAGATCAATAGATATGGATATAGATATAGATACAGATTTTTATATTTAAAGCCATTCTCTTTCTGCGTTGGAATAAACATCATTCATTATTTGCTTGTTCTTGTTACGATTGTTATTGTCATTCTCTCACTCGCAAGAGTTTTCGCATTCCTATTTGGTATCGATGCACATGAAGAGTGGCTATGAAAGAAGGGAATACTGAATGTTACGTCATGCAGAATACACTCATTTACTTCGGCTCCTCGTGATCTACGCTACAGGAGAAGTGAGATACATAAAGTTGACAGTGTGAGGACAGACCTGGTAGCACAACTGTGCAACTACACAGTGTTACCAGATAAAATGGTGCTGCGGAATCGAAAGTGTAGTACGGACTTTGCCACAGTAGCAGACAGCTGGTAATTTAGGACCATGACCGTGGATTACACTTTGGTCAGTGCTGGTTAGAGTGCTGCAACCCAGGAAGGGAGACATGCATTTGGAATCTGTTCATCGTTACGGGGTCAAACAAGAGGGTAACATTACTGAAACAATGATCGGGCTACTTAGTATATAAGAGAGCATACAGATTTCAAGGAGGAAACGTATGAAGACGCAGACTTCCTCGTTATCAATATGTGCGGCATATCTTTCGTGTTAACGAAAGTAAATTCCCGCTTTACCTCTTCTTACGTGTCAAATGAAATGAATGCCATGAGGAATAGAATATTTGTTGAATGCGTCTCTTCTTGCTTCCATCCTTACCAACATATTTCTTCATTCTCGTGGTAATCATGACATTCTATGTGTATGGTGCAAACGATTGCAAGTGGACAAATTCGACATCGAGGTGCAAAGCGTTATATTCAATTCGAATAAGCTTCCGGTGTATTTTTACTTCGTTTGTATTTTTAGATGATTATGAACGTTACGGAAAATTATCTCACATGCTTTATGTTGAATGAGAAACATTGAATGATCCGTTTTGCTTTCCCTACGTTGAAATGATATAATGTCGGCGTCAACAGCCTTCTTCCACGCCGGAAGCTGAAACTTGTATGATTCTGGATTAATGATAATTGAACGTCTCATATGTATACATAGCCCACAAGGCGACGTCAGAAACCATCAGGGGAGAACGCCGCATAAAAACCAAACGTGCGCGCGCGTCTCCACTCTGAAGAACCGTATCGGAGAATCACGGCAAGCATTTCGCTGAAGAGCTGCCTCGTCAGAGAGGCTAGAAATGGCAGCGTCGTAGCAAGTATTTGTCAACACTCTGATAGTGCATTTACTTCCGGGTGTAGGTCGGCGTTACCTCGCTAAATTCACTTGACATTCGTTTTCCACATCGAAGACTCGTACGATATAATCCACTGCAAGATGACACAATTAGAAAGTATATTTAATTTCTGGACTCCAAGAACGGCGTTATTCACATAAGTAATACCTGTTTGTGTGTGCATTCGGGAGGACGACGGTGCAATCCCGCGCCCGGCCATCCTGATTTAGGTTTTCAATGATTTCCCTAAATCGCTTCAGGCAAATGCCGGGATGGTTCCTTAGGAAGGGCACGGCCGATTTCCTTCCCCATCCTTCCCTAATCCGAGCTTGTGCTCCGTCTCTAATGACATCGTTGTCGACGGGACGTTAAAACAGTAATCTCCACCTCCTCTGTTCGTGTGTTTAAGGTTGCGTTTTGAGGCTCAGGCAACATCGCAGTGACTATATTCCGCCTCTGGCCGCCAGTGTGTCGTTAGCTCAGAGGTTCCCTTGTGCGTTGCAGTGCTTGTACTATGAGACATAGCAGTTCGAATCATGGTAGAAGCCGCTGACTACAACCTTTTATTTTCCATTTTAATTAATGGAGTTGCAAACTGCTAGTAAAAATTTCTTATGCGAAATCTGAAGAATGCCTTTAAACATCAATCTTCGTCCGATTTCGACTTAGTAAATTAAGTTAATATCATGGATTTCTGCTTTGCAAATTCCAAGGTGCTTCACTGTAAAATAGACCCTGAAAAGATTCAAACCGACTGTCAACGATATAAATTTGAGCTTTGTTCGTCATATAGGTCTAACATGTCAGAAGGTTGTTTATGAAGTGCACATGTTCATTAATATAGTTCCCTTCTCCTAAATTTTTGCAATAGCATTTAACTGTAGACGTTTTCTAACACCGGCGTTAGCAATTCCTTTCCGTTCTCTGAAACCTTCAAAACGACAAATTTTTCTGGTTTAAATCTGATGACCGTAACTATCACTTCCGATCAACAATAAATACTTCATGAACCCATACATGGAACTCCAAACGTGCAGTGTTCCTGCACTGCTACAGACCATGCATTGCAAGGTAGTCACACAGTTTATCGCATAGACTTACCATAAGGAATGAAACAAGAACTGTAATACACTTTACACCACAGACGCTCACTCTGGCTTGACGAAAACATCCAAACATTGACCAAAAGTTGCACAAATAATTGAGTTTGAAAGGAAAAGAAACGAGGTATGAAGCATTTATAAATTCATCGAATGTAGTGAGGTGGTTTAATTTCGTCCCAGTCTATAAAATTAATTTCGGGCCATACTCAGCTCTTGCCGATTAATGTAATATAATACCCGCCTACTAATCAGGGCGTCTGTCTCCGTTGCTTTTGAGCGTGAATGGAAATTGTAGAAATTTTCTGTGGAGCAACATTTAATAACAAAGCGTTTTAAATCATCAAAAGCGATGAGCGGTAGCAGGCGCTTTCGATAAAGAACGGGGGAGTGCAGCGCCGCTGCTGTCGCCACGGCCGCTGCCAGTAGCCAGCAAATGGATCCCGGAGCTTTGCCGCATACGGCGTCCAGAGGAGGACAGTCTGCAGGAAATCTGCCGCAAAATCGTTACTGGATAAAATTTTGATATCGGTGTGTCACAAAGCGAAATAGATTGAATCTGCGCTACCATTACATTCACGTCTTCAGCATTCAGACAGAAGAGGCTATAAAAATATTTTATGCCAGCTGCTCTCGATCCACTGACATTATGAACAGAAACAACGCACGCTACCGCTAGACCACAGGCGTAATCAACCTAGAGTTTCTCTATCATGGGACAAGTTTTCCTCCAGGAAGTGCCGCAGTCTACAGTGTTGCCAGATTGTGCAGATAACCGGACTTAGAGAATTAGCGAGTTGGCCAGTTTTTTTGTCCCATGTCGCGATCGGCGCGGACTTAGCCTCTGAAGCGGCCGGCCGCCGGTCAAGTTTTATGTCAAAGAGTGTACATACGGGAGACATTCCAAGAAAGAAAATAGGCTCTCTGATCATTTTCCTGGGATACCTGATGAATCCGGAAATGTTGACGAATCCTCTTTTCGTATGTTTCCCAATCTCCAGCGTCTTCATCGAATGCCTGGAACGCTGGCGGTGTCGGTGGACGGTGAAGACTTTGAATTTCGACATTCAGTTGCTGCTGCAGTATCGCGAAGAGTACCTGCTGCACTGATAGATTCTGCTGTTGCAGTTGTGCTTGTGCTTGTGCTTGTTGTTTTTGTGGTTCCATCCTCTTTGGGTTGTCGAATCCCATACTCGTCGTCACTGTTGTGTTTACCAACAGTTTATTGAACGTGACTTCTTCTACAATACAACAGCTGGCTGTACAATAGAAGCAGACGTCCGTCGATCTAGCCGGAGATGTGGTTCCTCTCGGTCGGCTGGTACTTCGATCGGCGGTGCAGTACAGCGGCTTCGGCGATATCTTCTAGGAGACTGTGCTATAGCGGTTGCCATTAGCAGCGGACGAAGACTGGTCTGCCTTCGACCGGCCGGGCCTATATAGTGAGCTGGAGCCAATAGAAACCCGGCGTAGGAATCCGTTGTCGGATATGTCGCGGCGACCTCTGTAAGGAAAGGTTCCTGTTAATCGACTGGAATCTTCGGCGTGTTTACCTGATGTCTACGCCTGTTTGGCTGTTGGTTTGTTTCCCTCATAGCGTGGCTGTCATACGGTGTTCCCTGCCATTTAGGGCAATCCGATGGCAGACAGTAAAGATTCAAGAAAGACTGTCACGAGTTTTGAGGAATACGTAACTTCTCTTGTTGCCATGTTAGGAGAGTTTAGAAATATTCGTCTCTCTAACATCCGAATGGAGCTGAAACTGCGACAGAATCCGGAAATAATGTATTATTAAACTAGCAACTCAGTGCAAGTCAGGACAATAGTTTATGAAACAAACCATTCTCAGTAGAAAAATAAATGTCTAACTTTCTCTCTTACATTGTTACAAAACCCACAGCAGTCCTCGTTTCAACAGCTACCGATGGCCATATAATTACATTACTTTATTAAAAAAAAACTGTAGTCGTTTGAATGCCGCTGTAGATATGGAAGTTTCGCATATTAATCATATGACAAAACACTATTGTGTTTGCTCTCTGTCATTTGCCAAAAACTTGTTCCGGTATCTCAAACAATTTATGAGATACGAGGAATTCATGATTATTTCACTCTAGTTTTCTCAATGGCGCATGAGTTCGTGACGCAAGGCTTTACTCACATTCCATTGACTCCATATTGGAGACAGACAGCGATATCCTTAAAAGTTCAAAGAATAAATCAATATATTATCTACATTTAATACGCGGCAGCATGTAATCTAACACCCACCAAACACAAATTCAAAGTGACCCTTATTTTTCACGTCAAACTAAAAATTTCTTGCAGTAGTTTACCTACTATCGAAATACCACAATAACAATGACCATTAACGACATGATAGGCGGTTCATCATGAAGCTGACGGCTTTATTTAAAATCGTTTGAGAAAGATAGCAGATCGGCCAGTTTGCTGTACACGCAGCTGGGGGCCAAACCGCACAATAACCCTGGGTCCGGTGTGGGGCGGCGGTGGGGTGAGTGGACTGCTGTAGCCTGTTGTGGGGGTGTGAACCACTGAGGGCTACGGCGGGGACGAAGCCTCTCCGTCGTTTCTAGGTCACCAGTTCCATACAATGCAATACAATACAAATCAAAATATTAACAATCAGAGAAGGATTCGAACCCCACTCCACCTGTTTACGAAACAAGTGATTTATGTACTCTGTTCCCTATTTGATCTTTGCCATCAGGGATTCCTCTTTTGGGACTATAATACTCTTGCTATCTACTGTCTCAATGTGCACGCGAAAGTCACTGATTGTTCCCTTTCCTTTCTTATCACTCTATTCAGAACCACCGCTCGTGGACTGGGTGTTATGCTGTCCTCATTATCCTCATCATCACCGACACGCAAGTCGCCCATTGTGGGCTCACCTGCAATAAGACTTCCAACTCGGAAGGGGCCTCTCGGCCATCAGTGCCATATTTTATTCTTGTCATAAACTTAGAGGCATGAGCTGCCAAGCTGATGTTGCGATAATTCTCGGACTTGTCAGCTCTTAAGAACTGCATGCATAAGCATAAGCTTTTCCGAATGTCAGTTGGTGTATCGTCAGACTCATATAGTCCACACACACCAACGTCAATAGTCGTTTTGTTGCCACTCCTTTCAATGATTTTGGAAATTCTGGTGATGTTATCTATCCCTTCTTCCTTATTGGATTTTAGGTTTTCCAATGCTCAGGTGAATACAATGTTATAATATAAAAATCAAAAAGGGGTAATGCATGAGTACGTTTAATAATGAATAAGAAAGTAGTAACGCGGATAATCTTCTATGAACAGTATAGTGACCGTATTATTTTAGCCAAGATAGAGATGAAACCACCACTCACCACGGCAGTAAAAGTTTATATGCCTACTAGCTCCACAAATAATTAAGATACTGAAGAAATGTATGATGAGATAAAATAAATTATTTAGATAGTTAACAGAAAAGAAAATTTAATAGTTGCGGGAGACTTCAATTTTATAGTACGAAGAGGAAGAAAAGGAAAAATTGTAGGTGAATATGGACCTGGGGAAAGGAATGAAACAGGAAGCCTCCTGGGAGAATTGTGCACCGAGCATATTTTAATCATCGCTAACAGTTGGTCTAAGAATCATGAAAGAAGAATGTAAACATGAAAGAGACCTGAAGACACCGGAAGGTTTCAGATTGATTGTGTAATGGTAAGACAGAGCTTTGGGAACCAGATCTTAAATTGCAAGACATTCCCATAGGCAGATGTGTACTCTGATCCCAATTTACTGGTTATGAACTGCAGATTAAGGCTGAAGAAATTACAAAAAGGTAGGAAAGTAACGAAATGGAACTTCAATAAGTTGAAATAACCAGAGGCTGTTAAGAGTTTGAGAGAGAGCATTAGGCAACAGTGAGTAGAACAGGGAAAAGGAATACAGTAGAAGACGAATGGGTAGCTTCGAGAGATGAAGTAGTGAAGGCAGCAGAGGATAAAAGGGTAAAAGACAGGGCCTAATAGGAATCCTTGCATAACACAGGAATTTAACTGATGAAAGGAGAAAATATAAAAATTCACTAAAGGGCGCAGGTGAGAGGGAATAGAAACGTCTGAAGAATGAGATTGTTAGGAAGTGCGTAATGGCTAAGCAGGAATGTGTAGAGAAGAAATGGAATGACGACGTCGATTTTCATCTGACGATGGCATATGTCGCCTGGCGCATAGTAGACGTACTGATAATAGTTTCAACGTCGTCCGCCACTAGACAGCGTTGTGGCATAGCTACCAGAGCACCATCTGTGTCTACCGTTTAATAGCGAATGCTCACAGCCAGAAGGCTCAGTGTGATGAAAACGTGTAAAGCAAGCAGCCAGCCATGCCACGAAGACACACTGACGCTTCCTACAGCCAACTGAGAGAGACGGGACAAATTGTGGCCTTGCAGTGACAGGATGGTCCTTTCGGAGAATTGCGACCCACGTTGGACGTGCTGCGTCAGCTGTGCAACGATGCTGGTGCCAGTGGTGACGTGGACATTCTCAAAATGGTTCAAATGGCTCTGAGCACTATGCGACTTAACTTCTGAGGTCATCAGTCCTAGAACTTAGAACTAATTAAACCTA
Source organism: Schistocerca nitens (assembly GCF_023898315.1). Lineage (NCBI taxonomy): Eukaryota > Metazoa > Arthropoda > Insecta > Orthoptera > Acrididae > Schistocerca > Schistocerca nitens. The sequence continues at coordinate 336,294,902 of NC_064614.1, read as the reverse complement.
ACTAACCTAAGGACATCACACACATCCATGCTCGAGGCAGGATTCGAACCTGCGACCGTAGCGGTCGCTCGGCTCCAGACTGCAGCGGCTAGAACCGCACGGCCACTCCGGCCGGCCGGACATTCTCACGCCCATAGATGAGGTTCCGGACGTCCAGGCAGCACAGACGCCCACCAGGATCGTCGATTGTAAGGGCAGCAGTAGCAGAACTTACATCTACCACAGCACAGGTAAGAGGGCTTGTGAGTCCAGGCATGTTATCATGAACTGTTGCGAACCGGTTATTAGCCCGTCCCTCATACACGCCGCAACAGCCACGTGCACGGCTCGACTGGTGCCGTCAGAGGATCACTTGGAAGATTGAATAGCGCGGCGTGGTCTTGATTAATGAATGTAGATTCTGCATGACGCAGGTGATGGTCCTCTGCGCGTACGATATATACCTGTTGAGCGCTGTCTTGTAGAATGAATTCGTCCACAGTGACCCCACCGCAGGTCTACAACTCCCGTTCGCCTTTAGTGTTTCGCAGGGAACGTTAACCAGCGCTCGGTACGCGCAGAATATTGTTAGAAAATGTTCAAATGTGTGTGAAATCTTATGGGACCTAACTGCTAAGGTCAGTCCCTAGGCTTACACACTACTTAACATAAATTATCCTAAGGACAAACACACACACCCATGCCCGAGGGAGGACTCGAACCTCCGCCGGGATCAGCCGCACCGTCCGTGACTGCAGCGCCTGAGACCGCTCGGCTAATCCCGCGCGGTAATATTGTTAGACCTGTTCTTTTGGCGTTCTTGCAACAGGAAGTGGTCCTGTTGTTTCAACAGGATAATGCGCGCCCACGCACTACTCGTGAAACTCAAGGTACCCTGCAAGATGTGCAGCAACTTCCTTGGCCAGCACGATCTCCGGAACTGTCTCTAATGGAAGACACGAGGGCGAGAAGTGACTCGTGCGACTCGTCAACCAACAACTCTTACAAACTACGTGAACAGGTCGATCAGGCGTGGAATAACGTATCTCAGGACAGTATTCACCATCGTGTGATCGACTTGATGCCAGAGGCTGTGCCTCCAGTGCCATTCTTGCAAGCTACGTACTAATTTAAGTGTTTCAGCATAGGTCGATACCTGCCATTTCAGAACCGCTTGTAATATTGCAAATGTAATCAGTTCATGTACTCCACATGCACAGTTATAACAATAAATATTGAGTGAATTGGCAACCTGTAAAAGGGTGTACCGTTTTTCTGCCGGCTGTGTGTTTCCTTGTATCACCAGACTCGCTGTTATACCGTGGCATCAGTCTCATTCGCCAGTGACTATATTTTAACTCTAACATAAAATCGTCTAATAAGTTTCAAAAACCATCAATATTTTCCATAAGGGTGTTTTACAAAAACTTCAAATATCGTCACCTTTTACTATGTAAAAATCGGAAATAACGTCCACTACCTTTTTTTACAAAATTCATCTATTATTGTCATCTTTTATATGTATTTTAACCATCGTTAAACATATGTAACGTTTGGGTTAAGAGCGGGTTTCATCGCTGCTAGCGCCCCCTCCCCCCCCCCCCCCGCTCCACTTTGTGGGAAGCTGAAACAACAATATAGAAAAAAATCTTGTCACTGACGTTTTAACTACTATTAGATATGAAATCTTGGCATGATGTCCAATGGAAATAAATCAGCAACAACAGAATTATTATTCAAATTTCTTTTTCGCTGTCTGCTGTCGCATTTGTCTTTACAACAGACTGCAATGAAAAGTATTAGAATATCATTGGGTACTGCAGCCCATCCCCACTTTTCTGCGCAGGTTATATAAAAAAATTCTGTTCGACATATTAGTTTTTTTACATTGTCTATCGTTTAAGTTCTAACATTGTTCCGCAGTGCCACATTGCAAATATACATAGTTTCCTCATGCTGTTTTCTGCAGACCACATTTTTAACAACGGAGCACGCCAGGGGACCTCAGGCTTTGTATTTTTCCCGTTGTCTGAAAGCATCTTGAAGCACGTTCGTCCTTAAACAAGTCTTTCACGCCACTCTGCCGCGTTTGTATTGCCAACTATGTCTTATGTAAATGTTTTGCTCTGTACACATTACAAGTATTTCATGTCATCTGTCGTGTCTCTCCAAATTTATGTTTTTAAATTATTTTCGTTTATGTTGCTTCTGACTGTCTTTGAATACCTCGTGTTTGTTGTTACCTCAAAAAATGTTCTACGTAACACATAACTTCACCCAGCATGGAATTCATAACTTTGAGAGCGCGACGCATTTCTGTCATCTTAACGAGCCCTCTTAGAACAGCAAAGGTGACAACCTGAAGTCGCCATTACAGAAAGGACAGCCGGTGGGCGTGGCTTGGGTGAATGCTAATTACGAGATGACATTAGCCTCTAACTCTGAAAAACATTATACAGAGGATCCCGTAATTAATTAAGGAAACGCCAAGAGTGCGTAACACTCGTCCAGGTAAGGAAATAAAACCGTATGAAAGTGTTACAGAAGAGAAACCAGGGAACTACGAGAAATTTAAATTCAGTGACATAGTACAATTATCGTTGACTCATAAATCTGCACAACAGCGGGATATCGATGTTCACGCGACTAGAGGATATCTGGACAAGAATCACACAATAAAAATCTGCACTGTACAAATTCAGCACTCTTTGCTATAGGACTTTAGTTAGTGGCTCGTAATGTCGACACGAATTATCTTCATTATTTCACGACGGTTTAACGATCCGCCTTGCTTTGTTGCTGGATTGTATATGTAACGTATCTGACTTGCGTAATTGGATATATAAACATGTACAGAGAAGTATAGGACGAATAGTAGCTCACCACTCACGGATTTGGCCTTAGGCCTATTCCGAGTGGCCGACTGCTGCCTACAAGGCAGTACGAGAGGCGATCTATTATCGTAGGACATGTGATCATCATATCACCAATCCTTCCAGCCTTTATTGCCAGTAGATGAGTCCTCACGAGGCTGAGTGGATCCCATTAAAGACCTCACTAGCAAAGAATCCCTTGAGTGCGAAGTCGCGAAAGACCAATGATGTTTATATAATTCGACGTCCCACATATTGTCCAGCATGCAAACGCAATAGTGCTTGCTAATAGCAGCAATGGGCGGCACTGGAGGTGTCGGACGGTGAGTAGAGAATGAGGCTACAGAGCGTAGTGCAACTACTTAGTCGTCGAGTAGTTCACAACAGTGCTACAGTGCTAGTGGCGTTGATATAAAGCAAGCAAAAACAAATCAAACTTTGCATTGTATCTGCAACAACGGTTAGCTAAGTTTACATTTCGTCAGATGGGAAGTCAAGGAATTTTGTAGAGCGACAAGAAGTGGCAGATGGATTATTGGCGTTTGTGCAAAATGAGTCAGTGGAATGTGTGGTGTCGTATACGCTCGACTGTGCGGACAATTTACATAAGGAGTGCAATGATGACGGTATATGCTTAACAAATGAAAGCGATATTCAAACAGGTTCGAGCCATTTAGTTTGTCATCCTTGTCGGTCAGGGAGCCACAAATTCCGTTTCCAGTGAAACGCAGTAAAGTACAATCATTGACGAAGGAGCGGGCACTAAACATAATTAAGTACATGCAAAATGATCCGCAGCACAGTAAAAGAACGATTATGAACAAATTTCAAATAAGTCTGCAGCAATATGACGGTGTAGAGCATTAGAAAAACTACCGATATTCAAGGGCGGACAAGGTGTACTTATTGCAAAAATGCTGCTTGTGCGTTTCAAGAATACTGGATACAATTTACAGGATGTATACGATAGTGACCTGCTACATTATGCACATCAAACTGCGCACAACATAGATACTACTGATTTCAAGGCAAACAGTGGATGTTTGCGCTGCCGACTTTGAGGTTTCGCAGTAAACCGTTCTCATGTAGGTAATGAAGCTCGTAAAGCTATCAGTTTTTTATGTTGGTAAGCAACAGTCATAAAAATAATTTTTAAATGAATACACCGCCATTTGACTGTATTATTGCTCAATTATGGCCCTGGTTTCGGCCTTTTACGCCATTTTCAAGTGATTCAGTTGATGTCATTAACATATATTGCAAGCCAATTTTGAGCTTGATGTCCTGCAATATATGTTAATGACATAAACTCAGTCACTTTAAAATGGCATAAAAGGCTGAAACCTGGGTCATAATTAAACAATAATACAGTCAAATGGCGGTGTATTCGTTTAAAAATAAAAAAAATATAGTGAGGTTATCGTCCCCTCTGATGGTACATCAGGTAACGACGTTACAGTATTATATTTTGCGATACGATACAGTTACGTTGCAGGCCAAAGTAGGATACCCTCCGTGTAGTTGAATTCGGAGATCTACGGTATCAGGGCAAGTCTATTCCCGATTCATCTCCAACTGAGTAAATGACAACAGCAAGTGACGGTGAAGAACGAAATCAACTAACCCACATGAGGGGGGCCTTCATTCATGTCTTTAAGTCAACACTGTACCGTAAGAATGTAACGCATTTTTTTGGCGATTATGTTTTTGCCTAAGACCGAGCGGTTCTAGACGCTTCAGTCTGAACCGCGCAACCGCTACGGTCGAAAGTTGAAACCTGCCTCGGGCATGGATCCGTGTGATGTCGTTAGGTTAGTTAGGTTTAAGTAGTTCTAAGTTCTAGAGGACTGATGACCTCAGTTGTTAAGTCCCATAGTGCTCAGATCCATTTGAACCATTTTTTGTTTGCCTACTCAGCCTCCCTGTCTGTGGCCGGTTGCTTGTAATCTGCATTATTGGTGTTTTCCTCCTCCTGACTATAAATTGTATTTAGGTGGTTCCTCTTTAGGTGAGTAGCTTGGAGATAGGATTCTCTGATATGTTTTAACTTGTGGTCAATTTTGCTTGTGATGGTCGGGGTGCGTACCCTTTGGCCGCATGTTGTGGGAAAGTTTTGTTATGATATTAACGTGGACGTTCAGGAACAACGCCGTTGTTTCTCTGTTGACGTAAACAAGTTATAGCCCTCCAGATTCCTCCGATTTGCTTAGCTTATCAAATGACAGCTTGAAGGAGCTTCCCTTCCATATAGGTCTGCTACTTACTCACATTATCCTGTTGCCTTGCATTTTTTAAATTGGGAAGAATTGCGCCACCTCGTATGCTCTAGAAAATACCTGAATCTTTATGATTTTAATTTTTTGAACCAGGTTCACACCGCGCTAGCTCTTTTACATAATTGCCCCTAGCATTTTGTTTTTGACTTCCAATTTTTGGATGCCGTCTTTAGAGGACACATGTCTACAGAGTTTTGTGACTGCCTACAATTCGTGCCCACGTTATATCTAGGTTGCGGAATACGCTAATTTTTGGATTTTACATTTATGGTCACCGATTTGTACCCCCGGCGTTTCATAGGTGCTATATGGTCTTCATTTCTCATTAGGACACCAACCTCGTCAGAATATCCTCTTACGACTATCGTTTAATCAAACATTGAAATATCTGATGATGTTTCGTTAAAAACAGCAGCAATGCTTCCATCGACAGCACGGAAAGAAGCGTGGCACAACCCAATTTGGTTAACTGTCCATGGACTAGTACCTAGTAGAAATGCCAGTGATCGCATTCCGGATGTCTTTAATTACACTTCCGGACCCACTTATTACTTTACTTTCATTATGTGTTGCTGGTCAGCGAGATCGAATTCTTTATTGGTATGTATGAAGAAAAGGGCTAATTTGATGTTGGTAACAGCTATTGAAATTACGTCTCTAATAACAAAACAGCTGACATTACAGCCATTCCAAAGATACAAACCTTAAGTTTTTTCACTCCCTTTTTAAGCAACGGGGTCATCATTCTTTTAATGGGTCGGGTGACAGTTTTGCAGTCGAAAGTTCAGCTTGGTAATAGGCTGAAGATTTTCGAAGTTTTTCAGTCCGCTCTTCTTTGGTAACAGGTCAATTTTGACCTCTTTCATTTCTTTAAGCACAACCTCACGACTAAACATGTTATTTAAAACTGCAGTAAAAGTAGTCCCGATGATCTGTGATAAAACTCTTTGGGAGTTCCTCCTGCCCTGGAGCTTTGTTAGCGGGTGATTTATCATTGAATTCAGATACTTCATCCACGCTAAAATCAGTTACAAATTCTTCGTCTTTAGTGACTCCTTTGTTTAGCGTTGTGTGGATCCAGGTATCATATCCTCATGCATGTGATTTACGATGCAGAGTGACTGGTAATGCTGTTGTATTTCATTCACCTTCTTGTTTCGGTGATTGAGTATATTCCAATCCCCCGCAGGCAGTCTAGGAATGTGCGTCTGCGGTTGGTTTGATGTTTGATGAGGTGATACATGGAACTTGTTCGGCTCCTGTTATGAATCTTGCTTTGAATCTGATCTTCAGGCCATCTAAATGTTTCCTTTTGATGGTAATGAGTTTCAATTTATTCCTCCTTGTGTGCTGTATGTGCTCGGTTTTAAGGTTGAGATTTTTGGACACTTCACCAAAAATGACGCAATAAAACACATGGTTTTCTTTACATGATTGATTTTATGTTGTGCGTTAGTTACTAGACTTATTATTATGAGCCTTTTAGCAAGTCTGGTCAACCGGTCAGATTTTGAAGTGAAATTGCCAAGTGAAAGTAAACAGTTCCATGTTGATGTGACAGCGTTACGCAACTCTTCGTCGTCTTGGTGGAAGAAGTTTAACATACACTGTCCTCTATTTGCGGAGTGTTTTTCTAGGTTAAAAACGTATGTTTTGTTAAGGATGGGGAAAGAAATCGGCCACGTCCTTTCAGAGGAATGATCGCGGTATTTGCCTGGAACAGTTTAAGAAAATCGCTGAAAACCTGAATATGGATGGCTGGAGGCGGATCTGAATCGTGGTTGTCCCGAATGAGAGTCCAGCGTGCTAACCTGTGTGCCACTCCCTCGGTCTGAAAATGGAGCGAGGATGATATCTGAAATGAGCACTCGTTCATGAATCTTCTCTGTTGCGTGTATTCTCTCAATTCGGCTGTCCGAAGACTACATAAGTAAAGTATGATTCACAAATGCGGTGTATTTTCCATGAATCCCCGAGCCACAAATTCTTTATAAGTTCACATGTGTGTGAATTCCTAAGGGACCAAACTGCTGAGGTCATCGGTCTCTAGATTTACACACTACTTAAACTAACTTACAGTAACGTACGCTAAGAACAACATACACACCCATGCACGAGGAAAGACTCGAACTTCCGGCGGGAGGGGCCGCGCAATCCGTGACATGGCGCCTTAAACCGTGCGGCCACTCCGCGCGACCATTATAAGTTCTTGCAGTTCTTTAAAGTAGTTAAAATTCGATCGCTAGTCTTCTCCATGAAGTACACAGTTAAAGTCACCTCCTTTAATTATATTTGGCGAATTTTGTTGCGAAGATAAATTATTTCATCTTGAAAGAAGGAAGCTAGTTCCACCTTCTACCTACTGCCTGACGGGGCGTGAACATTTAGAGGGGTTACAGATTAGATTAGGTTAGATTTACTTTCCTTTCCAATAGATAAATCGTGAAGAGATCCTTCAGAATGTAGAACACGTTAGAAAAACAAGAATACAAATAAATACACTCCTGGAAATGGAAAAAAGAACACATTGACACCGGTGTGTCAGACCCACCATACTTGCTCCGGACACTGCGAGAGGGCTGTACAAGCAATGATCACACGCACGGCACAGCGGACACACCAGGAACCGCGGTGTTGGCCGTCGAATGGCGCTAGCTGCGCAGCATTTGTGCACCGCCGCCGTCAGTGTCAGCCAGTTTGCCGTGGCACACGGAGCTCCATCGCAGTCTTTAACACTGGTAGCATGCCGCGACAGCGTGGACGTGAACCGTATGTGCAGTTGACGGACTTTGAGCGAGGGCGTATAGTGGGCATGCGGGAGGCCGGGTGGACGTACCGCCAAATTGCTCAACACGTGGGGCGTGAGGTCTCCACAGTACATCGATGTTGTCGCCAGTGGTCGGCGGAAGGTGCACGTGCCCGTCGACCTGGGACCGGACCGCAGCGACGCACGGATGCACGCCAAGACCGTAGGATCCTACGCAGTGCCGTAGGGGACCGCACCGCCACTTCCCAGCAAATTAGGGACACTGTTGCTCCTGGGGTATCGGCGAGGACCATTCGCAACCGTCTCCATGAAGCTGGGCTATGGTCCCGCACACCGTTAGGCCGTCTTCCGCTCACGCCCCAACATCGTGCAGCCCGCCTCCAGTGGTGTCGCGACAGGCGTGAATGGAGGGACGAATGGAGACGTGTCGTCTTCAGCGATGAGAGTCGCTTCTGCCTTGGTGCCAATGATGGTCGTATGCGTGTTTGGCGCCGTGCAGGTGAGCGCCACAATCAGGACCCGGCATCATGGTGTGGGGAGCGATCTCCTACACTGGCCGTACACCACTGGTGATCGTCGAGGGGACACTGAATAGTGCACGGTACATCCAAACCGTCATCGAACCCATCGTTCTACCATTCCTAGACCGGCAAGGGAACTTGCTGTTCCAACAGGACAATGCACGTCCGCATGTATCCCGTGCCACCCAACGTGCTCTAGAAGGTGTAAGTCAACTACCCTGGCCAGCAAGATCTCCGGATCTGTCCCCCATTGAGCATGTTTGGGACTGGATGAAGCGTCGTCTCACGCGGTCTGCACGTCCAGCACGAACGCTGGTCCAACTGAGGCGCCAGGTGGAAATGGCATGGCAAGCCGTTCCACAGGACTACATCCAGCATCTCTACGATCGTCTCCATGGGAGAATAGCAGCCTGCATTGCTGCGAAAGGTGGATATACACTGTACTAGTGCCGACATTGTGCATGCTCTGTTGCCTGTGTCTATGTGCCTGTGGTTCTGTCAGTATGATCATGTGATGTATCTGACCCCAGGAATGTGTCAATAAAGTTTCCCCTTCCTGGGACAATGAATTCACGGTGTTCTTATTTCAATTTCCAGGTGTGTATTTACAAATACAGTGCAAATATGCTAATGTACCTTTCAAGGATCTCGTCTGGAATGGTCGTCATGGATGCGGAAAAACTAAAAAAAATCTAACACACATTATCTTTTAAAAGGTAATATATATCTTGTCACAAAACATGTAAATGTTAAATAAATTTAGATGCGTATAATAATTCTTAGGTTATTGTAGCCATCCATCCTCAATATTTTTCAGAGATCACTTTACTACACTAATTTTGTACAATAGTCAGATTGTCCTAATGCTTATTTAATATTATTATGAACAGTAACACATCAATTTGTTCTACTAAGAAATTCATTAGTGAAGTATAAGGTGCTGTCCACCAATAAATCCTTTAGGATTTCTTGAACTGAGTGTTATTAGTTGTTACACATTTTATCGCTGCTGGCAAGTTGTCAATAATTTATGTTCCTGCATAATCCAAATAGTAAATTTTGCAGCTGATGCCTCTCTCGGGTTCTAGTTTTCCAATATCTCCGACTGGTATGCCTTCATGGAAAAGAATGGACTTGCCTATGTTTTCTTCGACTGCGAAGCTCACGACTGTTTGAAACCCAAGTCCATTTAAATTTATTTGTGTCGGGGTTCTTTTTTTGTTTTTGTTTTTTTAGGAGGATAGTGTCCGCGTCAGACTCGACTATGAATTACTGCAGTGCAGCTATTTCTAAACCATATGCCAATCTGTTATCATTAGGGGTAAGAACTGTGTATGCTTGTGACTCTACTTAGTAAGCTTGTCTTGCATTATTTACATTTGCGGATTATTTTAAGTTCCTGGACCACTGCATTTGAGAGTCTTTAGCAGTGACCCACAGTGATTCTTACCTTTGGTTTTCGGTGCTTTATTTTACTGCTTTATTAAGTCGGGTTGTATACGGCTATGTACACTGATGCTACACCGATCTACAGGTGAAAGTGACGGGAGAGCCAAATTGGTAGTTTCTTATTGTTCCTCGTCTCTGACTTGCCTTCCAGCTTCTCTGTATTTACATTACGACTGGCACTTTCTTCCTTGAAAGGAGGCTGTATACATGGAAGAAGCCTGGAGATACTGACAGGTTTCAGATAGATTATATAATGGTAAGACAGAGATTTAGGAACCAGGTTTTAAACTGTAAGACATTTCCTGGGGCAGATGTGGATTCTGACCACAATCTATTGGTTATGAACTGCAGATTGAAACTGAAGAAACTGCAAAAACGTGGGAATTTAAGGAGATGGGACCTGGATAAACTGAAAGAACCAGAGGTTGTAGAGAGTTTCAGGGAGAGCGTAAGGGAACAATTGACAGGAATGGGGGAAAGAAATACAGTAGAAGAAGAATGGGTAGCTCTGAGGGATGAAGTGGTGAAGGCAGCAGACGATCAAGTAGGTAAAAAGACGAGGGCTAATAGAAATCCTTGGGTAACAGAAGAAATATTGAATTTAATTGATGAAAGGAGAAAATATAAAAATGCAGTAAATGAAGCAGGCAAAAAGGAATACAAACGTCTCAAAAATGAGATCGACAGGAAGTGCAAAATGGCTAAGCAGGGATGGCTAGAGGACAAATGTAAGGATGTAGAGGCTTGTCTCACTAGGGGTAAGATAGATACTGCCTACAGGAAAATTAAAGAGACCTTTGGAGAGAAGAGAACCACATGTATGAATATCAAGAGCTCAGATGGAAACCCAGTTCTAAGCAAAGAAGGGAAGGCAGAAAGGTGGAAGGAGTATATAGAGGGTTTATACAAGGGAGATGTACTTGAGGACAATATTATGGAAATGGAAGAGGATGTAGATGAAGACGAAATGGGAGATAAGATACTGCGTGAAGAGTTTGACAGAGCACTGAAAGACCTGAGTCGAAACAAGGCCCCGGGAGTAGACAACATTCCACTAGAACTACTGATGGCCTCGGGAGAGCCAGTCATGACAAAACTCTACCATCTGGTGAGCACGATGTATGAGACAGGAGAAATACCCTCAGACTTCAAGAAGAATATAATAATTCCAATCCCAAAGAAAGCAGGTGTTGACAGATGTGAAAATTACCGAACTATCAGTTTAATAAGTCACAGCTGCAAAATACTAACGCGAATTCTTTACAGACGAATGGAAAAACTGGTAGAAGCCGACCTCGGAGAAGATCAGTTTGGATTCCGTAGAAATGTTGGAACACGTGAGGCAATACTGACCTTACGACTTATCTTGGAAGGAAGATTAAGAAAAGGCAAACCTACGTTTCTGGCATTTGTAGACTTAGAGAAAGCTTTTGACAATGTTGACTGGAATACTCTCTTTCAAATTCTGAAGGTGGCAGGGGTAAAATACAGGGAGCGAAAGGCTATTTACAATTTGTACAGAAACCAGATGGCAGTTATAAGAGTCGAGGGGCATGAAAGGGAAGCAGTGGTTGGGAAAGGAGTGAGACAGGGTTGTAGCCTGTCCCCGATGTTATTAAATCTGTATATTGAGCAAGCAGTAAAGGAAACAAAAGAAAAATTCGGAGTAGGTATTAAAATTCATGGAGAAGAAGTAAAAACTTTGAGGTTCGCCGATGACATTGTAATTCTGTCAGAGACAGCAAAGGACTTGGAAGAGCAGTTGAACGGAATGGACAGTGTCTTGAAAGGAGGATATAAGATGAACATCAACAAAAGCAAAACGAGGATAATGGAATGTAGTCAAATTAAGTCGGGTGATGCTGAGGGAATTAGATTAGGAAATGAGACACTTAAAGTAGTAAAGGAGTTTTGCTATTTAGGGAGTAAAATAACCGATGATGGTCGAAGTTGAGAGGACATAAAATGTAGAGTGGCAATGGCAAGGAAAGCGTTTCTCAAGAAGAGAAATTTGTTAACATCGAGTATAGATTTAGGTGTCACGAAGTCGTTTCTGAAAGTATTTGTATGGAGTGTAGCCATGTATGGAAGTGAGACATGGACGATAACTAGTTTGGACAAGAAGAGAATAGAAGCTTTCGAAATGTGGTGCTACAGAAGAATGCTGAAGATAAGGTGGGTAGATCACGTAACTAATGAGGAGGTATTGAATAGGATTGGGGAGAAGAGAAGTTTGTGGCACAACTTGACTAGAAGAAGGGATCGGTTGGTAGGACATGTTTTGAGGCATCAAGGGATCACAAATTTAGCACTGGAGGGCAGCGTGGAGGGTAAAAATCGTAGAGGGAGACCAAGAGATCAATACACTAAGCAGATTCAGAAGGATGTAGGTTGCAGTAGGTACTGGGAGATGAAGAAGCTTGCACAGGATAGAGTAGCATGGAGAGCTGCATCAAACCAGTCTCAGGACTGAAGACCACAACAACACAACAACAACAACATGTACACCGGCTGCCCTTCTCGCAAAGTTATCGATGCTACGCTAGCACGAGAACGTTTGTTTATTTTCACTGGGTTCCGTGACTTCTTTATTCACTGAGGTACATGGCGCCGGCCGATACGTGCAGAAGGTGAGGCAACGACTTCATGCGGTCTTTCCAACAACTGACTGAATGAATTCCTGTGTCTTGGAGTCACTGGCAACTTTATTATATAATACTGCTTCAGGCGCAGGTTCTTGAGGGTCCTTTTTAGATGACTTCCCGTTTGTAAGGTAACTCTTCTTCGTGTATATACTTTCAGGCGATTTTCGTTCGGAAATACTGTGTCTTTTGTAACCCATGATCATCCGATAATTTCTCCCAGCACACAAGAGGAATATAAGTCACATAAAATATTTTAAATTAAAAGAGGAAGTAATAGTTAAAATGGATTTTTGTTCGTTTTTCTTAACGCAAATGATCGAGATAACGAGAGAGATGATCTGGGACAGAAGAGGCTATTGTCATCTGTTGGGATTAAGGAGGACTCAATATAGAGGACATGAACTGTCAACGAGAGTGACATCAGTGCACGAGTGTGAAACTAAAAAACATCGCCAGCGAATTTTCGGGGTAGTAATTTCTTATTCTTAAGAATTCTCTCGATTTCTTGGATGAAAATATGAAATTTACTGTCTCCTATTGAGATTTTGGACACGAAAACGTTTTGTTATGAAGTTATAAGAAGGAAAGAGGATTGAGTTTTGAGAAAACTTACGAGAACATGTAAATAACGAATGTATGGTAATTAAATGGAATGATATAACAGAATGTAAGTAAACTTTCATTTCATTATTCATATTGCATATGGTTTCTCTTCTTGAAAAACTTGAATCAGAGGTTTCTAGTTTTAAACACAAATCAGTACAAGGGAATTTTTCCTTTGACGTAAATAAGCTGTAGTGAGTAAGAACCCCATTGCACTGACTTGGGACCGATTATAACTTTATTTTTAGAAAGAACCGTGGCACGACATATGTTCATCGAGTAGGTAAACTGGAATGCGATTGCACAGAGTAGTTCACACTGCAGCCGTTGGTAACATTTTTTTCTGTTTGATTACAACAGCGAGTGAAAGTTCTAGCTGGATGGTATTAATTAGCGCTATTCACGCATTAACTCAAGCCTTCCAACGGATAACGCTGGACATGCGACAGTATTTTATCAACGAATTGGATGGTGTATCAATGTATGCAAAACTGTAATTTCGGATACTGCTTCGTTACCATCGCAGATGTTGGTTACAAAGTTGTTCGTGTCTTTACCTCGCAACTGAAACAGGTAATTGCTATCTGACTGAAGTATTTACCGAAAATAGTAAAGTTAAAAACATTGGAAATGAACGCTGGTACAGTCAAAATAGGTTGCACGTTTTCGGTGGCTTGTGGTTTGCAGAAATGCGGATAAAAGTCAACATCCTGCCACAAATCGTGGTTTGCGGGACATAAGGTGCAGGTTTCGTACTCAGACAGTGCTGCCACTAACGCCACGTAGCGAAAAACTACATGGGAATAATCTCGTACCTGAAAATCAATCACTTGACGAATCGAGCAAAAATCTGACACATTGCGTGGCATATTTTCCACAGCTGGGAAGAAAGTACGTCATCGAAAGATCTGTGCCTCTGACAGGAAATCACAAATCCAGCCACATAACTGAGACAATATTCTATAAGCACGCAATTTCACTACGAGCCGCTTGTGTGGTACAGTGTCAAAAGCCTTCCGGAAATCCAGGGATTCGGAATCGATCTGAAATCCCTTGTCAATAGCACTCAGCACTTCATGTGGATAAAGAGCTAGTTGTGTTTCACAGGAACGATGTTTTCTAAATCCATGTTGGCTGTGTGTCAATAGACCGTTTCCTTCCAGGTAATTCATAATGTTCGAACACAATATATGTTCCAAAATCCTGCAGTATATCTACATTAATCATATGGGACTGTAATTTAGTGGATTACTCCTACTACCTTTCTTGACCTGTGCAACTTTCCAGTTTTTGGGTACGGATCTTTCATCGAGCGAACGGTTGTATATGATTGTTAAGTATGGAGCTAATGCATCAGCATTCTCGGAAATGAACCTAACTGGTATACAGTCTGGACCAGAAGACTTGCTTTTATTAAGTGATTTGAGTTGCTTCACCACTCCGAGGATACACACTTCTACGTTACTCATGTTGGCAGCTGTTCTCGATTCGAATTCTGAAATATTTTGTGAAGGCATTTCGGAAGGCTGTGTTTTGTAACTCTGCTTTGGCAGCACTGTCTCCGATAGTATCTCCATTGTCATCCCGCAGAGAAGGTATTGATTGTTTGTTGCCGCTAACATACTTCACATACGACCAGAAACTCTTTTGATTTTTTGCTAGGTTTCGAGACAAAGTTTCGTTGTGGAAACTGTTATAAGCATCTCGCATTGAACTCCGCGCCAAATTTCGAGATTCTGTAAAGAATCGCCAATCTTGGGGATTTTGCGTCTGTTTGAATTTGGCATGTTTGTTTCGTTGTTTCTGCAACAGTGTTCTAACCCGTTTTGTGTACCAAGGAGGATCAGCTCCGTCGTTTGTTAATTTATTTGGTATAAATCTCTCGATTTCTGCCGATACTGCTTCTTGGAATTTAAGCCACATCTGGTCTATACTTGTATTATTAATTTGGAATGAGTGGAGATTGTCTCTCAGGAGGGCGTCAAGTGAATTTTTATCTGCTTTCTTGAATAGGTATATTTTACGCTTATTTTTCGAGGATTTGGGGATTACAATATTCAATCTCGCTACGACAACCCTGTGTGCGTTTAGCACAATTTCGGATGATATTTTATGCGTACCTCGGGTATTAAACATGTGTTTTCACCAACATATCGAGGGTAGATTAAATTCACCACCAACTATTATCATATAAGTCGGGTACGTGTTTGAAATAAAACTCAAGTTTTCTTTGAACCTTTGAGTACCATCGAAACTGGGAGGTCGGTAGAAGGATCCAATTATTATTTTATTCCGGTTGCCAACAATGACCTCTGCCCACACTAACTCACAGAAAGTACCTACTTCAATTTCGCGACAAATTAAGCTACTTGTGACAGCAACAAACACGCCATCGCCAACCGTGTTTAGCCTATCTTTTCGGAACACGGTTAGGTTCTTCGCAAAAATTTCGGCTAAGCTTATATCCGGCTTTAGCCAGCTTTCAGTGCCTATAACGATTTGAGCATCAGTGATGTCTATTAGCGCTTGGAGCTCAGGTACTTTCCCATCACAGCTACGACAATTTACAACTGTTATACCAATGGTTCCTGTATCTATGTTCTTCCTGAGTTCAGCCTGCACCCTTTGTGACTGAAGCCCTTCTTGTGTTTTCCCGAGACCCTCTAACCTAAAAAGCCAACCAGCCCATGCCACACAGCCCCTGCTACCAGTGTAGCCGCCTCCTGCATATAGTGGACACCTGACCTATTCAGTGGAACCCGAAACCCAACCACCCTTAGGCGCAAGTCGAGGAATCTGCAGCCTACACGGTCGCAGAACTGTCTGCGTGTCTGATTCAGACCCTCCAATCGGCTCGGTACCAGAGGTCCGCAATTGGTCCTGTCGACTGTGCTGCAAATGGTCAGCTCTGCTTTCATCTTGCAAGCAAGACTGGCAGCCTTTACCACTTCTGTTAGCCACTCGAAACCAGAGAGAATCTCTTCTGATCCAAAGTGACACACATCATTGGTACCGACGTGAGCAACCACCTGCAGTTGACTGCACCCTGTGCTCTTCATGGCATCCGGGAGGACCCTTTCCACATCCGGAATGACTCCGCCCGGTATGCACACGGAGTGCACATTGGATTTCTTACCCTCCTTGTCAGACAAGTCTCTAAGGGGCCCCATAACGCGCCTAACGTTTGAGCTCCCACCTACCAATAATCCCACCCTCTGCGATTGCTCGGATCTTGCAGGCTGAGTGGTTTCCTCTGAAACAGGACAGGCGACAGCATCTGGCTCAGCGACAGTGTCAGCCACAGACAGCACCTGGAACATGTTTGTCAGACAAACCGGGGAGGCCTTACGTGCGGCCGCCTGGGAAGTCTTTCGCCACCTGCTTCGCCCCGGGGCGACCTCCCACTCGATCGCAGGTGACGGGTCGGCCTCAGTGCGAACAGTAACTGTGTTGGCCACCGATGAGGACCGATCGCAGGACTCTGACGTGCTGGACGTCTGTTGGATCCCCACGGCCGGCCCACAACAGTGGCGCCCATCCGCTGCAGCCTCGAGCTGTGTAACCGAAGCCATCACAGCCTGAAGCTGAGAGCGAAGTGCCACCAACTCGACTCGCATCCTCACATAACACTCGCAGTCCCTGTCCTTACTAAAGACCGTGGAAAACTAAACTATGCAGATAAACGGACTATTTGCACGTGCTGCGCAACTCTACTGTAGACCCTGACGAAAACGCACGAGCTCCGTCTAGTAATACGCAGATATTCAAAAATCTAACTACCGAAGCACTCAAGTGAAACTAAATAATTTGCCCCTGATTGGGAACTTTTATTATGTCACAAGATCAGTTTACTTACTGTCTCAAACGAAAACGCGAAAACTGTGGCTATTAGATCTTAAATTTATACGCAGTAACTCAAGAAACTAAACTATTAAGGCACACAGATGATACAATAAAATTCTCTCCTGGTTAGGAACTCGTAAATGACACACCAGCGTTTACTTATCTGCTGCTGCGTCTGTCGTGGTCGGCTACTACTGCCTGACTCCGGTCGGCTACTGCTGCCTGACTTCACCACTTCTGTTTCCTCCTATATCCACCATACAGTTGTGTACTTCTAGTAAACATAGCTGATTCAGGCGTGTACATTTCGACTTCAAATTTCATGGTATTTTTCCTTGTAAGCTTGACAGATATTTTGATAATTAACCCAGGAAATAACAGCAAATGAGCACTCAGTAGTGTAGGAGACAGAACGAGACTACCTCTCTCTCTCTCTCTCTCTCTCTCTCTCTCTCTCTCTCACACACACACACACACACACACACAGAGAGAGAGAGAGAGAGAGAGAGAGACAGACAGACAGACAGACAGAGAGAGGGAAAGAGACACGAAACGTAAACGCAGATGATACAAAACTTGTCACTTGTCAGCACTAGAAACTGTAGTACATAGCAAGTCCTCACACTACCTCATCTCAAGCGAAACTAACCATTCGTCCACGGAGGTGGTCACGAATGACAACTGTCTTCCATAACTGACAGGAAAGCATAAGATAAATGTTTAAAGGTATGAGTTAGTAGACGCTCTAAGAAATACCGGCAGTGACCATGCTAATTTTTATTTTCGAAATACCAAGAACAAGCTACTCGTATTAATGAGACATTGTTGAAGATACATTTAAAGCTTTTCTTAAAATTAGCGATACCAGTCACAAACTTTGTCAACTATTGTATTACTTATTTATTTAGCGACATGTTTTGAGGTTATAACTTTTCTTTAGGCTAAATGTCATTACAAAAACAACTTTATAATAAGGTGCTACTGATGTTACATAGTCTTTTCGTAAAGTCTGTGGTCATCCTGTGGAAGAAGAGAAAACTTAGTAAGAAGTGATGTCACTTTGGAACCTGGACTGATGTTTGCACGAAAATGTTTTGTAACGGTCACTCACTTTGTTCTGATTTTCGTGCAAACATCAGTCCAGGTTCCAAAGTGACATCTTCTCTTACTAAGTTTTCTCTTCTTCCACGGGATGACCACAGCATTTATGAAAAGACTATGTAACATCAGTAAGACTTTATTGTAACATTGTTTTCACAGTGCCATTTAGCCTGAAGATGAGGTATAACCTTCGAAACATGCCGTTAAATCAATAAGTAATACAATAGTTGACAAAGTTAGTGACTGGTAGCGGTAATTAAAAAAAACTTTACATATTTCTTGAGACAGTCATTGTCGAAAAATAGTGAAAATGGCTTCAAATTGTTGAAGATTCTGATGACTCCCTTGTTGCTCATGGCTATATAGCGTCAGTGACAGCGCTTTGAAGAAAGAGATTATTCACAAATTTGTGAGTTCACATGGAACTAAATTTCATAACCGCGTTTGCAACATTTCAGCAAAGATACTTGTACACATGTGAGTTACGTTCATCATTTGTGGCACCATCATTTTCCCCTAGAAATCGACATTTACCTCTTCACTTTTAAAAATGCTTTTTATAATAACTGCTAATCACACAATGTATGACATAGCCTTCTTTGCCGTTAAGGATTCAGATTATTTCGTTCAGCAACAGATGATGGAAGTGCTCACAGTAATATTCAAAATAAAAGCACAAAATAATTATTATGGTTATCAGCCCACTATGGGCAGTTCCATTGCACAAGCAGTTATTTCAGCAGTGGATCATGTAATTTTTGTCACATTCGCGCGTGTATGGGTATGTAAATATGCCGTGAACACAAAGTGAAAATTACCGTTTCATTAAAAAACATAATAACTTGAGTCAATGAACCACACTTTTTGACAAATATCTAAAGTAACATAAACTTTAACTTGTATTGTTATTACTGTGATTCAAATAACACATAAACAAATGCAAATCCATCGGGAGACAACAACACTTATGACGCAATGTGCTAATCCAAACCAAAGTGTTCAAATAATCTCTCAGAACGACACATGAAACAATTTGCACTCAAAATCATAATTCAGCTCTGGAATACTGTAAGTTGATTCTTTGATAAAAATAAATAAATTACTAATTAAAATAAATTAACTACCAAGAAGGTAAATAATTTAATTTTACGATTCTAGCTTCTTTTCGTAATTGAAATTTGTAAGGCCCATTATCAAACGTTTTTATTGTTGAGTCATTTCAGTGAGCAAGAAAGTTACTTTTAAATTTTGGGCACATTAATAGTATACAAATACAGGTTATTTTATTAACCCAATGACACTCGGCTGTGATAAGAATAGGTACAACAGCTTACCCCAGCTGATGATAATTAAGATAATTTCAGACAATACATACAGTATATCGTTTATACTAAAGCAACTATGTAGCTGTTACGTTCATATTTAAACGTGCACTGGGACAGCGTTTTACATGGTAAAATTGACGAAATCTTGATTACGGCGAACTCTGATGATGACTATTTTAGAAAATCAGTCGGGCTCTCTTCTATATTTTTGTGGCTCGGGGAACGTGGCGTACTATAATTATGCCTGGAGCTTTTGCTAGGCACCATTTGGCTCTCTGCTGGCCACAGAGAAGTCGTTTAATGCGAATTCTGTCCTATTCGCAATTCTTCCAGTTCACCTCACACCCAATGGCAAGCGTTACATAAGTCCAAACTATGGAGCGGGTCACGCACAGCAATTTTCTTCTGTTTCCAAGGAACGTTGTAAGACTACCTAAATCTAACAGTTTCGATTTAAAATTGTATGCTAGAACAAATTCCAGAGTATTTAAATTTATTATCATTTTATTTAATAGAAGAACAACAGGAATTAAATTACATAACAAGCTTCACAACATTTGTTGTGAAAAAAGTCGAAAGAAAAAGGAATTTTGGTTGTAGCTACGTTGATTTGTTTCAAGTGCCATGACAGCAAAAAGAAAATTCCAGTATTGCAAACAATTTCTATATTTAGCGCAGTGCGAAATAGGAGTTTGATATGCTTGCGGCTGAAATGCTTGCGTTGTTCAGCACAATCACGAATGTTGCGAGATAGTGGATTTCCATTAGCACTCGAATACTGTACACCACACGTTTCTACATGTCATGGTGATGTATAGAATCAAACTGTCCTAATGGTGACACGTTCTTTCGAACCATTCACTATTGTGGTGACAAATGCAGACATTACAATAACAAGCGCGTTAATGCTATATTTTGCAGTACATGGAAATTGAACTTTTTCAGAAAGAAGTGAGAAATCTTGTTTACTCATGGCAATGTAGCTGCAACGAATTATTAAATACAGTGCAGCCACCTGATGGTGAAGTAAGCGTTCTAAATCGGCAATAGTAAGAAACAACAAAATGTATTAAAATGTGCTCAGAAACTGATTGGTTGGAAGCTGGTATTGAACATGGTTTACCGTACAACCACGAAACTCTGAAGCTGTCATATGCTATCAGAGCAGGTTTAACCATAAAACGTTCTTACATGACCGGTTTCTCCATTAGCAAATGATTGCAAATCTAAAGAAAGGCCTAATGTAGCTATACGTATGACATGCAAAACATATTTAAGAGGGTACGCTCAGACTTGACATGTCGAAAATTGCCGTGATTTTTTGCCACTCGTAGTTAACGTTACTAAAGATCCATATGCCAAATTCAGCTGCCGATACATACTAGTAGTTACCTAAAACATCAGGAAAGTGAAATTTCTTGGCTTAGCGTTTATTCCTACGAGATGAATACCTCTGGATCTCGCTGTTTCTCGTTACTGTGGGCGGAGTGCGCATAATCGGGGAAGTGCGGCCGTATTGTTATTGGCGCGGCGTTGTTGTAAAGGAAGCTCATATTCAACTTCACAGTTCGTCCCTGTAATTTCTGGTGCATATTTGAAAACACAACATGCGAACCATAGAGCTTCAAAAGGTGACTGATGTAAGCTTCGATGGACATCCAGTAAGTTATGCAGGAAGAAGGTTTACTGGAAGAAGGTTTACTGGAAGAAGGTTAATTTTCAACAAGATTCTAATATATTATTACTTTCTCTTTGGGCTACAAAACCCTATTTTTCAACATAATTTCCATTCAATTCGACGGACTAACGCCAACTTACTGGTCGACATCGCAGCCAAAGTCTCGCTGCTTCAATAGCCTCCCATCTTCCACGTACTGCTTCCCGCGGAGTGCGTCCTTCATTGGGCCTGTTGGAAGTCGGAAAGTGCGCTACCCGGGCTGTAGGGTGGATGAGTAATAGGAGTCCAAGCTTGGGAATATCTCTATGGTGCGCAGACATGTGATGCCTCGCGTCGTCATGGAGAAGGAGAAGTTCGTTTGCATTTTCTGGCAACGAACAGACGTCTTCAGTTTTGTGAGGGTACCGCAATACATCTCAGAGTTAATCGTTGCATCATGAGGGGGGACGTCAAACAGAATAACCCACTCACAGTCCTAGGAGATCGTCGCCATGTTGTTACCGAGTGAAAGTGCGGCTTTGAAGTTGTGCAGGGAGGAGATCCCCCAAGAGGGATCATTGCCGACAAAATTTTGTTAAATAAAATTTTCCATGCATAATGTTCGGCAGTAGCCGGCTTGGGCATACTGTGGTGGAAGGTGCTGGCCGGAAGACCATGGTCGGCACATTCCTGCCACGTGCTCCTCGGTCAGACTCAAGCCCCACGGGTTGGTTGCGCTGACGGGGGTACGCTACTAGCAAGGCGCGTTGGCGGAATCAATCCTCCACTCAGAGACTAATCGTGTGATCACGTGGGGACGCGGCCGGGAGCGGCGAGGGCGGCTTGGAAACAGCTCCACGCTCTCTTAGCTTCAGACCTCGGCCCCGAGTAGCCGCTCCTCTAGCCTCTGCCTCTCTGATGAGCAGACGGCAACCCCTCTTGGGGCTGCTCAGCCCTACGTAGGCACCAATGTATCATCGTTACAGGAATAAACTGGGTCCATTCCATGTCATTACTTTTCATTTTACAACGCCCTCCGCTCCTGATCTCTATCCTGACGAACAAGTGGTGTCAGAAGTGGGATGCGACCCACCTTACGGTTGTAAAATCAACTCATCAGTTGAGTATGAGTACTACAAAGGGGCCGAGGCTGAGTAAGTAAAGGAAACTAGACCGAACGTGGCGAGGCTGCAGCGCGCCATGCGCGTGCCAGCCGGTCGCCTGCGTTGCAGAATGTGCGTGGCCGCGCACTAGCGCGCCACAAGCGTGACGCAGTTCGCCGCCGGACGCGAGCCGAGAAGGGTCCGCGATGCAGTCACGCTCGCCGCCGCCGCCGCCGCTGTCCGTAGCTGCCACGGGTCACCGCCTGCGCCAGGGTCCGGGGTGCGGCCCTCGCGCCGCCCCGCCGTCGCAGCTGTCCGTGCTGTCGCCCGCCGCCTGCTGCGCCCGCGCGTGATCAACGCGCCTGCTGCCGCTCGTCGACACCGCCGCCGTCCGTCGTCTGCACGCCACCAAATAATGTAAGTCGCTAGCGACGCTACGGTGGTGTAGATGCCCACACTATTGTAACATGCCGATCACCAGGCAGCAATCGGAGGCAGGAGCAGCCGGAGCGGATGAAGATCCCCTCTTGGCGCTGCAGTCCCAGTTAAATCAATTAATTTTAACTAACGCGGAGCTTAAGCAACAGATAGATGATCTTAAAATGGCTTCTCCGCAATCTAATGTTGCTAAGCAAGTGCTAGTGGAAGAACAGCCGAAGCAGGTGACTCCACCACTCACTAGTGCAGAATCACCTGTGGCAGTAGCCACCTCTACTTTGGTGCAGTAGCGTTTATTCCGACGTTCGCTGGAAAGCCGCACGAGGATATTCAAACGCTTGTCCAGAATATCCAGGACATCGGAAAGCTTTGCGGTTGGCCAGATGAATTTCCCTTAAACGTGATGAAAATGAAACTCACCGGCGAAGCGCCGAACTACGTGCAGTCGGTCGAGAGCTTGAAAAATGCCCCTACCTTCCAGTCCATTGCAACAGGGTTGATTGAAAGGTATACAGACAAACGTGGTACTAGTTACTATCGCGACTTGCTTTCCAACCTTAAGCAAAAAACGGGTGAAGATTTAGAAGCATTCGCGGACAGGATTAGAAGCGTCGCATGCTACACGTACGCACTAAGTGCCAGTTCTGCTCGTAACGAGGTTCTGTTGGAAGAATCAGAATGTCGTGCGATAGACGTGTTCATTCGTGGCATAAACCCTCAAATAGGGGGCGAAATCAAAGTAGCTCCCCCCCCCCCCGCACGTTACACGAAGCCGTGCGATTAGCACTCTTGAGAGAGGAGGCGAGCCGATTTGTGGCCGTCTCCGCGCGGCAAAGCGAGCCCCGACGTGTCTTTTCGAACGATACTGTGGGCGCTGTAATAGACAAGTACATGTGGCAGAGCAATGTCGCGTGCCATATTGTCATCAGTGCAGGAACATGGGTCACCAAAGCGTGCATTGTCCAAATAGTAGACCACAACCGCCTGCAAATTCCAGGCCAAATGCAAACCAACCACAGAATTCGGGAAACGGCCGCGGGGCAGGGTGCCACCCCTCCCGGCCCCCGTTAAAAATAGCGACCCCCATAGCTTATAAGGGAATCACGTGGTTGTCGATGGTGTTAGAGGCCGCAAACCAATACGCGTGCTAATTGACACAGGCGCACAGATCAGCTTGGCATTTTTATCGAAGAGAGATAAAAGAACATTGCAACCGCCGCGGTACCGTATCAGTGGTATTGGTCCCGGCATAGTGAAACCTGATGGCAGCTGTTGCGTTGAGTTCATGTTGGACTCCACAGAATATGCTTTTACGATGGAGGTTGTACGGAACAGGCGCACGGATTACGACATCATCCTGGGAAGTGACTTTCTGCGTCATTTCCAGGGGGTTATTGACTATAGGTTAAATACCGTCCAGTTCGGCGACAACGTGGACCGTTTTGGACGTGACTGCACGTTGCGGGCGAGCGGAGCTGGGAAAAAAAGATCCGTTTCCCAAGTTTCGGAGTCTCCCGTAACGATGCTGTTGTTGTTGTTGTGGTCTTCAGTCCTGAGACTGGTTTGATGCAGCTCTCCATGCTACTCTATCCTGTGCAAGCTTCTTCATCTCCCAGTACCTACTGCAACCTACATCCTTCTGAATCTGCTTAGTGTATGCATCTCTTGGTCTCCCCCTACGATTTTTACCCTCCACGCTGCCCTCCAATACTAAATTGGTGATCCCTTGATGCCTCAGAACATGTCCTACCAACCGATCCCTTCTTCTGGTCAAGTTGTGCCACAAACTCCTCTTCTCCCCAATCCTATTCAGTACCTCCTCATTAGTTATGTGATCTACCCATCTAATCTTTAGCATTCTTCTGTAGCACCACATTTCGAAAGCTTCTATTCTCTTCTTGTCCAAACTATTTATCGCCCATGTTTCACTTCCATACATGGCTACACTCCATACAAATACTTTCAGAAAAGACTTCCTGACACTTAAATCTATACTCGATGTTAACAAATTTCTCTTCTTCAGAAACGCTTTCCTTGCCATTGCCAGTCTACATTTTATATCCTCTCTACTTCGTCCATCATCAGTTATTTTGCTCCCCAAATAGCAAAACTCCTTTACTACTTTAAGTGTCTCATTTCCTAATCTAATACCTTCAACATCACCCGACTTAATTCGACTACATTCCATTATCCTCGTTTTGCTTTTGTTGATGTTCATCTTATACCCTCCTTTCAAGACACTGTCCATTCCGTTCAACTGCTCTTCCAAGTCCTTTGCTGTCTCTGACAGAATTACAATGTCATCGGCGAACCTCAAAGTTTTTATTTCTTCTCCATGGATTTTAATACCTACTCCGAATTTTTCTTTTGTTTCCTTTAATGCTTGCTCAATATACAGATTGAATAACATCGGGGAGAGGCTACAACCCTGTCTTACTCCCTTCCCAACCACTGCTTCCCTTTCATGCCCCTCGACTCTTATAACGATGCTAAAAGCCGATAATCCCGTGGAGATATCAGAAGGCACAGGAAAGATCCTTTGGGTGCCTGTCGGGATACGTGAATCCGAAGAGGTTCATTTCTTGGTAGATCCACTCTGCCAGAATGAAACTCTTGACCAGATGCAGGTCCACGTAAAACGTAGCCTGTGCAAAGCGCAGCAAGTACAGAAAGAAAATTGCGTACCCGTGTGTTTAGACAATTTTAGTCACAAGCAAGCTTTAATACCGCGTGGTACAGTATTAGCCAGCTTACAGGTTATCACAGAAGATGAGTTGCCAATGAGAACCCCTTCTCTGAAAAAGAAAAAGACTGCTGCCGCCTCTCAACACCTTTTGACAATCACGTCACATCTGACAGATACGTTTAAAGCTAAGCTTAGTCACCTCCCATTGCATGAACAAAAGCTAATAAATGAAGTATTGAATGAGTATTCATGGTTGTTTGAAGACAGGAAATATTTACCAGCAACAGATCTAATCCAACATGAGATTCCAACCGGAAATGCTAGGCCAATAGCTCAAAAATGGTACCGAATTCCCTACCATCTTCAGTCGTAGAGGAAACTATACAACAGCAACTAGAAGCAGGAATAATACAACCCTCTTCTAGTGCGTGGTCTAGCCCAATTGTAGTCGTTCCAAAGAAATCTATAGACGGAGAAAAATCCTATCGCCTCTGTGTAGAAATGCGAGCAGTAAACAAAGTTACTACTCCAGATCATTATCCATTACCCCGGATCGATGAAACACTCGATCGTCTGGGCAATTGCCGGTACTTCACAACATTAGACATGCGCAGTGGGTATCATCAAATTCCAATTGCTCCTCAAGATCGAGCTAAGACAGCTTTTGTAGTTCCTGGTGGCTTATATGAATTCTTAAGGATGCCTTTCGGGCTTCGCAACGCGCCAGCAACCTTTCAGCGATTTGCAGATCTGCTATTACGTGGGTTGAAACCTACTATGTGCCTCGTGTATCTTGATGATATAATTATATTTTCAAAATCCATTGCTGAACATGCTGAACATCTACGCAGTGTACTGTTGCGCTTGCAAAATGCTAATTTAAGCTTAAAATTAGAAAAATGTTCTTTGCTCAATTACAAGTGCAGTATTTAGGTCATGTCATCAGTTCCAGCGGAGTCAAGCCAGATCCACGATTAACTGAAGCAGTAGACACTTTTCCTATTCCAACAAATTTAAGGGAATTACAATCCTTCCTTGGCCTTGCAAATTATTACCGCCGTTTTGTTAAAGATTATGCTACTATTACCAAACCACTTACTAAATTGTTGAAAAAGGATACTCCTTTTGTTTGGACGGATGAATGTTCGACCGCCTTTCAAACAGTGAAAACTATTTTAACTAGTTCACCTCTACTTGTTTACCCAGACTTCACTGAACCTTTTATTTTATCTTGTGACGCATCTGATTTTGCTGTAGGATGTGTCCTAAGCCAAGTGCAAGATGGTGAGGAAAAACCCGTTGGGTATGCCTCTCGTCAACTGAATAAAGCAGAAAATAATTACAGTACTACAGAAAAGGAATTGCTTGCCCTTCTTTTTGGAATTAATTATTTTAGATGTTACCTTTATGGTCGCAAGTTTACAGTTCTTACCGATCACTCTGCTCTGCAGTGGTTATTGAATCTTAAAGACCCTAGCAGCAAACTTATGCGCTGGGCCATGAAACTGTCAGAATATGATTTTGAAGCTCGGCACAAGCCTGGTCGGTTGCATCAAAATGCTGATGCGTTAAGTAGAAAAGTGCGTGTCATTGAATCAGATGAGGTATCAATTGAAGAGTTAAAAGAAGCACAGCAGGTGGACGTTCAATGTCAAAGATACGCCACCTTGCCAGAATTTGAAGTAATAGACGACCTTTTGTATCAAAGAACTCCCCATGGAAATCGTTTGGTAATACCGGAATGCTTGCAGCAACGTATAATACGGCAATGCCATGATACAATCCAAGCATGTCACAGCGGAAAACGCGCTACGAACGCTCGAATTGCGACACGTTATTGGTGGCAATACCGACAACGTGACGTGGACAGGTATGTAAGATCTTGCCTGCCGTGTGCACAACGAGCACAAAATAGGCATCCGCGAGTGCCGCTGCAAACACTTCCTCAGGCATCTTCACCCTTCGAAATTCTTGCTTTAGATTTCCAAGGTCCTTTTCCACAGTCGCAACAAGGTAACAAATACATTTTGTCTTTTATTGATCACTTTTCGCGTTATCTAATTTTGGTTCCCCTCCCCGACATGACAGCTGAAACTGTGGCGAGAGAGTTTGTAAATCGTGTGATACTACCTTTTGGAAGTCCTGATGCCATTTTAACGGATCAAGGAACCAATTTCATGTCTGCTTTATTTGTACAAGTTTGTAAATTGCTAAGAATCAAAAAAATGGCGTACAACTCCCTTCCATCCTAAAGGCAACGGTCGCGTTGAACGCGTACACCGCACAATTTGTAAAATGTTATCCTATTATGTCGCAAAAACGCACGCTGATTGGGACAGATATGTACCGTATATTTCTTCTGTATACAACACCCGAATACATGAATCCACGGGGTATACCCCTTACGAAGCTGGTTTGGACGGCCGATGAATTCGCCGTTCGAAATAGACAAACTACCTCAAGGTGAAGAAATAAAGGAAGTAAATGTTTAGTCCGCCGGCTAAAAGCGATCTGATATAAGGTAAAGAGGAATAATATCAAAGCTACTGATAAACAGTTGCACAGGCAGAACAAAAATGCTGTTTTACCGACTTATCAAACAGGTGATTTAGTGTTACTACGAAACCCGGAAATCAAAAAGGGACGAACTAAAAAGTTCTCTCCCCGCTTTGAAGGCCCGTATCGGATTGTACGGTTGACCTCAGCAGTCAATGCAGAACTGCAATTAACCGATCGTACGGTGGTAGTGCACTTTGACCGCCTTCAACCTTACCACGGTATGGCTGTGTCACCACAACAGGTCGCAGCCCCCGATCCGCCTGTGTCACCTCCACCTCAAGTGGAACAAAGACGAAAGAAAAAACGGAGGAGATTACCTCCACAGGGTTGTAGATACCCTTTGCGGAATCGACACCCTTATGGGTTGAGGTCGCGTGATTAATCACGCCTAATTAGAGTTTTATGTTATGTTTTATTGCAGCTTAGTTTAAGTCATTTTCTCCAGGGACTTGGAATCAAGACGTGCCTGGCCACCACGGAGTTCCCAGCCATTCTCAATTGTCAATTTCCAGTCATGTCATGTATTTTTGCTCATTTTTATATGTATGATTATGTTTTATGTTTTGCAAGCATTGCCACGCATTAGACGTCACGCAACTAACTTTCTTCAAATGCAACCATTACACTTGGTGTTGGCAGTACCGCGGCTGCTAACTCCGAATAATATTCTTCAATGTCCTCTATTGCCATCTATTTGGCAAACCAGTACATGTGGAGTATTTTTACTCCGAGCTTTTATTAATTCTTGTTACGTTGACGTCTAGTGTATTGTACTATATGTCGTAGTTCTGTATTTGCTGCAGCTAATCGTAAGTAATCGGAATAGAAAAAGCCAGGACTTGAAATGCATACGCCTCGTACGCTTTGTTTACGGGACCAGCTGTTGGCGGGGCAACACATCAGCTGTCGCCTCCCCTCCTCTTTTCAGCGCTGTCCCATCTCCTCGCCAAGAACTGGCCAGCGGCCATCATTTTTCTCAGCCAGTAACAGCGCTCCGCGCGATGACGTATCGTATCACCACGTGCGCTGCCGCCTCCAGCGTCTCAACACGCGGCGCGTCCGAGTAGTTACAAAAACAAACCGCAAATTACTGCCCTATCCTCCGTGTATGACAGACTACAATGCACTTACCATCATTTTCTGTAACTAACAGCCTTTTTAAAAAACTCTTATTCTAGATAATTAGCAATTTCTAATTCATCGTTATTTCTGGTACACGCTAAGCGCGTGATTTTTGTCACTGCAGTAGCGGCCGGTCTCTCGCGGCTACACGCCGTCTCACATAACCGCTGACGTGCCGGAGCCTACTCCGCAACTACGCGTGCGCTGCGCGCTCGCTAACAGCTCCAAGCTGGTTTCTTTCATGCAGCCGGAAGACACGGCAAAGAAAATTCATTCAAACATCCCAATAAATCTTAACATAAATATTAAGTAGATGTGATTCAGTGTTTAAATTCTTTTCCTTGTTTTGTTTCACATTAGCTGGATAAATCACACGAAGTTCTTAACGATTTACATTATTCTGCATACCTTAGTCTGCCAATCCTATAAGTGAAGTTTCACTACTGCTTTGATTCATTGTATAAGCTACAAACTACAGCCCTAACCCTCTTACACATCGAACTATGAGGACATTTAACGTTATCTTCTTTGGACTAGGCCAGATATGAGCAAACCAATGCAATGCCACGGGTTTTTCACGCTACTGACGAGGCACAAACGACCAATCGTCCGGGCTGCCGTATATCGGTGGGCGATTGTTCCTTGGTTGCTACACAGTTATTTTTGCCCTCCCCATTTATTTTACTCTACCACCGTGGTCACTGTTCTATCCTGTTTTCCTTCTTCTGTCGATAAGGAGGCCCCTACAACATGTTAGGTACCCTCTTCCGACAGTACCGGTCTTTTAATCTTACCACCCATTTACACCGAGATATTGATCTCCCTTGTTGCAGTTTTGCCCCAAAATATCGGCCGATGATCCATTGTGAGATACGTACTTTCCCTCTAATTAGGCTGTGATGTAAGCGCTACGGGAACTGTGCCTAGTTGTCCTTTCACTTCAATTTGTTATCGTCAGTTTTAAAACTAACACACACGCAGCCTAGCAGCCA
The DNA here is from genome assembly GCF_023898315.1 of Schistocerca nitens. Lineage (NCBI taxonomy): Eukaryota > Metazoa > Arthropoda > Insecta > Orthoptera > Acrididae > Schistocerca > Schistocerca nitens. The sequence continues at coordinate 336,264,963 of NC_064614.1, read as the reverse complement.
GCCCCAGGAGGCCAGTGTTACATGTTAACGTTGAGCGTTCCGACTACTTACAGCAGGGCTTAGCAACTGGCCGGTTTTGAGCGCGAGTACTCGCGTCTGCTCAGGGACGTGCTCGCGAGCAGCTGCAAGGTCGTGTATTACGGAGGGATGGGAGGGAGGGGAAATGCGCGCGCACGTTTGAATAGGGCCGCAGCGTGCCTATTGAATTCGCGCCGACTGTGTAACGTTTAAAGTACTGCGATCAGCTCTTAACAGTCACTTCGCTGGTTAAGAATCATGTCAAGTCGCCGTTGTGTAACCCCAACCATGCTTTCGCAGTTCAACCCCCATTGGTAGGAATTGTATCTGTTTACTGAAAAAGATGGTGTTGCAAAATGTTTAGTATGTCACAAAACGCTGAATTCTTTTACGAAATTTAATTTGCAGCGACATTATATGTCGTACCACGCGAAAGACTACGGACGTGGAAAATGTGATTGACCAGATCGTGCACAGGAAGTTATTAAACTTAAAAGGAAGCTATCCGAAGAAGATCTGGACGACGAAGAAAAATCAACTGAGGCAGCTCTCAGAGTGGGTTACAAAATTGCTTTGCTTTTAGCAAAATCCCTGCGCCCCTTAACTGATGGCGATTTAATAAAAGAATGTTTGGTAATTGCAGCGGAACATTTGTGTCCATCTCAAGTTGAACAGTTTCGGATTTTGCCATTATCTAACATGACCATTATGCGTCGCATACAGGACATGTCAGACGACGTCCAGAGCCAGCTTGCAAATATCTGTTAAGATTTTATGGCGTATTCTTTAGCTCTGGACGAAAGTGTTGATATCACTGGAACAGCGCAGCTTACCATATTTATTAGAGGTGTTAACAGAGATCTTCAGGTGAGGGAGGAGCTCCTTGATGTAGTAGCCATGAAGAACACTACAACCGGAGGTGATATTTTAAGTAGTGTTGAAGAAAGTGTTGAAAATATAGGATTGTCGTGGAATTCTTTAGTTTCAGTGTCTACAGATGGTAGAGGCATACACTAAGCTAATAAAATTATGTGGCACGTGTAAATTCTCCTTTATTTGTTTCATTTGTCGCAGTAATAGTTCGTGAGTGATATCCCTGCAGGTGGCCGCGGATTTACATTGACTGGCGTCAGCTTTTGTGTACCCCACGTGACTCTCCCCACTCTCCGCTCTGGTCTGGTAGTGGGGGTAGCGTGCTCGCGCTGCTCCGTGCTCGCGCCTTGCTGCTCACAGCTTGCTCCGCGAGCACGTATGTTGTGAAGCCCTGACTTACAGCGTTATTATTATACATCATTGTGTTTTTATTTTCCTGTCAGTATATGTCATTGTGTTTAATTATGTCATTATGCTATCGCTAGTGATTTATGGTTCATGATTTTCATTTTATGTAGTGTTATGTACTGCACGCACAAAAACTGACGCTATTTATGCATGTATGCTATTGTAGCTTCAGAGCTATTTTTATTGCTTGAACAGTCGACATTTTCCTAGTAAAGCAGGTCGCTAATAACGCCGCTGATACTTTTATTCCATGTATCGCAGGAAACCCATGTGCCTACACTAATTCTTATTAAGTCAGACGGACGCCCTCAGGCCCGCTGAACCACGGTATCGCAGATAGCTCCAATGCACTGCCTACCCCTCAATTATTAGACAGGTTGCCTTAGCACTGTCTGCAGGTTGCTCCATTGCCCTGCAAATTATATAATCATCAATCCAAGTCTGCAGATTGCACTAACGCACTGCTGAACTTTTTAGTCGAGTCACTCGCAGGTAGCTCATTCGCACCGCGAACTTGTACTTATACGTCACCGAATCCTAGGCTCTTCGGTTGACCACAAAACAATTCATACATCAATTACCGTGAGACAATTTGCGCTCACACTACGCCTTTGGCACTCAACCACAAATGAACTGAGCCCCAGACGCTCTTTTATTACATTTTATACAACGCCAATTTCTTCTACATGGCAATTCCATTGCAAAATCATCGGATTCTGCCAAAGATTCAGATACCGTTCCCCATATGGCAGCCTTTTCCGTTGCTGAACGGATTCGTTGCTTTTCACCATCTGACAGTACAAACTGCACTTTTAAGAACAATGTTGTTATATACACACACTGTCGGAGTCCCTTACGCACTTCGTCAACCGACTAAAAACCAACATCCCATGACGGATTTCGTATCCGATTCGGAAGTTTATGTTCGGGATATATTCCCTTTATTTTATTTCTTGTCAATTATTATTACTTCAATGTCATGTTTTATTGTTATCAATTTATAGTTATGATTAATGTTAGTACACTTTATGGTTATACGTTATTTTTGTGTCATATTCGGTATTCCCTTTTAACTTTCATTGTTTCTCGACTGGAAGTATCTCTGATAGCACCTATTGGCCTTCAATTCGTATCCGCCATCAGCTACCATTAGTCACACATTTACACAACACTTCATACGCCCAGTAACAACTTACAACACACTCACACTGTTCATATCCACACTACCTTGGTGTAACTTGTTGATGTTATCAGACCTCTATTGTCATATACTAAGTGCATGAACTAGGCTTTTATCGTTTATGCCCTCCGCTCTTCGGAAGGGGAAAGGGAAGTACGTACGTATGTACGTTATGTTCAGTAGCAGTTTCTTTTAATCAACAACATAATCAATTTACCTATTGGACACTTAAGTTGTTCTGTTAAAATGGAATCAAACGTCTTTGTGACATCAGCTATTCGTTTATTATTGCTTTCCAATAAACTGTTACTTTTAAGTTGCACTTACAATGTCTTAGTCTCGGACGCAGAGCCACTAGCGCTCTTCGACACTGTTATCTGAGCTCAGCACTGCCGGCTCAGCGCTGATAAAGCTGCGCTGCGCCGCCTCCATTGCCTCACGCCCAGCCTCTGTATTCACGAGCAACAGACTCGTTCATTTCCGACTTCCGTACAGTTAATCTCTCTATTGACCACTTCTGTAAGTAAAGATCCTATGATTATTGAGTTAACTTGAGTTCTCCTACCCTCATTCGGGTTTTCTACAGCTGAAAAACCACTCAATATTATTTCTGAAATTTATGAAGTACTTCACCTGTCTCGCCGTGTCGAGCCTTAGCGGGGTGGGTGCCCCTGCGTAGTGGCGAATGCGTGGGAGGTGCCTAGGCTGTGCAGGTTTACACCGCGATCACAGGATTCCTTCTCATTTTATTCATTAAAAAAAACTTTCTTCGTACAAAATCTCAAATTAATTAAAATCTCAAATTAATTAACGTCCCATAGCAGGTTGAAAAATTTTTTTCCAGCGAGTTACGCTTAGTCTGCGCTGCGTAGTACTGCCTCCGCGTTCAGCGTCTTTTTTGCTGACGCGTGATTGATCAGCGGATACTCAGTGTTGAATTACACCATTGTCTTGCCGCCTTGCTACCCCCACAGCTGCCAAACTGTTGGTTGCCTGCCGTGATTCTACTTCGTGGCCTTCTTCATCAGTAAGCGTGACTGAACTGGTCCATCGTCGCTACTTGCCAGGTAATTATTGCTACAACGTTGTACCCCCTCTGTCATCTCTGAATTACTCATGAAGTAAGCCAGGAAATTTTTACTTCTAGGGTTACTAATACTTTCTCTCGCAGTCGACCGTTATCAACATTGGAAGCTGAAAGCAACCTCCGTTCAAATGGCTGTCAATTTATCATCCGCAATGGGAAACATGTTTATCTCAATGGTTGTCGTCGTCGCCGTTAAGGCTCCTCCATTTCACGTCTACCCTTCCTCATCTGGCGTGCTTTTTGGACGTCGTCATAATCTGGTGCATACTCCACATTATGCTATTGTGTTAGCTGATGTCAACTTAACATTATTAGAAGAGGAAGACCGTGCTTTATATGATACAGCTCAGCAATTGTCAAAATATGAAATCTTCTTGACGCAGACGAAGGAACGTGAGTTTCTCCGATCTTTGTGGGAAGTGACTAGAATTATTTCAACCCTTCGAAGTCAATTGAACAGTATTAGGGATGCAGTACCACGGCCTCGTTTCGAACGAGCTGGTTGCCCGTTGGAGGTACATTATTAAAGTCTGTCTTTGGGACTCCTGACGAAACAGACGCAAAACGCTGGGATTTGGACACACAGCAAGCGCTTTCGGAAACACAAGTTAATCACGAAGTGTTGGTACATCAACAGGTGCGCCTGACACATCTTGAGAATAACCTGTTAGCCACAACTAGACAAATACAAGTTGTAGCCGACAGATTAACACGACACTATGGTGCGCTTGAACAATCCTTTAACCAAGAGTGGACTCATCTTCGCTCGGGATTACGTAATCTGACTATCACATTGGACATTGTGAAGACTACGCAGATTCTTTTATTTAATATACACACAGCACAGTTACACGTGCACATGTTACACTCGGCCATTCAACTCGGACTGCAAGGAAATCTCAGTCCACATCTGTTACCCTCAGAGCCCTTCTTGCACATCCTACACAATGTGTCGTCGCAAATTTTGGCCCATAAACAAATGCTTTATGCCGTGCGGGAAAGCAAGCTCCCCTTTTACTATGCTGCGTTGCAGGTCCGACTTACCCGTAATTCGGACGGTATTTGGATGCGAATGAGGTTGCCAATCACGTGCGCAAATTGCGAATACGAGTGCTATCAAATATACACTTTTCCAGTCTCTTGGGCTACCCTTCATCACCATGTTGTTTGACAGACTCAAGAATTTTTAATAGTTAGTCGGGATCGACAAACTCACGCCACTCTCTCTCGCGCTGAACTATCCAGTTGCTTCCATACAACACATTACTTATGCTCCACGCTAATTTTACACACTAACACTACTGAGTGCGAGATGTCGCTGTTTTTAGCTGAAACTAATACACCTCCATGTCCTCGTGTTCTAGTCTCACTTCGTCAACCAATAATTCAGCCTTTTGGCAACAGTTTTCTGTTCGCTGATCCACAGACTGTCACCGCCACCCTGGTGTGCCACCGTTCAATGTCAGAGATTTAATCGTACCGGGTAACACTGAATAATAGTGGCCTAGTGTATAATAGTTCAAGATGTGACGTATACGCTGCTTCTATGAGGATATCAGCTCAATTGCACTCCACCTTTCATGTCACCATTCCCACATTTACCTTATACCTTCCTGAACTCTCTTTTAAACTCCATCACCATGAGAAGCTACAGAATTTACCGAATACCAATGATTCAGATCTACTCCAATCGATCAATCATCTCCTTACCCAGGAACACAACCAAGTTGCTCTTGACCGAGTGTCCTCACATATTGCTGATTGGTACCAAACCAAGCGATTAACCACCGTTGTATTACCCAGCGCTGGTTCGGTAATCATCATTGTAATGATACTGATTATAGTATCCTGGATACTCTGTAAAAGAGGGTTTTGCAAATGTTTCACTTCCTTCCGAGAAGTAGTACCACCCCCAGAACCTGAAGGTGAATATCACACCTGAAACTACCTGCCAACCTTGGTGCATGCGATCAGGCATGACCACCCCCCCCCCCCCCCCTTAGAATTAAGTTGTAGTCTAGGTGTCAGGTCAATGAACTAATTTTGGAATGGATTTGTATTTCTATGTAAAGTCTATGGAATCACAATTTAACTGTCGAGTCTTAATCCTCATGTAAGTCCTTTTGTTTTCTCTTTAAATTTTTGTCATTTTGTAATGTTCTCATTCACCCACTTGGGCAATTACCATTGTAATCCTAGATTTAAGAACTCAGAGTAATATTACGGGGAAAAAACCCCTTGTGACTGTTAGGCCTGGGAGCATTCTCTCACCCCCACGAGGGTGCAGTGTTTCAGTGTGCTGTGCTCCGGTGCCCCTCATCATCGCCTGGGTACCCACCACCACTGATACCGCCGACACACACTCACAGCATGGCGCCGCCCCACTGCCGTCGCACCAACTTCACAAGTTTGTTATTCAAGAGCCTTCATTCAGGCCCTTCAGGCCACTTTGTAACATTTGCACATATTGATATTTATACTATGTTATGGATGTTAATTTCTGGGTCCCTTCATAATGATCATATATTTTTTTTAAATGGAATGATCAATTAGAATAAGCTCATTCATTTTCATCCAGAGAGCCTTCTTCGGAAGGGGAAAGGATGTGCAGGGAGGAGACACCCCAAGAGGGATCATTGCCGACAAAATTTTATTAAATAAAATTTTCCATGCATAATGTTCGGCCGTAGGTGGTGGAAGGTGCTGGCCGGAAGATCATGGTCGGCACATTCCTGCCACGTGCTCCTCGTTCAGACTCAAGCCCCACGGGTTGGTTGCGCTGACGGGGGTACGCTACTAGCAAGGCGCGTTGGCGGAATCAATCCTCCACTCAGAGACTAATCGTGTGATCACGTGGGAACGCGGCCGGGAGCGGCGAGGGCGGCTTGGAAACAGCTCCGCGCTCTCTTAGCTTCAGACCTCGGCCCCGAGTAGTGGCTCCTCTAGCCTCTGCCTCTCTGATGAGCAGACGGCAACCCCTCTTGGGGCCGCTCAGCCCTACGTAGGCACCAATGTATCATCGTTACAGGAATAAACTGGGTCCATTCCACTTCATTACTTTTCATTTTACAACGCCCTCCGCTCCTGACCTCTATCCTGACGAACAGTTTTACTTTGGAGGAGAGGTGGTGCCATTTTGTTCCCAGTTCGAAATTATTAACCCATGCTTCGTTGCCTGTGACGAGGCAAAAAGTTATCACGACCAGCCTCTTAACGCGTAAGCAGTTTTGCACAGGACGATTCTTCGTTGCTCTTTATGGTTCTCTGTTAAGTGTCAAGGAACCTAGCGGGTACGCTCCTTTGAGTCCCCCAACTGGTAGGTGAGAGTGTTTGCATCACCGGTAGAGACGTCCAGGGTGTGCAGCGAGGTGTTTCATTGTGATCTGTCGATCATCTCGAATGAGAGTGTCCGCACACGCACATTCCAACATGGCAGGAATCACAGCTGTGTGCTGCCGGCCAGCACGTGGGAGATCGAACAGGTTTGGTGAATTTACTGCGATGATGTCAGATGCCTCGCCCGACTACTCACCGTACTGTTGTTCACTGCCAAGTGTTGTTCTGCAGGCTCCTATGGGTATATGCGATGCTCCTGTTTTCTGCCAAAAGAAACTCAATGACAACTCTTCTGCTTGGAACGCATCTCCTTTACAGACACCATTTTTGAGGCTACGTATAGCGCTGCCACCCATCGGAACTTCAGGTAATTACAGAGCCGGAAGCGGGAATATTCCACGATGTCTCACAATAAATCCGCATTTTTCAACCGAAACTTGCCGAGAGAAAATGTTTTGTATTACTTATTTAACGTCCCTCGTATATCGTGGTCAAAGGAATCAACATCTATGGTGTGTGTGTGTGTGTGTGTGTGTGTGTGTGTGTGTGTGTGTGTCCGCTTAGCCATATTATCGTTACAACAGTACTACAAGTATTCGGCTTATTTATACAAGATAAGCAACTATAATATAGAGTCCTTTGCAGGGAGGGTAAAGTTTTTTTTTTTTCACTTTTGTACCTTCACTCCAATGAGAAGAGTGGGCTGTTTCAGATCTGACCCATTACATTGTTTCTTCTTCAGCCAATACCAGTCGATGAGGTAGTGAAATGAGGGTGTTCCTAATTGGGAGTAAGTGAGAGTGGCTCGATAGCTCCGGTATTGTCCCGGCAACCGCGGAAAAACCATGATCGGTCTCAGTGATTGGAAAAATGGTAATTTATTTTTGAGAACATTTCCTTTCTTGTTTCACACTAATTGAAATTTTTTGTGTTTGTATACTATGTATGAGTATTTACTGTAGAGAATGGTGTGTTATTACGAATAAGGTAACATTTTTCATCGTTCTCCACTGCTAGGAATGGAGTGGGCGGGCTGTTCGAGATACGGCCCATTAACCCTTATATGGCTGCGCCGATGTATAAAATACGCCAATCACAAAAGATAGTCTTGTACCACTCCGTTGTTTTACAATTGCGGGCCTATATCTATTCCATCATTACTTTTTCAGCTAAGTCAGTGGCAATCTGTGTTGTCAAACCTCCAAGTCAGCAGGAGTAGACTACTATAAAACAGACAGCGAGCTAGGTGAGAATAGCCGGCCGCGGTGGTCTCGCGGTTCTAGGTGCGCAGTCCGGAACCGTGCGACTACTACGGTCGCAGGTTCGAATCCTGCCTCGGGCATGGATGTGTGTGATGTCCTTAGGTTAGTTAGGTTTAAGTAGTTCTACGTTCTAGGGGACTAATGACCACAGCAGTTGAGTCCCATAGTGCTCAGAGCCATTTGAACCTAGGTGAGAATAAATTTACGATCTGTGCGAGAAAATTACCCAGATCCTGAACTAGCAGCACATTCCCACCCTGAGGCAGTTATCTACAAAATAATTAAGTGGTTTGCAGACATCTGACGCAACTGTGCTGTTTAATACTTCTAGTGCGTCATTACTGTGGGGTAACACTTGCATGCGGCAACAGAGTGACAGAATGAAACATTACTTTTCTATTCTTTAAACAGTGATAAAGCTCATATAGTATATGTTCATTTTATCTGTGTTTAATTAAACAGAGATTAAACTGTGATTTTCCTCATACATGTTGACCTTAGTAACATAAAGACAGCTATTCTTCACATGTGTACAAAGTATGCTGCGCGCCTGCTCGTGTTACGAAAAACGGCGGGCCCGCTGGAGGGTTGAAGAATCGCGGTTCTATTCGACCAAGTACCAAACGAGCTGACAGCGTTGCAGGTAAACCTGGGAATTGGAACCATATTAACTTACCTCTGAGTCAACTTTCTCATGGAAGCGAAAACTTAAAATGTTATCAAGCTGTGACGTGTGAATGCGTTGTATGAGTGTCCATTTGTAACTGAGCGGCGTGACAGGTTGAGATCAAATAAATGAGGAAAATTGTGGCACTTGGTTGTGTAATGACTCGTAATAACAGACCACTGCGAGAAGTAATTCTATAGTTGGCACTTGAGAACAACGTTAGCTATCCATATGAAATAACGAATGATATTACAGAGCTATTTAGTTTGAATAGTTTGACGAATGCTGTTTGATAATTGTCAGTCAAATACTTCGCCCGCTAAAAAAAGTTGGTTACTTACTTTACCTAACCCTCTACAAATAAGTTCTTTCTAGTAAGTGATAAATATTTTCCCTTTTACTAGCATTCTTGTTCTCTTTCAGCAGTTATAAAGTTAATACTCATAAAAAAAACAGACGTATAAAGTCGTCATTATCTTCCTCATCTTCTTTTGTCGTGCTGAGGCCCGCCAATGATGAGAGAGATATCAAGGAAGATATAACTTGGAATGACGTAGCCCCGTTGATGCTGCAATAAAATTTTCAACGGTCCATACACCAAGATAACAATGGAAGATCATGGTAATAGTACATCTGCAAAGTTTAATATTAGTAAAAATCGAATAAAAATTCAGTCGACAGTTTGCAACATGCTGAAAATCTCAACAGTCTCGGAAGGTTGCCGGGATACGAGTTTGATCTCCAATTAAAGTAAAACAAACTTAATATTGTCAGCTGTAGGCGTCCGTTCCAAGTTTACTTTATCAGGTGGTGCATATTAATTTTAATTCACACATACAACACACAAAACGTACGAATGACCGATACAATCGATCCGCTTCTATCTATTCAAACGTCACTTTGCTTTGCGCACGAAGTCAGCCTTAGTCCCTTCTTAATACAGCGCTGAAGAACTAAATCATAGTTCGACCTCAGAATTTAATTAACACAGTTGATAGATCTTCTCAGGTGTTGTGACTCGCTAAACATGTACCTCCACCACATGTCAAATCCGCGACCGTTGTCTTTTAATAACGTTCGGTTTCAGTGCGGCAATGACTTCCATTTGTATAATAAAGCAGTGTGCGAAATTACTATTCCACATCCTCCACGGCCCCTCCACTTAGCTAAATATGAACAAAACGTCTCTGTAGTAAAACTACTCACTGTTCTACCATAACACCGTTATCAAAACAACTCAGTCAACTTTTCCAAGCCGGCCGAAGTGGCCGCGCGGTTCTGGCGCTGCAGTCTGGAACCGCGAGACCGCTACGGTCGCAGGTTCGAATCCTGCCTCGGGCATGGATGTGTGTGATGTCCTTAGGTTAGTTAGGTTTAACTAGTTCCAAGTTCTAGGGGACTAATGACCTCAGCAGTTGAGTCCCATAGTGCTCAGAGCCATTTGAACCATTTTCAACTTTTCCACATTAATCGTCTGCAAACACGCGCTCGTCCTCCTCCTCATACGGCGACACGGAAACTCAGATTCTCTTCTACAAAAGTGCAGTGCCTGTGTTGTTCGAATGTACAGTCGTGGACAAAACGAGCGAGACCCCTCGCCTTTTCGTTATGCTGATCCGCACGGCTTTAAAGTCTGCTACACAGCATAACAGGCAAGGCGACGAAGTGCTACCAACATAATATGCACAGGCGTGAAATTGACAAACTATCTGAACTTTTTTAGACTGTTTGCCATAATTTGTAAGACTATATTAATGCTGATTAGTGTGTTAAATACAACACGTAAATATAAGACAGAACTGAAAGAAGAAACGCTAATTGGTATGAACTGGACAAATAAAAATGAATTTCAACTTATCGAGATGACTTAACTGTTTCAGTAAGACAAAGAACCCCAGATCGTTACGAAGTAGCAAAATATTATCCGCATTCGGCCGCGAAACGGTCTGTCAACGTTCAGACCAGTCATACTGGATTACCGTTGCTGACCTACCATAAAAGTGTGCAAATTTAGTAATGCGTGAAGATTCATAACGAAATTCAGTTAAAAATCATTCAGTGCCACGCTTAAGTCAATTCCATTATTGACAGAAGCGGAAAAAGTAGGCAGTAACATGTATGAAATTCTACAAGAGTGTCATATTGACATCCACAGAGCGCCAGTACAGAATAAAGGTAGCGATAAAACGTATTGGGGGCGCGAGAATTTCTTAAAATTGCTTTACTGATATTCTACCTGCCTCCATAGAGATTAGAACCCAAATCAAACCAGACCTTCCTTTCACTATGCTAGCAGACAACCCAGGCAAACACCCCTCTATTATTACCCCAGACATGAACAAGCCGGCAATTTCGCAATGAAAATCTGCAGTTTCTGTTGCATAGAGCTTTCTGGACTCAAAAACATGAATTTTCTTCCTTTATGTCACCGCTTATGTGACAATCATTCGGTATGTTTATCGAAATAACAAATTACTGTTATTAGAGAGTAAATTTTGTAGGATAATTCTGCACCACCCCAGGAAATAAACGGCTACACAGCTGCCAAATGTATTCTGCATTGTTTCGAATTCTCCACTAGACTCGCCACAGCCAGAAAACGTTCATTAGCCGAAGTGTTTCTTAAGCTAGCTAGCAATGAGAATATTCGCAGTTCTAAAACGCGTTGGCATTAATACTGGGATGTGAATTACCACGTGTATAGGCAAATACATTCTATTTGCATTCCTGTAAACGTGATTTGGATCGAAAACGTTGCTACGATTAATATGCTGATGTATCGACTGCAACTAGAACATTTCGAATAAAGAGTAGCGGGTGTTATTTATGCGGCCCTCATCTTCAGTATCTGTCGTAGCTGTTTTCGTTGTTAGGATTTCGCCACCTAAACCGGTAAAAACGGAACCCTACTAGTCTCACTTTCTTGACCGTCTATCGGTCTACCCAACCCTTAAAACCCGTTTACCTCCAGAACGGGTGGACATAATAAGCGGAAATGTATCGCACTTCTTGCGGTAACCGGTCCCTTGGTGGTGTAAAAAAGTGAGCTTCTATGTCAACGCAATCAAAAGATACGACGGTTTATGTAAAGAAAATTTACGCGAAATGTCAAAAAATGGCTTCAAGAACTATGCGACCTAACTGCTTAGGTCATCAGCCCCTAGACCTAGAACTACTTAAACCTAGCTAGCCTAAGGGCATCACAGACATCTATGCCCGAGGTAGGATTCCAGCCTGCGACTGAAGCAGCCGTGCGGTTCGTGACTGAAGCGCCTGGAACCGCTCGGCCACCGCACCCGGCGAAACCCTACTCACCACATGTATAATGATAATATATACTGTCTAGTGAGGATAAACTGTATTCGCAAGCAACTCAGATCGTTTGATCACGGAACTTTTACGAAGCTACATTCAAACTTTTTTCGAAGTCGTCTGCAATATCTATTTATAAACACCCTAGGAACGTCGTATGCGATATCCACTTCTGAAGACGCTGGCAGATACTGCAGTACTATAACAAGTAGGTGGGAATTTATTGTTATTGGTCCACGCATGACACTTTATTTCAATGTCAATTTAACGCGCCTAGGTGTTTGTATATGGCTGAAACTATTGAACAAAAAGTAAAGAAACAGCAAACAACTTCGATGTTTAAATCAAATGAAAGTCACATGTCGTAATTAAAACATAATTTCTTTGTTACATCTACATGACCACATCAACAGGATTTCTTGGCAATCCGGACTTACGTGCCTGGCAGAAGGTTCGGGTTATTTCTCTACCGTCCCACTCATTAACAGTGTGCGGGAAAAAGGACCACTTAAATCTTTTCTTGCGAGCCTTGAATTACATTATTACTATGGTTTCTTCCTGTGTAAGTTCCCGAGGAAATACCCTGATCTTTCTGAAACTTCGCTCAGTGAAAGCGGGGACAAAATAAGCGAACACGTGTCTCGGCTTATCTGCTTACACTCTACCGCTTCTGATAAAACGACGGTCAAAGTTTTCAATGCGTTGTTGCTATAGTGTAGATACCTCTTAGCGGGTAAGCATTCAACTGGAGCGGTGGCTCTGCGACTACCATAGCGATTTCGAAACTTTGCGCTGCGAGTTCGAAACCCGGTTTTTCCTTTTTTTTTCCCTCACTCTCTGAATTATCTACGAATGTTTATTCCAATTTATGTTGAAACACTGTTGTCGTTATTCGTCAGTTAATTTACTGTGTAAAGAAATAAGTTAAAAAGGGAACACATAGTGCGTAGTGGGGCGATCACTCTGTTGTAGAAATAATTCAGAAGCCAAGATCGCTTAAATATTGTTTGCTGGATAACCGGTTTCAACACACTAAAGGTGCCATTATCGGATCTAAATGTAGATTAACATTTATAAAATATTTGGTTATAACGATACATGAGGCAGCCCAGATGATTTTAGATCAGCTTGTCTCATTCGTTTATTACTTTTTAATTCATTAATTACACATAAAGTTAATTGGCGAATAATGACAACATTATTCCAACATAAATTAGAAAAAACTTTCGTAGATAATTCTGATAGAGAGGCAGGAAAATAAAATAATTAAAAAACCCAATATGGTCTCGAACACGGGAATCAATGTTAACAAGGAACGACGGTAGCCACTGAGCCACCGCTTCAATTGCGTTCTCGGCTGCAGAAGGTAAGCCGGCCGAAGTGGCCGTGCGGTTAAAGGCGCTGCAGTCTGGAACCGCAGGACCGCTACGGTCGCAGGTTCGAATCCTGCTTCGGGCATGGATGTTTGTGATGTCCTTGGGTTAGTTGGGTTTGATTAGTTCTAAGTTCTAGGGGACTGATGACCTCAGCTGTTAGGTCCCATAGTGCTCAGAGCCATTTGAACCATTTTTTTTTGCAGAAGGTATCTACACTAGAGCAACAGCGCGTTGATAACTTTGACCGTCGTTTTCTCGGAAACGGTCGAGTGTCTGCAGATAAGCTGAAACACATGTTCGCTTATTTTGTCCTCTCCTTCACTGAGGAAAGTTTCGGGACAATCAGCCTATGACATTTGGGGAGTTCCCCTCGCTCGTCGAGTCGCTTCTTACGCCCGGCGAGAATTATGTATGCCTCCGAGTAAACTGCGCCACCTGGCAACACGGCGAGCGGGGATAAACACGTTTTCCTTCTTATAAGGCAACCTTCTACAGATAAAATTCACGAAGTGTTCTTCAGGTTGCCTCAGATATTTCAGAAATGTTTCTTGCGTCAGGCCTGCCGCATATGCAAAACGTAAACATTTCATGTCATGTAATATTTATCAGGATAAGACATGACAAGAGTGGACCAGTCCCTTCTGAGAAAAATTAGAGATTCTAAGTTGCTCCACTATGTATAGACACGGGTACGGGCTTGCGATCTCTCTTTTATGCCATCGATTTCCGTGTTACACATACTTGGCCACTGCGTTGCGGCTGCCATCTTGGAGGAGGCAGTCTGTTTCCTGCCAGCGCTGTTTCCGCAGCCAATATTAACTGCGACGAATCATTCAGTCAACGCTAAATGGCCCATCTGGCTGAGGCAGACAAGGGCGCTATAATAGAACTCCATGCAGAGGGATCTTCAAATGCCGACATAGCAAGAACTATGGGTCTTCACTAGTCGACGGTAGCCAGGTGGATCAGACGAAAGGAAGAGAGTGGTAACCTGAATGGGAGGCCTCATGGCCGTCGCCGCAAAACAACAGCAGCTCAGGATCAGCAGATACGCCGTTTCAGTGAGAACCATCCATTTGTCAACGCACGACAAATCAGCAAATTCATGACGCTTGGAATGAGTTACTTGAATCTCCTAGTTCTGTGGCTCGAGTTGTGGGCTCAATGCCCAACAGACTTCCAGCTGTTGTGGAAGCCAAAGGAGGCTATACGCGATTTTTTTTACAGACTTATATTTTATATAATTTCAAGGAAACGCAGTAAGTGGAATGGGGACAAACAAATTAATTCACAGCAAGATATGTAATATTTAATTTGATAAGAGAAGAAATACTCACCTTATATATTCATTCAGTCTCTATAAAATACGTGACACTCGTGTGTATGCAAGAAGGGTACAAAACAGTTCAGCACAAATTAAAAATATTGAGGAGAAGCTCGCCGATGAAGACGTAATTGCAGAACAAAGGTTGGGCTAGAAGGAGAGGTAAGGAGGCCCGAAAAAGCAGAGCAAAATCAAATACCCAATAGACTTTGAGTCGTTGTCGCAGCAAAGGGCGGTTGGTATATGCGATTCGGAGCAACTGTACAAGAATAGTTTTATATACTGATTTTTGAGGCTTTATTTTGTGACGGCTAAACAGTGCTGCATCATGAGACCCGCTATTTTTCCACATGTGGCTAAACATCAGAGCTGAAAAAATTTTGAGAGGTACCGAAGTTCTCTGGAAGAGTAAAGTGTTTTAGACTAGAAGATGATTTTTAGTTCATTTCATTTTAACCATTCACACTATGCTTCGACATTCTAATCTTTGATTTCATTTTATTATTATGTATCTTTTCTTCAGTGAAAGTCAACGGTAGTAAGTTTCAAGATATGAAGAATAACTGGAAGTTTTTAATTTGTGGAAAGCGTATTTAACAGTTAACATTTTCAACAAATCTGTAGTTATAGGACATATTAAGAAGCAAGTAAAAATGGCACTGTGGAAAGATCAGGTTGGCCTCTAAAGGGTAACGACGGTAAAATAGCAAATACGAAACTATGGGTAACAACTATTGTTGATGGTGAGGAGCCGTAATCGATATGCCACTATTCTGTAATTGTATTTCTGAAGTTTATCGTCAATCCTAGGACTGACACCGATACTCTGTTTTACGTAAAGAATATAACCTTCAAAATTTATTTAGCAGCGCAGAATATTAAATCACAGTTTATAGATCAGGAACCTAATCCAACTGCCCTTAATTTTATTCTCACGGATGTCATTGGGACAGTAAATAACAAGAGAAATAACAAAACTCTCAGAGTCAATATGTAGAATTCAAGTGTCCAGTGGATTCAAAAGTTTGCTATAATAGCGATTAATTGCTTTTACAGACTCCTTCATGCTTACATTTTCTATCAGACAATGTTTGAAACTAGGACTAACAAGGTAAACAATTTTTCCACAAATTGTCAAATTGGAAGTCGGAGAGCCAGTTACATAAATTACGATGACAACAAACGTTTTTCAAGTAAACTGATCACAGGAGGCATCCAACGCATTTATTGTGAGTTACATGCACAGTATGTAAACTGGCAACGCCACCAACACACAATACCACTAACAAGGGAACTTCCCCATCGCACCGCCCTCAGATTTAGTAATAAGTTGATACAGTGGATAGGCCTTGAAAAACTGAACACAGATCAATCGAGAAAACAGGAAGAAGTTGTGTGGAACTATGAAAAAAATAAGCAAAATATACAAACTGAGTAAACCATGCGCAAGATAGGCAACATCAAGGATAGGGTGAGCTCAGGAGCGCCGTGATCCCGTGGTTAGCGTAAGCAGCTGCGGAACGAGAGGTCCTTCCTTCAAATTTCCCCTCGAGTGAAAAGTTTAATTTTTATTTTCAGACAATTATTATCTGTCCGTCCGTCCGTCCGATGCGAGGTAACCGCGCCGTAGTATGATGACGCTACACCTAAACAAACATCGAAAGACATGACGTCAGTCGACTATAGCGCACGGAAGAGAGAGTATTCCTGCTAACGAGGCTCCCTGGCTGGCAGTTAACTGTTCGCTACTTTGGACGAGAGTGTATTAAATACGTGAGATGCATTGCGTGGGCAATATGAATCCAACAAAAATAGCTCGTGACTTCAATAACAATGTCAATGAATATTTTCCGAACTGTAAGGCATCGGAAAGTTCCTTAAGGGATCGAACGATTGTCGAACATTTGTATGATTATTTCCTATATTTTTTGATAAACAGTACGTGTGATGGTGATTGTCTGAAAATAAAAAAATCAAACAACTCACCCGAGGGAAGACTTGAACCAACGACCTCTCGTTCTGCAGCTCCTCACGCTAGCCACGCGACCACTGCGCTCCCGAGATCAAGCTATCCTTGATGTTGCTTATCATGCGCATGGACTACTCAGTTTGTTTAGTTTGATTAATTTTTTCATAGGTCCACACAACTTCTTCCTGTTTTCTCGAATGACCTGTGTTCAGTTTTTAAGGCCTATCCACTGTGTCAACTTATAACTAAATCTGAGGAGGGTGCGATGGGAAGGTTCCCTTGTTAGCTATGAAACACTGTAGCAAAACGGAGCATCCTCGTTATCCATGTGATGGATAAGACGAATAATTCGAAACATAAATGTCAATGTAAGCATCAGTTCCTGTTGGAACGTGCTTCCCGGACCAAATAACATACATTTCCTACGTCTTCAATGCGAATCATGTAGCAAATGTAATTTAAAGGACATAAAAATATCGAGTGAATTTACTAACATAATTATGTACCACTTGAATTTGCATTCAACAGGCAATGTTCAGAAGTCAGGTGCAGGAGTACTGCGTGCTCTAATACGAAACAACAAAAATCAACGGAGTGACTATTATTGAACGTCATCAGGTCACTCATCGCGCATTCCTATGCAGTACTGTTACTGATGACGTGTTATGATGCCTTTATCGTTAACTTCCTAAGAAGAAATGAAAGGCTGAGCCCCACCAAAAGACGTAAACTTGAGGAGAGAGTAGTGTGAACATAATATTTTACATCTGATAAATCCAAAAGTGTGCTTTGGGCTACGAATTCTGCCCCCAGGGTGTGTGCAACACAGTTGGAATTTGTTGCCAACAACTGAGACACCTTTCGGTCACAGTGTAAGAAAATCGAGCAACAAAACTACATCACCTGTGCTACTGCATGATAACGCACTATGTTGATTTGAGAAACAAAACTATCCAGGAGATTGATAGGAAAGTCGTCTCTCAGGCACTTGTATTGATAGGGAAGTCCTCTCTCAAGCACTTGTCCCTCTCGTCATATATTTGTAAAATCTTACCTTTCCCACTCTTGATCGATCAACCGTCAAGGCAATTCATTTCTAGACGAAATTACTGTTTAATCTACTCTGGTTTAACGACATCGTTAGAACCACTAGGTTTCTACAGGCGTAGAATTTGTAAACAGCTTTAGCATTGGCATATCGTTTTAGATATCGTGAAAGAAAATTCTACTGCTAATTAATTTCTCTTTGATAATTACTGTTGCGTTTAGTAAACTAATGGCAAATGCAATTAAAATATTCACTGTACTAATACAAATTAAATTCAGCTTACTACAGAAACATCACGACGGCAGTCTATCTTAATAAAGCATTAAGTTTCTGTGAGACGATTGAGCCTATTTTAACACGAATTAGTAGGATATTACAGACTTTACACTTCGAAAAGATCTGTATTTATTTCATTTCCTGTACCATTCGTAAGTAGTACCAAAATGTGACATTTCATAGATAAAATTATGTATTCACAACAACAACAAAAATGTCGTCAGAAAACAAAAGTGGCATTATGAATCTGGCAGTACCGTAAGGTTTTCACTCTGACACTAAGAGTTACTGAAAGTAGCAAGACGAATTTTGCTCGAGCGTTGTCTTACGATTCCATTATTAAGTTTTTATCTGCCTGCTTGTAGCTGTGCTACAAAAGAATTAAAAATCTGGCTTTCAGCAAGTCTCGAGAGGCGAACGAAAGCAGCTTGCACCTGGTTACTAAGCATGTTACCTGGGAACTGGTTTTTTCTTAAAGTGGGAAGAAATCCTTTTGTGGTTCAATTGGCAAATGTCAGTCAGACGTGTGCCGTTAGTCTAAGCGTTTCGGTGTGTTGAATCTGTACCAATGATTTTTCTACACGTTTTTTCTGTCCCAAATAGAGTTGAAGTCTCCCATTAGTATTTTCACGTCATCTTGGTGAATTTTGCTCGTGGTATTTTCGAGTGTGTTCCAGAATTTTTCAACATTGTGGGTGTTTTTCTTATTTTCGATATTGGTGGGTTCAAATGGTTCAAATGGCTCTGAGCACTATGGGACTTAACTGCTGTGGTCATCAGTCCCCTAGAACTTAGAACTACTTAAACCTAACTAACCTAAGGACATCACACACATCCATGCCCGAGGCAGGATTCGAACCTGCGACCGTAGCAGACGCGCGGTTCCAGACTGTAGCGCCTAGAACCCCTCGGACACTCCGGCCGTCGATGTTGGTGGGGACACGTGCATTGATGAGTGTATATGTTTTACTGGGGCTCTGAATGACCATAGTCATAAGTCGCTTGTTGACGGGCCAGCCGCGGTGGCCGAGCGGTTCTTGGCTCTTCAGTCCGGAACCGCGCGACTGCTACGGTCGCAGGTTCGAATCCAGCCTTGGGCATGAATTTGTGTGATGTCCTTAGATTAGTTAGGTATAAGTAGTTCTAAGTTCTAGGAGACTGATGACCTCCACTGTTAAGTCCCATAGTGCTCAGAGCCATTGGAAACTTTTGATTGTCGATCGGTGTGATTACTTTGACAGAGTTGATAGATCGGTGTTCGAGAAATGCAATGCCGAAGATTGGTACGCCTTTCGCTACCTTTTGTTGTATTCTGCTCTTGAAGATGCAATGGTTTCCCTAATGCACGGTTTCATTGTCAGTTAGTCGTGGTTCTTGAAGTGCAAGGATGAGAATTTTTTGTCGGTCCATTTCTTTTGTGAGATTATTTAGTTTTCGTGTTTGGATCAAGGTATCGATGTTTACTTTTAAATGCATGTTTTTTGCTTGTAGGGAAATTTACCAGAGTTCTTCGATATTCTCTGTCGTGCTAACCTGGACTCCCCAGAATCCAAAAATCCAACTGCCGCCTGTCGACAGCCGGGTTGTGTACCACCTGGGATAAAGTTGACTTTGCTTGCATAGTTTACGTTTGCTTGTGTTTCATTGGTTGTGCTTGGGTGATACCAGGACCGGCCAGGACCAGAGGGTGTTGAAGCCTTTGAAAGCAAATATTTTCAGCCAAGCTCATTGAGATAACAGACGGTGACCAGAGTAGCGGTGATTTTCACTCAGACGTGTCTGGATTTTGCGTTCAACGGATTGAGTAGCCGTTCAGGATTGTGTTAGTATTTGGTTCACCCCTAGTATTTGATTTCCTCGGTACCACCCATATGGGGGAGGGTTTCCACTATCCGCCACACGCGATTATTATTATTATTATTATTGTCATTATGTCTCAGCAAATCCGATATGGTGTATCTTCCCACCACTGAAATAGATGTGTATTGTTCGATTCAGTATTATCATCACATAAATGTGGTTTATAATTACGTTACATTGCTACTAGTAGACATATTTCTCACTTTTTCTTAGACAGTTGCTACCTGTTACTCCATCATAGGAAGTTATGTGCGAAGCATTGTTGCAATACAGACGTTCAAATTATCCGATTTCTGTAATTTCATTTCGATATCAGATCGTTCTAATCGGATTCAGCCAGGTAGTCTTAATGTGGATATCCGACCACGACTGTCACCATATGATAGACTGTGTAAACCACATTCTTTATCGGACTGTTGAATATAGATCACTTATCTATGACAGGACCTGAATTCTTAAACACTGTGGAAAATAATAATCCGATGTGCTTATTACAAATACGTTATTTCAATATAAATATGTGAACTAAGGAGATAACAGTTTATTTACAGGAGCAGAACTAATGTTCAAATGTGTGTGAAATCGTATGGGACTTAACTGCTAAGGTCATCAGTACCTAAGCTTACACACTACTTAACCTAAATCATCCTAATGACAAACACACACACCCATGCCCGAGGGAGGACTCGGACCTCCGCCGGGATCAGCCACGCAGCTCATGACTGCAGCGCCCCGACCGCTCGGCTAATCCGGCGCGGCTACTAAAAGTGTACTCGTCCACAAAACCCATGTGGACAATTATCTGATAATCGGTCAAGCTTTGCTTTGTCGCAGCTCTTTAGGATACAAGTCCATTTACTTTCAGGCTCCTCCTTACAATTCTTGCAATGCAAGGTAATTGAAAAAACTCATCCACTCGACGCCAACTGAGGAACTGACTGGTGCATGTGTTGTTCAACACACAGTAGTTGTCACCCTCACTGGAATCAATGAGTGTGTGTGTGTGTGTGTGTGTGTGTGTGTGTGAGTGAGTTTTCGTGTTCATACACAACCTGAATCAATACTATTAACATTAGACAGACAACCGGCAATAAATATTGCATCAAACATGACTGTAAAGTATGTTAATGCGATGGGAAGTTACAAACTGAATTTTCACCCAACCCACGTCCTGCATATTACGTTAAGTAAGATGTATTAACTCCATAGTATCGTTAGCAGAGAGTGCGCTCTTGTTGTCGAGGCCTGCGACAAGCGCAGCGATCAGCAGTGCCCAATGCCGCCGCGATTTGTTTATGTTGGCTGAGCGTGGACACTGCAGCTGACGCTTCGCCATAAACAGAAAGAAATCACCTTGGCTCTGACTGCAGTGAGCGGATATCACTGCCTGCGTGTTCTTATAGTAACCAACGTGAGACTCTACTCACAGGTGCCATGGAGCAATTGCAACGGGTATCATGTCATTAGGCATGAGAATATTAACCAGTGATGAAATGTCCACTCTATTTGAATCCTAAGAAAATAGGAACCTTCTCACAAAGAAATGTGAGGTGATATCAAAATTTATCCAACATACAAAAATTAACTGCAGGGCTTTCTTGTATGCAAGTGTAGCACACAAGGAAATATTATGTCTTGGAAGCGTATATTTCATTTCCTCTTCTCATATTAACGTCCTTGTTTTAGAATGATGTGAGAAAATTAACACGAAAAACTTAAGTTCCTGAGAAGCATATAAGTCAGTTCCCCTTCTCATATCGTAGCTTTTGTTTTAGTATGAGGTAAAAAAATAAACGGTTTACGGGTCTGAAACATAATATGACACCAGATTCTTATCGTAGGCGCTATCGGAAACGCAAAAAACAGGGAGCTGTCCATTCTTTTGTCCTAAAGTCTGTTTCCTTTCATGAATTACTCACGCTAGGAGGTTCTTATTTAAGGACTTGTGGGCATCAAGTTCTTCAGCAGAACAAGCCTTATGTTATTGTGCTAATTACGGTATGGAAAAAATGCAAAAAAGACTAGTTCCCCTAGAGCAGTGAGGATATTTGCACATGTCTGTATTCAGCAATGACTGCCAGCTGCCACAACACTTCACAGAATCCTTGCGGCAGGCAACATAACTGTGCGTGCACTTCAGACTTCATTCAGTAAGACGTCAGGAGATGGTTGGAAACGTCAAATTAACGTTGCTTTCCGAGTCGTATTCAATCCAGAATGAGGTGTTATTAAGGTAGTTGAATGTTCTAGCAATTACACTTCTATAATTCCCATATGAGTATTCCGATAGCCAAAAGAACCCGTTAGTGTGAAAACATCTGGAACTGCATTAACATCAAACTGCGAGAACTTGAGACAATACGTGGAATCTTCTCTTCGCTAGGTGACCTATTACTGATATTTAGGATTCTCTCCGTCCTAGGCGTAATGGAAATGGAACTTCCAATGGTTCCAATGGCTCTGAGCACTATGGGACTTAACATCTATGGTCATCAGTCCCCTAGAACTTAGAACTACTTAAACCTAACTAACCTAAGGACAGCACACAACACCCAGCCATCACGAGGCAGAGAAAATCCCTGACCCCGCCGGGAATCGAACCCGGGAACCCGGGCGTGGGAAGCGAGAACGCTACCGCACGACCACGAGATGCGGGCTATGGAACTTCAGAGGCGCTTTCCGATATTCTTGAGAAAAATGAGAAACTTGTAATCACTGCGAGTTACAACTGCGTGATTGTAATGGTTCAGGTTGTCAGTAGTTGTGGTGGTGTTATGCTGTCAAACTGCTTACAGCAACGTTAATGGTGGCGCTCATAATTTAGGGCTGACTACCTACTTATGTAGAGATAGTGTTGTGGCGTCGTCGCTTGACTTTATTTGGCCTCAGCTTGAGTAATCCAACTTAACGAACATAGTACTACATTCGCGGGCTGCTAATGATACAGTATGACTACAGAGATCATCGTGCGGATATTACATTAATTCTGCAATGAATTGCTTAAAAAATATTACCCTCAGCTATGCAGGTGGAATGACTCATTACGCAGGTACTCTATGTTGCACTGGGTTAAGTGATTAGTTCGCTGCAATCCTGCTTTTACTGTTTGTGAATACTTGTATACTTCAAAAATGGTTCAAATGGCTCTGGGCGCTATGGGACTTAACGTCTGAGGTCATCAGCCCGCTAGAACTTAGAACTGCTTAAACCTAACTAACCTAAGGACATCAGACACATCCATGCCCGAGACTGAAGTCGAACCTGAGACCGTAGCTGTCGCGCGGTTCCAGACTGTAGCGCCTAGAACCGCTCGGCCACCCTGGGCGGCATACTTGTATACTGGCCATTCGTTATTTGACTAAATATGAACTACAATCTAATTCGCATGTATATGACATGGGTTAGCGCCGGCACAAAGGTATGACTAAGGATTGGATGCCGTTGGAGTCCCGTTATTTTGATGGCAAGACAAATGTTCGCAAATCACCTCTATCGCCTCAAAAAATATCGAAGGACCGACGTCCACACTGTCACAGCGCGTTGAAATACAGCAACGACGGCAGATGAAAATTTGTGACCGACTGAGCTTCGAACCTAGACCTCCTGCTTACTAGACAGACGTGCTGACCACTGCACTACTTTATTTATTTTTTTTTAAGTTTGAGAAGACTTTCCGCACCAGGTAGGCGGAGGCAAAGAGGGCAGGGGTAAAAAATCCGAGGCCTGGCCACAATGCCTCCCCCATACCTGTCACTGAGCAGCTGCATTATTCACATGTATTCCTTGTTTGCACTCATATATTCCTTTAAATTGTAGAACAAAATTGAAGTAGTAATTAAGGTTAAATAAATTACAGATTGTCGCCTCCAATGGCGTGCGTTCCTTGTGGAACATAACTTATAACAGTGAACAGGGTGGCGGAAAAATACATAACAAACATTCATTCAGAAATATATTCACAATATAAGTTATTATGCACTGGGTGCATATGAGGTCTGTACGGAAGCCATTTATTTTTCAACAAAGGAAAAAAAAATTCGGAGCCGGAGGGGTTTTGCCAAATTAGAACAGTTCTGATTTTAGAACCAACGTAAAGGAATATTCCAGGAATAAAAAAAAGTGGAAGAATAGTATTCTGCTTCTAATAAAAAAAACTGTCCACCTCTTCGTAGCCAACATAAAACAATAGATAAAAAAATTTGAAACCGTTCGTTATATTTGTTATTCTTCTTCAGCGTAAAATGTTCTTCTGCAATATAAAACATGTACTCTTCTAAGTTCTAAGTTTATACCCAGAAGCCACGAATAACTGTTATTCTTTGCGGACGGGTAACTTTTCCAGTCGGGTTGTAAAGCTTCAGTTATCGGTATATGACTTTCTGCGGTTCTGTTGATAGTGCTAATTTATTCCTAGTCCAGTTCCAAATTCTGAGTCTATTTTCACATAAGAAGGTGTGAGCTACAGTTTCTACAAGCCCACATTTGTCGCAGTATGGAGATGGTCTCAATTTGATTTTTCATAATCGTTCCGCTGTGGGTATGGTTTCGTTTACAACGTCGCACCATGCGGCACTGACTCTAGTTGGTAGAATTTTATTGTTGATATTTTTCCAGACGTTCCTCCAGTTTTTTGTAGGTCAATGTAGACAATGTCTGGTAATATAATCATAGACGGTTCTAGTGTTGGTGTGTGCTGGTGGAAGTCTTATACAGATCCAATTGCCATAGTACTTTTGGACGTAATCTAGGCTGGCATGCTACATTAACAGGATCGTTCCTATCCCAAGGATCTAACGAGAGGAACTTGAGGACAAAGATACAGCTGTTAGTACGTAACCCTAACAAACTCAAATCAAAGGCAAATGAGGACGTTCAAAGTTGATTTTCTAAAATTCCCCTCCAACTTCAATGCACATTTGACTTCTCTTGATAACACCACGTGTAGCTCTTCTGAGGTCGTCTTTGCGTTCTTTTATGAGCGCTGCACTATTCATAATCCGAACGAACAAATCAGCTCTAGGGTTTACTTTTTGTATGTAGACTTCGCCTTTAACCATCCCCGCAGGCAAAAATCCAAAGAGAGAACGTCCAGGGACCTTGAAGGCCAACAAAAGTACCCATATCTAATGATCCATCTTCCAGAAAATGTTAGGTTTGGATAATGTGTCACCTGACGACTAGAATTTGCAGGAGCCCCGTCATGCTGGAGGAACATAGGCATTCCTGTAGCCAAATGAACCTCTTCCAATAACGCTGGAAGTCATTTTCAAGGAAGTGTAGACAACTGGTTCCTGTAAAGACCAACATACGAAGCGGAAATGCATTGAACCCAGCTGTATGTACGAAATAAAAATTGGACACATGTTATTTGGCATTTCTTCTGCAATTTGTCTATACTACCACCTCCTACAATATTTACTATTTCTCCTGAAACATCCTGTATAATTATTTGGATCTCGGCGGCTCATCTAAAGTTTTCAGTGCTAGACGCACGACATCGTCCGAACCCAAGCGGGAATACAGTGTGGGGACGAGCGAGTGGAATAATGGCCGGGGCGGGGGGGGGGGGGGGGCTTGTTCTCATAAGTTCTTACCACAAATTTACTAAATTTTAAATCCAAAATACTGCATCCCGGTTCTTACAATAGTGCAATAGGTGCGCACTGGTTAGATGTAACTGAAGAGAGACTCCAACTCGGATTGTGATTAAGGGCGAACCCCAACCACATGGCGACGAACAATTGGGAGCGGAAACTTAATGTCATCGGAACCTTGTTGAAGGCCCATAAAATGCGATCGTTAGACTGACTGCAGAATATTCAGTTTATTAGAAACATAGCAAAATTTGTCATGTCGCAGCAATCTTACCGATACTGCAGGTCACTGCACATAAAATATTAGCTGTAGCCTCTTGGTATGTGTGGAAACAAAATATCTTCAAAGTAGCCTTCCACACGGCGACTTTGCAGAGGAAAGACAGAGGATTTGGAATTAAAGACGTGCTATTAAACTAATACACGCCACTAAGACAGGCATCACGAAATTTCTGTTCCTCTCGTTAGATCCTGGGGATAGGAACGCTCTTGTTAATGTTGCACGCCAACCTAGATTACGTCCGAAAGTACTATGGCGATTAAAGCTGTATAAAACTTCCACCAAAACAGACCAATATTATATTACCAGACATTGTCTACATTGAACTACAAAAAACTGGAGGAACGTCTGGAAAAATATCAACAATAAAATTCTACCAACTAGAGTCAGTGCCGCATGGTGCGACGTTGTAAACGAAACCATACCCACAGCGGAACGATTATGAAAAATCAAATTGAGACCATCTCCATACTGCGACAAATGTGGGCTTGTAGAAACTGTAGCTCACACCTTCTTATGTGAAAATAGACTCAGAATTTGGAACTGGACTAGGAATAAATTAGCACTATCAACAGAACCGCAGAAAGTCATATACCGATAACTGAAGCTTTACAACCCGACTGGAAAAGTTACCCGTCCGCAAAGAATAACAGTTATTCGTGGCTTCTGGGTATAAACTTAGAACTTAGAAGAGTACATGTTTTATATTGCAGAAGAACATTTTACGCTGAAGAAGAATAACAAATATAACGAACGGTTTCAAATTTTTTTATCTATTGTTTTATGTTGGCTACGAAGAGGTGGACAGTTTTTTTTATTAGAAGCAGAATACTATTCTTCCACTTTTTTTTATTCCTGGAATATTCCTTTACGTTGGTTCTAAAATCAGAACTGTTCTAATTTGGCAAAACCCCTCCGGCTCCGAATTTTTTTTCATTTGTTGAAAAATAAATGGCTTCCGTACAGACCTCATATGCACCCAGTGCATAATAACTTAAATTGTGAACATATTTCTGAATGAATGTTTGTTATTTATTTTTCCGTCACCCTGTTCACTGTTATAAGTTATGTTCCACAAGGAACGCACGCCATTGGAGGCGACAATCTGTAATTTATTTAACCTTAATTACTACTTCAATTTTGTTCTACAATTTAAAGGAATATATGAGTGCAAACATGGAATACATGTGAATAATGCAGCTGCTCAGTGACAGGTATGGGGGAGGCATTGTGGCCAGGCCTCGGATTTCTTACCCCTGCCCTCTTTCCCTCCGCCTACCTGGTGCGGAAAGTCTTCTCAAACTTAAAAAAAAAAAAATAGTGCAGTGGTCAGCACGTCTGTCTAGTAAGCAGGAGGTCTAGGTTCGAAGCTCAGTCGGTCACAAATTTTCATCTGCCGTCGTTGCTGTATTTCAACGCGCTGTGACAGTGTGGACGTCGGTCCTTCGATATTTTTTGAGGCGATAGAGGTGATTTGCGAACATTTGTCTTGCCATCAAAATAACGGGACTCCAACGGCATCCAATCCTTAGTCATACCTTTGTGCCGGCGCTAACCCATGTCATATACATGCGAATTAGATTGTAGTTCATATTTAGTCAAATAACGAATGGCCAGTATACAAGTATGCCGCCCAGGGTGGCCGAGCGGTTCTAGGCGCTACAGTCTGGAACCGCGCGACAGCTACGGTCTCAGGTTCGACTTCAGTCTCGGGCATGGATGTGTCTGATGTCCTTAGGTTAGTTAGGTTTAAGCAGTTCTAAGTTCTAGCGGGCTGATGACCTCAGACGTTAAGTCCCATAGCGCCCAGAGCCATTTGAACCATTTTTGAAGTATACAAGTATTCACAAACAGTAAAAGCAGGATTGCAGCGGACTAATCACTTAACCAAGTGCAACATAGAGTACCTGCGTAATGAGTCATTCCACCTGCATAGCTGAGGGTAATATTTTTTAAGCAATTCATTGCAGAATTAATGTAATATCCGCACGATGATCTCTGTAGTCATACTGTATCATTAGCAGCCCGCGAATGTAGTACTATGTTCGTTAAGTTGGATTACTCAAGCTGAGGCCAAATAAAGTCAAGCGACGACGCCACAACACTATCTCTACATAAGTAGGTAGTCAGCCCTAAATTATGAGCGCCACCATTAACGTTGCTGTAAGCAGTTTGACAGCATAACACCACCACAACTACTGACAACCTGAACCATTATCATCACGCAGTTGTAACTCGCAGTGATTACAAGTTTCTCATTTTTGTCAAGAATATCGGAAAGCGCCTCTGAAGTTCCATTTCCATTACGCCTAGGACGGAGAGAATCCTAAATATCAGTAATAGGTCACCTAGCGAAGAGAAGATTCCACGTATTGTCTCAAGTTCTCGCAGTTTGATGTTAATGCAGTTCCAGATGTTTTCACACTAACGGGTTCTTTTGGCTATCGGAATACTCATATGGGAATTATAGAAGTGTAATTGCTAGAACATTCAACTACCTTAATAACACCTCATTCTGGATTGAATACGACTCGGAAAGCAACGTTAATTTGACGTTTCCAACCATCTCCTGACGTCTTACTGAATGAAGTCTGAAGTGCACGCACAGTTATGTTGCCTGCCGCAAGGATTCTGTGAAGTGTTGTGGCAGCTGGCAGTCATTGCTGAATACAGACATGTGCAAATATCCTCACTGCTCTAGGGGAACTAGTCTTTTTTGCATTTTTTCCATACCGTAATTAGCACAATAACATAAGGCTTGTTCTGCTGAAGAACTTGATGCCCACAAGTCCTTAAATAAGAACCTCCTAGCGTGAGTAATTCATGAAAGGAAACAGACTTTAGGACAAAAGAATGGACAGCTCCCTGTTTTTTGCGTTTCCGATAGCGCCTACGATAAGAATCTGGTGTCATATTATGTTTCAGACCCGTAAACTGTTTATTTTTTTACCTCATACTAAAACAAAAGCTACGATATGAGAAGAGGAACTGACTTATATGCTTCTCAGGAACTTAAGTTTTTCGTGTTAATTTTCTCACATCATTCTAAAACAAGGACGTTAATATGAGAAGAGGAAATGAAATATACGCTTCCAAGACATAATATTTCCTTGTGTGCTACACTTGCATACAAGAAAGCCCTGCAGTTAATTTTTGTATGTTGGATAAATTTTGATATCGCCTCACATTCCTTTGTGAGAAGGTTCCTATTTTCTTAGGATTCAAATAGAGTGGACATTTCATCACTGGTTAATATTCTCATGCCTAATGACATGATACCCGTTGCAATTGCTCCATGGCACCTGTGAGTAGAGTCTCACGTTGGTTACTATAAGAACACGCAGGCAGTGATATCCGCTCACTGCAGTCAGAGCCAAGGTGATTTCTTTCTGTTTATGGCGAAGCGTCAGCTGCAGTGTCCACGCTCAGCCAACATAAACAAATCGCGGCGGCATTGGGCACTGCTGATCGCTGCGCTTGTCGCAGGCCTCGACAACAAGAGCGCACTCTCTGCTAACGATACTATGGAGTTAATACATCTTACTTAACGTAATATGCAGCACGTGGGTTGGGTGAAAATTCAGTTTGTAACTTCCCATCGCATTAACATACTTTACAGTCATGTTTGATGCAATATTTATTGCCGGTTGTCTGTCTAATGTTAATAGTATTGATTCAGATTGTGCATGAACACGAAAACTCACACACACACACACACACACACACACACACACACACACACACACACACACACAAACACACACACACACACACACACACACACGCACGCACACACTCATTGATTCCAGTGAGTGTGACAACTACTGTGTGTTGAACAACACATGCACCAGTCAGTTCCTCAGTTGGCGTCGAGTGGATGAGTTTTTTCAATTACCTTGCATTGCAAGAATTGTAAGGAGGAGCCTGAAAGTAAATGGACTTGTATCCTAAAGAGCTGCGACAAAGCAAAGCTTGACCGATTATCAGATAATTGTCCACATGGGTTTTGTGGACGAGTACACTCTTAGTAGCCGCGCGGGATTAGCCGAGCGGTCGGGGCGCTGCAGTCATGAGCTGCGTGGCTGATCCCGGCGGAGGTCCGAGTCCTCCCTCGGGCATGGGTGTGTGTGTTTGTCCATAGGATGATTTAGGTTAAGTAGTGTGTAAACTTAGGTACTGATGACCTTAGCAGTTAAGTCCCATACGATTTCACACACATTTGAACATTAGTTCTGCTCCTGTAAATAAACTGTTATCTCCTTAGTTCACATATTTATATTGAAATAACGTATTTGTAAGAAGCACATTGGATTATTATTTTCCACAGTGTTTAAGAATTCAGGTCCTGTCATAGATAAGTGATCTATATTCAACAGTCCGATAAAGAATGTGGTTTACACAGTCTATCATATGATGACAGTCGTGGTCGGATATCCACATTAAGACTACCTGGCTGAATCCTATTAGAACGATCTGATATCGAAATGAAATTACAGAAATCGGATAATTTGAACGTCTGTATTGCAACAATGCTTCGGACATAAATTCCTATTATGGAGTAACAGGTAGCAACTGTCTAAGAAAAAGTGAGAAATATGTCTACTAGTAGCAATGTAACGTAATTATAAACCACATTTATGTGATGGAAATACTGAATCGAACAATACACATCTATTTCAGTGGTGGGAAGATACACCATATCGGATTTGCTGAGACATAATGACAATAATAATAATAATAATAATCACGTGTGGCGGATAGTGGAAAAACTCCCCCATATGGGTGGTACCAAGGAAATCAAATACTAGGGGTGAACCAAATACTTACACAATCCTGAACGGCTACTCAATCCGTTGAACGCAAAATCCAGACACGTCTGAGTGAAAATCACCGCTACTCTGGTCACCGTCTGTTATCTCAATGAGCTTGGCTGAAAATATTTGCTTTCAAAGGCTTCAACACCCTCTGGTCCTGGCCGGTCCTGGTATCACCCAAGCACAACCAATGAAACACAAGCAAACGTAATCTATGCAAGCAAAGTCAACTTTATCCCAGGTGGTACACAACCCGGCTGTCGACAGGCGGCAGTTGGATTTTCGGATTCTGGGGAGTCCAGGTTAGCACGACAGAGAATATCGAAGAACTCTGGTAAATTTCCCTACAAGCAAAAAACATGCATTTAAAAGTAAACATCGATACCTTGATCCAAACACGAAAACTAAATAATCTCACAAAAGAAATGGACCGACAAAAAATTCTCATCCTTGCACTTCAAGAACCACGACTAACTGACAATGAAACCGTGCATTAGGGAAACCATTGCATCTTCAAGAGCAGAATACAACAAAAGGTAGCGAAAGGCGTACCAATCTTCGGCATTGCATTTCTCGAACACCGATCTATCAACTCTGTCAAAGTAATCACACCGATCGACAATCAAAAGTTTCCAATGGCTCTGAGCACTATGGGACTTAACAGTGGAGGTCATCAGTCTCCTAGAACTTAGAACTACTTATACCTAACTAATCTAAGGACATCACACAAATTCATGCCCAAGGCTGGATTCGAACCTGCGACCGTAGCAGTCGCGCGGTTCCGGACTGAAGAGCCAAGAACCGCTCGGCCACCGCGGCTGGCCCGTCAACAAGCGACTTATGACTATGGTCATTCAGAGCCCCAGTAAAACATATACACTCATCAATGCACGTGTCCCCACCAACATCGACGGCCGGAGTGTCCGAGGGGTTCTAGGCGCTACAGTCTGGAACCTCGCGACCGCTACGGTAGCAGGTTCGAATCCTGCCTCGGGCATGGATGTGTGCGATGTCCTTAGGTTAGTTAGGTTTAAGTAGTTCTAAGTTCTAGGGGACTGATGACCATAGCTGTTAAGTCCCATAGTGCTCAGAGCCATTTGAACCACTTTAGGAAAAAAACCAGTTCCCAGGTAACATGCTTAGTAACCAGGTGCAGCTTCTTTCGTTCACCTTTCGAGACTTGCTGAAAGCCAGATTTTTAATTCTTTTGTTGCACAGCTACAAGCAGGCAGATAAAAACTTAATAAGGGACTCGTAAGACAACGCTCGAGCAAAATTCGTCTTGCTACTTTCAGTAACTCTTAGTGTCAGAGCGAAAACCTTACGGTACTGCCAGATTCATAATGCCACTTTTGTTTTCTGCCGACATTTTTGTTGTTGTTGTGAATACATAATTTTATCTATGAAATGTCACATTTTGATAATACTTACGAATGGTACAGGAAATGAAGTAAATACAGATCTTTTCGAAGTGTAAAGTCTGTAATATCCTACTAATTCGTGTTAAAATAGGCTCAATCGTCTCACAGAAACTTAATGCTTTATTAAGATAGACTGCCGTCGTGATGTTTCTGTAGTAAGCTGAATTTAGTTTGTATTAGTACAGTGAATATTTTAATTGCATTTTCCATTAGTTTACTAAACGCAACAGTAATTATCAAAGAGAAATTAATTAGCAGCTGAATTTTTTTTCACGATATCTAAAACGATATGACAATGCTAAAGTTGTTTACAAATTCTACGCCTGTACTGGTTCTAACGATGTCAATAAACCAGAGTAGTTTTAAAAGTATTTTCGTCTAGAAATGAATTGCCTTGACGGTTGATCGATCAAGAGTGGGAAAGGTAAAATTTTACAAATATATGACGAGAGGGACAAGTGCTTGAGAGAGGACTTCCCTATCAATACAAGTGCCTGAGAGACGACTTTCCTATCAATCTCCTGGATAGTTTTGTTTCTCAAATCAACATAGTGCGTTATCATGCAGTAGCACAGGTGATGTAGTTTTGTTGCTCGATTTTCTTACACTGTGACGGAAAGGTGTCTCAGTTGTTGGCAACAAATTCCAACTGTGTGCACACACCCTGGGGGCAGAATTCGTAGCTCAAAGCACACTTTTGGATTTATCAGATGTAAAATATTATGTTCACACTACTCTCTCCTCGAGTTTACGTCTTTTGGTGGGGCTCAGCCTTTCATTTCTTCTTAGGAAGTTAACGATAAAGGCATCATAACACGTCACCAGTAACAGTACTGCATAGGAATGCGCGATGAGTGACCTGATGACGTTCAATAATAGTCACTCCGTTGATTTTTGTTGTTTCGAATTAGAGCACGCAGTACTCTTACACCACACTTCTGAACTTTGCCTGTTGAATGCAAATGTCGCATGATGGTAAAATGGTAATCTATCACATATATGAGCAGTCGAGACTTCCTTAATGTGGAAAATCATTCATGCCAGAACGATCTTTGTTAAAACACCAATATCTTTTTCTGGCGTATTTTTCCCAAAAGCACTCGCTCCAAACACAGTTCAAATCTTTCTAGCTGCCTCCTCTGCATTCACCCCCCTGTTATACCAAAAGTAAACGTTGTGTTTCAGATGTTACACCTACTTCCACTTGGGACTCAATTTTTCAATGCTTAACTGTATTTCATGATTGTCAAGTATGCAAAATCCAGTGCTTAACTGCAAGTCGATAACTAGAACTTCAAATTCGAAAATGACAGTTGATACACTGAAAGCGTGGCGCTGCGTTCACATGGGCGGCCCCGGATTTCAGGCGGCGGGTGGCGTCTGGCGGGTGGCCGGTAGCCGCTGCAGCGCGAGGAAACGCTCGAGAGTAAGCTGTTATGATCGCGTCGCATCCACGAGCTGTCCTGCGGAATTGTTTCAGGAATACTTGTTATTGCTGGTGGGTCGAATGTTTAGCGAATTATCTTGGATGCTCAATCAGACTCATAACTTTAAACCGAAGTGTGGTAAAAAATAAATAAATAAATAAATAAATAAATAATAAAAAAAACAGTTGGACTGCGAACAGGCGACCATAAGTTTAGAATGCACGAAGATTACCACTTTTTTTTTAACAGTAAGGAACTTAAAAGTAGTAAGTGTACTCGTTGTGTCGAGTTGGGGACGCACATAACTAAAAACATGCTAATGGTTGGAGAAAAAGGCATAAAGAAAGAGAACAAAGTGCGAAGGAAACCATGAAACAAAACTGAAGGGTGGAATCCATACCCCCATTAACCAGTGCTAAATCTTCCACCGCATGGGAAACAAAAACTGCGAAAACCTTTATCACACCGGGGACAAAAAGAGGAAATGGGGCAAATACTGCTACAGAGTGTGAGGGTTCACGTCGAAACTCTCCATCTGCTGTATCATCCAGGTATGACTTCTCGTAATGACCAAGGTAGATCCCACGTTGAACCTTGTAGTGTTCTATCATCGTCTTGTAATTTTAGCTTCTCTTACCCGTGATGTTCCAGCTACGTGGAGGGTCGTGGAACGCACTCCACAAATAATTGGAAAAATATTGTCGACACTTTGGGTTACGAAGGATCTTGCAATGTCGTTCCTGCAAATAGTTCCAAAAGTCTAAAGTATCCTTAGTGCCGTCTTGAAACAAATAATGCAGTGCATGTCCACGAAGCCACGTCATTGCATTAGTTTTAGTGCGTGGGTAATACGTCTTATCCGGGAATAAGATAGTCTTGAGGTCGATATGATTCGGCGTTACTTCAAATGGTCCAAATGGCTCTGAGCACTATGGGACTTAACATCTGTGGTCATCAGTCCCCTAGAACTTAGAACTACTTAGCCTAACTAACCTAAGGACATCACACACATCCATGCCCAAGGCAGGATTCGAACCTGCGACCGTAGCAGTCGCGCGGTTCCGGACTGAGCGCCTTAACCGCGAGACCACCGCGGCCGGCGATTCGGCGTTACTCAAAGGAAGTATGCTGACATTTGCCTCACTAAGTGCCACACTGCCGCCGACTCACCACAGCTAAGACGGTGTTCATCGTCGTCTTGAACGCCACAGCTCGTGCACGTGGGTGAGTCTACCACGTGGATCGCACGTAGCCTTGATCTGGTCACCTGCTTACCGTCGACACTGATATACCACATCGCCGTGACGTCAGTGTCCAGTGTTACGTGATGAATTGTCCTCCACACTACTCGCCAGTTGACGTTCGGGTGCTTCCTCTCCACGACGTTATCGGGTCGTCCACGTTGCAGGACCCGATAAATCGTCTTTGCCATCGCCAGTTGGGTCGCTGGGAAGGCAAGTCGAACGTAACTGAGTTCGAGGTAAAAGACACTGATGTAGAAGAGCGAGGAGGGGACGTGGTGTATCGGCACAGGTGGCAGCAGGGAGGGCGGTGCTAGTTCTTCTATTAACAAACTCGTCAGACTGTCCGGACGGCGGTGCCATAGTTTGACTAATGTGCTCACAAATAAGGGGACCGCTCTGTCACTAGACCATGGGCTCACACAATCCGAGAACATCTCGGAAGTTAACAACAATTTCTCCTAACACTTCCGCATCTAACAGTGTTGCCAGATTGTGCAGATGGCCGGACTTAAGAGTTGTCAGGGCCGGTTAGTTTTATTGGCCACGTTAAGTGAACGACTCGGACTTAGTCTCTGTGGCGGCCGGCCAGCGCTCAGTTTTTACGTCTAAGACTGTACACTTGAGATATTTCGTTTCCCATGAAGTGGTGGCCGGCGATGCTGTGGCGTCTTCGAAGCGCGAGCTTCGTCAGTGCAAGATATCTCAGCACAGCTGAGCGAACGTTTTCTTCCTGCTGCTAGTCTAGTGGACAATGGCAATGCTGTAGAACAATTTTGACAACTATGTGACCATCGATTTATGTTTGTGAGTGGTTCATAATTATGTTAGTAAATTCACTCGATATTTTTATGTCCTTTAAATTACATTTGCTACATGATTCGCATTGAAGACGTAGGAAATGTATGTTATTTGGTCCAGGAAGCATGTTCCAACAGAAACTGATGCTTACATTGACATTTATGTTGCGAATTAGTCGTCTTATCCATCACATGGATAACGAGGATGCTCCGTTTTGCTACAGTTGTTTCATAGCTAACAAGGGAACCTCCCCATCGCACCCTCCTCAGATTTAGTTATAAGTTGGCACAGTGGATAGGCCTTGAAAAACTGAACACAGATCATTCGAGAAAACAGGAAGAAGTTGTGTGGACCTATGAAAAAAATAATCAAACCAAACAAACTGAGTAGTCCATGCGTATGATAAGCACCATCAAGGATAGCTTGAGCTCGGGAGCGCAGTGGTCGCGTGGTTAGCGTGAGGAGCTGCAGAACGAGAGGTCGTTGGTTCAAGTCTTCCCTCGGGTGAGTTGTTTGATTTTTTTATTTTCAGACAATCATCACCACACGTACTGTTTATCAACAAATGTAGGAAATAATCATACAAATGTTCGACAATCGTTCGATCCCTTAAGGAACTTTCCGATGCCTTACAGTTCGGAAAATATTCATTAACATTGTTATTGAAGTCACGAGCTATATTTGCTGGATTCATATTGCCCACGCAATGCATCTCACGTATTTAATACACTCTCGTCCAAAGTAGCGAACAGTTAACTGCCAGCCAGGGAGCCTCGTTAGCAGGAATACTCTCTCTTCCGTGCGCTGTACTCGACTGACGTCATGTCTTTCGATGTTTATTTAGGTGTAGCGTCATCATACTACGGCGCAGTTACCTCGCATCGGACGGACGGACGGACAGATAATAATTGTCTGAAAATAAAAAATTAAACTTTTCACTCGAGGGAAGATTTGAAGGAAGGACCTCTCGTTCCGCAGCTGCTTACGCTAACCACGGGATCACG
This sequence comes from Schistocerca nitens, assembly GCF_023898315.1. Classification (NCBI taxonomy): domain Eukaryota; kingdom Metazoa; phylum Arthropoda; class Insecta; order Orthoptera; family Acrididae; genus Schistocerca; species Schistocerca nitens. The sequence goes on along the minus strand of NC_064614.1, from coordinate 336,228,385 downwards.
GCGCTCCTGAGCTCACCCTATCCTTGATGTTGCCTATCTTGCGCATGGACTACTCAGTTTGTATATTTTGCTTATTTTTTTCATAGTTCCACACAACTTCTTCCTGTTTTCTCGATTGATCTGTGTTCAGTTTTTCAAGGTCTATCCACTGTGCCAACGTATAACTAAATCTGAGGGCGGTGCGATGGGGATGTTCCCCATTTAATGGTATTGTGTGTTGGTGGCGTTGCCAGTTTACATATTGTGCATGTAACACACAATAAAGCGTTGGATGCCTCCTGTGATCAGTTTACTTTAAAAACGTTTGTTGTCATCGTAATTTATGTAACTGGCTCTCCGACTTCCAATTTGACAATTTGTGGAAAAATTGTTTACCTTGTTAGTCCTAGTTTCAAACATTGTCTGTCTGACAGAAAACGTAGGCATGAAGGAGTCTGTAAAAAGCAATTATTCGCTATTATAGCAAACTTTTGAATCCACATGATACTTGAATTCTCTATATTGATTCTGAGAGTTTTGTTATTTCTCTTGTTATTTACTGTCTCATTGTCATCCATGAAAATAAAATTAAAGGCAGTTGGATTAGGTTCCTGATCTATAAACTGTGATTTAATATTCCGCGCTGCTAAATAAATTTTGAAGGTTATATTCTTTACGTAAAACAGAGTATCGGTGTCAGTCCTAGGATTGACGATAAACTTCAGAAATACAATTACGGAAAAGTGACATATCGATTATGGCTCCTCACCATCAACAATAGTTGTTACCCATAGTTTCATATTTGCTATTTTACCGTCGTTACCCTTTAGAGACCAACCTGATCTTTCCACAATGCCATTTTTGACTTGCTTCTTAATATGTCCTGTAACTACAGATTTGTTGAAAATATTAACTGTTAAATACGCTTTCCACAAATTAAAAACTTCCAGTTATTCTTCATATCTTGAAACTTACTACCGTTGACTTTCACTGGAGAAAAGATACATGATAATAAAATGAAATCAAAGATTAGAATGTCAAAGCATAGTGTGAATGGTTAAAATGAAATGAACTAAAAATCATCTCCTTGTCTAAAAGACGTTATTCTCCCAGAGAACTTCGGCACCTCAAAATTTTTTACACCTCTGATGTTCAGCCACATGTGGACAAATAGCGGGTCCCATGATGCAGCACTGTTTAGCCGTCACAAAATGAAGCCTCAAAAATCAGTCCACATTCCATTTACTGCGTTTCATTGAAATTATATAAAATATACGTCTGTAAGTAAAAAAAAAATGAAGCAGAAAGAAACAAAGCTTGAAACAGCTGATTGGTGAAGCCTCCTTTGGCTTCCACAACAGCTCGAAGTCTGTTGGGCATTGAGCCCACAACTCGAGCCACATAACTAGGAGATTCAAGTAACTCATTCCAAGCGTCATGAATCACATCAGAAAGCTGTCGGCGAGTCGACGGTGACTGCCCTTTTCTCGTATTACTCTGACCATTTCTGCCCAGATATTCTCAATGGGATTCGTGTCAGCTCCTTTAGGTGGCCATTCCATTACAGTAATATTACTATGGTCGTCGACCCGCCTCTTAACCACACGTGCCATATGAATAGGCGAGCGATCTTGTTGGAACATGATCTGATCATCGCCAAATCTTGCTGCCACCGCAGGCAACATCACGTTCTCCAGAATTGATATGTAATTGCGCGCATCGAATCTTCCTTCCACTTCCCACAGGAGCCCACACCCTTCGGCCGATATCCACGCCCATACCGTTACCGACTACAAATGGCTCTGAGCACTGTGGGACTTAACATCTGTGGTCATCAGTCCCCTAGAACGTAGAACTACTTAAACCTAACTAACCTAAGGACATCACACACATCCATGCCCGAGGCAGGATTCGAACTTGCGACCGTAGCGGTCACGCGGTTCCAGACTGAAGCGCCTCGAACCGCACGGCCACACCGGCCGGCACCGACAACCTGCCACTCCTTCGGCAACTGTAAATATATTTTCGATTATACGTAGCACATTTAGGCCGGTAAACAAGTACTTTTCCGGTTGATGCCGTAGAGAAAACTTTTTGGTGCGTGAAAATCACTCGCTTCCAAAACTGGAGAGGTTTGTCGCCATTTTCAGTAGCAGAAGCAAGGCAAGCTTCTCTTTGGGAAACAGTCAATGTCTCTTTCACAGCAGCGCTTCTTGTTCTCAGTCCACCTTCCCTTACACGAGGAGCGACGGTCTTACTGCTAACATTGAGACCCAAAGTTTGCTGAATTTGTCGTGCGTTGACAAATGGGTGGTTCTCACTGAAACGGCGTATCTGCTGATCCTGAGCTGCTGTTGTTTTGCGGCGACGGCCATGAGGCCTCCCATTCAGGTTACCACTCTCTTCCTTTCGTCTGATCCACCTGGCTACCGTCGACTTGTGAAGACCCATAGTTCTTGCTATGTCGGCATTTGAAGATCCCTCTGCATGGAGTTCTATTATAGCGCCCTTGTCTGCCTCAGCCAGATGGGCCATTTAGCGTTGACTGAATGATTCGTCGCGGTTAATATTGGCTGCGGAAACAGCGCTGGCAGGAAACAGACTGCCTCCTCCAAGATGGCAGCCACAACGCAGAGAGATCGCAAGCCCATACCCGTGTCATTACATAGTGGAGCAACTTAGAATCTCTAATTTTTCTCAGAAGGGACTGGTCCACTCTTGTCATGTCTTATCCTGATAAATATTACATGAAATGAAATGTTTACGTTTTGCATATGCGGCAGACCTAACGCAAGAAACATTTCTGAAAAATCTGAGGCAACCTGAAGAACACTTCGTGAATTTTATCTGTAGAAGGTTGCCTTATAAGAAGGAAAACGTGTTTATCCCCGCTCGCCGTGTTTCCAGGTGGCGCAGTTTACTCGGAGGCATACATAATTCTCGCCGGGCGTAAGAAGCGACTCGACGAGCGAGGGGAACTCGCCAAATGTCATAGGCTGATTGTCCCGAAACTTTGCTCAGTGAAGGAGAGGACAAAATAAGCGAACATGTGCTTCGGCTTATCTGCAGACACTCGACCGTTTCCGAGAAAACGACGGTCAAAGTTATCAACGCGCTGTTGCTCTAGTGTAGATACCTTCTGCAGCCGAGAACGCAATTGAAGCGGTGGCTCAGTGGCTACCGTCGTTCCTTCTTAACATTGATTCCCGTGTTCGAGACCATATTGGGTTGTTTATTATTTTATTTTCCTGCCTCTCTATCAGAATTATCTACGAATGTTTTTTTCTAATTTATGTTGAAATAATGTTGTCATTACTCGACAATTAACTTTATGTGTAATTAATGAATTAAAAAAATAATAAACGAATGAGACAAGCTGATCTAAAATCATCTGGTCTGCCTCATGTATCGTTATATCCAAATGGTTTATCAATGTTAATCTACATTTAGATCCGATAATGGCACCTTTAGTGTGTTGAAACCGGTTATCCAGTAGACAGTATTTAAGCGATCTTGGCTTCTGAATTATTTCTACAACAGAGTGATCGCCCCACTACGCACTGTGTGTTCCCTTTTTAACTTATTTCTTTACACAGTAAATTAACTGACGAATAACGACAACAGCGTTTCATCATAAATTGGAATAAATATTCGTAGATAATTCAGAGAGTAAGGGAAAAAAAAGGAAAAACCGGGTTTCGAACTCGCAGCGCAAAGTTCCGAAGTCGCTATGGTAGCCACAGAGCCACCGCTTCAGTTGAATCTTTACCCGCTAAGAGGTATCTACACTATAGCAACAACTCATTGAACACTTTGACCGTCGTTTTCTCAGAAGCGGTAGAGTGTAAGATTATTTTGTCCCCTCTTTCAATGAGCGTAGTTTCCGCAAGATCGGGGTGTGACACTTGGCGTGTCCCCTCGTAAATTGCGTGCGTTGGGATTCAGTAGACAGAATGCGTCCACTTTCCTCGACTACTCATTGACATGTTTGGAAACTTTCTTTGTTGTAATGGCACTTTGCATTATGAGGGCTGGTTTTCCTGATAAGGATCTACTTATGGACTTTGCTCCTAATTTACGTTACTGTGTAGTAGACCTACTGCAACTACTTAAACCGGAAATGTTTGTTTGTTTGGATATTCCGCTTCTTAGTTCCTACATTTCACTAAAATATTTTCCTTTGTTTCAAAACGGCAAGTTAAGATGACCACTGCAACATGGTAAGATCAGTAACAATTTAATACTTTGAAACAGTTATGTGTGGCGAACGAGGAGTGTACTGTGTTGACTGAGGAATACATTAAACACGAAAGCTGCGTCCAATAACAATAATTAACTTTCGGTTACATGACAAAACACAAGTCGAAGCACTGTCAGTTCATCTCAGTACCCAGTAAAACTTAAACTGGAAAGATCGAAAACATACTTTTGTGGGGAAGGCAAACGAATGACTGCGTTTTATTGGCCGCACATTAAGAATACGCAACAGGCCAACTGAAAACACTGCCTACACTACGTTTGTCCGTCCACTGCTATAATATCATTGACAGATGTGATTGACTGTGCACGTAAAAACGCCCAAGGAACAGTAGCACGCTTTGTAATGTCACGAAATAGGGGAGAGAGGATCCCAGATTTGATAATCGAGTTGGGGTAACATTCATGAAAACATATGCGTTTTTCGTTGTCACGAGATCTTTTCACGAAATTTCAGTCACCACCATCTGTTCTGAATGCCAAAACATTATTTCCTAGGGAACTTACACAGGAAGAAACCATAGAAATAATGTAATTCAAGGCTCGCAAGAAAAGATTTAAGGGGTCCCTTTTCCCGCACACTGTTAATGAGTAGGACGGTAGAGAAATAATCCGAACCTTCTGCCAGGCACGTAAGTCCGGATTGCCAAGAAATCCTGTTGATGTAGTCATGTAGATGTAACAACGAAATTATGTTATAATTACGACATGTGACTTTCACTTGATCTGAACATCGAAGTTGTTTACTGTTTATTTACTTTTTGTTCATTAATTTCATCCATATACGAACACCTAGGAGCGTTAAATTGATATTGAAATAAAGTGTCATGCATGGACCAATAACAATAAATTCCCACCTACTTGTTATAGTACTGCAGTATCTGCCAGCGTCTTCAGAAGTGGATATCGCATACGACGTTCCTAGGGTGTTTATAAATGGATATTGCAGACGACTTCGAAAAAAGTTTGAATGTAGCTTCGTAAAAGTTCCGTGATCAAACGATCTGAGTTGCTTGCGAATACAGTTTATCCTCACTAGACAGTATATATTATCATTATACATGTGGTGAGTAGGGTTTCGCCGGGTGCGGTGGCCGAGCGGTTCCAGGCGCTTCAGTCACGATCCGCACGGCTGCTGCAGTCGCAGGTTGGAATCCTACCTCGGGCATAGATGTCTGTGATGCCCTTAGGCTAGCTAGGTTTAAGTAGTTCTAGGTCTAGGGGCTGATGACCTAAGCAGTTAGGTCGCATAGTTCTTGAAGCCATTTTTTGACCTTTCGCGTAAATTTTCTTTACATAAACCATCGTATCTTTAGATTGCGTTGACATAGGAGCTCACTTTTTTACACCACCAAGGGACCGGTTACAGCAAGAAGTGCGATACATTTCCGCTTATTATGTTCATCCGTTCTGGAGGTAAACTGGTTTTAAGGGTTGGGTAGACCGATAGACGGTCAAGAAAGTGAGACTAGTAGGGTTCCGTTTTTACCGATTTAAGTGACGAAATCCTAACAACGAAATCAGCTACGACAGCTACTGAAGATGAGGGCCGCATAAATAACACCCGCTACTCTTTATTCGAAATATTCTAGTTGCAGTCGATACATCAGCATATTAATCGTAGCTACGCTTTCGATCCAAATCACGTTTACAGGAATGCAAATAGAATCCATTTGCCTATACACGTGGTAATTCACATCCCAGTATTAATGCCACCGCGTTTTAGAACTGCGAACATTCTCATTGCTAGCTAGCTTAAGAAACACTTCGGCTAATGAACGTTTTCTGGCTGTGGCGAGTCTAGTGGAGAATTCGAAACAGTGTAGAATACGTTTGGCAGCTATGCAGCCGTTTATTTCCTGGGGTGGTGCAGAATTATCCTACAAAATTTACTCTCTAATAACAGTAATTTGTTATTTCGATAATCATCCCGAATGATTGTCACATTAGTGGTGACATAAAGGAAGAAAATTCATGTTTTTGAGTCCAGAAAGCTCTATGCAACAGAAACTGCAGATTTTCATTGCGAAATTGCCGGCTTGTTCATGTCTGGGGTAATAATAGAGGGGTGTTTGCCTGGGTTGTCTGCTAGCATAGTGAAAGGAAGGTCTGGTTTGATTTGGGTTCTAATCTCTATGGAGGCAGGTAGAATATCAGTAAAGCAATTTTAAGAAATTATCGCGCCCCCAATACGTTTTATCGCTACCTTTATTCTGTACTGGCGCTCTGTGGATGTCAATATGACACTCTTGTAGAATTTCATACATGATACTGCCTCCTTTTTCCGCTTCTGTCAATAATGGAATTGACTTAAGTGTGGCACTGAATGATGTTTAAGTGAATTTCGTTATGAATCTTCACGCATTGCTAAATTTGCATACTTTCATGGTAGGTCAGCAATGGTAATCCGGTATGACTGGTCTGAACGTTGACACAGACCGTTTCGCGGCCGAATGCGGATAATATTTTGCTAATTCGTAACGGTCTGGGGTTCTTCGTCTTACTGAAACAGTTATGTTATCTGGATAAGTTGAAATTCATTTTTATTCGCCCGTTTCATACAAATTAGCGTTTCTTCTTTCAGTTCTGTCTTATATTTGCGTGTTGTATTTAACACACTAATCAGCATTAATATAGTCTTACAAATTATGGAAAACAGTCTAAAAAAGTTCAGGTAGTTTGTCAATTTCACGCCTGTGCATAGTATGTTGGTAGCACTTCGTCGCCTTGCCTGTTATGCTGTGTAGCAGACTTTAAAGCCGTGCGGATCAGCATAACGAAAAGGCGAGGGGTCTCGCTCGTTTTGTCCACGACTGTACATTGCAATGTCCTTCCGGCATGTACGCATATCCAATGCAGCCGACATAGTAGCTAAGAGGCTTCGGGTAAAGGGCTGGCTGTCCTCGGTAATAAAAGCCTAAATGAAGTAGTCCAGACAAAATGCCGAGAGCAATGACGAAAAAAAAGGCGGTCAAGGGGCCTCTCACCAAGAGGAGATCCGGGTTCGAGTCTCTGTCGAGAACAAATTTTCATTGTCGCCAGTGCATAGTGCATCCAAAATTTAACCATATTCGTACACGCGACTATGATTCTCGTATCACATTCTCTTGTTTCAACAAAAAATCGTCTCAATCTGGACAAGATTTTACGTAGATAAAATAACGTATCATACAGGACAGTACTTTCAGGTTATCTTATAATTACAACCTAGCCAATATTTACACACGTGAAAACCAGAATATAGTTGTTCAGATTATCTAATATATACATTAACAACGTAAGGGATATTTTACTCAATAAAATTGGGGAACGAACAAACAATTTCATGTAGATCAATGAGTACACAACAATAAAAAGTACATCTTTCTACTCCTACTCAAGTTGTCAACAGGAAACATGTATGAAGACTGTGTTGTACACAACTGTGATTAATCTTTTGGATGAGTGTTGACTGTCTACCATTGCACACATTGTAAGACAAAATAGACAACATTTCCACCACATGAAACCAATTACAATAAAGTTTCCCACTTCCTCCACCACAAGAGCCTAATAATACAGACATTTATGAAGTTGTACCGTAATGTCATGCTCAAAAGAGCAGTCATGACAAAATATAATGGGCTCTGCACAACCAAATACACCAACAGAACCAAAAGAAGGCCCTTGTAACCGTTGTCGAAACGTTGGTTTGACAGCGGTAGTTATTTACAGTACTCAGTTATTTACATACCCAGAAAACTTTCATGTTAACTGAGTCTGGCTGCGGAAGCCTACGCATTTATAAATAATTGCTGGGGCCATGTGGAGCAGCAGGGGAAACGTACGTCTGATGATATTAGTACTCAAAAAGTGGAATATTGGGGATCGACACCAACTTCAGAAAGAGGTCCAGTTTCACAAAACAGGGATCGTAAAATAAATATGAAGTCACAGGACACCCTCATAAGGCTATAAAAGGTGATCAGTGGATATTTTTATGCAACATATTGTTTGATGGTATACAGTTACCCTGTAAAATATAATATAAGATATCGCCATATTCTTGGATGTTACAGCACGTAGGAAATCATCTCTTGTCTACAGGCAACCCAAAAACTTGGATGGATATTTCCACATCAAATAAAACAAAAATCAGTACAGTCATTAGTCCTGCCAAATCTTTACTACTGTGCTGTTCTTAACCATACTTAACCGCAACACAAATAGTGAAAACTCCACATGGCTCGAGCTAACTATGAATGCTTCCGTAGGGTATGTGTGAAACATTCGGTTCTGTAGTCGCATCAGTCTTTCACATACTCAGGTTGGATAGGACCGGATGGGTAGCGTGATTTTTACACGTTCTGTAAACTGTTTTCGCATATCAGATAACCATCATGATTACATAAATGTAATATTCGATAGGGTACATCTAGCATCTTGACTGTACTTCTGCTAGATCTCTCTCATCCCTTCTTCATTTCTGCCATATCGCACTCTAACAAACTACTCTAAACTCATTCAGTCCATTCAGAAACCAAATCGGCTCCTTCATCCCTATTGAACATATTTCTAGTTCTCCACTGAGACTACATACCGTCCGTTTTAGACAACACGTAATATTTTGAGACATTCATTAATTTTTTGTAATATCTATAAGTGCGAACATGATACTTTTTAGTACCTATTTGCAACAGGTCAAAAACTTTTGCTATGTCTGACTGATGTAATAACCTTTGCCTCTAAAAGGTATCGTAGGAAGTTATCACAGAATATACTGGAACGCGGCCATTGTGTTCTGAGTTTCGATATTCACTGGCAGTGCGGGTCCCTCCTGCTGTAGACTGCAGACCGTCTGTCATATCTGTCGAATATCAGAACGAACAAGGCCGCATTTAGCACTGGAACATTTGTCACTACTTTCTATGTAGATGAATAGTCCATTACTGACCGCCAGCAGTGCAGAATCATCCCAGGGTGGCCGAAAAATTTGATTCGAGCAGGAGAGGACGAAGGTTGGTAACCCGGAAATAAATCACCATAAAATCGGTCCATCACCTCCCTAAATTGTGCCGTAACTGTACAATCACGTCAGAAAGCATTGGAAGGTAAGTGAACGACGCAAACAATTGTGTTGAGACGATAAAAATGGTTATTCGTCTTATTTTAGTAATTCCAGAAAATAAACTTTCATCAGGGCTTGACAGTGTAACACAAGTCAACGTGCTTTTGTAATATGTTAAATAATCCAACACCCATCATATTTAGTTCTTTAGGAATAACTATCTTGATTTCATCATCTGTTTGCAGACTGACTGTAGTGATAACAAAAGCGTCATGTATATTCATGGGCACGGTCAGATAAAAAAAAACCATAATGTCACCTAAATGCTTATACCATCCTGATCATTTCTGCGGAAATGTGACATTTGACATTCACAAACGCCACATACTTCACTACTGAAGACTGTCTACCACTGCGTGCCGTTGTGGCCGAGCGGTTCTAGGCGCTTCAGTCTGGAAACGCGTGACCGCTACGATCGTAGGTTCGAATCCTGTCTCGGGCATGGATGTGTCTGATGTCCTTAGGTTAGTTAGGTTTAAGTAGTTCTAAGTTGTAGGGGACTGATGACCTCAGATATCAAGTCCCATAGTGCTCAGAGCCATTTTGTCTACCGCCATTTTGTCTACCACCATTATTTTAAAGTTATGTTAGATTACCAAGACAAACCACGGCCCATCACGTTTGCTGCAATTCTTGTTTTTGCAAATTTACGTGGATGGATCTATAAAACTGGACATTCAGCCCTTTGCATTCCTTAAATTTCGAGAGAGCCGACTAGCCATGTATATAACTGCTATTCTGTAATAGTATTTGCTATTCACATAGCTCTGTCAAGGAATTAGAGGGTGAACATTACACACTCAAAAATATAGTCAGCTATACGTCTAGTTCGACATAGTGATCATCTTCTAACCTCCCCCGTTCTAATCGGCCTACTGGATTACGATATAACTGATCATGATCGCTGCTAGCCTACTTGTTACCAGTAGCGTGCAATTAGAGTCTCCTCGATATCCGCTCCCTTCCTATAGAGCGTCTATGAAAATGTTTTACATAATCAAACCATACAACGATACTTTTCGTCAGCTGCAATCATGTGTCCCCACGTAAACGACTGGTTGCTGTATTAAATTATATTCGATGTATTCTTGTGCAGTCAATAGAGAATCTGGACACTATAATATTACAAAATATGTGTAACCTACACTCGAATAAATGAGAATTAATTTGAATTTCCTTCTTTCATTTAAAACTGCAGACAGTATTCTCTTTTCCGATAATGTGGTGCTTAAACTGATTAACGCATAGAGCCAATCTTTATTTTAGCACGATATGGCCTATTAATTTGGACAGTTTATTGATAACTATGTATTGGATTAGCGGAGAATGGTCTGGTTTTTGCACAGTCCAGCCAAACTATGTGTGAGACGATGATAAAGCCACCGATATCGCGCAGTCTCTTGCGCAGTATTAATAAAAATCACCTTATTTATCAGCAATTTTATTCAAGACACAATGTATAGAGTTCGAGTAGTATGAGGAGACTATGGATAAATTACACAAGTTCATTAAAGGTCACTTACAAAACAAAGTCCAACGTAAATAAGTTATGCATTCCTGATACAAAGTCCAATCCAGGTTCGTCAGCTTTCTGTGTGTAGTCAGTCTAAATACTTGTAAACCAAGACAGAAATCTGGAAGGTCGCCCACAGGTTCAACTATGACCACTGTTAAGCAGCTCGTGAATAACCGCGCGTATGACTCTGACGTAACTATTGGTAATTTCGCATCACTGGGGTCACAATTCAATTGGCTCCACAACCAGAACAGGCCTCTCTTCAGGCCATGCAGCTTTCTAAACGCCAGTCGAGTGAAAGATTACTTGTCCTGCTCTTTTTATCATACATGTAACAGCTTATGGAAGTGGCGTCGTTGGCGCTGTCTACCAGAATGGCACCTTGGCAAATCTGATCTTAAAAATGTTGTTACTTTGTTTTTAACGTTTGCCGAGTCGACAACCCTGCTGATATTGCTGTACCATGGGAGAAAATAAGCCTAAGGATCCAAGGATGCAGCACATATAAAACATGCGATATGAATTAAGTGCCGGTCGGTGTGGCCGTGCGGTTCTAGGTGCTTCAGTCTGTAACCGCGTGACCACTACGGTCGCAGGTTCGAATCCTGCCTGGGGCATGGATGTGTGTGATGTCCTTAGGTTAGTTAGATTTAAGAAGTTCTAAGTTCTAGGGGACTGATGACCTCAGATGTTAAGTCCCATAGTGCTCAGAGTCATTTGAACCATTCTTTGTCTTGTAGGCTAGAAGAGATGGATCGCGAGCAACAATAACCTCTCATAACTTAGGGAAACTACGAAAACGTAAATCAGAGTGATCCATCAGGAACTTCTAAACCATCAAACGTCAGTCCTCTGCCTTTACCGAGCGAGTCTGCGCAGTGGTTAGCACGCTGGACTCGCATTCGGGAGGACGACGGTTGATAGGGAACGGCCGACTTCCTTCCCATTCTTCCCTAATCCGATGGGACGATGACTTTGCTGTTTTGGTCCCCCTCCCCAAATCAACGAAACAACCAATCCTCTGTCTTAGCTTCCCCATGCACGGATACATATTTGAATTTCCTGTATTAATTTTGTTAAACGATGGAACATCACAATGTGATGACTTCCACTACCTTGAGCCACACTATATGCCCGTATCAGTAATGCTGAGTGTCATACATATCTGAACTGTGTAACACTATCGACCTTTCCAGAGTCGAGAGACTTTGCACTAATGAAGCAGAGAATGAGATTTGTACAGTATGCAGTGTATAAGAGGGTCTGCAGAAAACAATATCCTTTGACCGTGAGAAGATTAATGTTTATATGAAATTAACAAATGTTTATAATGTTATGTGAGTAACAGTAAGTACCTTTTATTTAAATATGTACAATTGTTTGTAAAGTGAAGTCAACACCAGCTCAGGGCTAAAGTTAAATATAGGTGAAAACTAGTAGGGATTTACCGACGTTCTGGGAGGTCGGAAAAGGTGGAGATTTTGGCTGCTAATGAAAGCAGGTAGGAGAGGGGAGAAGTGGAGTGAGTCAGACAAGCGCAAGACACTGTTGAGGCACGTGACGAAAACTGATGCCCGCTGTACGCCGCAATATTGTTTAAACAAAGCTAAAGTTTAACTGCGTAATAGATGTGAGTGAGACTGATGACCTTGCTGTCTGGTCTCCTCCCCCAAACAACCCCAACAGATGTGAGTGAAAGGGAAGTGCTACGGTACAAGTTTGCAACGCTTTAGAGGAGATATAAAATTACATTTGCAACGAGTGTTGGTTTCTGGATGTGAAATTGTCTAAGGCATCCATTACTTAGACTGACGTAGATCCGCAGGAAAGCCAAACTCATATTTGCGATGATATAAGTCGCATAATTCGGTGCCACGAAGACATGTAATAATCTCAGTCGCTGCAAAACGGTACGTGCATTCAAAGCACCTAAATCTCCAGCAACTGTGCTCACAAGGACGCTTCTGAAATTAACCGTCCATAGTTCCGTATACGAGCTGTGTTGACTATTTTTTTCGTGTTTTGTTCAATAATAATTTCATTTATTTTCTTTTTTGTTTTTTTACGCAAAACTACTCATTTAACCTAAAGTGTTCCGGGTAGGGTTCCTTTCCTATACTAAAGAGAATGTAACCGAGAATCCATTGGTGTGAAACAGTATTGCGCAACTGAGTGTCTTCTTGCAAAGTAAATTTAAATTATCACTCAAGTGCAACCATTAAAGTAAATGTGGAGAATTGTAGATTGTCTTGAAAGTAAGTAAAGAAAATAACAATTCTACCTAGTGCGTGAAGCTGGTTATTGGGACCTTCTGTCCAAGAAATTACGTAAAGTAACTATTTCAATAAAACTGAGAAAAACCAAATATAAAAAAAACCTTTTGCAATCATTTCAATACTTACAAAAGTCTCGTAAGATATTGCTTGTGTATAATACATGTTTTCAGAGGCAGTGTTTCTGATCTCACCTTCAGAAACGTAAGTAGGCATTATTGTCGCTCCGGCGTTGTTTTCATGGACGAAAACTTTCTAAGTGTGTGCGTGTGACCAATTCTGAGAGCAGTCTTTATTCAGCAAACTACGTGCCTTAGCCTGTTCCTTCAGCGATAGAAATTATTAAAAGAGAAAAAGTTTTAATAAGAACCAAAATATAGTAAAGACCAAATTAGATGAATTTGTTGAATAACGTCAAACGATTCGTCATATTGGCTGGCGACCTTGTTTTTCAGTATTATTATTACTCGCAAGAAATAGTTGGACGCAAAAGAAAAGCTGCAACCAAGACTATACGATAACTTCAAATTTGACCGAGCTTTATCCATTACGTGGTATCTGAGGTCACTAGCGCTTTTTACGTAGGTAGTTGTGTTTAAGTGCTTCAATTACCGAAGCTAGAGTAACATCTTAAGTACTAAACGTAATTGCAAGAGTAGAAACCGTGAGTGTTGTAAGCGGCCTTTAGACAGGACTAGAACGTTTACTACGTCTACATACTATCGTTATATATGTGTTAAGGTGACAGAACAGCACTTACATCGCCATGCTACCGTTATAACTGACCTGCTCATATTTTTAATATGAATTCAGGGGAAAATAGCCCATTATTGAATTCAAGAACTTCATCCACGTTTCACTTCTAGGAATATTTATAGTGACATCGAAGTTCACAGGTTTTGACTTCACACAAAATCAGACGTAAAAATGAAGAAAAATAGACTAATAAATTGTTCTTGTTTAGTATAAATGTTCTTATTAGTCGTAAGAACTGGATAACTTTTGAATAAATCAAATATGTCTGAATATATTCGTTAGTCAAAGTAAATGTATATTCAGTACTCCACGTACAACTTCAGCATAACGAACTGCACACGGCCAAGAATACGTAAAGTATACTGGTGAAATACACTAAGTTCGGAAGTAAAGTGCTCCACACTTTATCACTCCCACAAAGAAATCGTCGTAGCTGTTTATAAGGATCTCGATGTGCAATGAGAAATCCGAAACGGAAACTTTAGTCTCTACCAAAGCCTGCATCAGCCATTCATTCAATATTATATTACGTGTACATAATGATTCATATGCTGGCCTGGATAGGATTTGCAACAACATCTTTGATGCAAAAAAAAACATTAATAAATTAAGGTTCAATATGGAATAAAATAAGACAACTAATTTAAAATGTTCTCACTTTGTGTTTGGACCAATATAGCTGCTTTTACATTTGATCTAATCGTGCATGTTAAGAACAGAACTAAGTCCGTAAACCAGCTTAACTTTAGAAAAAATGTGGAGATATAATTTAATCACGACTCGTAGATTCACAGATGGGTTTTAGCAAGTGGAATAAAGTGATCTATTTCCCTATATGATTATCCCGATAAAACATCTGCCTTGATCAATTTTCTATGGCATTTTATTGAAAATTGTAAATACAGTTGCATGTTATTCAAATAACGGCAATCTTTGCCAACTAAGAGTTGCAGTACGCCGCGTGCGTGAACTTAGAAATCATTCATATGGTTTAAATGGCTATGAGCACAATGGGACTGAACATCTGAGGTCATCAGTCCCCTAGAACTTAGAACTAACTAAACCTAACTAACCTAAGGACATCACACTCATTCATACCCGAGGCAGGATTCGAACCTGCGACCGTAGCGGTCGCGTGGTTCCAGACTGAAGCGCCTAGAACCGCTCGGCCACTCCGGCCGGCTAGAAATCGTTACCGGGGTCGGACACGATCTAGACTCCGAGACACCACTTAAGACCAATGCTGAGACACTTAAGACAAAGGAGATAAGTTATCTGAGATCCTAAGGTGGGGAATTGCTATACAATCGATTCACAAGTATTGAACTCTCGTACTGCGTCATAATGTAAAAATTATACTGGGAAAACCAAAGTTTCGGCCACGGCTACAGTGGCCTTCCTATGAGTCTAATGATAAGCTGTAGCTGTGAGATGTCGCTTATATTTTGTCATTTCCGCTCACTGAGTATGACGTTACGTCATAATTAGAAAGTTCGTTGTTGTAATTGGTCACTTGAGGCGGAAGGAGCGGGAATTTTATTATAATAAGTTGCTACGATGGAGATATTAGGGACTTGCTGTTGCCTATTGCTTCTTGCGTTTTTAGCTAAACTGGTGCTCATCGGAGAAAGAGGCCTAGGCCGCTGTTTTCCTCCTACAGGACGCAGGCAGCGCGGCGGTCACTCGATGGCGGCGCTCGCACTCAAGTGTTGTTGGTGCGGCTTGTTGGTCTCTGTGGGCTGGCGGCTAGGGTGGGGCAAGTCTGTAGGCGTCCTCTCAGTTCGTGTTGACCTTGCTTTCGTCTAAGCCGGGTACTTAGCCAGTAAGCAGGTTTCGTTAAATTTGATATCCCTGCAGCAATCCGCCCAGGATTCGTCCAATGCAGACTAGCTGTGCTGTCTCAGTCGAATGTAATGCCTGTTTTTTCGTATCCACATTGCTATCGACCGGCCGGCCTGACCGAAGTATACTTCCCCACACTTACAGTCGACGTTGTACATACCTGCAGTGTGTAAAACACCTATTTTGTCCCTCGTAGAGTCTAGCACATCCTGGATCCTGCAGCTGGAAGACAGGCTGGACACCAACGCGGCGGTGGAGCTACCAATCCGGTCGTGACATTTTTCACTTGAGGTAAGCACGCTGCTGGCTGCAGATTGTCGATTTGTTGAGTATCTAGCTTTCTTTCTGTTTTTGTTTCCAAGGCCGTATTGATTGACAACGAACGCCATACGTAGACTTTCGAGTTCATGTGTTATGTTTGCGCATCGCTTCGGTGCCTCGCACGGATGGCCAAAGAACGGATGACTGTTTCCTGCGCTGGCTGGTGGCTGGAATGGGCGTGCAATTACCTGTTATGTGTGAAGGCTTTCGTTATACTCTCTGTCCTAATGCGCCGTCCTTTTCCCTTTTACTTCCACGTCCAGGAATGGAATTACACCATTCTGCTCAGCCTTGAGCGTGAACTTTATCTTCTCGTGTTTCTTCTTTCTTTTGAATCATCCGTCTTTTGGTTGGTCTGATGTAGCTCGCTACGAAATCCTCTCCTGTGCCAACCTCTTCATTTCAGAGTAACACTTGGAACCTACATCATCAGTTATCTGCTGGATGTATTCCAGTCTCTGTCTTCCTCTACAGCTTTTGTCCTCTGCGGCTCTCTCTAGTACCATGGATGTCATTCCTTGATGTTCCATCAGTACTTCGTCGATGTACAGATTGAACAGTAGGGAACACTACATCCCTTTTTAATGCGAGCACTTTGTTCGTCCGTGCATTTTATTCAAATATTTGTGAAACCCGAGTAGTTCCCTTTCACAATGAAGTCATACTGCGGACGTATCGTCCACGTATCTGACACGGCACCGTGGGCGTAAGGAAGCCGACGGCGATAATCGAGACCCCACTGCTACGCCGTCTGTTTGCTCTTAGTACCTTCCTTGCCATTTGAAGTGTATTGAAGGTAAACACAGTTCAGTGAGGTCGTATATATTTTTGGTACGTGGTCTTGTAGGATGCGAACAGTTTCGTCTACTGGTACGTTTGCGAAACTGACTTTACGTCATAGCTGACCGTAATGTCCGTGGGTAAAATTGTTTCTTCCTTTACGCGTTCTGTGATTTGCTTCGAGTTCTTCACATATAAGTCCACTTTGCCAATTAGAAGTCTTAATTTGTAGGCTTGTTGTCGCGCCAATTTGTATGTAGGCGAATTGATCCCGTACACTATTGGCCTTAAAGGATGATTTTCCTTGTGTATCTTTGGCACTCTATAGATTCAAGGAGCAACTGGTACCCTGGTAGAGAATTGGTTGTGTCAACCTCAGTTCTCGAGTTCTTGTTTGAGATCTCCGTCTTTCAAATGATCTTGGCCGGGAGGTCTACCCTTAGTTCCTTGTAGATGTATCTTCTAATAATTCCGTCATTTTGTTTTACATATACGCCCTTTCCACGCGGCTATGGTTGTGCTTCGATGGCTTGGCAGGCAGAAAAATTCGAACTGCTTCTTGCCTAATTTTCTCAGCTCCTGTGCCAGAGTTCTGCTTCTACGGACTCGATGATTTCTTCTTCAGGAATCCTTTCAGGTCTGACAGCGAAGTTTTGTCCCTTAGCCAGCGTTTGCAAGTGAGTGATTCCGTCCACATTGAGCCAGTCGGTCGGCGACGGCGTTGCTGGCAGCAGAAGATTCATTTGCAGCAGACTTCTATTATGGAAATCAAATTCTCTTCGCATCCGTTCAATATGCGCCTTCAGAAGAGATTTACAGATTCTTGCTTTTTTGGGTGTCGATGTGCAGTTCAAAGTGCAGGTATTTAGGTATGATATCATGATCGCGACATTTCTTTTAGTAGATTACGCATTCAGAAATTTCCCTTTCTTCCTCCTGAACATTTCCAACTTGCCATTGTTGCTGAGTGATACCTGCTCATACAGGTTGCTCAAATAATTGCGTAGGCTCCCGCGACTAGAGTCAGAAGACATAAAAATTTTCTGAGTATCGCACCACGTCATAACATAAAAAACTGTACTGAAGAAACCAAAGTTTCGACCACTGTTACACTGACCTTCTTCTAGGTTCACTGATGCACTTTAATTTTGAGGAGTCGTTTATATTTTGTCATAGTTGCTCGCCGAGCATGAAGTTTCTTCATAGGTTTGAAAGGTCGTTGTTGCCATTGGTCTCTCGAGGCGGAAGGAGCGGGAACATTGTTATAACAGGCTGCTACAGATGGAGGTAGTGGGAATCTAGTGTTGTCTGCTGCTGCTTGCATTATTTGCTGTGACTGGCGCTCATCGGCGGATGAGGCGCGGGGTCTGTTTCCCTCCTGCTGGCTGCTCATCCCAAGACAGCATTTACTCTCCGGCAACTGTCGTATCACGTATTACAGTGCGGCCAGTTAGTCTCTGAGCGATGGCATCCTCTGTGTCCAGACATGCAGTATGAAGATAAGATGAAGGAATTATTAGAAGCTCCTTACGAACTAAGGGCGGACACCGCAGCCAAGAAAATTCGAATGATTCAGACCTCAAACAATGACTCCAGAATTGACGCTGACACAGCCAAAGTACTCAATCACAGTGTACCAGTTGCTCCTAGAATCTAAGGAGTGTCAAAGATACAATATAAGGAAAATTATACACTACTGGCAATTAAAATTGCTACATCACGAAGATGACGTGCTACCGACGCTAAATTTAACAGACAGGAAGAAGATGCTGTAATATGAAAATCATTAGCTTTTCAGAGCATTCACACAAGGTTGGCGCCGGTGGCGACACCTACAACGTGCTGACATGAGGAAAGTTTCCAACCGATTTCACATACACAAACAGTAGTTGACCGGCGTTGCCTGGTGAAACGCTGTTGTGATGCCACGTGTAAGGAGGAGAAATGCGTACCATCACATTTCCGACTTGGATAAAGGTCGGATTGTAGCCTATCGCGATTGCGGTTTATCGTATCGCGACATTGCTGCTCGAGTTGGTCGGGATCCAATGACTGTTAGCAGAATACGGCATCGGTGGGTTCAGGAGGGTAATATGGAACGCCGTGCTAGATCCCAACGGCCTCGTATCACTAGCAGTCGAGATGACAGGCATCTTATCCACATGGCTGTAACGGATCGTGCAGCCACGTCTCGATCCCTGAGTCAACAGATGGGGACGTTTGCAAGACAACAACCATCTGCACGAACAGTTTGACGACGTTTGCAGTAGCATGGACTATCAGCTCGGAGACCATGGCTGCGGTTACCCTTGGCGCTGCATCACAGACAGGAGCGCCTGCGATGGTGTACTCAACGACGAACCTGGGTGCACGAATAGCAAAACGTCATTTTTTCGGATGAATCCAGGTTCTGTTTACAGCATCATGATGGTCGCATCCGTGTTTGGCGACATCGCGGTGAACGCACACTGGAAGCTTGTATTCGTCATCGCCATACTGGCGTATCACCCGGCGTGATGGTATGGGGTGCCATTGGTTACACGTCTCGGTCACCTCTTGTTCGCATGGACGGCACTTTGAACAGTGGACGTTACATTTCAGATGAGTTACGACCCGTGGCTCTACCCCTCGTTCGATCCCAGCGAAACCCTAAATTTCAGCAGGATAATGCACGACCGCATGTTGCAGGTCCTATACGGGCCTTTGTGGATACAGAAAATGTTCGAGTGCTGCCCTGGCCAGCACATTCTCCAGATCTCTCACCAATTGGAAACGTCTGGTCAATGGTGGCCGAGCAACTGGCTCGTCACAATACCCAGACACTATTATTGATGAACTGTGGTATCGTGTTGAAGCTGCATGGGCAGCTGTAACTGCACACGCCATCCAAACTCTGTTTGACTTAATGCCCAGGACGTTGGCGCAATGCTAGAGCGCTGCACGGCCTGATGAATCCCGATACCTTTTTCAACATGCCGATGGCAGGGCACGAATCCGTGTTGTTGCAGGGGAACAGATCCTTGACACCCATACTGCGGGACGCAGACAAATTGGCGGCGGGTACATTTACTTGGGCATCCACGGGTCCAGTGGCCAGCGGAGCTCGTGCAAGGCAACATGACAAAATGGTTCAAATGGCTCTGAGCACTATGGGACTTAACATCTGAGGTCATCAGTCCCCTAGAACTTAGAACTACTTAAACCT
Organism: Schistocerca nitens; assembly: GCF_023898315.1. Classification (NCBI taxonomy): domain Eukaryota; kingdom Metazoa; phylum Arthropoda; class Insecta; order Orthoptera; family Acrididae; genus Schistocerca; species Schistocerca nitens. The sequence continues at coordinate 336,208,349 of NC_064614.1, read as the reverse complement.
AACTAACCTAAGGACATCACACACATCCATGCCCGAGGCAGGATTCGAACCTGCGACCGTAGCGGTCGCGCAGTTCCAGACTGTAGCGCCTAGAACCGCTCAGCCACACTGGCCGGCGCAACATGACAGAGGTGGTTGTTCTGCGTGCTGATTTCTCAGGATCTATGCACCCAAATTGCGTGAAAATATAATCACATGTCAGTTCTAGTATAATATATTTGTCCAATGAATACCCGTTTATCATCGGCATTTCTTCTTGGTGTAGCAATTTTAATGGACGGTAGTGTACTTTAAGGACAATAGTGAACGGGGATCGACCCATCGACAAACAATCTGGCAAAATATCTAGATTGTAAACTAAGACCTCTAACTGTCAAAATGGATTCTTATTTGAAGAACTCGACGCAATTAATAGAACGCTTAAAGGAAGAGGCTGTTTTACGTACGGATATTGTGGTCATCTTCAGTTTCGCAAACGTGCCAGTAGGCGAAACTGTTCCCATCCTGCAGGAGCATGTACCGCCAGATATACGCCACTTCATGGAGCTATGTTTCTCTTCAATATACTTCAAATTGCAAGGAAAATACTACGAGCTGTCAGACGGCATTGAAATGGGGACTCCCTTTTCCCCGTCAGCACCAGAACAAAATGACCACCGACTTACTGTCGATATAAACACGCCCATGCGGTAACTGAATCACGTGTCGAGGAATGGCTACTAGTCAGGCACATGCTCGGTGCATGTAGTATGTGTGAGCTTGCTATCCGTATGTAGAATGGGGAAGGCGCGCCATCTACATGGGATTCACAGAGGGTAGATTGTGATGGCCCGGAGGCTCTGCACGAGCTTTTCGAAAACTGCACGACTTGTCGGTTGTTCAAGAAGTGCTGCGGTGAGTGTCCCCAGCACGTGGCGAACCCAGGTGAAACCACGTCCAGACGTCATGGGGTTGGGTGGCCACCCCTCATTACAGATGTCGGACTAGTAGGCTGGACACTCTGGTAAAACAGGACTGGCGGCATACTGTGAAGGAACTAATGCTGGACAGAATACAAGTGTGTCTGAGCACACAGTGTACCGAACACTCCTAACGATGGGCTGAGGAGCTATCCATGTGCCAATGATAACACGACAACATCGGCAACTACTGCTGAAATGGTCACGTGATCATCGGGACTGGACGTTGGCGCAATGCTAGAGCGCTGCACGGCCTGATGAATCCCGATACCTATTTAAACATGCCGCCGGCAGGGCTTGAATCCGTGTTGTTCCAGGGGAACAGCTCCTTGACACCCATACTGCGGGACGCAGACAAATTGGCGGCGGGTATATTTACTTGGGCATTCACGGGTCCAGTGGAAAGTGGACCTCGTGCAAGGCAACATGACGACCAAGGAGTATCGTACACTGGTTACAGACCACGTACGCTACTTCATGACGATCATGTTCCCAGACGGCAGTGGTGTTTTTCAACAAGATAATGCGCCATGTCACACGGCTAATTGATGTGCTGGCTTCCCCCAACTCGCCAGAACTGAAACCGATCGGACACATCTTTTGCACCTCTCCCCGAAATTTTTGGGAATTAGATGACTTGTATGTGCATATGTGGTGCCAACTCCCTCCAGCGACCTACCCAGCCCTCAATACTTCGATGCCACGACGCGTCGTGCTGTTATCCGTGTCAAGGGTGGACGTACCGGCTGTTAGGTAGGTGGTCATAATTTTCTGGCTTATCAGTGGGGATTCATGGAAGGCCTTGAAGCAACGGCATTTTGTTCCACTCATTTACGCCTACAGCGCAGGGTCCGATAGGTGGATCATACGTTCACTATGTTACCTCATGGGGAAAGCGAAGGTACACAGGTTTCACGAATATTTGAATAAAATGCACGGGAAGATACAGTTGACGCTCGAGGCAGAGAAGAATGGCGCAGTTCCATTCCTGTACGTGGAAGTAGCCATGACAACGGACGACATATTAGGACGCAGAGTATACCCGGAAACCTTCAGATACGGACAGGTATTTGCACTCCCATCCCAACAATCACCCAGAACTCAGTAATCCATTTTTGACCATCTACGCGCAGCGCCCTAGCGATGCTCAAAACTTAACACATGAGGTCAAAACGCTGCGTACAATGTTCGTGGCCAATGGCTACAACCATAAACCAGTCGATGCAGCCATGGCAACAAACAAAAGGAAATGAGTTAGGCAACAAATCGACAAACTGCAACCATCTGCGGGCTTAACTTACGCGAAAAATGTCCACAGCAGCCGCAAGACACAGGATGTGCTAGGTTACACGGAGGACAATATAGATGCTTTACGCATTGATGTTATGTACAAGATGGAATGTCAGTATGGAGAAACATACATCGGTACGACCGGCAGGCCGATGGCAACGCGCATATGAGGACACGAACGCTACGTTCGTCTGCGGCACTACACCAAGTCGACAGTAGCCCAACACCGGCAGGACTGCGGCAAGAATACCAAATTTAACCCAAGCTGCGTACTAGCTAAGCCGGCTTTACGAAAAGCAATATCAGAGAAGTGATAGAAATTATTAAAAAAGTCCATCAACATCAACAGAGAGGATGATTACAGGCTTGCCTCATCTTGATTGCCAGCTCTCAGAGGCCAACAACCCGCACCAACAACAGGTGACGCAAGGGCTGCCGGCGCGTAACTGCCGCCGGGCGTCCTGCGTCCTGCAGGAGGAAAATAGGAGCCAACGCCACATTCATTGGTGAGCACCAAACACAGCAAACAGTGCAAGAAGCAATAGGCAACAGCAGATCCCAACTCCCTCCAACGTAGGAACATATTACCCCACCTTCCGCCTCAAGAGTCCGTCACAGTGACGACCTTTTAAAATTATGACGTCACGTCATGATCAGTGGGTGGCAATGATGAAATGTAAGCGACTCTACACATCTAAAGTACGTCAGAAGACCCACCAGAAGGCCACTGTAACCGTAGCCGAAACGTCGATTTCTCTAGTACAGATTTTTGCAGTACGATGCGGGGTGATACTCAGAAATCGTTTATGTCAACTGACTGATCGCGAAAGCCTAAGCAGTTAAATTAACAACTATATCTTAAAAACAACTAATAATGAAAATGAGACGAAGAGGACACATCCTGCTTTGAATGAAATTCAAATCAAAATAAACTGGGTACTTATTACAGAAGTTCGACTTCCTACGCAAGAAAATTAACAGCCTGACAATACGAAGCTAACATGACAGCCTATTAATGTGAACAGTATGAAGTCAAGGGAAGGGCAATGGATTGAAGCTGCACATATCCTCAGTTACGTGAATAAACCCCACGAATCTGAAATTTACTATGCATTGGTTGGTTGTCGGAACTAAAATGAAAAGAAATTATCCTCGTAACTGGAATCTAACGCCACTGTGGGGTCCACATACCCTTATAAAATAGTAAACTGCCAACCACAGGGCCGGTGATATACAGTATGTTCAACACTCGCTTGTCTTTTCGATGGACGTGAAGATGTGGGTCAGCATGAGATCTGCACCAGCACAAAATCTACGAACTATACCACTGTGACTGCGATCATACATCCCTGCACCCGACTTCCCTGTTTGTACCGGCATTGCTGCAATCACATATCAGGCAACATCTTATTTACTTATGTTCAATGGCGTCAAACTGCAGTGTTAAATAATTTCCCACGGCGACACATACGAAGCAGAGGGCCGATGAGGAGCTCTCTCTTCTCAAGGTTTGTTCAGGATTTCCCGTCTGGCGTCAAGAGGCGAAGTTCTGGACTGCACTGTCGTATGCAAAAGTTACTTTCCACTTAGCGACTCACACAAGCTGTATTACTCATTATTTTAGCAGCTACATGGATGCCTGGTAATGGAGTAATGTCGCCACTTAAATAAAAACAAACTTCTGGGCAACTTTTTGACGGTTTCGTAATTTCATTGAATATAAGTTGTTACTGGCAATAACTTTCCTTGCTATTTTTAATTATTCGTTGGCTAAGAGAATACTGTTTATACTCGTACATTTTACATTAATTCCATTTCCTATAGGCTCTTTGACCTGGTGGTTGTTGGATTTCTCTCACGTCGCTTGCTAACTTGGTAGCAGAGACAGGCGTTTGGCTCGTGATGAAAATGCATCATACTACCGAAAAAGAAGGAACAAGTTACAGATATGTCTTCTGATCAGCTAAACCCACATTCTGAAGTTGCAGCTGGACTGATGGAATAAAATTATTGATATATAATCTTTTCGATTATATTAACCAGCGTTCAAACATCAACGAAATGACAAAGTAATGAGCTATGGTTAATGAACAATCACACAAATAAATGAAATGGAACAGTAACGCTTTAAAATTGTTCCCAAATGCCTAAAAACGTGCGCATGTTATACCGGTATCAGAGCAGCTCGTTACAACAACAGCTTTTTCCGTCATGAAATCCGTCACTGAGAATTTTAACGCAAGGTTAGTGTTTGTAAATGTCACATTAGGAATAAACATAATCTTCACTATTCACAACTTAAACTGCGTCACAACAGGACGTGTGTGTGAGAGAGAGCACATGTGTGTATGTGATTTTACGTGCGTTAAGTAAACTTAAAATAAAGCACTCTGTCTTCAGCCACAAGTGGCCCATCGAGACCATCCGACCACCGTGTCATCCTCAGCTGTGGGTGCAGGTAGGAGGGGCGTGTGGTCAGCACACCGCTCTCCCGGTCGTTGCGATGGTTTTCCTTGAACGGAGCCGCGACTGTTGAGTCGAGTAGCTCCTCAATCGGCATCAAAAGGCTGAGTGCACCCTAAAAATGGCAACAGCGCATGGCGGCCCGTATGGTCACCCACCCAAGTACCGGCCACGCCCGACAGCGCTTTACTCTGGTGATCTGACGGGAACCTGTGTATCCACTGCGGCAAGGCCGTTGCTCCAAACTTAAAATAAGTATCATGTAAAAATGATTAAAATATTTCATCACAATGTCAGGAAGTAATCAAAATTTTATAGAGCAAAATACATTATTAAACGGGAAATTTCATATCTTCATCGTGAGTAATTACCAGCTTGAGTCAAGAGACCTAACTATTGGGGTACAAATATTTTTTTGTGACTGAAGGTTATGTTTCTCATAATTTGTATGTATTCAGTGTAGTCAGTTCCTAATCGATTTATTACGATTAAATACATGAAAAATAATTAGTCTAATCTGTTTTTAATTTTAAAGTATTGAACTATACACACTGAGAGCCTTGCTGAAAACGACTGTATAATTGAACATACGAAGAACTTCAGAAAATCACCTGAAACCTTTTACTTATCATAATTACGTGACACCTTTGAACCAAGACGGACTCACTAAATGTGGGCATTATGTATATTGCGAGGAGTTGCTCTTTAAGACTACGAAAGATACTGCGGTATGACTCGACCCTGGGTTGCAGTCTCGGCTACTGTCTTTCGGACAAGGTTCTCCTACTCTGCGTACCCACAGCTTGCTTGTGGACTGCACATCAGTCTGAAGTTGGCACGGAGAAAGCAAACAACGAAACTTTTTCCACTTGTAACTTACTTTTTGAGTTTGTTTTCCCAACTTCGCCTATAACGGGAACGAAATCCGGGACAAAATTTCTGAACACTGTAGATGCAAGAGTGGCATAAAAGAGGCCGCAAAATAATGCTATGTGAGTATGGCACAATTTACTAGGATCAATTATCTTATAAACTTCTAGTTGTATATTAAGATAATGGTGAAATTACAGGAATATACCTTCTTCAGTATGCTTTTATTTCCACCTCCCAACTAACAAATTATATAAAATATAAAGATCATATGTAATCAATGCTGCAAGCGTCGCTACAAAATACTAGACATTACTTTATATTGTAATTTGCTAAGTAGGGGAAGGATAGTTGTTTTTGCTGACGCAGACTTACTGCATTTTTTTCCTTTGAGTCAAATCATTCGAATCAGTCAGCTGTAGTCAATTAAATTCAACAAGGTTAAATCATTAAATAATATCAGTACAATTATAATCAGAAATGCTGAATCTGCGGTCTAATGAATATGTTCGTGACAACTGAACATTTTTGCCAGGCCAATGTTGAAGCCTAGATCTTCCACATTTAGCGACCGGCTGCAGTTTTTAGGGATTAGTTTCCTGTTATCCTGCTTATCGCGTGGAGTAGCCTTAACCATTTCGAGTTGTTGCTCCTACAAGGAATCGTCTTAGTAAATCTTTGGTCTTCTTTTCTCCCTTTACATATTTTTCGTTTGCCTGGAGTAGCCTTACTGATTTTGAGTTTTTGATGCTGCAAGCAACCAACCGTCTTACTAAATTTGTTAACTTACTTTCGTCCTTTTACAATTTTTTTTCTTCCCTAAAATCGCCTTCAGCAACTAAAGTACTCTTTCTCATTTCCGTTATTGAGTCATTAACTGCTGATCTTTTTAAATACCTTAGTTTTTGTAGCTTACTTGAAACTTTCTTGAATGACGCATAAGGCAACTCATGCCTCTTACATTATTGTCTTTCTCTTTCCTCGCTTACGTTCGTGACGAGGACTTCTGAGTGGGCTATTTTGGTTACGTTCCCTCCTCAGGTAAATTTATGCCGCTGACTCTACACTTACCTGATAAATGTTCAGGAGGAATGTATGATTAATTTACATAAAAATCTTCTAGGATTGTCCATAACGGTGTTGCAAATCTTCCTTTTCATTGTGCTTTTTCATCAGATATGCCTTGCCATCTCAGTCAGTTTGCTCTCCGTATAATTTTTTTGTAATGTGACTTAATTTTACACTCTCTTAATGAGTTCTTAATAATATGTCTCTCGTCAGCACATCAAAGCATCCCAGACTCCTCAATTCAGTATCTTTCATTTCGTTGAAATTCTTCGATTTCCTTCTGTTATCAAGAACTTTTTAAAAACTGTTATTTCAACAGTCAACTTGAAACTGTAGCAACCAAATTTATTTATTAAACAAAACGGCATACAAAGATACTATGAGCTGCAGTTTCAGGATCTTAACATTGATTCACCCATTGATTTTAACTAGACTTCTTATGTATGCGATGCCAAAAATAAGTTACCCAATGTAATATTTTTATCCAACCTTGATGCTAATAAAGACCTTTTCGAAATACAACATATGTCGTCGTTTGTTTGATGTTTACTAAAAATATGTTAGACTTCTGTTCCAAGAATATTCCAAATGATTCGTTTCACAGTAGAACATCGTTCTTGTAGTAAAACTTGAAGAACGATGTATCATTATGTCCTTGGAAGAGATGATTGGCTCGTCTGCCATACAGCAATTTTAATTTAAGCATTTTTAAGGGAATGGGAATCTGTGTTTCACGGTGTACATTTTGATTTTGCTTTCACAGGTATTGAGGTCCACCCTGGCCAAGCATGGTTAACTACTGCACTTCTTCATGTTCATTCTGCTCTACGTCCTAGTGCCACAGGTTTGGAGAATTTTCCGCCACGTGATTTTCTGTGTTACAAGACGTTTATGGTCAGCAAATCAGAAATTATGTCTCATAGTGATACATCCTGTAATTTCTTTATTGAAAAACCATTGTGTGTAAGGATCCGTGGTAGCTGTAAATTGTCCAAAGATGGAAGAAATTGGCTGTGACCTATAATAGGGAACCAAACCAGGTATTTTCCTAAACTGAAAATGGGAAACCACAGAAACCCATTGTCAAGACTGTTGGTCGATGGATTCCAACCATTTCTCTACCAAATCCAGGGATTGCTACCTCAGTGCCTAAATTTCCAGATCTACCCCAGTCGGTGGAGAATTTGGAAGAAGGTGCTTGTTGTACATAGTTTCAAAAATAAAATGCATGATATTGCATGTTTTTCCTTTAAATGTGAATGTTCGGTCACTCAGTTATTGTAGTATTACATAAGCGTCAATACATTTTCTTGGGGGGAGGGCAAACAGGGTGCATTCAGCTCAGACGAATAATTGAAGCATCCCACTGAAGAAGTCTTTCAGAAACGAACGAACTGTAACTATACCCCTTCCTCTTTCCTCAAAGCCCTCCCCATAGTACCGTATCCGGACTAGTTGCCATAATCGAGTACCTCCCAGGTGGCCATACTGACCGACATTTTGCCATTTAGGCTGCTATTGATAGAATTTGAGCAATTGTTTTAAATAAATGCAACTATCACTGTTTGGGCAGTATTTTTATCTATCAGTTCGATTTTTGAACGACTCAGACAAATCCGAATGTATTTTTTTTGCACTGTATTGAATTTAACATTATTTCTGATGATGTTTACTGCTACGTTGCGGTATGAAATGCTAAATTATTCTAACTTCAGAGTTATACGACTCTCCAAATAACTCCAGTGCTAACATTACTGCTATAAATAGGTAATTAGGGTATTATAGCAGTATGTACATGTTCTTATTTTCCATAACGGTAATGGACGAATCAGAATCGGCTTGGCGAAAGTCAATATTGCTGTAGGCATATCAATAGTTTAAATCTGAGGATGGTGATGTTTACTATCGGTAATGCGTACCCCGTACTCGTGATTAAAAATCAAAATGTCTTTCAATTTCACTACACGGCAGCTAGGTCACTTGTAATTTCGTTTAGGTGACACGTAGGGGTCCAGCCCAGTGGACCTTACCCCTCCGCCCCACATTTGCTCCAGAAAATAATGTACAGTCTGTGCGTACTGCTGCTCAAATAGACTACTTGTGTGCTATATTGAACAGAATAGTAGCTTCACATGCAGGAAGTTCTGGGTACGAATCTTGTCAGGTACAGTAAATTCTCTTTACTTTCTAATCTTATCGAAATGATTTTGGTCATTTTTATTCAGTTAATCGATTTAGAAGTAATTTTTTATTTCTATTCCTTTGTCATATCATTTTAGCCATCATTATCAACTACTTCATTTGCGCTCATTTTTCTTGGTATCATTCTTTTTCTAATTGAAATTATTATTCAGGCGTCTTTATTTAATTTTATGTATTAATATCGACATAATTTCTTTTATTTTTATCACACTGTTTTTTTCATCCACATTACTGCTTTCACACTGTTTGCTTCTCATTTTGTTTGAATTTCATTATCCTTATAAACCCTTCTTTCATTTAAATCTTCATCTGCGTTATTTTTTCCATAGTGCAATATGTATTTAGTTTATGTTTCAAATGTCTGTATGACGATTACCATGCAAAAAAATTACACAACTGGTAAGACAAAAAAATGGTTCAAATGGCTCTGAGCACTATGGGACTTAACTGCTGTGGTCATCAGTCCCCTAAAACACAGAACTACTTAAACCTAACTAACCTAAGGACATCACACACATCCATGCCCGAGGCAGGATTCGAACCTGCGACCGTAGCGGTCACGCGGTTCCAGACTGTAGCGCCTAGAACTTCCGGCCGGATGGTAAGAAAAATACAGTATGTTCTTCACCTCAGTGCATAGTCAATTTAAATAGATCATATGGCCTTTTGTTTTTCGACTAATAGATCGGAATTTTCAAATAATTGAATTTTTGTATTACCTAAATATAATTAGATTCATATTCACAAAAAGAATGACATAAAGAAAAAATGAAACAAATGAAAAAGTTCATACGCTGATTGAAATAATGTCACAAAGAAAAGAAACAAAAAGATTATGTTTAAACCAATGAACCAAATAAAAATAATACCAAAATAATTTCGATAAAGTTTTAAAATTTAAAAAAAGATTCACTTGATGAGATTCGAACCATAACCTACAGCATCTGATGCTGCTTTCCTGTCCATTACACCACGCAACCAGACAAGGTAGTTCGACTATTTTTGCGTCCCTGAGCATTACACAAAATTCCGAATTTTTTTTCGTCAATTACAAACAAATGAGCGTCCACCAGGGTAAATGGCTGCAGTGAGTGATACCTGGGATTTGGTCCCAAAATGTCGATCCCATCGCTGGCAACATCCCCTCGTTGTATGGCTCTATGTCACAAGAGTTCTCTTTTTGATTAACGTGGCTATAATATGTGAGTAGGGAGACTCTTAAAGCGTGTTATATGTAAAATAACAGAGTTCGGAATGTACCTTCTTTGCTAATTTCAGGAATAGATTAGGAATACCAAGGGCTAAAAGCTTTAAATCAATATTTATGAAGTTATTACCGACTGCGATGATGGTTAAAGAGATCGCTGTACCAAGCAGAAATCTACAGGTACCAGTCTCTGTGTGCTGGCCCCTTTTTTAACCGGAGCCGAGGTTGGAATCTTCCTAGACGTCGGTCGTGGAACCTGAAGATGGCGTCAAAACCGCCGAAACTGGTAACCAAATAAAGTAACAGTTTGGAAATTAGATGGCTGAAAGGTGTTTGATTTGATATTCTGTACTGAGATAAGAGTTTTATGTTTAGATTTCAGCCAAAAAGAAGTTTCAGACACTGTAATCATGGCTCGCTGGGACAAATATACCACGTGAAGGCTGAAAAATCACTGTTTAATGTAGATCACATAGAAAAGGAATAAGCAAATAAATTGCTAAGGGTATAGATTGATTTCCCGGAAGTTCTAACAGATAAGTTGGGTGTAACGACTAACATATTGAAAGGCATGCTTTTATTTGAGTACATCTTTCCCTAGAGCATATCCTATCAAGTAGTATGTTAATTTATCATTTTCATATGCGATCTTTATCATTTTCTATTCGGACCATTGGCTTTTGAGAAGTGATCTGTGTGGTATGTGTTTTATTTAATCCTGGTTTTCCATTTATGATCAGCAGCCTCTATTTCATAAACACTCCCTGTCTGTTACTTTGGCTGTGGGCTAAAGCGAATTTCCTGCTCTCTCCAAGCTTAGAAATGGAGGGCCAAACCAAACCGTTGGAATCTGCTGGCCAATAGTAGGACGGTGTGTGTATGTGGGGGGGGATAGTACAACAAAAGGAGAGGTGGTGTACATGAGTTGGAGCAATTAGGTGGAACGATCTTTCTCACCAAACTCATTGGAGTTTGTTTCCATTGGTTGCTGGAAATTCGTGGTAGAAGCTTTGAAATCTGTGGAAAGCACCAGTCAATAAAAATGAGGGAACAAGGAATTCATAGGGTGCGCTTTTGACGCTAGCCGATTGGGCCGTAGTGCTGTACCCGGAAGATAGCTCTATGATTGATCGGGAAGTTCACTAAAAAAATCATTCACTCGCGGGTGTAAAGCGATCGTGGGAAGTTGAAGACGGGGCGAGTTACAGGCTGGACGCCTGAAGGTGGGGACACGCTGTGCAGCTGTTCAAGCAGGCAATGATGGTGAGTCGCAATGCAACTGCTTGTCGGTGTACCTTTAGAGCTCGTTAGCAGTCACAGTTCTTTGTACCAAACTCTTTCCGGAATGGTGAAGTCTTTGCTACGTGTGTTGTAAACTAAATTCTTTCCACCATCCTGTTTTGGGTTTAATTACTGTAATTAACATGGATTTTCCTCTCACTCTGCTCTTGTCTCGCGCAATTTTGCTAAAGAGATTTTAAGTTTATTACTCAGCGAATTTCTGAATATGAGTAGTTGCAACTTTGACTCTTGTTCTTTGCCCTCAGCAGTGCTTACCTGTATTGAAGCATGTTGTATCACTCACAAACTTATGAATTCCTTTCCCTTGTTCCCATAATGGTTACCCTAAACTCCTGCCCCCCCCCCCCCCCCCCACCCGTCCCATGCTGATCACCGTGTTTGTTAAGTTATTGTCAAGTCTCCATTGCGTAAGGGACAGTAGCATTTAAAACATAGTTCGTCATCCAGCGCAATTTCCTCCATATAAAATAAGAGTCGTAAATCCAAAAGTTTAAATTCAGTGCTTTACTTCAAGTCTCCCAGATCATTTTCAGATGTTTCGGGCAATAGATTTGGAAAAGTGTGTGTTCATCTCCATAAGTCCATATTGTGTTACTTTCTTCCGTTGCGTTAGGACGAAGAAGTATACTTTGCGTTTCAGGGTATAAATTCTTCCTACTTTAATTACTCATAATGTGACCATTGCACTTATGGGGTACGACACCGTCATCAGTGGATGAGATAAAAAGGATTGTAGGGGTAAGTAGTTAGATGGATTACCGTCCCATTTTTCGACCAGTAAGGTGTAAGTAGTGAGATGTATTACCGTCCCAATTTTCGACCAGTTCACGATCAGATCACTCTATTCCGCCACTCATAAAAAACACAGCCGGAACCTCATAATAGAGTATAAAATTTAGTATATGAAGTCTTCACGGGTTGTCAGACGAGTAGCATCGTCGTCTCGTAGAAACGTTTCGATAGAATGCGTCTCCATCATCTTCGCCTGAAGATGCTACTCGGATGACAACCCGTGAAGACTTCATACATGAAATTCCCCGAGAAAGCCTGCACTCACATATAAAATTTAGGTTCCTGTACGGCAGTCACCGTAGATACTGACACCTCCTAAGATGTGGAAACTGAGGAAAATAATTGATAAGCAGCTGGCCGAAGGGGTTAATTGGCCATCAATGCCCGAATATGCTTCTCCCTTTTTCCTAGTTTGTAAGCTTGCTGGAAAGGCGTGTCAGCCCATTATCGATTGCCGGCTGTTAAACCAGAAGTTTGTCATGGAGGCGTTCGCATAGCAGGCCTTGATTTAAACCATGGAGATCATCAGGTGCCTTTGGCTGAGAAATCTAAAGCACCGACAGCATTTAACACCGACTCAAGTTGTTTGAACAGAATAAGGCACCATTCGGCTGGCAACTTGTGCCACAATGTTGTTGGACTTTGTATTGGGCGATGTAGAATGAAACTGCGTCTGTAATTATCCTGGTGATGTTTTCATCTATAATCGAACTTCCGTAGAACATCTGAATCATACCTATCGAGTGTTAACTGTTTGCGTGACTCAGGCGTAATGGTGAAGCAAGCTAAAAGCGATTTAGTGCACAGCGAGATATCTTTGTCGGTCCACATTGTTTCAGCTAAAGTTATAAAGGTTCTTTCTGAACGTACAGAAGATATTCTCCGGTTCCCCCCATTAAAGGATAAAAAAAGGACCGCATGGGTCATTGGAATGTTCAACTTTTTCCGTAAGTTCGTGTCACATTTTGCACAGTTGTCTGTACTATTAAACCAATTAAGACGTAAGAGAGAACAGTTTAAGTGGACAGATAGTCAACAGGCCGGATTAAAAGGGTTAATACACCGTTAGTGTGCCAGTATTGATCTTTCCTGACTTTGAGCGGGAGATATTTTAGAAATGAGCGCTTCGAATTCTGGAGGCCTGTAGCTTATGCCCGAGGCTCTTGTCAGCACCCGTAAAGAAATATTCCTGATATCAGGCGGGGACTCTTGCCATAATGTTTAGATCGGGAAAGTTCCGTTTTTATTTGGGGCACGAAGTTTCAAATTGGAAACATACAAACAGGGTGCTGGGCGTCCTGGGATTTGTAGCATGTCAGCCTTGGAATTAAGGTTATTAGGTCTTTCGCAAAAGACACGGACCAACGACACAAACCAGAGTTTACTTATTAACTCCTTATATTTTTGTGATCGAACGTATACCAAAACTTTAAGAAGAATTCAAATAGCAAGCCATTGTACCCTGCCGCATTATTTAAGAAAGATATATTTCCAGATTGATGAAATTTTCTATTAGGTCTCGTTGTTTCCACTATGTCGTCTCACAGAATTTGCCTTTTACGTTATGCGAGATAACCAGACGTCTTACGTCATGTCACCGGCACAGCTCTGTGGAGATTTATTATGAAGTCTGCTGGCAGTGTAACTTGATGATAATGTTCTTTTGAACGACACCGGTGGTCACGTAATAAATTTGTATCAGTACACCTGCGGTTGTTTCAGATCAATTGTTAACAAGAATCAGCTGTGGAGCTCATAATGGACAAGAAAACGACTACGGTTACGGGCAGTGAATGAAGAAGATTTGTGTGTGAACAACATTCAGTTACTGTGATCACTTGTCTAGAGAGCAAGGGAGAAGAAGTCAGAAGCGATGTATGGATCATTTCAGACGGCGGGCGTCATTGCAGAGAGTTTACTGCTTGCGTGTGATGTCTCTGCCTCACCGTCAGGTGGTGGGGGTAGCGCCCACAGTCTCGAAGAGAGCAGACACGGACCATATCGTGGCAGTCAGTGTTCGTACAGGCAAGAGAGAATGATGGAACTCTGCTGGCTGATTGTTCAGTGATGGCCGAAAGATACTGTGGGCATCTCTGAGAGTGATCAAGTATGTTATCTGTTCTGGTAGCGAACTTGCGTTGACTTGTTGCAGTGTGGTCTTCATAACGCGAAGGGTGTTCGTTTACTGGCTTAAAGTTCGTGCCTGGGCTCGTGGCGCTTAGCGGAAGTAAACATTGTACTCCGCAGAGTTAGCGCTGCTTTGTCATCATGCTGTTATGTACCAGTGTCAGCCTGAAGATAGATGCAGCCCAAGGGAGGCTAGCAAGTCCTCTATTTTGATTTCACCATAGCTTCGTAATGGGTGGAGAACAAATCTGCTGGAGCCATTTAAGCTATGTTTCGTGGCCTGATTATTCGAAGGGAGCAGCTGTCATTGCAATATTATAAAAGTTTAACGTTTGCCCGTTCCAGGAGCATTTCAGTAGCACCTCTTGTAGCTCTTTTTTTAATAGTATGAGAAAACTATGTTAGGTTTAGCGTGAATAATATTGTTTAAAGGTTTTTCTCCTTTAATAAGTATTTTACTAAATGTTTATTCTCATTCTTAATATCTAGTTGGTGGAACGGATTCTCAGTATTCAAATAAGGTTGAAAAACTTCCTGGTCGTGCGTAAGTTGGTTCCTGCAAAACGGTAGTTCCTGTAAAGGTTTAAACAGTGTTGCTGCTATCTTTCTTGTGCCATTTTAGTTAAGTTGTTTTAAATTTCTTTGAAGTCTCTTTAAGGGTTTTATTTTTATTTGCAATAGAATTTTATTTTAATTTAAAAGGCTGACTAGTGTACTGGGGTGGATTTTATTTAGTGTCTTTCAGACTGTTCTGTTATAAGTTTTCTCCTCTGTTTTAGGAAACCGGTTGTTCTGAAATTACATTTCATGTTATGTGCCTGAGGGTGGCTACCATTGGCATAATGTTCCTATGAGGGCTGGTTGCGTCCCTTATTCTGTAATCAAGATGGATCAAAATTTAATTTCGTCATATGCCTGAATATTGTTTGATCGTTATTTGTAATGTGGCATTTGTAATTAAGTGCGGATTTGTTAAACTTATGAGAATCAGCTTTAAGGTTTAAAGTTTTTTGTAATGCTTTTGTTATTATAGGGTAATATTCTTCAGTAGATAGCAGCAACATTTGGGAGCAATGTTTCATTCCCTGTTGTGAATCTAGTGCTATATATTTGACATTTTCAACTTTTCTGTTCTCTTTTCCATAGACAAAGTAGATATCCATAATAGCACACAACCTATATGACGGAACGATACTGAATGCATTTAGGTTCATACGTCAAGAGAAATTAAGCGTGCCAATTATTTCGTTAAATCGCAGTGCTAGGATTTTAAACAGATATCCTGTAAGTACATATGTGAGTGGAAAGTTATTTCATCTTACGGTCTTTCCTTCTTATTGTGATAATATGGACAGCCTGCAACGAAATATGCTCCATATGAAGGTGTCCCGTGACGAATCATTATACAGAGACGTGATAATATGGACAGCCTGCAATGAAATCTACTCCATATGAAGGTGTCCCGTGACGAATCATTATACAGAGACTGACGCTTAGTTGATTTGACCAGCGTAAAAAAGCAGAAAAATTGTGTTAACTCTTTGAAAAAGACCCACTAGTTCCAAAACACAAGGAGCTTTGAGATATGAGTTACTTAGGTCTAAATTAACTGTAACACAGTAATTGCCTGAACTGAGATAGTTTTCTTTATGAGGGGTCGTGTATTTCACAGTCGCGTTCCACAATGTCGTCGATGCAAAAGTCTAACAGACAGCGTCTGATTAAAATACAGTGGCTTCACACATAAAAAGAACCACTAGGTGTTTGTTGGTGATCGGTAAAAATCCTTCCTCGAAACGTTATCTATAGAAACTGTAGATGGACCGAGAAGAGCATTGTTTTGCGCAGGAGAGACCTCACTTTCAATGTGTAACAGAAATTTTCTCTGCAGTCGATAAACACCATGGGATTTAATGATAGATGTATGCGTCATGTGACTCAGTGTAAGTTCTATCTTACTAAATTTTTTATATTTGCTTACGTATGCAGCAATGCAAATATAAAGAAATGTAATATAAATGTACTTATATCACTATGTTTATGTGTTTCTGTATAGTATAGGATAGTACTTCGTCCTATATAAAACTGATAGAAATCTTGACATTTTACTTTGTATGTGTGAAAATTGCGTTAAATTTTATATATGACAAACAGAAAGAAATTTCGGGATGAGATACTGAGGACACACTAGAAATAGCGAAACAATTTCATCCATTTTCTCCAGTCTTATAAAAGAGAACCACAAAATAGATGAAATAGAACGAGCAACGCAAATATTACACACAATACTGAAGGGAATTACTACGTAGAGGATGGAAGAAATAAAAACTTAGTATGCACTCATATAATTAGTCACAGAGTATATTAAACGAACAAGCTGATTTGAAACACGAACACAATATTGGAAGTTTCATTGACATATGAAATATAGCCAACGGGTAAACACACACAGCCAGTAACATTTTACAAGCAACGATACGATTAACAGCAAAAATCAAATCACTAATACATAGCAAACCATAGATTAATAAAACAAAACAAAATTTAACTATATCACATCGCTAGTGTTCTGTCAAATACAGCTGTTGAAAGTATAATAACTTGCAAAACAGTACAAGAAGGGTATAGTCAATAAACAAATCCTGTCTACAACAACATTAGCGATCGAGATATAACAGTATAGTGTCACAATCACCTATGTAAGACATAACAACCAAATCGTTAAAGTAGACAAAATAGGTCTATCGCAAACAATAAAGCACTAAATACTTCAAACATAGCAGCGATTGGGATTTCTCTACGTATAATGTCTCTACAAGACACATATAAAAATACACAGTTTTCCTTGTGTGAAAAGTTGGAAGATGTAACTTTTTTAAGAAAGGGACAGTACTGAGAAGAAGAAAGAGTTTTAGTGTTCAGAAACGGGTGATTGAAAGAGGTTGCCAGCGAACTACCATAGCAGCATTGTTGCAGTAAAGTATCAAAATTTTAAAACAGGCACGTTTCTGAAATTATCCGACGAAGAAATGCAGAAGACAAAATTTCAGGTACTTAAAATTCAGCAGAAGAACAACACAGTAGAGTAGATTATCAAGATAAAGAATCAAGACGTCAAAACTACAGGAAGGGATCAGTTGTCATCGCCATGCATCTACAGTGACTGAATACGAAATAATTAAAGGAATTATGTCTTCTGAGAGAGACAATGAAATTTTGAATTTCAACAATGGTATGGGATGTACTATGAAAATGACTCTTGTCGATCTCTCATATTTAAGGAGCTGGACAATGAACTGACTGATTAATGTTAAGACACCTAATGTGGTTTAAATAAAGTATATGTTCCACAAAACAACAAATATACACTGCAGAGCCAAAGAGACTAGTACACCTGCCTAATATCGTGTAGGGACCCCGAGAGCACGCAGAAGCTTTGTGTCGTGTAGTCATCAAGGTTACACAAGTCGGTCTTCAGCTCCGAAAGCCCGTGTCGATGAAGTTTCGTTGAATGATTCGCACGCTGACACTTGTTGTTGACCCGGCATTGAAATCTGCAGCTATTTGCGAAGGGTTGTAATTTCGTCACGTTGAATGATACTCTTCAGTCGTCGTTTGTCTCATTGTAGCAGGATATTTATCCGGCCGCAAAAGTGTCGGAGATTTGAAGTTTTACCGTATTCCTGATATTCACGGTACACTCGTGATATGGTCGTACGGGAAAATCACCCCTTCATCGCTACATTGGCGATGCTGTGTCTTATCACTCGTGCACCCACTATAACACCACGTTCAAAATCAATTAAATCTTGATAACCTACCATGGTAGCAGCAGTAACTGATCCAACAACTGCGCCAGACACTTTTTGTCTCATATAGGCGTTGCCGACCGCAGCGCCGTATTCTGTCCGTTTACATATATCTGTATAGGAATGCGCATGGCTGTAGCAGTTGCCGGCCGCTGTGGCCGAGTGGCTCTAGGCGCTTCAGTCCAGAACCCCGCGACTGCTACGGTCGCCTCGGGCATGGATGTGTGTGATGTCCTTAGATTAGTTAGGTTTAAGTAGTTCTAAGTTCTAGGGGACTGATGACCTCAGATGTTAAGTCCCACGGTGCTCACAAGGGGAAGGCCTCAGACACGGCCAACCGATTCGGCTCAAATTTGGCAGGTCGCTTGAGTACAACCTAAAACGAAGGAATCTAAGATATTTTGGGTCAACACCCCCGCAAATTTGAGAAAATCACCTCTAAAGGTTATGACGAGCAATCGACTCAAAATTGGAGGGATCGATAGATAATAGTAAATAGAACATTTTTTATAATCAGGTATGATGTCCGCAAACGCAAACTTTTCCAGAAACCGAGGAAAGAAACTTTTACAGATGCCGCCTCTGTACCCACATAGTATACCCTTACCGCCGACAGCGCCCTTAGCGCAACGGCTACAATAACTGGCTGGGAATCGGAAAACCCGGGTTCAAATCTCGTAGAAACCTAGCGGATTTTATTCTTGTCGTTTGTATTTTTCCACATCTCAATTGATAGAGATAGGAGGTTTAATAAGGTAACTAAATCAGTAAGGAATGATGATAATAATAAGGTAGTCCAACTAATTTCCCAAACCTCGTTAGTTAGTAAAGTATTAAACTTTTAAGCCTTGTCATATGAAAACAACTTCGAGTAAGAGTGCTACGAATTGCTCACGAGGGATTACAGATAGACAACCGCGCGTCGCTTGTTTACAGCGAGGCACGGGACAGAATGCACGTGGGAGAGTTATGTTGTCCCTGTTGCCTCTTCGTCATATCATAGTTGTGAACCTGCAAGAGTGAAGGTGTCCTGCACGAGCCTTGTAGAAGTGAATCTGAAAGAGTTGTTTTCCGTCATTAGGCTGCCGCGAACCTCTCGGATAGATGTAGTGATTTTTCCATCGCTAATGCACCGAATGAAATACGTCTTTGAATGAATACAGTATTCTTCCGTAAGTAACATATGACGAGGGTCAGCCGACGTGCACAGTAAAAGTAATACCGCGAAACTACACACCTATGTGCCAGCTGTGTGATGTTTATTTCTATCGCCAGGTTAAAAACTTTATTTCGAGGCTTCAGAGTTGCAGTGTGCTTCTGGAAACCCAGCGGGCATGGCACAACCCCACGGATGCAATAACTATTCACAGCATAATTCGTAACCAACTTTCAGCACCGATTATTCAGGCAATGATATCGCATGCGTGGTGCGCATCAAAATTAATTCCCGAAAAAGACATATTTTTAAATGTAAACCAAGTTTGTTTCCCGCCGACTCTTCGGAAGGAACAGTGTAGCTGTCGAAAGATTGCATTCATTACATGTTCTTGGTGCCGTGAGTATATTTGTTTCGAATGTTTGTATGACAAGTACCATCCATCTAGTTGTTCGAAGTAAAGTGAGGATACGTAACAGTGACTGGAAGAGCCAGTGTAAAGTGACCTGTAGCAATATTTTAGTTGTTTACTATCCCAAGAGGTTTGAGAAATTTATTTGCCTACCCTATTATTATCATTCCTTATTGATACAAACCTTATTAACCCTCCTATCCCTATCAATTGAGATATGGAAAAATACAAACGAAAAGAAGAACATCCGCTAGGTTTTTTTGAGATTCGAACCCGAGTTCTCCGATTGTCAGCCAGTTACCTTGGCCAGTTATTTTTTCTTTTTTTTGTCATAACATTCCACAGTAGTACATGATTTGCAACTGACATTTGCCGGCCGCGGTGGTCTAGCGGTTCTAGGCGCTCAGTCAGGAATCGCGCGACTGCTACGGTCGCAGGTTCGAATCCTGCCTCCGGCATGGATGTGTGTATTGTCCTTAGGTTAGTTAGGTTTAAGTAGTTCTAAGTTCTAGGGGACTGATGACCACAGATGTTAAGTCCCATAGTGCTCAGAGCCAGTCAACTGACATTTAAAAGTAATAAAACAAACTAGTCGGTGAACAGCGTGTACCATGTGGGTAGAGAAGCGGCAGTTGTAAAAGTTTCTTACCTCGATTTCTGGAAAAGTATGCTTTTTCGGACCCCATACCTGATGATGAAAGATGCTCTATTTACAATTATCTATCGATACCGCCAATTTTGTGTCGATTGCTCGTCATAACCTTTAGGGGTGATTTTCTCAAAAACGTGGGGGTGTTGACCCAAAATATTTTAGATTCCTTCGTTTTAGGTTGTACACAAGCGACCTGCCAAATTTGAGCCGAATCGGTTGGCCGTGTCTGAGGCCTTCCCCTTGTCAGAGCCATTTGAACCATATTTTGTAGCAGCTTCTTTGGCGCTTCAGTGTATCATTATGTGATCATACATACTTGTGTGTAAAAATACTGTTCGTATACCACTCCAGAACATCCCGATTCCAAACCCTTTCAAAAGGAGTTCAAAAGGATTGACAGTGAAATTTACACAATAAGATGGTGTACCACATTTTTACATTACTGCACAGTTTATCTTATCTCCTTCCTGTGGAACATACATAGAGTACAAGTATCTGTGGAGAGAGCATTATGTTCGGCACATGTCGTCAACATTTAGTTGGAATCGTCACCTAATCGCGGGACGATGTTGTTTTTTAAGGCCAATTGACATCGGGCGTCACGTCACGTCAAGGCATAGCATTCCAGAATGCATTTCAAATGATGGAATTCACGAAGGTCGTCAGCATACCTTCATGTTACCTCACGTCAAAGGTACTCTGGAAGAACTTTTTGGCGCGATCGTCGTCTGCTAACCACTTTTCGCCCGCTCCCTTCTTTTGTATTTGGCAATTTTTTGCTTTCATGTCTTCATAAACTCAATTTTTTAAATACTTGGTTTTCGTGGCAAATATTCCATGATGACTTGGATATTTTTTCCACTGAGTGTTCTTACACAAGCGAGATTAGCTATCTGAAAGCGAAAAATTACTTAAGTCCTACAGTAAGAGAACTGAGCTGATACCCGCAAAGTATGTAAATAAGAATTTAACTTAGCGAAGGAATTTCCCTTACATAATATGCTACAGAAGAATGCTGAAGATAAGGTGGGTAGATCACGTAACTAATGAGGAGGTATTGAATAGGATTGGGGAGAAGAGAAGTTTGTGGCACAACTTGACTAGAAGAAAGGATCGGTTGGTAGGACATGTTTTGAGGCATCAAGGGATCACAAATTTAGCATTGGAGGGCAGCGTGGAGGGTAAAAATCGTAGAGGGAGACCAAGAGATCAATACATTAAGCAGATTCAGAAGGATGTAAGTTGCAGTAGGTACTGGGAGATGAAGAAGCTTGCGCAGGATAGAGTAGCATGGAGAGCTGCATCAAACCAGTCCCAGGACTGAGGACCACAGCAACAACAACAACAATATTTTAAGTGAAGTCATCTTTAATGTAGGGGAAAAATAAAGCTGTTTATGATGTTATTAGTTACGTAAGAAAAAAAACAGAATGAATAAGGTAAAAAGGCTCAATTCATTCCTTTATATTTATTAATTGGCGAGTCTGTACGTATGTATTTTCCCTAGCAAATAAAAGTTAAATTTTTAAAATGTTGTTTTCACTTCTGGGAATTTTATCAAACAAACGTTATGAAGTTTGATTTGGCCATTAATGAACTTTCTCGTCGTTAGTTCCTTAGTTGCGAGAATACACTCTGACTTTTTGTATCACAGATAGTGACTCAAGCATCACTTTCGACGTACCGTACTGGGCTAATTGACATGACATAAAGTGACTTGACAGGCACTGAAAATACATCTGACCTGACGGCGCCGTGAGGTAATGACCGTTGATTTTGCTCTTCAAAGTTAAAAGCCCTGTTTATTCCACGTACCAAATGAAAATTATTATGATGCCTACAAAACGCCTATACCAAATCCACAGCGCCTGCAATGCAAATGTCTGTACTATCTATATAATGACATACAAAATTCGCACGGCATATTACGGGCAAATCTACGCCATCCCGACATCACGTGACCACGGTGGCAATGTATGTTGAAAACAAAATCTATTCGACGCATCTGAATGCTCACTCCAGAGATATTTCTATTCTATAGGATCACAGAACATCTGACACTTTGCAGCTCCAGTGATTATTAGCCGCAGCACAAGATATCTCTCAGGAGAGCCAGAAAGTGCGTTTCTATTGTGGCATCCATTATTTTCCTGATATCGTTGACTGTTTACATCGAAACAGGATATTATGTACCGACATTTACTAGGGAGTGACAACAGTTAATAACACTACAGTCTGAAGCAGTTTCGTTAAACTACGTAAATTCATATTTTTTTCTTCATCAATGGAACTGAACTGGACCGACACTATGCCTTACACTCCAGTAATAATCTTACGAGAGTCACTTCTTGTTACCTTTTCCATCTGCTCCAGTGATTTAATAATTCATAACTGCTTGTACATCCGTAATATTACACAAGAAAATCCATTCTAGTTACACCGATGCACAACCATTCAGCTGAAACCGAGAAGTAATAAACAAATAGTATTGTGATCTTGTGTTGAGTGGTACTTAAGTAAATAAATTAGTGAAATCAAAGTGAACTAGAAATTAGAATATAAATGAAAAACTTGGTTTAGTTTAGAGAGTTACATACTCGCAAACAGCGGGCCGAACAGCAGAACAGAAGAAACAATGACCATGAAGTCAGCAACTTCCACATAAGCGGGCGCTGTCGATTCAGCCGTCAGGGCATCGCCCGACCGGCTCACGTGTTTCTCAGTTGTCGTATGTGAGCAAAGGCCCTCGCCTACATCCCAAGAGCCAATGACCGACGTTAAGAAGATTCTTCGAGAAGCTTTTCAACGTGACAGAAGAGGCAATGACCGGCTCACGTGTTTCTCAGCCGTCACGTGTGATCAAAGGCCCTCGCCTACATTCCAAGAGCCAATGACCGACGTTAAGAAGATTCTTCGAGAAGCTTTTCAACGTGACAGACGAGGCAATGACCGTGAAGTCGTTCACCTCCAGTAAACTGAAGTGAATAAATACGCGAGACGCAGTGGGCCAGAGGGATGAAGTCAGATGAAGACGGAGACGGAGACGGAGACGAAGACGAGAGACGAAGGAAGAAAAGAAGAGTAGCAGTAGTTTTCAGTCAGTTTCGGTGCTGAAGACCGTCATGCAAGAAGAGTCTGCATCATGCACAGACGAACCAAGTCCGCCGCTGTAATGGAATAGCAAGCAGCACCGCGGCGCCAGAAGACAGAAGTTAAAAGGTATTTGAAGTCTGGTTTTTACATACCCGGGTGACTCGTGAGGACGGGAAGGAGACGGCCTCACCTCAGCAGTCACCTGTGAGCTGGGATGAAGACCTGACAGCCGAAGACTGGCAAGCGGGAGTCCGTGGTTCGAGTCCGGGACACTGGCCTTGCCCCGCCGCGCCGCTCCGCTGGTCGACGCACAACACACGCGGCCGCATAGAGAAGAGAAACACTGGGACGCGACACCCAAGATATCATCCGATGCACGATTTCGCTCGCAATAATTAAACGGGCCACCTCGCGCTGCGCTTCTCCAGTCAGCTGGGCGAGACTGCGACACGAGATACACACCGCTACGCGTAATCAGACGCCGCCGCCGCCGCCGCTGCCGCTGCCGCAGCAGAAGACTTCACAAACGACACAGCTGCCGCTCTCCGAACCAGAATATTCCGTAAGATACAGTTGTACAAATCTTCAATAAAAGTTATTCTTATGTAAAAATGATGTTTCATTCGACCTCATACCCGAGCCAAGGAAGAACCCAACCTGCCCACATGTTGTTAAGAGAGAAAAGTTAATTTATTTAATATTTTCACCCTGACAGAATGCTTTAGAATGCTCATCCTGACAATTGACTTGCATCGAAAGAGAAAACCCAGTTACATTTGATGTCAGAAGCCGTTTTAGTTGTTACATTTGGTGTCAGAGAAAAAACCCTTGGCTCAATATGAGGTGTGAATGACAGTCACAAAAGGTCCACAGTTAGTATTGTTTAATGTGTGAAAGGATAGAGGTTTGCATAGCAGTCGTAATATTTTCTTTATTTAGAAGTGTATTCTCTCTCATAATTTTAAGAGTTTGTCGAAAATATTTAAACATCTTTTGAATTCAGTGTGGTAAGATTGTGTAACTAATAGTTGTAAAATGATGACACGAAATCGTACAAAGTCAGAGTCTGCACCACAAGCGGTTTCTACTGAGGAAGCTATTCAGAGCTTAGTTAATCAGATAGCACAGCTTAAAAATGATAATAATATATTGTTTAAACAGTTGAGTGAGGTTAGGCAAACCAGTTCAATCCCTCCCACCCTAGATTCCTCAGCAGCAGCCTTAGTAACTCCTTTTTCAGGTAAACCTGGCGAGGACATAACAGCCTTTTTTGATGATTTAGTAGCAGCTGCAAAGTTAGGATCATGGTCAGATGAACAGCTCTTACAAATGACAAAGTTAAGATTGACAGGAGAGGCTAAAGCACACGTCTTATACCATGAAAAATTAAGGAATGCTCTAACATTTGAGGAATTGAAGAAAGGATTGCTTAAACGTTTTCAAAAACAGAACAGCTGTAGATTTTATAGGGAACAGTTAAACACTATCACTCAGAGGCAAAACGAGTCGTTAGAAAGTTTTGTAGATAGGATTAGAAAAGTTAATATTAACACCTATCAGTTGACAACTAGTGATGAAGCAAATACAGTTATTTTACGAGAGGCAGAAAACAGAGCTCTGGATACATTTTTACGTGGGTTACCTCTTGAAACGTCCCGTCGTGTCAGGGCAGAGTTTCCTAAAAATTTAGCAGAAGCTGTATCTGTGGCGACAGCTTTTGAAGAAATAGACATTGCCACCAGATACAAGGAGAAGCGAAATGTATTTTCAGCAGGAGTACGATGTTTTAGGTGTGATCGACAGGGACATATAGCAAAAAATTGCAGACAACCTAAATGCACTAATTGTCAAAGAATAGGTCACACATTCAAGGAATGCAGGTCTAAGAAAGTTTTTGGAAACAGGAATCTGTTAAACTCAAACGGGAATGTCGGAGCCGCCGCCAGGCGTTCCCAATAAAATTTCATGCCATTAAGGCGAATGTGAAGGCGGAATGCTGGTTATCTGCTACCATACAGGATAAAGAGGCAAGGATACTGGTGGATACAGGTGCAAACGTATCAATAGTAAGTAATGAATGTATTGGAGAAAAGAAATATGACCCTCCAAGGTATAGATTGAGTGGAGTAGGAGGAGGTACAGTGAAGTCATTAGGATGTACATCACTGATTTTCTATATTCACGGTGTACAATTTAAGGAAGATGTAGAAGTGGTAACAAAAGTAACTGACGGGTACGACGCGATCCTAGGACTGGATTTCCTGAATAAACATCACGCTAAAATCGACCTCAGACAGCAAACTGTAGAACTTAGCGGAATAGTGTTTCAGCTAGGTGACACCGCTGCAAAGGGCCCTCTGCCGCAAGATTTCCCCAACCGGAAGGCGAAATCAACTATACTGCGTGCAACGTCCTTGAAGGTTGATTCGCGGGATCAGATACCATCTGGCTCAGGAAAACTTTTCTGGATGACCGTTGACCCCGAAGTACCTACAGATACAGTGTGTCTAATAGAGCCTTTAGAGGAAAATGAGGAATTAGATGTATCACATTGTTTTGTACGTAGGAGTGTTTTACGGGTTCAAGACGTTGAGGGAGAAAGAAAAGTACCGGTACATATTGACAATTTCGGAGTGGAGGACAAAGAGTTGCATAAGGGAATATTAGTAGCTACAGTCAGTACTTTTGAAGAAGAAGATTTCATTTGGTCAGATATTAATGATGGTCAGAAACCAGACGCCTATAAAACCGCATTACGCCAGAAGATTGAGCATTTGAAAGGAAATGATAGAGACACGATAGAAGCAGTTTTAGTTGAGTTTCAAGATTTATTTAATGCAGAAGGTCCACTGCCAGCAACAGATATCACACAGCATAGGATCCCAACAGGAAATAGCCCTCCAGTTTATAGGAAGTCTTATAGAGTTGCGCATCACTTACAGCCAGTACTGGATGAATTTATAGAACAGCATCTAAAAGATGGAATTATAGAATATTCTGATTCGCCTTATAATTCAAATATCGTAATTATTCCAAAGAAGTCTCCCGACGGTACGAAACGATATAGGTTTTGTTGTGACTACAGACACCTTAACAAACAAACTATCTCAGATGTTTATCCTCTTCCAAACATTACAGATATCGTTGACAGTTTGGGTAACAGTAAATACTTTTCAACAATCGATCTACGTAGCGGATATCATCAATTGGAAGTTGCACCTGAAGATAGGCATAAAACAGCATTTTCTACCCCTGGAGGCCACTGGCAATTTAAAAGAATGCCTTTCGGTTTGAAAAATGCACCAGCAACTTTTCAAAGACTACTCGATGGAGTATTGCGAGGACTCAAAACTCAGCAATGTTGTGTATATCTCGACGATATTATTGTATTCTCCAGAGACATTAATGAACATGCTGTGCGTCTGCGTAATGTTTTTCAGAGACTTAGAAAAGCTAAATTAACATTAAATATGGAAAAATGTAGTTTTGCATTGACAGAGGTTACATACCTAGGGCATGTCATTAGTGAAAAAGGAATTAAAACAGATCCTCGATTAATTTCGGCAGTTAAGGACTTCCCAACACCACAACGCGTTAAGGAAGTACAAAGTTTCATTGGTCTCGCATCGTATTACCGAAAATATGTTCAAAATTTTGCTGAAATTGCCCGACCCTTAACCCAATTATTAAAAAAGGGTGCAAAATTTCATTGGTCTGAAGATTGTGAATCAGCATTTCAAACCCTTAAAGATAAGTTAACACACAGTCCAGTATTAGCCTACCCAGATTATAATAAAGAATTTATTTTATCCTGTGACGCAAGTGGTCATTCAGTAGGAGTTGTTTTGAGTCAGAATATTAATGGCGCGGAACACCCCATAGCCTACGCTTCGAGACAACTAACAACGGCAGAAAGAAATTATTCCACAACGGAGAAAGAATTGTTAAGTGTTATTTATGGTATCAAATACTTTAAATGCTACTTGTACGGTAGGAAATTCAAGGTCATTACAGACCACGCAGCTTTAAAATGGTTGCTTGGATTAAAGGATCCATCTAGTCGTCTTACCCGTTGGGCTCTATGTCTTTCCGAAATGGATTTCGAAGTTATCCATAAACCAGGCAAAAAACACACGAATGCAGATTGTCTAAGTCGGAAAATAGCACTTTTGGAAGCAACAGGCCGAGATACTGATGACTGGAGAAAGGCACAAGATGAGGATACAGAATGCAAAAAATTCGCAACTCAAAAACAATTTTGCTTTGAAGATGGTGTATTATGCCGTAAAACAAAACTTGGACCGCGAATTGTTGTTCCCCAACACCTTAGACAAGAAATAATGGCAGAGGCCCACGATCATATCCTTGCAGGACACGGTGGACAGCGGACAACCGAAAGACGTGTAGCAGAGCGATTTTGGTGGCAAACCAGAAAGCAGGATGTTGCGCAGTACGTTCGTAATTGCATTGCGTGCGCACAACGAGCAGAACTTTCTCGTTCAAAAATACCCTTACAGAGGCTCCCCGAGGCTTCATGTCCGTTTCAAATCTGCGGAATCGATCTCTACGGGCCATTTCATAAAACACCTGCTGGTAATAAGTATGTCCTTACAATTATAGATCACTTTTCACGCTATCTAGCTATGGTGAGTCTCCCAGATCAGCAAGCAAATACAGTTGCCCAAGCTTTAGTTAACAACTGGATACTTAAATTTGGCGTACCTGAAGCTATTATCACAGATCAGGGATCTAATTTTATGTCTGAGCTAATGAAACAGCAATGCCACTTATTAAAAATACGCAAATTACGCACAACTCCGTTACACCCTCAGTGCAACGGGCGCACAGAAAGAGTTCATCGGACAATTGGCAAGATGCTTAGTTATTATATTAATGAACAACATTCTAATTGGGATACGTATTTACCAATAATCGTGTCGGTATACAACGCCAAAACGCATGAAGCAACTGGCATGTCACCTTATGAAGTGGTCTATGGCAGAAAAATGCCGTCCCCTTTTGATGTACTCAGGCAGAAAAACGGAAAAGTCGGAGAAACAGTAAGAGATTTCAGTCGAATGATGAAGGATGTATGGAAAAAGGTTCAAAAATCTAATACAAAGGCTTTGGAACGACAGGAAAGATTAGGTAATACCCAAGCTAAATATCCAAATTACAAAATAGGTCAGTGGGTTATGGTTTCAACTCCTTATATTGCGAGAGGAAAAACGAAGAAATTTGTAACAAACTACAGAGGTCCTTACCAAATTATTGAGATCACGTCACCAGTCAACGTCAAACTGCAACTGCCCACCCGAACTACCATTGTCCATGCAAGTCGTTTAAAACCTTTTAAGGGCGCTCCAGAAGTAATTACTTCAAAAATAGTGTCTGTTTTTCCGAAGGGTGGAGGAAGTACCCGAAAAGGAAAAAGAGTGGCCACGCCAGCACAACATACAGACATGGCACCATACAATCTTCGACCAAGAGTACGAATGTCTTAGTGGAATCTTAGTAGACTGTAGTATACATATGTAAATAATTAATAAATGATAATGGTTTATTTTTTATGAAAGAAAAAGTGAACGTAGAAACAGGTAGATCTTGTAGTTAACAATGTATTCCTTCATTTCTTTGTTTTTGTTTTTACGAGATTGGTAGGTTCATAACCATGTTGTTTGCTTTTTTCAGAAAACGCCATTCAAGCATTTCCTACACAAAACCTGTCCTACCTCAATGACTCCCTTGACAGTTCCCTTCTGAAGTCATTAGATATGTTCATAAACTCACAGCAAGGCAAAATTGATGCCAATGTTATGATGCAACATGTCTTACAATTAAAAAGTGAACACAAAACTAAAATTATAATGCTAGGAACGGGTATATCTGGAACCTTTGTGTTGGTGTTTCTACTTTGTACAGTTTTCTTTTATCTAAGACGAAAAAATAAGCCAAATAATAATATACCACTTCATCAAATCCCTGTTACCTGGATACCACACTCTTAACTGGTGTACTTCAGTGGTTACTTTTCAGCACTAGTGTATTAATTTTGTTTATTGTACTTCATTCTTTATTAAACAGTTTCATGTTAAAATAAACAATACTGTAGAATAGATATTCTTGCATTAGTATAGGGTACATTAAACAGGTGTTGCTATGTTACTTTCTAAGTGAATAATCTATTTTTGTTTATTCATTGTCATAAAGATTTGTTACACTTATTACAACCATTTATGTGTGAACTATGTGATTTATGAGCGTACAGTGCTTTAGTAAAGTGATAAAGTATTTTCAACATACTTAATGTGAAGCGTGTGTAATCTTCTAAGTCGAGAGTTTTCATTGCTTATGTTAGTGCTTTTGCCGTGTGGAGAGTGGAGGAATGTTGAGTGGTAAATTCGAGGGCGAATTTCTCCGAAGGGTGGAGGAATGTTGAGTGGTACTTAAGTAAATAAATTAGTGAAATCAAAGTGAACTAGAAATTAGAATATAAATGAAAAACTTGGTTTAGTTTAGAGAGTTACATACTCGCAAACAGCGGGCCGAACAGCAGAACAGAAGAAACAATGACCATGAAGTCAGCAACTTCCACATAAGCGGGCGCTGTCGATTCAGCCGTCAGGGCATCGCCCGACCGGCTCACGTGTTTCTCAGTTGTCGTATGTGAGCAAAGGCCCTCGCCTACATCCCAAGAGCCAATGACCGACGTTAAGAAGATTCTTCGAGAAGCTTTTCAACGTGACAGAAGAGGCAATGACCGGCTCACGTGTTTCTCAGCCGTCACGTGTGATCAAAGGCCCTCGCCTACATTCCAAGAGCCAATGACCGACGTTAAGAAGATTCTTCGAGAAGCTTTTCAACGTGACAGACGAGGCAATGACCGTGAAGTCGTTCACCTCCAGTAAACTGAAGTGAATAAATACGCGAGACGCAGTGGGCCAGAGGGATGAAGTCAGATGAAGACGGAGACGGAGACGGAGACGAAGACGAGAGACGAAGGAAGAAAAGAAGAGTAGCAGTAGTTTTCAGTCAGTTTCGGTGCTGAAGACCGTCATGCAAGAAGAGTCTGCATCATGCACAGACGAACCAAGTCCGCCGCTGTAATGGAATAGCAAGCAGCACCGCGGCGCCAGAAGACAGAAGTTAAAAGGTATTTGAAGTCTGGTTTTTACATACCCGGGTGACTCGTGAGGACGGGAAGGAGACGGCCTCACCTCAGCAGTCACCTGTGAGCTGGGATGAAGACCTGACAGCCGAAGACTGGCAAGCGGGAGTCCGTGGTTCGAGTCCGGGACACTGGCCTTGCCCCGCCGCGCCGCTCCGCTGGTCGACGCACAACACACGCGGCCGCATAGAGAAGAGAAACACTGGGACGCGACACCCAAGATATCATCCGATGCACGATTTCGCTCGCAATAATTAAACGGGCCACCTCGCGCTGCGCTTCTCCAGTCAGCTGGGCGAGACTGCGACACGAGATACACACCGCTACGCGTAATCAGACGCCGCCGCCGCCGCCGCTGCCGCTGCCGCAGCAGAAGACTTCACAAACGACACAGCTGCCGCTCTCCGAACCAGAATATTCCGTAAGATACAGTTGTACAAATCTTCAATAAAAGTTATTCTTATGTAAAAATGATGTTTCATTCGACCTCATACCCGAGCCAAGGAAGAACCCAACCTGCCCACATGTTGTTAAGAGAGAAAAGTTAATTTATTTAATATTTTCACCCTGACAGAATGCTTTAGAATGCTCATCCTGACAATTGACTTGCATCGAAAGAGAAAACCCAGTTACATTTGATGTCAGAAGCCGTTTTAGTTGTTACACTTGTATTTGTACCTGCTCATGTAAATGTGAATGTGCATATGTGTGTGTGAATTTAAATCACGTGTCATAACAAGGCCGGACGCGAGACCAGCCACTCGCAGGTCAGCTGTGAGCATTCGTTTAGCGTTGAATTACTTTGGCGAAACACTAGCAGATTTGGTGGTAGCATTTCAAGTGCTTTTCATTGATAGTGGCAGTAAATAATCATTCAGGCATACATCAGAAGTGGTCAAGAGTACAAAAGCGGTATACCAGAGTTGTTTAGGCAATCAGTCTATCAAACCTGACATACCACCGTACATTAAATTTACTAGCTTAGCCCCGATGCTTTGATCGCGTACACTGTATGGTCTGCACAGATTTTTTTTCATGCGAGAATCCACAAATTATAAAAGAGTTAGTGACCCTTTACATGGCTACCAATCTTTGCATAATCAAAGTGTTTCAAAGGGTTTAATTTAATTTCAAATGGCGAGCTAAGGAAAGAAAGAAACAAATCGAGTAAGTGGTTTCATAGTTATTAGCACCAGACTTACGCCCGATACTGAATTTTCTCATCCCATACGGATATTCCTGTACACAGAATCGCATTTAAACGTGGTATCTATTTTGTCTTCAATAATGATTAGCTTGCCATTCCATAGAAGAATGGCCATTGCCGAATGTACTTCTGACCAAAAGGGGATTATGCTGTCGCAATGAAATATTTTCATAAAACTTTTCATCATTCAAACACGATTTTCTTTTACTTCTAACCGAGAAGTCAGTTACTAATGTTCACAAAATGCCTTAGTAGTTCTCTAATATTGATTTATTTTCAAAAAGATTTTCACCCGCTATGTGACGCCGTAGGGGTTG
Organism: Schistocerca nitens; assembly: GCF_023898315.1. Classification (NCBI taxonomy): domain Eukaryota; kingdom Metazoa; phylum Arthropoda; class Insecta; order Orthoptera; family Acrididae; genus Schistocerca; species Schistocerca nitens. Next base: position 336,176,255 of record NC_064614.1, on the reverse strand, counting down.
AATTTCAAAAAAGGTTGGAACACATACTCTTTTATTTTTGAACGAGAAACCCTCTTAGGGATTTAATTTCAAAAATCATTCAAACACGACTTTCTTTTACTTCTAACCGAGAAGTCAGTTACTAATGTTCACAAAATGCCTTAGTAGTTCTCTAATATTGATTTATTTTCAAAAAGATTTTCACCCGCTATGTGACGCCGTAGGGGTTGAATTTCAAAAAAGGTTGGAACACGTACTCTTATTTTTGAACGAGAAACTTAATACAAATTTTCGTAGCTTAAAAACATAATGTCAAAAAATATTTCTTCCGCTATTCAAACCTTTAGGGGTGTAATGTCGAAAAATCCTTTCTAAAAGGATGGCCACGGTATAAGATCTACACCCCCGTGTTTTAATATAACGAGACATTTTCATAAACAATGACATTCCCAACTCCAATCCCTTAGTTGCTGAATTTCGAAAATAAGGGATCAATTGGAGGAGAACGGCTCCGGGGGAATCGTTTATTCGATACACTGTCAGTCAAATGATGGGACGACAGAATTTTAGAGCTCTGGAAGGGCGAAAGAGTGGATCAAAGGCAAGGCACTAGCGAGTGAAGAGGTTCCATGATGAGTGTGACTTTGTGATGGTTCATTCGACAGACTCCGTATTGGGACTTCATCTGAAGACTTGGCAGGACTGCACTTGGGCTTTGTGATGATCCGCCGCCCCTGGTGGCCGAGCGGTTCTGGCGCTACAGTCTGGAACCGCGCGACCGCTACGGTCGCAGGTTCGAATCCTGCCTCGGGCATGGATGTGTGTGTTGTCCTTAGGTTAGTTAGGTTTAAGTAGTTCTACGTTCTAGGGGACTTATGACCTCAGCAGTTGAGTCCCATAGTGCTCAGAGCCATTTGAACAATTTTTTGTGATGATCCGATCCCACGATTACTTCTGTCTGTTCCATCTTGTTCTGATTCCTGTTCTAGTCTTCACTGGGTTTCATGCAGTCCCATGCTTATTTCCACGAGAATTCGACTACACTACACATTCTGAAGCCAGGCCTCCGTCTCTCACCTGACGATGCATTGCAGTCTGCTTCAAAACTGATTCGAATTTTGACTCTGCTGCCATAATCATCGTCATCCTGTTAGAATCCGATTCTTTGGGTGCCACCTGTTTCACCAGGCAGCGTGCAAGACTCCACACTCCACAGAGAGCTGACCTCTCGTAATACTACTACTCTGAACGGTGAAAGCGCCGGGCTCCACAGCGGAAAGCAGCGCTAATCCCCTCAGCCTCCACAAAGTGAACGGCCCGTTCGACCGCCAACAGCTGCCAGTAGTCTGCCAGGTACTCTCCACTTGCGGGGATGAAGGACAAGGTAACAGCCCAACGAACACACCGCTGTTGATCGGTCTTCTCCAACAGCCAGTTCTGCAGTGCACTGCCCACGGTCGAATCAAGACAAGCCATCTCCTCAGTGAACCCGTTTGCGCCGCATCTGTCTAGTCTGAGACCCTCTTTCCAAAGGTGCTTCTTTCTTGCTTTTGTAGTTACGTGGCATAGTCATTGTAGAGACAGCGACGAGTTAACTCAGTGAGAGTTCATCTACACTGCTAAATAACGGTAATTTGTAGTTTAATGTTATTACCAAATATCTCGAACAGTTCTTGACTGATTTGCTACAGATTTTTACACGTTCTTTTAATAAACCTTCTGGCGGACACAGGCCACACATATTATTAACGTACGTGATTTATAAATATACAGTCGTATATACTAGGCACATCAATAAATACTTTGCATCTCCTCGCTTCCGAGAGTTTCGGAACCTGTTCAGAAAATTGGAATGGAGGTCAACATAAACATTATTTCCGCACTTTTTATTGCTCATGAAAACCACACATTACATATTGTACACGCTACAGCGAGACCTTCACAGGTGGTGGTCCAGATTGCTGGACACACCGGTACCTCTAATGCTCAGTAGCACGTCCTATTGCATTGATATATGCGTGTATTCGTCGTGGTATACTTTCCACAAGTTCAGGAAGGCGATTCGGCGCAGATCCCTCAGACTAGTTGGTGGGTCACGTCGTCCATAAACAGCCCTTTTCAATCTATCCCAGGCTTGTTCGATAGGGTTCATGTCTGGAGAACATGCTGGCCACTTTAATCGAGCGATGTCGTTATCTTGAAGGAAGTTATTCACAAGATGTGCGCATTGGGGGTGCGAATTGTTGTCCATGAAGAGGAATGCCTCACCAATATGCTGCCAATATGGTTGCAATATCGGTCGGAAGATGGCATTCACGTATTGTACAGCCGTTATGGTGCCTTCGATGGTCACCAGCGGCATACGTCGGCCCCACACAATGCCACCCCAAAACATCAGGGAATCTGCACCTTGCTGCACTTGCCAGATGGTGTGTCTAAGGCGTTCAGCCTGACCGGGTTGCCTCCAAACACGTCTCCGACGATTGTCTGGTTGAAGGCATATGCGACACTCATCGGTGAAGACAGCGTGATGCCAGTCCTGAGCGGTCCATTCGCCGTGTTGTTGAGCCTATCAGTACCGCGCTGCATGGTATCTTGGTTGCAAAGATAGACCTCGCCATGGATGGCGGGAGTGAAGTGGCGCACCATGCAGCCTACTGAGCACAGTTTGAGTCGTAACACGACGTCCTGTGGCTGCACGAAAAGCATTATTCAACATGGTGGCATTCCTGTCAGTGTTCCTCCGAGCCATAATCCATAGGTAGCGGTCATCCACTGCAGTAGTAGCCCTTGGGCGGCCTGAGCGACAGTTCCTGTGTCTCTGTATCCCCTCCATGTCCGAACAACATCGCTTTGGTTCACTCCGTGATGCCTGGACACTTCGCTTGTTGAGATCCTTTCCTGGCATAAAGTAACAATGCGGACGCGATCGAATCGCGGTATTGACCGTCTAGGCATGGCTGAACTACAGACAACACGAGCCGTGTACCTCCTTCCTGGTGAAATGACTTGAACTGATCAGCTGTCGGACCCCCTTTGTCTAATAGGGGCTGCTCATGCATGGTTATTTACGTCTTTGGGCAAGTTTAGTGACTCTGAACAGTCAAAGGACTATGTGTGTGGTACAATACCCACAGTCAACGTCTGTCTTCAGGAGTTCTGAGAACCAGGGTGATGCAAAACGTTTTTTAATGTGTGTATACATCGTGTTACAAAAAGGTAGGGCCAAACTTTCAGGAAACATTCCTCACACACAAAGAAAAGATGTTATGTGGACATGTGTCCGGAAACGCTTAATTTCCACGTTAGAGCTAATTTTAGTTTCGTCAGTATGTGCTGTAGTTTCTCGATTTACCGCCAGTTAGCCCAATTGAAGGAAGGTAATGTTGACTTCGGTGCTTGTGTTGACATGCGACTCATTGCTCTACAGTACTAGCATCAAGCACATCAGTACGTAGCATCAACAGGTTAGTGATCATCACGAACGTGGTTTTCCAGTCAGTGCAATGTTTACCAATGCGGAGTTGGCAGATGCCCATTTGATGTATGGATTAGCACGGGGCAATAGTCGTGGCGCGGTACGTTTGTATCGAGACATATTTCAAGAACGAAGGTGTCCCGACAGGAAGACGTTCGAAGCAATTGATCGGCGTCTTAGGGAGCACAACATTCCAGCATATGACTCGCGACTGGGGAAGACCTAGAACGACGAGGCAATTCTTCGTGCAGTTGACGATAACCCTAATGTCAGCGTCAGAGAAGTTGCTGCTGTACAAGATAACGTTGACCACGTCACTGTATGGAGAGTGCTACGGGAGAACCTGTTGTTTCCGTACCATGTACAGCGTCTGCAGGCACTATCAGCAGCTGATTGGCCTCCACGGTTACAATTCTGCGAATGGTTCATTAAAAAATGCGTCAATCCTCATTTCAGTACAAATATTCTCTTTACGGATGAGGCTTCATTCCAACGTAATCAGATTGTAAATGTTCACAATCAACATGTGTGGGCTGGCGAGAATGCGCACGCAATTGTGCAATCACGTCATCAACAACAGATTTTCTGTGAACGTTTGGGCAGGCATTGTTGGTGATGTCTTGATTGGGCTCCATGTTCTTCCACCTACGCTACCTGTGCTGCAAGAACATGTGCCTTTACAAGTACGACAAAACATGTGGTTCATGCACGATGGAGCTCCTGCACATTTCAATCTAAGTGTTCGTACGCTTCTCAACAAAAGATTCGGTGACCGATGGATTGGTAGAGGCGGACCAATTCCATGGCCTCCACGCTCTCCTGAACTCAACCCTCTTGACTTTCATTTATGGGAGCATTTGAAAGCTCTTGTCTACGCAACCCCGGTACCAAATGTAGAGACTCTTCGTGCTCGTATTTTGGACGGCTGTGATACAATACGCCATTCTCCAGGGCTGCATCAGCGCATCAGCGATTCCATGCGACGGGGTGTGGATGCATGTATCCTCGCTAACGGAGGACACTTTGAACATTTCCTGTAACAAAGTGTTTGAAGTCACGCTGCTACGTTCTGTTGCTGTGTGTTTCCACTCCATGATTAATGTGATTTGAAGAGAAGTAATAAAATGAACTCTAACATGGAAAGTAAGCGTTTCCGGACACATGTCCACATAACATATTTTCTTTCTTTGTGTGTGAGTAATGTTTCCTGAAAGTTTGGCCGTACCTTTCTGTAACACCCTGTATAAAGGGAAAAGGTGTTTAGCGAAAACCTCGGAAAAATCCTGATCGATTTACTTCAAATTTTTGGATGATACTTTAATAAACGTTCCGACGGACAGTTTCTTCATATTTTTCTGTATATGTTGTACATATATATGCATTCAATAGATAGCGGTCCGAGCGACGTGGCGCAGTGGTAAGCACACTGGACTAACATTCGGGAGGACGACAGTTCAATCCCGCTTCCGGCCATCCTGATTTACGTTATCCATGATTTCCCTAAATCGCTTCACGTAAATGCCGCAATGGTTCCTTTAAAAGGGTATGCCCAAACTTTTTCCCCATCCTTCACTAAAATGAATTTGTGCTCTATCTCTAATGACCTCGTTGTCGATGGAACGTTAACCACTAATCCAACTAATAGATAAAGAGGTAACGATGTTAGCATAAATACCGAAAAGTTCTTAATCCATTTACTTCAAATTTTTGCACAGTACTCTACTAAACATTCAGCCTGACAAAGGCTATAAATTTTTACAAACGCTGTATAGTTTTTCTGTTAAAGTCGACCACAAGAAAAAAGAAAAAAAGTGATGTGCTGTACTGTGCTGTAAAAATGTGTGGTATAATTTTCTTTCTCTCAGTCAGTATTAACTAAGATGTCAGGGTCTTTACATCATCAGACAAAAGTTTTCTCCTATACATATTCTTTCTCCTTACACAAAATTAAAAACAAAATTTGCATACAAAATTATGTGCTGTTTCGCTTTATTCCTCGCATTTGGTTTGACAAAAAACAGGAAAGTTGTCTTTATGGCTTATCGATTTATGATTACGATACTATTATAGAATCTGAGTCGTCCGAAACTCTGTAATCCTATCCGTTTGCAGATTAAAAGCAAGCGAAATATTGCCATTGAAGCTACTATCATCGCAGATCTTGCATCTGCATCTTGCATCTGCCTCATACCTCGTACACCAATGATCCTACCCGATTTATCCATTCATTTTAAGCGACTTCAATTTCCAATCAAGGATTCCTTTACAACGCCAATAAGCGAGGCTCAAAGTCAGAAAGAGAGGGGAGGAAAATGGGGGAGAAGCTGGACAGAGAGGTGGAAGGAAACTAACCTAAAGAGGGGGAAAGAGTAGATGGACAGGGGGAGGGTGGAGGAGGAACACGACAGAGGGTTGGGGAGGAGGAGGTGATGGACAGAGGAAGGGGGAAGGAGCAGGAGGTGAAGGAAGGGATGGGGGGAATAAGAGATAGACAGTCGGAGGAGGTGAGACGGTGATTCCGACGTACATATAATTTCCATACTCAGTAAACAGTTGCGAAGTATTGCCGGGTTTGCTTGTATTTTATAAAATCGGTATTAACCAAGGTCGCATACACAGGAATAGATAAGTAGTTTCGATGCTTACCGCTCACCTTACGGCCAGAAAATAAAAAACCATGTTTAAGATTACACTTTGTCAGTTGGATGTTGACAACGCCATGCTGTCTGATGACTATTTTCTCTGTTATTTGAATGCTGGACAATAGTGCTTGTCTATACCTATCACACACGTTACAAGAACGAGTTCGAAGCTGACATTTCCTTGCGTAGCGAACACGCAATTGACAAAGTGTCATCTTAGACAGGGCCTTTTAAATTATGATGTGCAGGTGACCGGAAACGGTCGATAATTGCTACCTTCTGCGTTGCTGTTTTAATAAATTTTTTTGTAATTACTATCCGTGTTCATCTCTCACTGAGTCTGATGTTTTTCTCACATATCTATCCACTTTTGGATAGACCAGTGACCATCAAGCCTGGCGTCCGACATGCAAAGAATCAATTAATTGCACTCTATATCCACGCTGAACACTCCTATTAATCTCATTTTTGGCGCCCAGATTGGGGCTCCATATGAAACAGAGTTATCACAGCGTATACCATGGAGTTAATGAAGCATAATAATTGTATTATAATTAAATAACTGGCCACTTAATAATATGGAAAGTTATGCATGTCTCTCACTTAGTCATTTACACAGTAGTGCATATCCGAAACGTCTCGTCTGTGCACCTGTCTGCATTCTGTCACGGCAATTATCGGCTGTTTAATCGTGTTTATCTGGCTCTCAAAATCAAACTTCCTTAGAATATTCTATTAATTATAACAAATCTGATGTTGTACTATTTTGATGTTGCGATTTACATTTGCATATTGCTACTGAAATGTAAATCAATAGCCGGCCTGAGTGGCCAAGCGGTTCTAGGCGCTTCAGTTTGGAACCACGCGACCGCTACGGTCTCAGGTTCGAATCCTGCCTCGGGCATGGATGTGTGGGATGTCGTTAGGTTGGTTAGGTTTAAGTAGTTCTAAGTTCTAGGGGACTGATGACCTCAGATGTTAAGTCCCATAGTGCTCAGAGCCATTTTTTTGTATATCAATAGCTTTTCTAGACTGCTCTGAGAAACTAGTTAAGGAAATTTTGAGAACTTTCGTGTGAAATATTGACAATGACTTCAGAGAATACGTTTCGAATTGGCCGATTCCTACAATGGAACACGATGGCTTCACGTGTGAGCCTCCATCGTTCTACGTATGTCATTGCATGGAACAGTAAACTACTGCCAAACTTTTTCACGCCCATATTCCACAAGGTAATGAACGACAAACATCTACTAATAGCGCTTGTGTCGGAGAAAGAATTTCGATGTTGTCACGTGGCACTTGTACAGCACGATGATTTCGCCCACAAAGGAATTTCTCAGCAGATGGGAGGCTCTCACGCGCCATCCGCAGCAGCCGACGCGACGACAAAAGGCGAACAGGTGAACCGTCCCCATCACGAGACATTACCCGCTGAGAATACGGCGGCTTTCTTCCTGCGTCGTACTGGTGGCTCTAACGCAATAACTGGCTGCATGCCAGCGCACCGTATTGGCAATACGGGTCAGCAGGAAAAGGCTTACATAGCTGATCGGAAGGGTGAACGATAAAATTCATGCTTACAAATATTCCAATTTGCTTATAGCTTCACAGTAAACTACATTGTTCTTAAGGGAGGGATGGATTCAGAATGCAAGATAAAATTCGACGTAGAAAAGAAACATAACACGAAGTCGCTTCCTGATTACAAAAATTATTTTTAGGAACTATGCGAGATACAGCTGGGTCGTATACTGCATGTGGTAGCCTAACTCGTGAAGTTTTTTTATAGTTAAATTTCCACATGTGCTCTGTATGTTTCCCGTAGAACGTCTAGGCGGTACACAATATCATGCCGTGTTTTGGCCACAGCCAATCCGTCACCGTCTCTACAGCATGTCGTGTTCGTGCAGTAAGTTTCCACATCAGAAATTTGTGAACATTTTATCCATAACGTAGCGCCCCAAGAAAGGTCAAGACAGTTTACGTCTGATGAACCTTCTTCATCTTCATCCAAGCACTAGCGAACAAATGATTTCAGATGTGCTGAAACATTACCCACGGTACAAATTCCTGTAATTGAGGAGCAACGTAAAGCTACAGCATGTCCAATTAAAAAAAAATTCGTAAATTACGCCTCCATTTTTTAAAAATAAACACCTCACAAACATGTGGGAGTGAATTCATAAAAACTTCGTGAGTTAAGCTACCATTTGCAACAAACCTATTTGTTAATAAAGCTTTCTTCAAATGTTTATCTACAGCCGATAAATATTTGGAAAAAATCAATTTTTGTGCTAACAGCTGTACCACTTTGTTTACTCTCTACCTGTTTCGCCACTAGTTACCGTCTTTACAGGATATATTTCAAGGTGCAGAGCAGGGTAATACAAGTTTGCGATGTCCTACAATCTTAGAATTTCAAAGGAGGAGAAAAGTTTTTTGAAGCATCGGATTTTTACATAATGTACACCAACTGGTCAAAAACATATCTCTGATAAGTACGGCAAGATCAAATATAACACGTCACAAAATATTAGAATAACTATTTCACTGAAATTTACACTGTATTAGATTCACACAATCGAAGTGTGATAATATGTTCACACTTGATTTCAACATCAAATTACCATCACAAGCTCAGACACAAACGTAGAATACAGGTCATAATGCAGTCCAAAGATAAAATATATTCAAAAAGACTTACATGTTCATCAAAGAACGTACGAGGGTCAGTAGACAGGTCATAATACAGTCCAAAGATAAAATTACTATATTAAAAGAGGAAGACGTGCCATGTTCATCAAACAATATCAGGCTATAGTCAAGCATTGCTGGTGTACCTACTGTATAGTGTCATGACAGATGAAGTGTGTAAACATTCAAGTTAAGATGGTTTTTATTAGTAGTGGTGACGAGGGTATATTACGCAAAAATATACGCCACATTTGTATACAAATCTAAATAAGTTTTCAACATGAGTATTTTTCACCCCCCAAGTGTAGGAATCTACAGTAATCAAATCCTCCATATCTTTTATTTGTTTACTATATTACACAGCGCTGTGCAAAAATCATGATGGAAACAAGTTGTATAATAGCAGTGGAAGTACTAGCAAGTATCAGAATCATAATATTTATATAAGTCATCCTTAACCGTCACTAGACGACATCAAAAATTATTTAAAATTTTATCTTCAAACATTTTCCACCAACACCTCCCCCCTCCCCTCCCCCATTTCGTTCCCACCTTTTATGTAGCTCATCGGTATCACTGTCTGGCTTGGTAATTCAAGAAATTATTTGCTAAAGAACTTATACTGTCCGTATGGTATTTACAATGGCCCACAAACTTAGACCTTAGGCGACACACGACATTATTACTAGGTGTGACTTTATTCCACGGAAACAAAAACATAAACTAAGTGATGGAGAGTGTAGTGCATACTATTATTGTTGGCGCACTCTGACATTATTATTCTAACCCGACACAGTCATTATATGCGTATGAGGTAGTATTATCCAATTATTTGCTAATCAAGGGAGAGAAACATTTATTTTTATATGTATGAAAAGTTCGTCCTAGCAAACTGTAAAGTAGGGGAGGTCTGCTTATCTGCAAGTTAGGGAACTAGGCTAAAGTACATTATGCACTGCAATATTAGATATGTACACTCCTGTAAATGCTGTAGGTAATTAAATAACTAACGACAGTTAGCTTCGCTTCTTTTATTTGTGAAGCATCTTCAGTGGCCTGTAATACATGTTTCTTTTTATACAAATAATGAATATCTCATTTGGTAGTTACAATATGTTACTATGTTACGTTTTATCGTGTTTTACTTTTTTCGGTTGGAATAAACATTTGTATCACAAATTTCATGATGTGAAATTTTCGTTCTTTGTTACTTACAATTCCCAACACTGTTAGCCCATATGTGATGTCCTGAAGATATGTTCATTAATTTCCATGCTCCAGTTGACCACAAATGTCGGTGAAAGGACGCCTGAAGTGGGACACCTGTAGCATGTAGACTACTGAACATATCTCCAGGAAAACAACCATGAGCTGACAGTGCTGGAAATCGTAACACCAAACGATAATTTCGCATCATGAAATTTGTGCTACAAAAGTTGGTTCTAACCTAAAAAACAGGAGTAAAACATGACAAAATGTAAGAGTAACATATTGTAACTATCACATAATACATTCATTATATGTATAAAAAGAAACATGTGTTACAGTCCACTGAAGAAGCTTCACCAATAAAAGAAGCGAAACGCGTGTGGCAATAAACAGACTGCCTTCAATTAGTTGCATAGATGGATACCTTCACGAAGTATGATTTCGTTTTGGGGGCAGGTTAGTGGTGGGGTCCTTTCGGATCGTATGTAAGAGGAGCAGGCAGAAGGCTGCAAGGTTTGAGAGCTCGCCACTAGGCGATGCCGTCGTAGGCGACGCATCCGCTGCCGTTCTACAGACTCTAGCCTGAATCACGAATTACTAGGCTTCATGGGATTGATTGATACCAGTTTCGAAACTAAAGGTGGCTGAAATCCGTTGCACTAGATGAAGGAAGGAATCCCCATAATCTTGTAAAACGACCCCAATAGCTTCAAAGACTTGCTGGAAGTACATTTTATTAACTGAACGTAACGTATTAGCGATGGTTAAGAAATGCGTATATGTAAGCTAGCACATTTGTTGGGAATACGTCATTCACAGAAAATATTTTAACCGGTTGTCTAATATGTATCTGTCATTGGAAGTTACTTAATCTGCTTCCATGCAAACCTTTTTCAGGGAAATTTAGTAGGGAATTATATTAGATCGGACAGGAAGATGCCGGGTATCAGCAAAATCAGTGCAATGAGTGCGTCACAAATAAGTGAACTTTTTGAACAGATGTATAATTTCAAACAACTGACTTAACTGCTTTAATTACATATAGCTTGAGTAACTATGTTCCTCTTGTGGCTTCTTACTATTTTCTTTCATTAGTGTTTCACTAATAAAATTCATAAGAAACTTATTTTTCACCGTTTTTATTTACGTGTGGACTAAGCTTCTTCCATTAAGTGGAGCGTCGCCTTTTAGAATTGTCAGCCAAAGTACTGTATTAAACACTCTGGTTAATGTTGACTAGTTGTATTAATGTAGGAAGTTGTACTCTGCGCCGGATCTGTTTCATGCACTACCCAAATGTGAGAAAGAGCGGGAGAGGCAAAAGAGAGCGATAGTGGAGACGAGTACGGCCCGGCCTGTTGCCGTGGGCCGAGAATTCTTTCGTGCGGCGTTTACGGCCTCAACGTAGCAAGTACAGAGTGCCAGTTTCCTAAGTATAATGCGCATTTCTGTGGTCAACAACTTTACTCTGACGATGCGGATGCTAATACTCAGTCTTGTCCCAATACCGTAACTACGAAAGCGTTCAGTAAGTAACGAAACACCTTTTTCTGGAAACTGGGTGGTTTTCTTCAGTATTCCAATACATATTATCCCCGTGGTTTTTGGCTGTAAAATGCCTTCGATACGGTGGCTTTAGCCCATCTTACTGGTAGGGCCTGTATGCTCGCATAATACCACTCAACTGGTCGACGACGGAGACAATGTCTTGCTGCATCAATAACCTCCTGATCATCCATTTATTGATTCCAGCAGAGTGTATCCTTTATGGGGCCAAACAGATGCAAGTAGGAAGGTGCGAGATCCTGGCTGTAGGATAGATGAGTCAGCCTAACGCAATTTTGAGAACTCCGCCCAGACTTTTGTGAGGTCATGGAGAAGGAAAAGATCGTTTGCATTTTTGTGGCGACAAACATGCTCAAATCGTTTCTTCATTTCCCTGAGAGTAGAAAAATACACTTCAAAGTTTATCGTCGCATCATGAGGAATGTCGTCATACAGAATAACAGACACTTTAGAGTCCCAGAACACCGTAGCCACCGGCTTTGAACGTATTCTTCGGAGGAGCGGTGGTGTGACCGTTTTTTTCTTTTTTTTTTTCCTGTTCGTAGTGATGAACCCATGTCTCATCGCCTTGACGATGTTCGACAAAAAATTGTTACGATCAACCTCGGAACGTGCAAACAATTCCACACAGATGGTCCTCGTTGCTCCTTCTACATCTACATCTACATCTACGTGATTACTCTGCTGTTCACAATAAAGTGCCTGGCAGAGGGTTCAATGAACCACCTTCATGCTGTCTCTCTACCGTTCCACTCTCGAACTGTACGCGGGAAAAAGGAGCACTTAAATTTTTCCGTGCGAGCCCTTTCTCTTATTTTATCGTGATGATCATTTCTCCCTATGTAGGTGGGTGCCAACAGAATGTTTTCGAAATCGGAGGAGAAAACTGGTGATTGAAATTTCATGAGAAGATCCCGTCGCAACGAAAAACGCCTTTGTGTTAATGATTACCACTCCAACTCACGTATCATGTCTGTGACACTATCTCCCTCATTTCGCGATAATACAAAACGAGCTCCCTTCTTTGTACTTTTTCGATGTCATCCTTTAGTCCAATCTGATGCGGATCCCACACCGCACAACAGGACTCAAGAATAGTGCGGACAAGCATAGTGTAAGCAGTCTCTTTGGTAGACCTGTTGAACCTTCTAAGTGTTCTGCCAATGAATCGCAGTCTTTGGTTTGCTCTACCCACAATATTATCTATGTGATCGTTCCAATTTAGGTTATTTGTAATTGTAATCCCTAAGTATTTAGCTGAATTTACAGCCCTCAGATTTGTGTGACTTATCCCGTAATCGAAATTTAGCTGATTTCTTTTAGTACTCATGTGAATACCTTCGCACTTTTCTTTATTCGGCGTCAACTGCCACTTTTCGCACCAAACAGATATCTTATCTAAACTATTTTGCAAGTCGTTTTGATCATCTGATGACTTTACAAGACGGTAAATGACAGACTCATCTGTAAACAATCTAAGACGGCTACTCAGATTGTCTCCTATGTCGTTAATATAGACCAGGAACAATAGAGGACCTCTAACACTTCCTTGGGGAACGCCGGATATTACTTCTGTTTTACTCGATGACTTTCCGTCTGTTACTGCGAACCGTGAGCTTTCTGACAGGAAATCACGAATCCAGCAGCACAACTGAGTCGATACTCCGTAGGCACGCAGTTTGATTAGAAGACGCTTGTGAGAAACGGTATCGAAAGCCTTCTGGAAATCTAAAAATATGCAATCAATTTGACATCCCCTGTCGATAGCACTTATTACTTCATGAGTATAAAGAGCTAATTGTGTTTCACAAGATCGATATTTTCTGAATCCGTTCTGACTATATGTCAATAAATCGTTTTCTTCGAGGTACTTAATAATGTTCGAATACAGTATATGTTCTAAAACCGTACTGCAAATCGACGTTAGTGATATAGGCCTTTAATTCAGCGGATTACTCCTACTTCACTTTTTGGGTATTGGCGTGACTTGAGCAATTTTCTAGTCTTTAGGTACGTATCTTTCTCTGAGCTAGTGGTTGTATATAATTGCTAAAAATGGAGCTATTTTATCAGCATACTCTGAGAGGAACCTGACTGGTATAAAATCTGGACCGGAGGCCTTGCCTTTATTAAGTGATTTAAGCTGCTTTGTTTCTCATCTTGGCAGTTGTTCTTGATTGGAATTCAGGAAAATTTACTTCGCCTTCTTTGTTGAAAGAGTTTCGGAAAACCGTGTTTACTTACTCTGCTTTAGTGGCACTGTCATCAGTGACTTCACCGTTGTTATCGCGCAGCGAAGATATTGATTGTCTCTTGCCACTAGTGTGCGTTATGTATGACCAGACCTTACGGTCCTCTGTTACGTGGAGGGGAACCCAGTAAGTGCACCCTCTTGAGTACCCCAACTGGTTAACGAGTGTGTTTGCACCACCAATAGAGACCTTCAAGCGCGTATGAATATGTGCAATGCTCTGGTATGTGTTGCATCCCATGTTGAACGCCCCCCGTAAAAATGAAGTCGAATAATAGATAAACTGTTGAGAGCTGAAGGGCAACTATAAAAACTACCAGTAAAACTAAAGTCGCGATCAAGTCCTGAATCCCGTACGTGTCGGTTACTGGCTGCCGTGTCGTCGTCAGCCAGGTGGTTCCATGCAGGTGCAGTGAGGAAAAGCATTGAGTCAGCATAACGCTCTAGCAGCCATTGCCGACTTCTCTGAACTTGTAGCCGCTACTTCCTATTCAAATGGCTCTTAAATTGGGATCTCTAGGCTGAGTGCAGCTGGTTCTAGTCCTCTGATCAATGGAAATCTGTGACAGTACTGGGAACTGAACTCGGATACTCGAAGCGCGAGTCAGACGCGGCGATCGCCCATCTGCGGAGAGAGATATGCTGCATTACAGGGTCGTGATTTAAATGTTCCAAGTGTTAGCAAACGTGACGAATGAACACAAGGACGAAACAATAAAACAATTACCTGCCATTTAAACGAGAAGGGTTAGATACTTATTTGGATATGGTGTCTGTTCTTTCGGACACCATTGATGACCTGCAGCCGTCTAGAACGAAATTAGAATTATATATTAATACCTTCAGCTGCTGACGGGCGTTGATATATCAACGGGGACAGGTGCAAATGTGTGCTCCGACAGGGACCCGAACCGGGATCTCCTGCTTACATGGCAGACGCTGTATTCATCTTTTCTTCCGATATAGTTCGTTGCGTTTGGTCTGTGCGGATGTCACAAGACACCCGTTAAGTTGATCGTTGATTCCTTGACTCATTTTTTTTTTATTACAGAGAGCACGCAGCCCTTTGACCGAACACGCTTATCTACCGCGCGTGGCTCTCATCTGAGCCACCGAGGGCACAGAGGATAGAGTGACTGCAGGGACTATCTCGCGCACGCCTCCCGCGAGACCCATATTCTCACCTTATATGTCCACACACTACATTCGTAGTGTCTCTGCCCAACACACTCATTACTCGTGGAAGACATTCTTACCAAGTCCCGTAAGAGTTCGGGTAATATGTGTGCATCCGCACAGAAGGTCATAGCCGTTATTGCCAGAACTATATACTTACATGGATTTGGCGTCTGTTCTTTCGGACATCTCCAGAACCCGGGATCTCCTCTCCCCGTTGATATATCAACGCGCGTCAGCAGCTGAAGGTATTAATATATAATTCTAATTTCGGAAGAGTTGGAGTCCGCTGAAGTCGTGAATATATTTCTCCTCCTAATTTCTAATTTCATGTGGTTATGTGGTAAATTAAGACAAAAGTATCCTTTGAAGTTCTCTGTTAACAAATACATTTATCAAGCTTTTGGCTCTGGCGCAAGTACTGCAACGATAGCCTTTTATACTTCGTTCGTGTGCAGCCATTACTACAGCTGTAAAAAGTGGACGGATGTTATTATAAAAAAGGAAAAATAAAACTCTGGGTCGCCGCATTACGCCCTATAAACGCGCCATTGCGTCAAAGCACAAAGCTCTGACACAAATCCGAATTACAGTATCCAATGAACGTTCTTCCATGAAGCTTTTGTTTTATTTTGTAATTACATGTTAAGTACCAGTTTCGGTGTGAACTGCTCTCGCCCATTATGGAATCCGAAGAATTACGACCATAAATATAGATGAACAAATTAAAACTAACGCCAGTGGCAACGAGTAATCAATCGAGAACGCAATCGTTGCAGTAATTTATTCCTCTATGAGTAGCGTAATAATTTGAAAGTCTGATAATAGTTATTCCAATGTGTTCATCTGCATCTTGCATAAAACAGAGATCTAACACTTTAAACCTTACACGTTTCCGTCAAAAGTTAAAACTAACTGGGAAAAGAGAAATACCATACAGAAGCTGGAGTGATTTTGAAGGCATCTATGAGTCCTGGAAGATGGTGACATGAAGACTGTTAAAGAGCCATTAGTTGGGAACCGTTTGTAATACAGAAATTTGTAATACAGAAATGAAAATCAGCGTCTAGGTAAATCTTGGCAAAGTGCATCACCAAACAATATTACGATGTGATGGCTTTATCCCTTGAGACATTAAACAGAGTTTCATGACTTAAAACTGATTGGAACGTAGAATCTCTGGACTGGAATCGAGGTTGCAAAAAGTGAATACATTTCTAATTGCTGCAATAAGTGTTTGGAAATAGGATGCAGAAGGCATTGAGGAAATGTTTCTCTCTCAGTAAGCACTAATCTAACACATAATTCACGAAAAACAAAGCAAGAAGGTAATCCATTTCGATGCAGTCATACGTGTTGTGTCAATCGATACTTATTTTCCTATCATGAGGCGGGCTCAGATTGCTGAGATGTTATTACAGGCAAAACACACATTTCGTTGATCGTTGCCTCCGTGTAGCTTTTCCATGGTAGCTTACAAAGCAGACAATTGTACAGGGTTTGTAGCCAGTTTTGGCTATCGGAGTGATTCGTTTATAATTTATTGAGAACTTTAAAATTTTCTGTGAGACATGTAACCGCAACCGAGTTCCAGGGTAAGGTCCACAGCAAGAGTTCTTGCAGTGCCTTCGTTATCGGTCTGCCTTTTCCTTCAGGAAACAAATAGTTCTTTCCGATAACAGCAGCAGACAGGATACGCTTTCAGCCATCTGCTGAATGTTCTTAAGTACCCACACCACCGGCTATCCAATAGGGAGCTCTGAGAAGGGTCAAGCGGTTGCAGCTGGCCGAGTCCTGGAGACCAGAGGACAGTGCAGCCGCTGCCTTGATTTCTAGCTTTGAGACAGAACAGACGCTCTCTTGATTTCTAGCTTTCAGACAAAGTGGACAGCCTCGTGACGTTTACTGTACCTCCGACGCAGCTATCTTCGACCCGCCACCGGCTAGTTCGAACGTGAACGAGCTTTCTCTCTCCTTTCTATTTCCGTATTTCGCTTACACTCAAACAAGCGGATGCCCATACAGTCCAACCTGGACGAGCCCTTACGTAAAACGTATTGTCAGAAAATAGTGAAAAGTTTATTTTACTTCTCTCTTTTACATCAAACAGCTCCCATCTGGCGAGTCGCTCTTTGACATATGCCGCCCCTACACCAGTTATGGTCGTGCAAAGATTGCGTAGTAGGTGAATCATCTAGTACAACAGCAAGGAACTGATGGTCATACACGGTACATGTGAAGAACTGGTGTGTATTAATTACACCTCGTTGACGTACGGCTCATATTTCGAGCGTTATGTCGTAACCATGTAAACTTGTGTTCTAAGGTAAGGCACATAACAGTAAATTTTCAACACTAGAATTTCTTTGTGTTTGCTCCGTACTTGCGCGATGCAATAGGAGAATAATTCCCAGTATTTAAATCGAAATATAAATGAGGTTGACAAGTGATTACATCTGTTCCAGTACAATGAATGGCAAAAACTGTCAAATTATCAATTCACACCCGTCTTTTCATGTTTTCTAGCTTGTTGTTTCTTAAAATATAATGGAAATTTGCATATTTTTAGTGTTACAAAACTCTAAGGAACTTCGTAGTGCCCACTCGTGTGCAGTGCAAAAGGAGTGATGTCTTTATGTTGCTATGTTATGTGGTAATGTGTTTTGTGGATATTTTTCTGTACCATAATTTTCGTTGTTATATCACTTTTCAGATATAGAGCTCTTGGCTGTTTCACTCCCTCAAAATTAGCACAAGACGTTATATTTTTATAGATGTATCTCATACAGCTACAGAAATGCAAACCGTAGCATCATGACCGAATATTACCAAAATGATTATCCAGCACTTCCACGCCGAAGGTGTGTGTTGATTAAATTTTTGTCATTAATGGCACTTATTTTCAGTACTTGCAATCCCAGAAATAAAAGGCAGTGTTACACGTAATTTTTTTTTCGCCGTTACTGGTGTTATCGCACCGCAGCATGCCCGGCGGACGTGCGTGCTTAGCTTATCAAAACCTTTCGGATTCTGAGGACAATCGAATCACTGGCATGAGGAAGATATGAGCACCACACTGGCTGATGCCGCAGACAGTTGGCCGTAATGCAGTGACTGTAGAACGAGTGGTGACGAGATGGATTCAGCTTCCAGAGCGAGTACACCAAAGGCAGACCGTGAGCTTTTTCAATTGGTTCTAACGAATAACCAGATGACAACCGATGAAATCATAATAGTGATTGAAATACAGAGAGTCTCAACCTGAACCATCATGAATAGGTTGTTGGTCGCTGTATTGAAACCTCGATTTCCGATGCGCTTTTCTTCACTAACACCGTACCTCAGACAACAGACACTTTCGTGCAGCTAACCCGCAGAGATCTGGGATATTGAGTGAATTCCGTTATGTTCAGCGATGCGTATAATGTCTGTTTTGGCAATCACATCGACACCTTTATGTGCGTGGACTACGGGATGAAAAGTCACAGGAAGCGGCAATTCGACACCCAAATCTCTCCACTCCAGGACTCATGGTGTAGGGAGTTACTGGTACGACGACAGGATGATTTGGAAACTGTTGTAGGGAGACTGAGTGAATGTCCACTAGTATGTGGCAAGAATAATAATCCCTATAGTTCCTTAATGGCTGGCTCTGAGCACTATGGGACTTAACTTCTAAGGTTATCAGTCTCATAGAACTTAGAACTACGTAAACCTAACTAACCTAAGGACATCACACACATCCATGCCCGAGGCAGGATTCGAACCTGCGACCGTGGCGTTCGCGTGGTTCCAGACTGTAGCGCCTAACCGCTGGGCCACTCCGGCCGGCAGTTCCTTAATGACCAGGTTACCAAATGGCATGTAAAAGCATGAAAGTAAAAGATATCACACTGCAGTTCAGAACAAAAACACCTTTAGGAATGTGCAGATCCTGATTTTTACACATAGAACATGCCAGAGATACAACAGGAAGACGTACACGTTCATACCCAACAATCTTCATAAGGTGACACACTATGTGTTTTAGGCATGGCAGGGAATTCCTGAATATGCGATTCAGAGACTTTTTGAGTTTGTGCTACAACAAAGGTGCACACTTAACCCGTGGGATCACGCCTCATATTGATGCTGGTGATTGACGTCAGTTCCGAGTGGAAGTTTAATGATGTAATATCAATTATGTGATGTGATGTGATGTTTGTGTGTGTGTATGTGTGTGTGTGTTTATGTGTATCTGTGTGTGTCTGTGTGTGTGTGCACGCGCGTATGCAGAGGGAAAGTTAGCGCTTTAGTGAAACAAGGAGTAAGAAAACTGAATTACCTGTTGGTATTGTGGTACTGGATAGGTTTAAGCTTCCTCCACTACAGTAATGTATTCAATTCAGACAACTGGAATATCACTGAATAACAAAGTATCGTTACACCCGGAAATGGACGACAACAAACCAATATTGGTCATAAAATACGCGTAATTGCTTACTACATTGGTTGTAGAGAATGCACCCGTTATCTAGGAAAACATGTTACACCGCTTACTCGTCAAGCTGCGTAGATAGCGCCTACCTCGCTCGCCCCCTTGCTGATGGCACCCGCCATGAAGAAGTTCGCCCATGTCCTTTTCAGACCATGGCACGTACATTGGCGACGTCACTCTCTCCCGTTAGCGTGTGTCGCATAGTCGCGGTCTGTGGAAATTCGTTGTTGCCCACCTGACCTTCCTGGATGGTCGCTGTATCGTCGAGGACGCGCGGGCACGATGCTGGAGTCGTCGTCGCGATGCCTAGGACTCCGCCTTATCTTGGTAGCTCTCATGTGCAAAGGCGACCAACCGTAAAACATTGATGAGCTATGGTAAGGAAGTTAAGGCATGGTGTACAAATACTTTGCATTTCTATTACTCCAGTCTTCGTGACTGGGCGAGGATGTTTCTTTCGCCAGTCCACAGACAGTGGCACACTGGACGATGGAGCAGATCTCCTTGCTCATGTGCCGTTAAGTGGTCGGAACTGTGGTCCGACCTCAAACCTCTAATCGCGTATCTGAAGAACAATCGTCGATGTACCACCTCCTCCAGGAAAGACAATGCTGATGCAGGGCGCTGATCCACGTCCTCTCTGATGCGGAAGACCACTGGCATTAAACCCGTCATACCATCGCTCGTCCTCTCCACAATCATTTCGCTGTACTGTATGCATCTGAACTGCACCACAGAGGTCGCGCGACTTACTACGAGCGCTCTTCCGGTGGAGGTAGCACATGCGCTGTGGGAAGACGTGATCGCACATGAAGTACTCTATGCTATCGAGGCGCAATCTGATGACAGATACCCTGCGCCCGTTGATACTCCAATCGAATTTTACAAAAGTTTTAACTCTTTGTTAGCTTCCACATGGACAACTATCGCACAAGAGTTGATGTCCCTGATGACAGTGGCCCTTAACGCCATTCACAAACTACACGGGCGATCGAGGGTCCCCGATTATCGACCAGTCACGTTGTTCAACAGCGATATGAAAATATTTATGCTGCTGCTGCCATCGAGACTTATGGAGGTAGCACGTTACCTCACATCTTACGACTAGACTTCCCTAGGAGGCGACAACAATATCCGTAGGGCCCTTTGCTGTTTCCGAGAGATGAAAGCATGAAATTATTGAATAATATTATAATGAAAACTGAGATAAAGATGAACGTTGCGTTCCATTACATTATTTTGGTCCTAATAATGTTTTAAATTCATTGTGTAGGGTTAAGCGAAGTTTATTTTAGACAATATTAATTCGTGACAGTGTAAGTCAAAATATTTATGGTCGTCACCAGTAACTCCCTGGTGCCTTGGCATCGCTAGACTTTAGCCAGGCCTTCGACCGAGCTTATCACTCCTATTGCGGACAGTTCTTCAGCGTATGGGTTCCCCCCGACAGTAATGCCACAATAATTTTGCGCCTTTCGAGCGGGGCGGCTTCCAGAATGACGTACAACGCTCGCCTCACACCGGTCCAGGTCATAGAACGATCTGTGTGGCAAGGCTGCCCCCTTTCCTTGATCTTATATGCTTTCGCTTTGGAACCCCTGATCCAGGGACTGTGCGACGTTCCGAAGGTATGAGGTTGCGCGCCCACCGTCTCTGTTGTATGGCCTATGCAGGGACCTAGTCCACAATCTGCGCAGTGAGGATGAAGTTCGAGCAGCCCTCACATGGTTGGCTACTTACGGCGAAACATCGGGCAGCTCCGTCAACGTGTCCAAATCCAAGGTCTTACTTATTGCTGAGGGCCTACCGGAGAGAAGCATCGCCCCCTTTAGCATCGTCGCCATCGTTCGATGTCTTGGCATTGAATTCACAGCCGATGTCCTTCACTCAGAGGCATTTGCTACATACCATCAGCCCAAGCCCTGCAGAGCATCGACTATGAGCCCTCGACATTATCCAACCTGTGCAATATGTGAAATTATATCATGCCTCCTGTATACCACACGTGGCACATGTACTTCAGATCCCAACTCTCCTGGCCCGACGTCTGTTGATGGCATTGGGCTGTTTCGTCAGCTCAGGGATGTTATTCAAAGTGCAATGTGACACCCTTGGGCTCCCATGGCACCGTGGTGGGGTGGGACTAATACACATTCCGACCAGAGTCACGGCGCTGTACGTCATCTCCCAACTCAAACTCTGGCATCGTTGCCTGCAGAGTCTCACTGGCCTCCTTTCCGAAGACTTTGCGCGGTCGTTTTGTTCGCCCCAGTTTTGTTATCGACCATTCCACCCCCACCCCCCCCCTTTTGTCACATCAGAAAATTTTTTTAGACTCAAGCTATGTCTACCGGTCTTTACCAATTACAAGTTTGTATCAGAAGAAAACAGTGCACAAAGTATTGCAACAGTGCCGCCCGCCCTATCTCACCGAAACTGAATATCCCCAGTATGTGTGGCAGCACATATGGAAGCGGTCCACGTCCGCTTTCTCGAATACGACGTCCAGTCAACGTGGTAGATCACAGTGTATGGCAAACAAGTTAACCGATATCGACTGCTTACCATCCATCTAGCAGACTCGCCCCTCCGCACCCACTGTGGAGTGGAAGACACAGACGACCATCGGGTCCATGCCGGCCGCTGTGGCCGAGTGGTTGTAGGCGCTTCAGTCCGGAACCGCGCATCTGCTACGGTCGCAGGTTCTAATTCTGCATCGGGAATGGATGTGTGTGATGTCCTTGGGTTACTTACGTTTAAGTAGTCTAAGGGACTGACGACATCAGATGTTAAGTCCCATAGTGCTTAGAGCCATCTGAACCATCGTTCCAACGTCCGATGTATGGACGCTTGCGCGGCGTATTTTGTCTTTTATTACACGCCAAACACCCGCACAGATCGACATTCACACATAAAAATGTGTACTGTGAACTGGATCTGCGGCCACGCGATCCGTTTCCTTTTTAATTCTGGCCAAAGTCAGTGCTGCGATACTGGAATTATCTCAACGAACGACGCTGCATCCTAACCCGGAACCCACGCTATCAGCAATACTTCCTCAATTTCTTAAGGAGCACCTTTAATGATCCGTCTCGCCGCTGGTACGTCAAAGCCGTGAGAAGCCGAAAACACATCTGAACCCACCCGAATGTAACTGAAACAACAACGGAATGTACGTCCAATGAGCGAGAAAGCAGGTTTGGATGTACTGGCAAAGACAGGACCTGCTACCCAAGGCGATCAAAAAAGGCAAATTTTGTATGATTTTCATGGCTCCCCTGCGGTTTCCTTCCCTTTATCCTTTCTCGCCCCCTCGTAACTCTAGCTTAGTCGTTCTGGGAGTAGGATTAAATAGGGACCAGGGGCAAAAGTGGTGGTGTCAATTTTCCTTCCTTTTCTGAATCCCTTTTGTACTCCGCAGGCAAGATAACAAAAAAAGTTTTTGTCCAATGTACTTCTTTAGTGGACTAAAGAAAAGGAATAGAGTCTTTGATTAGTAGTCACTACATCCTCGGTCCCGTGTTGAAACCCCAACACGCTTGCCCTTGGGGTTGGAAACCACCCCTAAAAGTGGAAGCATCGGCACCGGGCGGCTTGTGACTTACTACGAACAGTTCAATGATAGGGTTATTCTCATCAGAATCGAAAACAAACCAACACCCAGAACAACAGTTATGTTATACATGAGCCGGCCGGAGTGGCCGCGCGGTTAAAGGCGCTTCAGTCTGGAACCGCACGACCGCTACGGTCGCAGGTTCGAATCCTGCCTCGGGCATGGATGTGTGTGATGTCCTTAGGTTAGTTAGGTTTAAGTAGTTCTAAGTTCTAGGGGACTTATGACCACAGCAGTTGAGTCCCATAGTGCTCAGAGCCATTTTTTTTTGTTATACATGTCGACGTCACAAGAAGAAGATGAAGAGACATTGCGTGCTTATGGAATATAGTCTCAGTTATGTGACTGGATCTGTGATTTCCTGTCAGAGAGGTCACAGTCCGTAGTAATTGACGGGAAGTCACCGAGTAAAACAGAAGTGATTTCTGGCGTTCCCCGAGGTAGTGTTATAGGCTCTTTGCTGTTTCTTATCTACACTCCTGGAAATGGAAAAAAGAACACATTGACACCGGTGTGTCAGACCCGCCATACTTGCTCCGGACACTGCGAGAGGGCTGTACAAGCAATGATCACACGCACGGCACAGCGGACACACCAGGAACCACGGTGTTGGCCGTCGAATGGCGCTAGCTGCGCAGCATTTGTGCACCGCCGCCGTCAGTGTCAGCCAGTTTGCCGTGGCATACGGAGCTCCATCGCAGTCTTTAACACTGGTAGCATGCCGCGACAGCGTGGACGTGAACCGTATGTGCAGTTGACGGACTTTGAGCGAGGGCGTATAGTGGGCATGCTGGAGGCCGGGTGGACGTACCGCCGAATTGCTCAACACGTGGGGCGTGAGGTCTCCACAGTACATCGATGTTGTCGCCAGTGGTCGGCGGAAGGTGCACGTGCCCGTCGACCTGGGACCGGACCGCAGCGACGCACGGATGCACGCCAAGACCGTAGGATCCTACGCAGTGCCGTAGGGGACCGCACCGCCACTTCCCAGCAAATTAGGGACACTGTTGCTCCTGGGGTATCGGCGAGGACCATTCGCAACCGTCTCCATGAAGCTGGGCTACGGTCCCGCACACCGTTAGGCCGTCTTCCGCTCACGCCCCAACATCGTGCAGCCCGCCTCCAGTGGTGTCGCGACAGGCGTGAATGGAGGGACGAATGGAGACGTGTCGTCTTCAGCGATGAGAGTCGCTTCTGCCTTGGTGCCAATGATGGTCGTATGCGTGTTTGGCGCCGTGCAGGTGAGCGCCACAATCAGGACTGCATACGACCGAGGCACACAGAGCCAACACCCGGCATCATGGTGTGGGGAGCGATCTCCTACACTGGCCGTACACCACTGGTGATCGTCGAGGGGACACTGAATAGTGCACGGTACATCCAAACCGTCATCGAACCCATCGTTCTACCATTCCTAGACCGGCAAGGGAACTTGCTGTTCCAACAGGACAATGCACGTCCGCAAGTATCCCGTGCCACCCAACGTGCTCTAGAAGGTGTAAGTCAACTACCCTGGCCAGCAAGATCTCCGGATCTGTCCCCCATTGAGCATGTTTGGGACTGGATGAAGCGTCGTCTCACGCGGTCTGCACGTCCAGCACGAACGCTGGTCCAACTGAGGCGCCAGGTGGAAACGGCATGGCAAGCCGTTCCACAGGACTACATCCAGCATCTCTACGATCGTCTCCATGGGAGAATAGCAGCCTGCATTGCTGCGAAAGGTGGATATACACTGTACTAGTGCCGACATTGTGCATGCTCTGTTGCCTGTGTCTATGTGCCTGTGGTTCTGTCAGTGTGATCATGTGATGTATCTGACCCCAGGAATGTGTCAATAAAGTTTCCCCTTCCTGGGACAATGAATTCACGGTGTTCTTATTTCAATTTCCAGGAGTGTATATAAACGATTTGGGAGACAATCTGAGCTGCCGTCTTAGATTGTTTGCAGATGACGCTGTCGTTTATCGACTAATAAAGTCATCAGAAGATCAAAACAAACTGCAAAACGATTTAGAAGAAATATCGGAATGGTGCGGAAAATGGCAGTTGACCTTAAATAACGAAAAGTGTGAGGTCATCCACATGAGTGCTAAAAGGAACTCGTTAAACTTTGGTTACACTATAAATCAGTCTAATCTAGAAGCCGTAAATTGAGCTAAATACCTAAGTATTACAATTATGAACAACTTAAATTGGAAGGAACACATAGAAAATGTTGTGGGGAAGGCTAACCGAAGGCTGCGTTTTATTGCCAGGACACTTAGAAAATGTAACAGACCTACTACTCTTGTCCGTCCTCTTTTAGAATACTGCTGCGCGGTGTGGTATCCTTACCAGATAGAACTGACGGAGTACATCGAAAAATTTCAAAGAAACGCAACACGTTTTGTATTATCGCGAAATATGGGAGAGAATGTCACAGAAATGATACAGGATTTGGGCTGGACATCATTAAAAGAAAGGCGTTTTTCGTTGCAACGGAATCTTCTCACGAAATTCCAATCTCTAACTTTCTCCTCCGAATGGGAAAATTTTTGTTGACACAGACTTACATAGGGAGGAACGATCACCAAGATAAAATAAGGGAAATCAGACATCGTACGGAAAGATATAGGTGTTCATTCTTTCCGCGCTCTGTACGAGATTGGAATAATAGAGAATTGTGAAGGTGGTTGATGAAACCTCTGCCAGGCACATAAATGTGATTGCAGAGTATCCATGTAGATGTAGATAGAAAAAGTATATACGGATATTGAACGGGTAATTCAGCGCGTACAGGTAGGTGAATATCAAATAGCCACGGGGGATTGGAAAGCTTTTACAGGGGAAGGAGAGAATGTGGGCTTGGTAATCGGAATGAGGGAGGAGAAAGACTAATTGAGTTCTGAATAAATTTCAGAAATTAGTAGAGAATACTCTGCTCAAGAATCGCAAGCGGAGGAGGCTTACTTAGAAAAGACCTGGAGATAAGGGAAGATTCCAGCTAGATTACATCATGGTCAGGCATAGATTACGTGATCAGATATCGGACTGTAAGGCGTACGCAGAGGCAGATATTGGCTCAGATCGCGAAACACTAGTGATGAAGACTAGGATGAAGCATAAGAGACCAGTCAGGAAAAGAATAGGATACGGAAGCACGAATGAATAAAGAGATACACTTCAAGTTTCCTGAGGCTGTTAATACTGTGACAATGAATAGCTCAGTAGGCAGTTGAAGAGGAATGGACATCCCTAAAAAGATTATTACAGAAGTTGTAAAGAAAACCATAGGTACTAGGAACGTAACTGCGGAGAAACCATGGATAACAGAGGAAATACTTCTGTTGATAGACGAAAGAAGGAAGCACAAAAAAGTTCAGGGTGATTCGCGAAGACAGAAATACAATCACTTAGGAATGAAATACATCATTGCAAGGAAGCTAAGGCGAAACGGTTGCATGAAAAATATGAAGAAACAAAGAAACAAATGATTGTTGGAAGGACTGGTGCAGCGTACATGAAAGTAAAAACAACCTTCAGTGAATTTAAAAGTAAGTGCGGTAACATTAAGAGTGCAATGAGAATTCCTTTGTTAAATGCAGAGGAGAGAGCGAATAAGTGAAAGGAGTACATTTAAGACCGATATAATAGGGAGTACTTGTCGACATGGCAGAAGAAGAAACAGGAGATGAAAGAGAAGAGATAGGGGAACTAGTATTACAATCAGAGTTTAAAACAGCTTTGGAAGACAAGCTCAAATAAGGCATCGGAATTTCTAAAAGCATTCAGAGAAGTGGCAAGAAAAAGAGTATTCGTATTTGTGTACAGAATGTGTGAGACTGACGGTATACTATCAGACTTCCGGAAAAACATCATCGCCGGCTGGGGTGGCCGAGCGGTTCTAGGCGCTACAGTCTGGAACCGCGCGACCGCTACGGTCGCAGGTTCGAATCCTGCCTCGGGCATGGATGTTTGTGATGTCCTTAGGTTAGTTAGGTTTAAGTAGTTCTAAGTTCTATGGGACTGATGACCTCAGAAGTTAAGTCCCATAGTGCTCAGAGCCATTTTTTTTTAACATCATCCAAACATTTTCGAATATTGCAAGAGCTGACAAGTGCAAGAACTATCGCAAAATCAACTTAGCAGCTCATGCATAAAATTTGCTTACAAGAATAATATGCAGAAGAATGGAAAATAAAATTGACGATATGTTACATGACGATCAGTTTGGCTTTAGGAAAGGGAAAGGCACCAGAGAGGCAGTTCTGACGTTGAGTTAAATAACTGAAGAAAGACTGAAGAAAAATCAAAATACGTTCATGGAATTCGTCGACTGGAAAAAGCGTTCGACGATGTTGAGTGGTGCAAGATGTTCGAAATTATGAGGGAAAAATGGTTCAAATGGCTCTGAGCACTATGGGACTCAACTGCTGAGGTCATTAGTCCCCTAGAACTTAGAACTACTTAAACCTAACTAACCTAAGGACATCACAAACATCCATGCCCGAAGCAGGATTCGAACCTACGACCGTAGCGGTCTTGCGGTTCCAGACTGCAGCGCCTTTAACCGCACGGCCACTTCGGCCGGCTATGAGGGAAAAAGGGATACACTATAGGGAAAGACGGGTGCAGCAGAACCAAGAGAGAACAGTAAGAGTGGAATGCCAAGTACGAAATGCTCTGATTATAAGGGATGGAAGACACGGACGTAGTGCTTCGCCCATACTGTTCAATCTACGCATTGAAAAAGCAAAGAATGGTTGAAGAGTGAGTTTATGTTCAGGGTGAAAGGATATGAGTGATTAGACTTGCTGTGGACACTGAATCCTCAGTGAAAGAGAAGAAAGTTTACAGGATATGTTGCATAAACTGAACAGTCTAACAACTACAGAACACGGACTGAGAGTCAATCGAAGAAAGACGAATGTAATGAGAAGTAGCAGAAATGACAAAAGCAAGTAACTTAACATTAAAATTGGTGATTATGAAGTCGTTAAATTTACCTAGGTAGCAAAATAATCCGTGACGGACGGAGCAATGAGGATGTAAAGAGCAGACTAGCACATACAGAAAGAGTACTCCTAGCCAAGAGAAGTCTGCTATTATCAAACATAGGCCTTAATCTGAGGAAGAAATTTCTGAGAATGTACGTTTGGACCACAGAACTGTATGGTAGTGAAACATAGACTGTGGGGAAATCGGAACGGAAGAGAATCTAAACGTTTGAGATGTGGTGCTACAGAAGAACGTTGAAATTATGTGGTCTGAAAAGCTAATGAATGAGGAGGTTCTACGCAAAATCAGCGGGCAAGGACTATATGGAAAACACTGAAAAGAAGAACGGACAGGATGGTAGGACATGTGTTAAGACATTAGGGAATAACTTCCATGGTACTAGAGGGAGCTGTAGAGAGTAAAAACATAGAGGGAGACAGAGATTGGAATACATCCAATAATTAATTGAGGACGTCGAAAAAAGACATTGTATGCTTCTTCGACCTGGACATGAGCTTGTCGTTTTTTCAGAAAACTTCCTGTGATCCACCCTTTCGTTCCAATGAGGTCCACAGACTTCCGAAAATAGTCCAATAAATAAAAAAATTGTCATTTAAACAGCAGCCAATAGTTTCATCAGTGAACAGTATCCTTTACTGAAGATGAGTAATTCAGTTCGGGTAATTAGTAGAAGTACTTTCAAGAAGGCCTCGAGTGCAAGGTAATGAAGTAGAAGAACCTCCTTATGAGGTGCTCATTACCGGTCCGCATATGTTCTTTGACATCTTAGTCTTCCAGATTTAGAACTAACGGAAGAAGGAAATAAAAACATTACCCTATTAATTTCCATACATATATTAATTAAGAATAGGACTGTACAAAGATGAACAAGACTTTTCCTTTGGGTACCACACGAAGTTGCATGATTTAAATATGAGAGTCAAGGAAAATGGCTCCTTTCAAATGTGTGTAACAGAACGTTTTAATTTAGTATAATGACGACTTAGCTTGCGTGTCTACAGATAATAAGGACGGGCGATCAGAAACGGAGCTCGGACTCCAGAAGAAGTTTTGTTGCGTAGGGTAGCGGCGTGCACTGTGTCCGAATTGGGAGAAATAACGGCAGAGAACGTTCTGTCGAGTGTTTAAAACTTATAAGAAATAGTGCCGTTTCATGATTGGTTCAAATAATCAAAATTAACAACAATTCTGTAATTTTGGGAAGTGTTACCATTTTAACAGGTTTTCAGATAGGTGAATGTTTCATAATATTTAGGAACGAAAAGGCCCTTACACCAGTGATTCCGGACACATCTTACTTCAATTACACTACCCATTCTTTTTTAGTAATATCAGTAAGCAGTAATATGACAATGAGAAACAAGAAAATGGGGGATTTATAATATGGCTCAATCACCGAACAATGCGAGACCTTCATGTATTTGCACAACTGGTTTAGTCTCTTTTTCTATTTCGGAATTGGGGACTTACAAGGTGTACTTTTAATGGGAATGAAAGTTATTTTGCTGGATAAAGTTTTTTCCGTTTTCAAGCCGTGTCAGTTCGAATAAAATACTTGAGGGGAAGGAATCCCTGACTGCAGGGGCTGGTTTTCTTTTTCTTTATTGTTATTTCATCCCTCCCTCGCCCCATATGGGCGGGGCTGGGTGCGGTGGTCTGTCAGCAGTACAGTCACCCACTCTTCAGCCAACTAAGTAAGATGGAAGAATAATAACCAAAAGGGTGAGATGTTTACAATGAATTCAAAACTTTGTAAAAGTGAAGATCAAATGTACGATCGTTAGATATATGAGACATAACTTTCTTTGCTTTAAGTTGAATACAGTTGTAATTAAAGATAAAAATCATAAACACAGTAATATTACATTTAAAAACATTTTGGAAAGCCCTGACGCATAACACTGATGTTGAAAAGAACCAATTCACTGGCACTAAAGCTGCAAGAATCTTCTCTGGGGTAGGTAGCCTGTTGAAGGAGATGAAAGGTTGGTCGTTGAGGAGGGTAGGAAGAAGATGGAAGTGGATTGAGGCCTGAGAGGGATTTATTGTGCGGGTAGGACTGGCTGTTGAGATACAAGAGGGCTTGGAGTGGAGGATTATTAGTGACCTTAAAATTTGGCACGAGAAAGGGGCTAGCGAAAGGATGGAAAGGAAGAAAAGGGGTTGGGGAGATATGAGTGAGGAGGGAGAGGGACCTCTGACGAGGTGGAATGACTGGGGTGGGTTTAAAGTTGATAGGAGGTTTAAATGTTGTGATGAAGTTCACGACCTGGAAGAGGAAGACAATAAAGTCCCTTTGGGAAAGTATTTGGAGGGTGTGTAGGTGTAAGGTTGGTCAGATTTGTTGGTAGAGGCTCCGCAGTGTACTAGGACTGGATAGAAGAGGAGAAACTATAGGACTGATGTGGTCGACTTTGTGGATGGTGTATGTTGTTTGGAGGTGTTCTGCGTGAGTGAGGACGTATGGAAATTTTGTGAACTGGCAAGGCAATGCGGTTGGTGGAGTGCGTGGGATTCAGGGATCTGCAGGGACTTATAGAACTTAGTGGGAGAGGATATCCATGAAAATTGGCCTTGCAAAGAATGGCTCAGATGAAGGTTTTGTAAGTGTGGAACACAGTGGAGGAGTGCAGTCATCACGTTCGTCCAGTTAGTAGCCTCAGTCTATGGTGGGCTCTCTCTTGGATGGTTAGGAGATTATGATTCAATGTTATCTGCTGATTAATGGTTAGTGCAATATATTTTAGTCTGTTAATTTCATGGAAAGAATGGTCATAAATGATGAGGTAGCAGTCAAGGACATAGGAGGTGCAGGTGTTGTGTCCTGTAATTAATGCCTGAATGCCTGTGTTTTGGAAGGACTGATCTTCAGGAGTCATTGGTTACACCAGGAGATAAACTGATTTGGGTGGATTTGGAGGGACTGTTAGGATTTCTGAAGTTTAAATGTCAAAGAAAGTGATGTCATGAACATACTGAAGGAGGTGAATTAGTGGAGGTGGTTTGGGCATATCACTAGTGCAAAAGAGATATAAAAAAGAGGAGAGAGGACAGAACATTAGGGCACTCCTGCAATGGGATAGAAGGTACAAGAATTGGTGTTGTTAATATTGAGAAGGGATGGGTGTCTAGAGAGGAAGGATGCAATCAGGCAAACAGAATTAATTGGAAGAGCATAGGTCTGGAGTTTGAAGGTCATAGGCTTTCTCCATGTTGAAGTATTGAGCTGCTAGGATAGAAGATGGGTGAGGTGCAGGACCTGATCATCAGAGCAGAGAGTGGGACAGAGGGAGGAGGTTGTATTGGTTCAGATGTTGGTGGACATGTCAGGAGAGGATGGATTCAAAGACTTTGCTAAAAACCGTAGTTGTGCTGATTCAGGTGTTGATGCAGACATCAGGAGAGGATGGTTTCAGACATTGCTAAACATGAGATGAGGCATTTGGGGCAGCAGGAGAAGTATCAGTATTTGGTTTATGTGGTTTGAGGAAAGTATAATTTTGGAGATTTTCACAGCTCAGGTTAGTAACTGGTGGAGAGGATGGTGGTATAAGGGATTGCAGTGTGACTGGAAAGGAAAGGGAGCATTCTTTAAGTTGCTGATAGGTGATGCAGTTATCATAAGAGGATGTGTGCCATTTTCTGTGCAGTACTTGTTTTATGTCATGTGCTGTTATTGTGCTGTTTAGTTCTGCTTGTGGTATGTTGTTCAAGTACTAGAAGTTGGGTGCCAGGGATGGGACAGTGGTATTTGTGTGTTCATTGATGCTAGGGAAGAGGTAATAATGGAAGTGGGGATTCTCAGGGATTATGATGTCAGAGAGATAGGATGCAAAGTGGTCAGCTTTGCTCTGGTTCTCAGATAAGGGATGGTAATTGTAGAGGAGTTGGTGGTGAGGGATGGAATATTTGCCAGTGTGTGAAAAGGAAGGATTTCCAATACTTGGAAGAGTTAAAAGGGTGTGTAGAGTTAAGTATGGTGGATGCCTGGTGCTAGTCCTGGCATTTTTTACTCTTGAGTAAATTTTGGATTGGTCTCTCTATTTGACAGTGGTGTGTGGGTCCTTCTTGGTCATGATTACTTAGGAAGACATGTATAAGTGACAGGATTCTTGGAGTATTAGGTCTTTGGAGGGAGATGGGGAGGATGGGGATGTATGGCTTTGGTAGCGATGTCGAAGAATATAGTGTTCCACAAGGTCTGCTGCAGGAACAATGTGGACATTGTCAGTTTGCTGGAAGATATGGGTGTGACTTCCAGTCTTCATATGTATGAATTCCTGTTGTGCATTCCAGTTGGTGCAGGAGTAGTTTTGGACAGTTTTAGGATAGAGACTGGGATGGGGTGTACTAGAATAGAGCAGTGTGTAGCAGAGGGCGAGGTGGACAGGTAGGGGTCATTTCCAATCAGATCGAGGACTTTTGCAATGAAGTGCCCAAGGAGTTTGGGAGACACTAGAATGATAACTGTGGTGGTATTGCTTTCAGCATAGGTGTGATATGGAAAGGGGACAATGTCACATAGAGGGGTCATTTAACTGATGACACAATTGGAATTTTGCATGTCCTACTATGGATGTTGAGATCAGCAGCGATAGTATTGGTGGAAAATGTATGGTTGGTGTCAATGAGGCAATCATAGGGGTATGGATGATGAGGTCAGATGTTGACAGCAGTACAGATGACAGTCAGGATTAAGAAGAGGTGTTTGGTGGGATTATTAATATTTGTGGGTGAATGGGAATGTTTTTATGGTGGCCAATTGCAGCTCCACCTCTTGCAAGGGGAAGGGAATTACTGGTGTGATGGTGGATACAGGGAGAGGTTCAGATGGTGTGATAGGGTTAGAGGAACTTTTCATTAAGGATGCAGGCATCGAAATTTTATTAGGAGAGGTTATGAATTAAAAAGGGGCTTGTTGGTGGGTAAGGAGCAGATGTTGTTGAATAGGGTGCTGTATTGGTATCACGCCATGACCAGCGCCCAGGGAAAAGATTGTGGAAGAGAAGGTGGATAGGTTTAAGCAAGGGTGTCGAGTCAGGTGAAGGTAAAGAGGACTTGGTTTCAGGAGTAGGTGGCTTGAATATTGATATGGAAAATGGAAAGGAAATTTGCTGTGGGATATGCGATCATTGGAAGTGGCAGATATTGTCTAGGAGGATGGTGAGGAATCTGATGTAAGCCGGCCGAAGTGGCCGTGCGGTTAAAGGCGCTGCAGTCTAGAACCGCAAGACCGCTACGGTCGCAGGTTCGAATCCTGCCTCGGGCATGGATGTTTGTGATGTCCTCAGGTTAGTTAGGTTTAACTAGTTCTAAGTTCTAGGGGACTAATGACCTCAGCAGTTGAGTCCCATAGTGCTCAGAGCCATTTGAACCATTTTTTGAATCTGATGTATCCAGCAATTGGATTTTGGTGGAACGAGTTATTGGGATGAATAGGATGATCAACAAGACAGACAGGTACCGTTAATTCTGATTTGACAGATAGGTTTAGCTTTGCACTTTTTGCAATAAGCATCTTGCCACAGTTCATGTTGGAGGTTCGAGTCCTCCCTCGGGCATGGGTGTGTGTTATCCTTAGCGTAAGTGAGCTTAAGTTAGATTGAGTAGTGTGCAGGCCTAGGGGCCGATGACCTAAGTAGTTTGGTCCCACAGGAACTTAACACAAAAAAGGTGCAGCAGGCAGTTTGGCCTTCATTGCAGGTGTTGCAGTTGGCAGGAGAGGTAAGGTTGGGATATTGTTTGAGGAAGCTTGAGTCCTTACAGTGACAGGGGGGGAGGGAGGATTTTTACAGTCAGAAGTGAGGTGGTCATAGTAAATGAGGCATTTTTTTGGCAATAGTAGAACTGTGGGAGAAAGCTGGACGTTTCAACTTCATGCCAGCAGTTGTATACCAGGGCTCCCTCCTTAAGGAGGTGATCATATCTGCGGGCAGACTCTGTTAAGACCTGCATGAAGAAGGTGGGAGCTGAGTCATTGTAGATACAACGGGCTGTGCAGATTTCTAAAGCTGGGTTGGAACTAAGTCTGGAGACGACCTCCTCTGCCGTCAGCTTAGGGCCAATCTTCGTTATTATGACACTAGATGGGATGGCGAGGAGGCTTGGGTCATTTGGATACAGAGATGGTATTGAGGGGAGTAAGGGAGGTATGCAGGCCAAATGTAGTACATGGCATTTTGTGGAGGACAGAATCTTTGTGGGGATGATTTGAGTGATGCGAATGTGTGGAACGTATTTTCTTATTTTTATATTGAGGAATACGGAATTTATGAATTTGGCATCAGGGAATGAGAGAATGAAAGTGAAAACATCTGGTGGAGAAGGTGTAGGTTGGGGGTGGGGGAGAGGAAGTGTTGTCTGTGTTGGGTAGCATCAGTAGCTGTTTGTGGTTTCTGGGTCATGGTGCTGGTAGTAGGGTCTACGTTAAGAGACTTCTGTCGTTATTTGTTGAGTGTGGGATGGGGAGGGAGTTGTTGGAATTGGAGATGCTGGGATATGGTATGGTGCAGGTCAACACAGTAGGCTTGAGTAAGTTCCATTACATGGTGACTGTAATGTGTTTTGTGGCAGTCAGATGGTAACTCGATGAGTTGTTATTTTGGCTGGAGTTGCAGGTGACGTGGTTGGTGTGGGAAAACTTGGAAATGGGGGATAATCAAAGGAAGTAGTAGAAGATGTGGAAGAAGTTATGAGAAGCATAGAATTTCCAAAGGGAGCGACTGACAATGGGAATGAGACTGTTGGCAGGGGAGGGTGGACATAGGCCCAGAGGAAGTGCTCCACGTAGTGACAGTGGGAGCAGAGGAGGGGGCGGTGTAAATGACACAGGTACCTGACGTATCCATTATGGGTTAAAAGAAACAGTGCACATAAGGTCGATGATAATTACCGGCGGCGTAGCGTCGCCAGAAGAATTGGGGATGACGGCAGCGACATTCCGTGTGACATGATGACAGCAGATGAGGATGGCGGCGACAGCGACGAAGGCGGAGGTGGTGAGTGGACTGCGGCGGTGACTGTGGCGGTGATGACGACGAAACTGACAGCAATGAAGAGGAGGCGGGGAGACGACTGCAGAGGTGGCTGCTGTGATGTCGTCGAAGTGACGGTGGGCAGCAACGGCGACGGAAGCCCGACAAATAAAAGGTTGATACCCAAGAAGATGATGATGAACTCACACAGAAAAAAATCCCGACAATGCAAGGAACTACACAGACGAAAAGATGCGGACGAAAAGCATAGGGAAGGGTGCCCACTGCCAGTCTGTGTGAAACAGAAGTAGCAACAAACGAACGAGCGCTAGAGACGTTTAGTCGATTGGTGCTGATGTGAAGACCGGGGCTGATGCGGTTTACCGTTTCTATAGGCAAGACGCTAGCCCTAGAACACATGCTCACCCCTTCATTGAATTTGCTAAGGCTCCATCTAGATATAACCGGCATCAATGAAGTGAACTGGAACGAAGAGAAGGAAATTTCGTCAGATGAGTGTAGGGTAATATCAGCAGTAGCGGAAAATGGTGTAACGGGAGTAGGTTTCGTTAGGAATAGGACGATAGGGCTGATAGTGACTTACTTTGATCAGTTCAGTGATAGGGTGTTCTCATCAGAATCGACAGCAAGCCAACACTGACAACGATGGTATACCTGCCGACGTCGCAAGTTTGAACATGAACAGATAGAAAAAGAATATGAGGATATCGAACAGATAACTCAGTAAGTAAACGGAGATTGGAATAAGTGGAGGAAACGCTTAGGGGAGAGTATGGGCTTGGTACTAGGAATGAGAGAGGGGAATAACTGATTGAGTTCTGCAATAAATTTCAGTCAATAATGGCGAATACTTTGTTTAAGAATCGCTAAAGGAGGAGGTATAAAGACCAATAGAAAACAGCTATTTCAACCAATGACAGATAATAAAGGAAACACCAATAAAGCATACCTTCCACCCCTCCTCCTCCTCCTTTTACAGCCAATCAAGTAACGACACGGTTTTCTCGTGCAGCTATTTAAGGAACCAAGTGTGTTCATTTAGCAGTTAACGTAAGGCCCTGATGAAGGCTAGCTGCAACGCTGGCCGAAACGTTGGCGCATTTTAAACTATGACGATGCGGTCTGATACCCTGAAGAGTTTTATTGAAGGAGGAGGTATACTTGGAAAAGACCAAGAGTTACGGGAACATTTCAGTTATTAAGTCATGGTCAGGCAGAGACTCCGAAATCAGATACTGGATTCTAAAGCGTATGCAGGAACAGATGGTTACTCGGATCACAATTTATTGGTGATGAAGAATAGGTTGAAAGAAATGGGATACGGAAGTACCAAGGAATAAAGAAATATACTTGAAGTTCTCTGAGGCTATAGATATTGAGGTAAGATGTAAACATTCCAGTTGCAGAGGAAGTAACATCACTAAAACGGGTAATCACAGATGCTGGAAAGAAAAACGTAGGTACAGAGAAGGAAACTGCAAAGAAACCGTGGGTAAAAGAAGAAATACTTCAGCTGATCGATGAAGAAAGTAAGTATAACAATGTTCAGGGAAGTCCAGAAAAAAGGAATAAAGTCACTTAAGAATGAAATAAATGGGAAATGCAGGGAAGATAATACGAAATGGCTGCATGAAAAATGTGAAGAAATGGAAAAAGAAATGATTGTCAGAAAGGCTGACTCAGTACAAAGAAAAGTCTAAACAACCTTCGGTGAAATGAAAATGTAAGAGTGGTAACATTAAGAGTGCAACGGAATTTCACTGTTAAAGGTAGAGGAGAGAGCGGAGAGGTGGAAAGAATATGCTGAATATGAGGGGAAGATTTGTCAGATGTGATAGAAGATGAAACGGAGTCGATATAGAAGAGGTTGGGAATCGAGTATCAGAATCAGAGATTAAAAGAGGTTTGGAAAACTTAAGATCGCATAGAACAGAAGGGACTGATAACATTCCTTCAGAATTTCTGAAATCATTTGGGAAGTGTTAAGAAACCGTCTATTCAAGTTTGTGTGTAGAATGTAAATTCGAAATTATGAGGAAAACTGGGATAAACTATAGGTAAAGATGGGTTGTATACAGTACATAGAGGAAACTGTTTGCTTTAGGACGTTCAAACTGCGTAGTTGGCCGCTTGGCATGATGGGAATTAGTAGTATGGTTTGGTTTAGCGACGAAGCCCACTTTCATTTGGATGGGTTCGTCAATTAGCAAAATTGGCGCATTTGGGGGACAGAGAATCTGCACTTCGCGGTCGAGAAGTTTCCTCACCCTCAGCGGGTGACTGGGTGGTGCGCAGTGTCGAGTCGCGGAATCATCGGTGCGATGCCCTTTGATGGCACGGTGACTACCGAACGTTATGTGAAGGTTTTGGAAGATGATCTCATCCCCATTATCCAAAGTGACCCTGATGGCGACAGGATGTGGTTCATGCAAGATGGAGCTCGACCCCATCGAAGCAGGAGAGTGATGTCCTGGAGGAGCATATTCTGGCACTGTGGTACCCAGAGGCAACATATGCGACTTCCTTTTTTGGGACTGTATCAAAGGCAAGGTGTACAACAATAACCCCAAAACCATTTCTGAGCTGAAAACAGCCATTCAGATGGTCATCGACAGCATCGATGTTCCGACTCTTCAGCGGGTCTTGCAGAATTTCGCTATTCGTCTGCGCCACATCATCACCAATGATGGCAGGCATATCGAACATGTCATACCCTAAATACGAATATCTTCAGTGACGTTTATATGTTGGATAAAGTGTGAGCATGCCGTAGTTTAAACTAATTTACGTTTTTTTCATATAGTTCAATAACTGTAGCTCTGTATTTCGCAGCCCGCATCTCGTGGTCGTGCGGTAGCGTTCTCGCTTCCCACGCCCGGGTTCCCGGGTTCGATTCCCGGCGGGGTCAGGGATTTTCTCTGCCTCGTGATGGCTGGGTGTTGTGTGCTGTCCTTAGGTTAGTTAGGTTTAAGTAGTTCTAAGTTCTAGGGGACTTATGACCACAGCAGTTGAGCCCCATAGTGCTCAGAGCCATTTTTTTTTTTTGTATTTCGCAGACATACGCCATGAATATATCTATGGAAATACATCGTTATAAGACATACAGTTCGAGAGACTGACGTCATAAATGCGTGAAAAATGCCACATCATGGGTGAAGTTTTAATAAATTTATCCTTTACTGGTATGACACACCTACAGCCGAGTTAAAGGCAATTCCTGACATCTGGCAGAACTTTTAACAGCTTTCAACTGCAATGTGTAAACTGTTGTAAGCAGAAACAGTAGCCACCTGTAGCTATGAAGTGGCGTTGTCGTAGAGACGTTTACACAATTGCGTATAGACAAGCGAAGCAGCTGCGTCCAGAGTACAGAAACTATCTATGATCGTGTGTTTTTTTATATGGTATTTCAGTCTTTGATCGCTATTTTTATTTTCAATGACCGGTTTCAGGCTAACTGCCCATTTTCAGATCTTATATTGCAATTACAGAGTAACTATCGGTTCGCTGTCATAACTGAGTTATGACAGCGAACCGATAGTTCTGTACTGACAAGTTACTCTGTAACTGCAATATATGATCTGAAGATGAGCAGCTAGCCTGAAACCGGTCGTTGAAAATAAAAAATAGCGATCAATGACTGAAATGCCATATTTTTTATCTAATGAACGATCGCGGAAATCCCATTAAGACAATCGTGTCTAGTTTTGATTTTTTTAAATTTAGGTACTGTACTTATACATCTATACATTATGCGTATTTCTTTACAAGACTCTTTCGTAATTTGAGAAGTGTTTTCACGAGTACACGGAAATGCAATTCTTTATACTTCACTACAAACAGTTAATTTTTTGTTTTCTTTTCTAATTGAAAACTGGCAAAATGAATACCTAGGTAACGTAAGGTTTGTCAGCTACTATATTTATGTATAATCAATTTACAATTGCAAACACTGCTAGCAAAATGTGCGAACGGTAGTAGGAATGTATGAGATAATATTCAGTCTTAAGTAAAAGTTATCAGTGGTTAAAAGCAATATTCATTTAAATGGAACCGTATACTTTGTCTGCGTCGTCTGACCGAAATATAGTTCGTAGAGAAAACAGCAGGCTGCTGGGGTTTACAAATTGTACTAACTTTTTAAAAAATCCTCAGACATTGAGAGAACAGGGCAAGTACGTGAAACACTGGTATTCAGTTACAGTGGAATGAATTTCTTAATTTCGCAGAAACTAAGTAGTGAATGATCTGTAATTACGTAATAGTAGACTTTGAAGCAGTTCGATTATGTTCACAAAATTTTCTTTTTGTTTCTTACACTTTACATCTGCTCTAAAATCCCGTTCTATTTCAAAATGCACTTGTACGAAAAAATATTAGTGTTCTAACGTTCATGTGAGCACAACGTCTGAGGTTTTTCATTTATGCGACATGAATACGTGTATTTGATCCAACGAGAAGAAGGAAGTTGAAATAAATGTTTCTTTTGTTTTCTGTACGCAGTCTGCACAGAGGTCAGACTAATTATAAAACAGTGTGTTCGTCTAACTTCAGCCATATTTTGGCCGAGGGCAGAGAAAGACCGTTACACGACCGACTTTCCAGTCTCATTTTGATTGCTTGGCAGATTCGTAAGTTTTATAGACATAGCTGATAATTGTGAAGTACAGAAGAAATGAAATGAATGGCTAGACGAGAAGCCGTAACCAGAACAATAGAAGTTATTATACAAGCGTTTCCGAATGGTTGGTTGAGCGCTGCTTTGCTTTCCGGAGAAAAACAATGAGGAAGCAATTTAAAGCTACATTCCACAACAGACGGCTGACTTTCCCCGCTCAATGACTGAGTTCGATTTTCGACACCCTTTAGAGAATGAAAAAGGCAACAAAGAGAAATTAGTTTCTGCGAAGGGTATTGATGGTGAAGGGCTCGCCTGGCCGAAAGAGCGCCTCATTTTGTTCCACCCAAAAGTGAGAGTGGCTGGGAACGGCTTACAATCTGTCTCTGAAAGAAAGACACAGCCAAGTTAATACTTGCGCCAGCTTTTTTTTGCCGCAGTCTTTCACGTTTCTAGTTTCCGCAAACAACGTCGTTCAGACCATCTAATGGCAACGGTAGTGGCAGTAGCTGCGGGGTGACGTGAGAGTTACGCTTGCCGTATCACAAAGTTGCATCCACTCACGGAAGCGGTGTCTCGGTCGTGTGCACACTAACAGCTCTACGGTCGGTTTTAGTGAAGTGAATACTTAATATCAATAAGCTACACGACTCTGCCACTTTTTGTTTGGCATTTGTGCGATTTGCTCTCTTATTGATGGATAACGAAAAAAGGGGATGCAGATGAAGCCCCTCCAGTATAACAACGGAGAAAAACCCTTACCAAATATCACAGCAGCAACTAAAGTTCATTATGGATTAAAGCTCTGAGACCTTGTTTCTGGACCCCTGGCAGAACGATTAGGTCTCCTTGAAAATTTGCAATAAGCATTTTTAAGATTTCTGTGAAGAACCTTTCTATGTATGAGGCAGCGATAAACTCTGTAACACATTTTTAAGTTTTGTTTGTGTGTTACGCATTCTTATAGATGATTGTCAATATATTTTGTCTACAAACATTCAACCATTCAAAGCTACGAACGGATCAAAGTTATACGCTGTTCGCTTTAGAATCTAAAAGCACACTCTCCCATCTTCGATACCTCTGTCAGTTTTAGCAATTTCTTTTTTTATGAAGCATTGTCGTGGATGTTATACACTTCGAAGATACTTCGCAACAATGTCAAACCACGTTAAACAAGAAATGAGAGCCTCATGGATTTTACGGAATGCCAGAATCGTTTAACATCCCCCAGAAGGCTTTGACAGCATCATTTTTAAAGCTTCCGATGTATTAGTTACTATAGCTGAACTGAATGAGTATTCTTCTGCCACACGTATTCATGTTACAGTATGAATTCTTTCTTTCAGATGGTTTAGTCCTACAACGGCGTATTTTTTACAGCTTCAAAACCACACCACATAACTACTTTCCATAGTGCAGTGCATCAATTTACTCTTTCACTGTATTTACCCTTCTCGTACGCGTAAATCAGAAGTTACGAAAATGCGGCTTGTTAGTTAACTGTATAGTGGTTGTCTTACTTAATTGGTTCCCTCCTAGTGAAATTTCCCTTTCTTCTTAGTCATTAGCTAGACAGGGTAAGAGGCTACTATTTAAATTAGTAGAGGTATTATAAAACATACCAACACACATTTAATCTGTAATGAAAAGCGGAAAAATACTCTCCTCAGTACACATCGGAGCACTTCAATTGAGTGGTTAATTACTTTGCTAGTAACAGCTCGGTCTAGGAAAACTGAAGGCGGTCGCGTGTATACCGAACGACTTTGGGTCGGTATCGACGGAAGCTGCAGCAAAGACGGTTTCTTGACGGCTTGCTGTCCCCGGTAGCAAGAGATAAGGCACCAAGCCCTGAGTCACGGGCCACTGCATGGCGCTATTGTC
Source organism: Schistocerca nitens (assembly GCF_023898315.1). Lineage (NCBI taxonomy): Eukaryota > Metazoa > Arthropoda > Insecta > Orthoptera > Acrididae > Schistocerca > Schistocerca nitens. The sequence continues at coordinate 336,134,669 of NC_064614.1, read as the reverse complement.
AGACATCGACGCGACGGATGGCGTCGTTGAATTTTGTATGGTCCATTGGCAGAGCGAACCTTGGTGGGGCTGACACTCGAAAGCTATCTCATCGAGTCTCCGATAGCAGGATGTACGCCAGTGATATACGAGGCATGCTGGAAAGTAAGGCCTCCGAATCTTTTATGTGAAAATTCTTAAAGATTTTTAAACAAAACAAATTTTATTAACGTTCTACATCTTTATTTTGTATTTCAGCACATTCATTTATCGACATAGTCACCCCGGTGACGGACACATTTCTTCCAGCGAGAGGTCCGTTTGTTGATACCATCATTGTAGAATGTTTGAATTTATTCACAGATCCACACCTTACCCCTGTTTGCATGGCTTCAGCAATATGAAAGTGAACTCCTCGAAGATGTTCTCTAAGTTTTGGAAAGAACTGAAAATTGGAATGGGGTCAAGCCGGAGCTGTATGGAGTGTGATCGACGACAGTACCTCTAGGGCGCTGGATTGTTGCCGATACTGCAGTGCTTGTATGATGCCTGGCATTGTAATGCCGAGGAAAAGGGTGCTTCGTGCGTGGACGAGCTCTTCTGCGATTAGAAATCCCATTACGGCACACTGTTTCTCACGCACCGACGTAGTTACGTTCCACACCGCCATAGTACGCGCTACGATTCTAAGGCTTCGAGCGGCAGAGGGTTGAAACTTGGATCATCAAAGTGAGAAAGTCGACCGATTAATATGCATGACAAGTAGTATAGCTACTGAGAACAGAATATAAAATTTGGAGGGACTACAAATAAGTAACCACCACCGGATTCCATTTCCTCTGTGTGTCGAGTGATGTGAAGCCAGGGAATAAATGCGTGATAACCACGAACTAAAATGTGACGCTTATATAGAAATTACCATGAGAAGAACGCCTCGGCGACCTACTGTGAAGCTTTGTTTCACAATACCCATACCACATCTGCGCTGGTGTTACCCCGTGAGGTCTGTTCCGAGTGCTGCATTTACCGAACAAGCTAAAAATGTATTTGCCTTAATAGTGTGGGATACGTATAACAGGCGTCAAATAATTTTGTGTATAATCATTAGGCTGAAGTTTTCAGTGCACTGCTAGTATGAATTAAGGCAGTATTCACCTCTCAAGTTCCGCGCTCCCTAGTGTCCTATGCCCAGTGGTAATTTAGTCGCCAAAATTGCAAAGCTTTTAAGAGCAAGTTTAATTTGACAGTTAGCCGAAAATTGTAATTCTGACATAAAGACGCGCAGAAAGAGTGCAACCATACTGAAAATCAATATGAGGGTGGAAAACTGCTAGGATTAGCCGCGCTGTCTGAGGCGCTACAGTCATGGACTGTGAGGATGGTCCCGGCGGAGGTTCGAGTCCTCCCTCGGGCATGGGTGTGTGTGTTTGTCCGTAGGATAATTTAGGTTAAGTAGTGTGTAAGCTTAGGGACTGATGACCTTAGCAGTTAAGTCCCATAAGATTTCACAAACATTTTTTTGAAACCTGCTGAATCGGTCGCTAAATGAAATGACACTAGTTAAATAACCAGTGACTTTTTTGACGCGTTTCCAGAGATACCCATCATCAGATGGTCATGATCTTCTAGGTATTCAGTTGCATAAAGACATGTAACTGAGTCGAGGAGAGTTAGGACAGGCTTTACCATTAGCCTTAGTATCCATAACACTGCACCGCTCCAAGAGAGGGTGTAGCATGATCAAAAAAGAGGTGTTAGCGACAGTGTGGACAGTGAAGCAGTACTGACGTTACGTGTGAGGAACAAAATTATGAAATTCATTGTATGTATTGATCACAAATCCTCGAAATGGTTGGCACATGCAAGCTGTTTGTCGTCCGGATTAAATAAGTTCAAAATTAAATTCATTGTATGTACTGATCACAAACCCTCGAAATGGTTGTCACATGCGTGTTATCCATCGTTCGGATTAATGAAATTCAAAATTAAACTGGCAGAATACGACACTGAAATAATATACAAGAAGGAATCGCAAAACACAGTAGTAGTGGGACTGTCGCACATACCAGGAGACACAGAGTTAGTCATTAGGAATGTGGAAGAGTTCAACAAGGGAGAAGGAGACCACCAGCAGCCAGTGATTAGTAAAGAGGGGAAACGAGCTATTCTGAATCAATTACACCATTCGCCAGTACGTGGAATACGCCGCACCTATAACCATATTAAAAGGTGTAGATCATGGAGAGGTATGACGAAAGACATAGAAGAGTACATATGATGTTGCGAGAGTTCTTAGGAAAACAAGATTACACAGAATAAGACGAAAATGCTCTTAGTAATGACCGTCATACCGAACCAGGTTGATACTTCCTAACGTTTCAGGATGCCCTCACGAAATTCCTTGTAGCACAGTCTGTAGCGCAACAGGATGCTGACACAATAGTGTGAGTCTTAGTACAGAGAATAGTTTGCAACTAGAGAATACCGTCACTGTTATTGGGTGACCAAGCAACAAACTTCTAAAATGACATCCTAAAGAGGATATGTCGTTTACTGAAGATTGAGAAGATCCAGTCTTGTGCATAGCTTCCACAAACTAAGGTAGCATTCAAAGAGTACATCGAATGCTGTCAGAGTATCTACGGCATTACGTGGAAACGAAGCAGGGAAACTGGGATGACTGGTACATTTTGCCCCTTTTGTACATAGCACCACACCATATTCTTCAACTACGTTCATGTTATTCAAATAACTTTTCGAGGGAATATCCAACACTTTCGGAATCATACAGCGGTATCCGACAAACGTGCAATACATCTTCTATGATTATGTAACGGAATTAAAGGAAGGGGTGAGCCAAATGCATCAGATGGCAAAGAGTTTTAGTAAGGAATGTAAGAATAAGAACAATAAAATATGGTCTCATTTAAATCCCCAAGAAATTCAAGGCAGGAAATAAGTTATTAACACAAAAATATTATTACATGACAAAATTGTGAGAAGAGGGTGATCAAAGACGTTAAAAACCCACGGAGAAGAACTTTTCGTGTCATAAGAAATCGTGGACCAAATGTAGTACTCCAATTAACGAGTAACAGATTCACAACAGTACACACGATCGGATAAAGAAGTTAACGTAAGTTTAAAATTGCGAGGTTGTAGTAAAATCGCGTTGATAGGTCCTGAAAAATAAAAGAGAAAGAGTAGGCTACATTGTATCATAACACTTGTTAAAGGGGGACTTAACGCATAGGAATTCTAAAGGTGTAGGTGAGGGTAACACCGTAATCAGTCTTGGGAGACAAGCCGGCCGCCAATCACTTTGCCTCTATTAGCCTAACTCGGACAGCTGTAGCAATACAAGACAGTAAAAGGGCAACCGTTATTTTAAATTTTGGATTTAAGAAATTATTCACGAAAGGGGATAGTACAGACGTTCCGTTGTTTGGCCTTCGCAAAGACTCCCTAATGAAGGACATAGAAGTAAGTATCCCTGGCGGTGAGAAGGAACTGAAAGAGTTGAAACCAAATAAGTCGCCAGATCCGTAGATCCGTATGGAATCCCAATTCGGTTTTACAGAGAGTATTCTTCAGCATCGGCTTCTTACGTAGCTTGTATTTATCGTGATATAATTCTCAGCCCAAAGTCCCCAGCGACTGAAGGAAAGAGCAGGTGACTCCTGTGAATAAGAAGATAAAAGAACGGACCAGCAAAGTTACAGACAAGTATACTTAACATCGATTATCCGCAGAATTATTTATGACATTCTGAGTTCGAATAGAATATACACTCCTGGAAATTGAAATAAGAACACCGTGAATTCATTGTCCCAGGAAGGGGAAACTTTATTGACACATTCCTGGGGTCAGATACATCACATGATCACACTGACAGAACCACAGGCACATAGACACAGGCAACAGAGCATGCACAATGTCGGCACTAGTACAGTGTATATCCACCTTTCGCAGCAATGCAGGCTGCTATTCTCCCATGGAGACGATCGTAGAGATGCTGGATGTAGTCCTGTGGAACGGCTTGGCATGCCATTTCCACCTGGCGCCCCAGCTGGACCAGCGTTCGTGCTGGACGAGCAGACCGCGTGAGACGACGCCTCATCCAGTCCCAAACATGCTCAATGGGGGACAGATCCGGAGATCTTGCTGGCCAGGGTAGTTGACTTACACCTCCTAGAGCACGTTGGGTGGCACGGGATACATGCGGACGTGCATTGTCCTGTTGGAACAGCAAGTTCCCTTGCCGGTCTAGGAATGGTAGATCGATGGGTTCGATGACGGTTTGGATGTACCGTGCACTATTCAGTGTCCCCTCGACGATCACCAGTGGTGTACGGCCAGTGTAGGAGATCGCTCCCCACACCATGATGCCGGGTGTTGGCTCTGTGTGCCTCGGTCGTATGCAGTCCTGATTGTGGCGCTCACCTGCACGGCGCCAAACACGCATACGACCATCATTGGCACCAAGGCAGAAGCGACTCTCATCGCTGAAGACGACACGTCTCCATTCGTCCCTCCATTCACGCCTGTCGCGACACCACTGGAGGCGGGCTGCACGATGTTGGGGCGTGAGCGGAAGACGGCCTAACGGTGTGCGGGACCGTAGCCCAGCTTCATGGAGACGGTTGCGAATGGTCCTCGCCGATACCCCAGGAGCAACAGTGTCCCTAATTTGCTGGGAAGTGGCGGTGCGGTCCCCTACGGCACTGCGTAGGATCCTACGGTCTTGGCGTGCATCCGTGCGTCGCTGCGGTCCGGTCCCAGGTCGACGGGCACGTGCACCTTCCGCCGACCACTGGCGACAACATCGATGTACTGTGGAGACCTCACGCCCCACGTGTTGAGCAATTCGGCGGTACGTCCACCCGGCCTCCCGCATGCCCACTATACGCCCTCGCTCAAAGTCCGTCAACTGCACATACGGTTCACGTCCACGCTGTCGCGGCATGCTACCAGTGTTAAAGACTGCGATGGAGCTCCGTATGCCACGGCAAACTGGCTGACACTGACGGTGGCGGTGCACAAATGCTGCGCAGCTAGCGCCATTCGACGGCCAACACCGCGGTTCCTGGTGTGTCCGCTGTGCCGTGCGTGTGATCATTGCTTGTACAGCCCTCTCGCAGTGTCCGGAGCAAGTATGGTGGGTCTGACACACCGGTGTCAATGTGTTCTTTTTTCCATTTCCAGGAGTGTATTTCCTTGAGGTAGAAAAGTTTCTCTTCACAAATTAGTTAGGATTCAGAAAGCATTCCCCGTACGAAACTCTACATGCCCCTTTCTCACAGGATATCCTGCGAACTGTGGATGAAGAGTAACAGGAAGATTCGGTATTCCTAGATTGCTGGTAAACGTTTGGCGCAATGCTCGACTGCAGACACAAGGTCTGAGCATATGGAAGAGGTTTCCTTCGAACTCCCCTCATTGCCGATACGATATCGGAAGTGACCATATAAAAGCTCTGCTATGTAATCCATTCCGTAATCGCTATCTGTCTCAACTTTCATCGTCGTCCACTCTATAACTGAAACTGCCACAAACATCACACCAAATCACCTCATTCCAGTCTCACTACCTGACCGTTACATTCTCGCTAGTTTCTTCGTAACATATTGTTATTCTAACTGCTCCATGAGTTCCTCGAACATTCCTGGAAATTTGAGATCGATAGCCTCGAAATTTTTGTAGTCATTAGCCTGACACGCTCGGCAGCTGACACGGCCTAGATTAGCAGCCCCGTGTTCCTCGGACATATAAGCTGTCACGCAATGATATTTCGACACCATCGAATAGTATAAATTGGGCTTATAAGGGGTAAGCCTCAGACACGGCTAACTGATTCGACTCATACTTGGGAGGTCGCTTGTGTACAACCTACAATGTAAGTCTCTTAAGATATTTTGACTGAACATCCAACGATTCTTCCGAAAACTACCTGTAAATTTCACGACGCACAATCGACTCAGACTTGACAGAATCGGCAGATAATTTGAAACTGAGCATTTTTCGTCAATATGCACCGAAGTGGCAAAGAAACTGGTATAGGCAAGCATATTCAAATACAGAGAAACGTAAACAGTCAGAATACGGCGCTGCGGTCGTCAGAATACGGCGCTGCGGTCGGCAACGCATATAAGACAAGTGTCTGGCGCAGTCGTTAGATCGGTTACTGCTGCTACAATGGCAGGTTATCAAGATTTAAGTGAGTTTGAACATGGTGTTCAGGCATCACCGAGATATCGATGAAGTGGGGATTTTCCCGTACGAGCATTTCACGAGTGTACCTTGAGTATGAGGAATCCGGTAAAACATCAAATATCCGACATCGATGCGGCCGGAAAAACGGCACCAACTGAAGAGAATCATTCAACGAGACCGAAGTGGAGTCCTTTCGTAAATTCCTGCAGATTTCAATGCTGGCGATCAGCAGGTGTCAAGTGCGAACCATTCGACGAAACATCATCGGTATAGCCCACTATTGCCCCCTTGATGACCGCATGACACACAACGCTTTACGCCTCGCCTGATGACTGGAAATATGTTGCCTGGTCGGACGAGTCTCGTTTCAGATTGTATCGGGCGGACGGGCTTTTACGGATATGAAGAGAACCGCATGAATCCGTGTACCCTGCATGACAGCAGGGGATTGTTCAAGCTGGTGGAGGCTCTGTGATGGTGAGGGGCGTATGCAGTTGGAGTGTTGTGGGACCCCTGATACGTCTAGATACAACTCTCACAGGTGACACGTACGTAAGCATCCTGTCTGATCATCTGCATCCATTCATGTCCATTGTTCATTCCGACGGACTTGGGCAACTCTAGTAGGACAACGCGACACCTAAAACGTCCTAAATTGCTACAAAATGGCTTCAGGAACACTCTTCTGAGTTTAAACACTCCCTCTGGCCACCAAACTTACCAGAGACGATCATTATTGAGCGTATCTGGGCTGCCTTACAATTTCCTGTTCAAAAGAGTTCTCTACCCCCCATCCTCCCCCTATTACTCTTAGGGATTTACGGACAACCCTTCAGGATTAATAATGTCATATACGAAGACAGTAACTTGTTCTCGAAAGAACAGTTACTGTTGATGACGGTGCAGCTTTTCCCTGGAATAAACGATGACTAACTGACAACCTCAGCTGCCGACAGGTGGTGTTGATATACCTCGATGTGGATAGCTGAAAATGTGTGCCCCGACCGGGACTCGAACCCGGGATCTCCTGCTTACATGGCAGACGCTCTATCCATCTGAGCCACCGAGGACACAGACGAATAACGCGACTGCAGGGACTTATCCCTTGCACGCTTCCCGTGAGACTCACATTCCCAACTATCCACAATTCTACATGTGTATTGTACCTTATAGACATTTGTCCAACCACTCATTACTCGCGCACACTTTGGCGATTTCGGTAAGAGTTTGGGCAACCTGTGCGCATTCGCACAGACGAAGGTCAATGGCTGGGTAGCCTTTAACTATATATACGAAGACAGTAACTTGTTCTCGAAAGAACAGTTACTGTTGATGACCGTGCAGCTTTTCCCTGTAATAAACGATGACTAACTGGCAACCTCAGCTGCCGACAGGTGTTGTTGATATACCTCGATGTGGACAGCTGAAAATGTGTGCCCCGACCGGGACTCGAATCCGGGATCTCCTGTTTACATGGCAGACGCTCTATCCATCTGAGCCATCGGGGACACAGACGAATAAAGCGACTGCAGGGACTTATCCCTTGCACGCTTCCCGTGAGACTCACATTCCCAACTGTCCACAATTCTACATGTGTATTGTGGACAGTTGGGAATGTGAGTCTCACGGGAAGCGTGCAAGGGATAAGTCCCTGAAGTCGCGTTATTCGTCTGTGTCCTCGGTGGCTCAGATGGATAGAGCGTCTGCCATGTAAGCAGGAGATCCCGGGTTCGAGTCCCGGTCGGGGCACACATTTTCAGCTGTCCACATCGAGGTATATCAACAACACCTGTCGGCAGCTGAGGTTGTCAGTTAGTCATCGTTTATTCCAGGGAAAAGCTGCACGGTCATCAACAGTAACTGTTCTTTCGAGAACAAGTTACTGTCTTCGCATATATAGTTAAAGGCTACCCAGCCATTGACCTTCGTCCGTGCGAATGCGCACAGGTTGCCCAAACTCTTACGGGAATCGCCAAAGCGTGCGCGAGTAATGAGTGGTTGGGCAAATGTCTATAAGGTACAATACACATGTAGAATTGTGGACAGTTGGGAATGTGAGTCTCACGGGAAGCGTGCAAGGGATAAGTCCCTGCAGTCGCGTTATTCGTCTGTGTCCTCGGTGGCTCAGATGGATAGAGCGTCTGCCATGTAAGCAGGAGATCCCGGGTTCGAGTCCCAGTCGGGACACACATTTTCAGCTGTCCACATCGAGGTATATCAACAACACCTGTCGGCAGCTGAGGTTGTCAGTTAGTCATCGTTTAATAATGTCAGTTCCCCCCAGCACTACTTCAGACATTAGTGGTAACCATACCTCGTCATGTTGTGGCACTTCTGCGTGCTCGCGGGGGCCCTTTACGATATTAGGCAGGTGTACCAGTTTCTTTGGCTCAGTTAGTGTATATGGGAATCGCAAAAGTGTATTTCCCCAGAAATCGAGGAAAGATACTGTTACGACTGCCACTTTTGTACCCAAGAGGTAAACGCTGTTAAACGAAAGCGCCGCTGTCGTAGCGATGTTGACAACTGGCTGGGAAGCAGCGAACCTGTGTCCGATTCCCAGCTGCATTCTGTACATTTTTTCATACTCGTTTCTTTCCCTGTCGAATCTGGTAGGAATAGGAGTGTTGGTAATTAATGTAAGTAACTCGAAAAGGAACAGGTTCGAAATGGGCAAATAAATTTCCGAAACGGTTTGGATTAGTAAATAATTAAAATTTTAAGTTTCTTTATATGAACACCATTCCGACTAAGATTCCTGCGAAGACGAACATTCAACGCACGTTACCTTATAATGGAAAAAACTAACCCTTTCTGCACTTGGTAGTGCACATATAATAACGTAATCGTACAAGGCGCAGTATTCCATCACAAAATCCGAAAAATTGTTCCTGAACTTTTCCCGTGCTTATAAGAAATTATGATTTGATCTTCAGTGGAGAGAAGAAGTCAATTGTTTAACCGACACGCTAAAAATGTTTACTTATCTCGCTGCAGATATGGGAAATAGAAGAATTCAGTTTACAAAACATATATCGAGAATATTTTAAAACCTTACGATGCTGATAACAAGTTTAGATTGCTATTGTACTCCTGGGTTGAATAAATTAACACTGTCATATAAGGTAGCATATTTAAAGATAGCGAGGTTCATCCGGCCTTACTGAAGAAGGAGTACCGCCAAACCGCACATCTGTGTGCCACCAGCCACGTGATGTTGATCTAGTTGTCTGGAGGAAACCAAGGACATTTAACAGAGTTACATTGTGCGTCGACCAGGATTAAATTTTTAATTCCTAACTAATCCAAATCGCTTGAGCAATTTATTTACCTACCGTGGTCTTATTTACTTACCGTATTAACCTTCCTATACATAACAATATCTAAACTGAAAAAATACAAGTAAAAATCCTGCACAATGCAACTAGAAATCGGACATAGATTTTCCGCTCCGCAGCGGGATAGCTTGGTCGCTATACAGGCGGAACACTCGTCGAACGGCTTTTACTTTATGAGCTTATAAGTGACAATCGAAAACGTTTCTTTCAGTGATTTCTAGGAAAACATGCGTTTGCTGGACCCATATATGTTGTTGGCAAATATTCAACTTTCAATTATATGCCGATCACGTAAGTAATGAGGCGACTGCGCGTCATGAACTTTATTGATGGTATTCTCAAAAACGGAGAGCGTCGAGCCAAAGTACCTTACAGTCTTTCGTTTTAGGTTGCGCACGAAAGAACGGCCAACTATGAGCCGAATGGTTTGGCCGAGTGTGAGACCTTCCCTTGTTAGACAGCTGTTCATCAAGCAAAACTTGCTCTCTCGCTGATTGTTCGCTTGAAATTCCTAAGGTACCGGCTATATTGTTAGGCAAGAGTGCAAGGGAACAGACTGCGGAGTATCTGTGTAGCAACATAGATAATCACCTACGACAATAAAGATATGTAACAAAAATTTATAAAATTCAAAATATTGTACAACTCGCGAGAGGCTAGTACATGCCCAGAAAATTTGTGGAGGGTGTGAAGGACACACTATGTTTCAATAGCCGTATTAGAATGTTGCTACGAAAGAAAGATAACTGCATCACAAATTTAAATGAAGTGAAATTCTAATTTACCTCTGAAATAAACCAATACCAAAATGAGGATAAGGAGAGCAAGGCTAGGAACGTTAAATGTATTCCAAAGTACAGTTTTGCGAATTGGACAAAAAAGTCCTAACAGATTTTCGTATTACATGAAGTCAGTAAGCGGATCTAAATCATATGTTCTGTCGCTGAGGACCATATCAACACCGAAATGGGAAATAATTAAGAGATGTCTAAAATATTGAATTTGGCTTTCCGAGACTGTTTCAGTGTGTAACATTTTTGTACGGTTCCTCCTTCAAATCATATAGTGAAATAAAAAACTGATTAAAGCGTCCAAAACTGGAAAGAAATCCCTGTTAAGTGAACGTCACTGCATTTTCAAAAAAGATATTCTACAGATGCACATAATTATCTGATATATAAAGGTTGCATATTTTCTTGTTCTTCGTAGACGCGTTCCTACACCTTTCATTCGATTACGATGAAACTTCAGTGGGTTATTGTGCACGCGCCCGCGAAGCTTTCTGTGGCGATATGAACCACCAACCAGCGATTTTGGTATAGATGAAAAGGGATTACATAGAAGCTTAACTCAGGAACATCTGAAGCAATTTAAGACAAATTTTATATATACGTTACTCATGATTTGCGTAATTGTTTGTAAAAAACTCTTGTGGATACATCTCAACCAACCGTAGAGGCGTGGGGTGGAGGTGATAAGTAAAAATCTTTGATAACGACCGATATTGGTATCAAATCCGTTGCTCACGGGTTCACTACACTTACAGTTCAGTCACGTTGATGTTTCAGCTGTAGAATTCGAGTGCGAAAGGGGGGCAGGGGGGGGGGGGGATAGGGTGAAAGGCGGGAGTTGCAGAAACAGTAACACAACAGAATAGCTCTGTAACGCTTGACGAACCGTGCGGGGTAGCCGCGCGATCTAAGGCGCATTACCACTGTTCGCGTGGTTCCCCCCGTCGGAGGTTCGAGTCCTCCCTTGGGCATGGCTGTGTGTCTTGTCGTTAGCGTAAGTTACTTTAAGTTAGGTTAAGTTATGTGTAAGCCGAGGGACCGATTATCTTAGCAGTTTGGTCCCATAGAACTTACCAGAAATTTCTAATTTCCTAACCCTTGACGGAATTTTTATGAAAATTAGCACCCGTATCATCTAATATCTGTAAAAATTTACTGTAACCTTAAGACACCCTTAGCAGCCTTATGACTGAGGGTTTGGGTGAAAAGGCGTGACATAAAATCGTAACAAGGAACCAGCTTAGTATATACTGCACAGAGCTCATTTTTGTACTCGTACAAAAGTACTGTGGGAGTAGCATATCCCAGCTAGACAGATGATGAGAAGAAATGACATGTACAAATTACGGGAAATAACATGTCGGTATTTATTTCCCGTATTTAGTTGCTTTGAAGACATCAAAAGTATGAAGCGTTGTTCAGTGCGTCGACCACATTTTGAAAGTGAGCACTGGAGTGAGCCAGTAACTTTACCAGCGGGTTTCAGAGCCAGAGACCATGCACATGGCTCAATACCACAGATACGTGGTAAAATCCTCTCTGGAGTCGCATAATGTGAAAACATGGGGGATGAGACAGCTGCCAGCGACAGTCCTTTTCCTCGAAACTGTATAGTCAATTACTGGCAGAATTACAAGGTTCCTCAAGATTGAGATGAAATTACAGGCCGAAATTCGCTAGAGATACGCTTGAAAATAGTGCAAATATGCGTAAAATATGTTAATTGTTTGTGAAACCGCGGACTAAAAGAAAGTAGGCCTATGTCGCTGACGTCAATCTTTAGCAGAATTATGCAACATTTTTTACAACCACGCTTTACGTCGCTGTTTGGAGAAAAACACCCTTATAAAAAAAAACATGAATTCCATAACCAGAGATCACTGTGCTTGTCCATGAAATACAGAGCGTCGTAGGCAAAGGAACCAATCGTTGATGACGTGTTCCTTGAGTGCCGGCATTCGACTAACAGTCAGCACGCAACAAATTGTTCTTAGCCGGATGAAATCGACGGACGTAAAACAAATATCTGGAGCACCCTGAAGGAGTGCTACAGGAATATAACTCTTTACAAAGTATATGAATCTGTTGGATTACGTCGGAAGCTCATGGCGACCGTTCGCAAACAATGATTTGTCTATAGGAAAATTGAAAGACATGAAGAAGTGTTTGCTGATAGGAAAAGAGTAGTCTCCCAGAATTCTCTTTCCTTTCGATGAAAATCATGAACTTGTCAGTAGAATAACATAATTAGAGGGAAGTTAAAGACTGTCGAATCACCTAAGCCCCCCTGGGCCTTAACTCCTATGTGAGGCGGGTAAAACACTGCAGTTGGCTGTGACAGTGTATCGTCGGTTGAGCGTGCGTTTTCCCTGGGCATTACGCGCTTGTAAGTCAAGTTGCAGTGAGTGTCGTCGTTGGTGGTACGAAGTGTTATACGAGGATGATGTGTCGCGTGTTGTCAATGAAAAGTCAAAAGGTAACTACTGTGACAGAAGTCTTCCGCTGTTGAAAGCATCACACAGCTTGCAGTAGATTTACGTTTTTAATCACCTATTGATTTCATTTATCCTTTTAAAATCATTAAAATCCCTTTATTTGACCTTCAACATGTACAACTTGCTAACTTTAATATGACGTTCACGTGTATCTACGCTAATAATGTTCCTTAGATATTTTCATATGTGACGTCACCTTTGCAGATGCCAGAATGCCACCGCTGACAACAGTCATTGATTCCTGTTAACAGGACTACAGTTGGGATTATCCTCCGGTCAGCCAGAAGCCCATGGTCTCTTGCACGTGAACCTCTTCCGATCGCTTGTGCGTAGCGGAGGTCACACCATGAAAATTTCGCTTGTTCTTAGACGCAGTGACGATTGTTGGTGTGGTAATTGTAAACACGTACCGGCGTAGGCCGAACATCGACCGCTCTTAATGAAATGTATCTCCATCAGCAAACATTCACTCAATTTCTTTTTTGCGTGCATTTCTCTGTAGGGACAACATAGATAATGGAGTTGAAACATCTCCATTGTTTCCTGAAACGTAAGACGTGTGCACATGTATGTAGGCAATTTTGCTGCCACAAGATTACAGGCGGTCGTGAACGATGTGTACGAGTTATACCGGGAGGTTAACCCGTCAAAGTCCCGTAATATCATGCGCTCTTTACCTTTGAACATCAGGTTTGTTAGGCGCAGTAAGTACCTACTCAGTACTCAGTGTCTACCTGAAATTCTGCTGTCGGTGGTGTGCTCTTAGTCAAGACTTGCTGGTAGCTGTCTGACGCCGTCCGCATTTCAGACAAGCGACAGCACTCAATACGCCAGGACTCAGTGAGTCCATGCGCAGTCTACACGCAGATGAGATAGATTAGCTTGTTTCGCGGTTTGCCATACATATTGTATTAGACAGTAAGTGCGTTAATTACACAAAACGCTATAATAACAGTCTCGTTTTCCCGATCACTATTATGGATTATGTTTTAGCCAAACACAGTATACCCCACGACTTTCCTAAAGCTTCTCCTTTATGGAAATAACCAAAAATTTGAAAAAAAATTTCTTGGTTTATAGAAAAGAGCATCTGAGCATTTGATGCTGATTTCAAAAATGTACAGTTTATGGGCATTATTATTTTCTGTTCGTTCTAAAATTGAGATTGAACATAATGTTGCACAGGGGCCACGCTCAGCTGTCTGAAATGCGTCAGAATACGTGTTGAATTATTTTGTTCTTCCGGCTTTTCCGTCTTTAGTCACGGATCGTTAACACAGGTGTATTCTAGAAGGCATTAACTCCCAGAACCAAAGTACAGGCATGTCTAGAAAGCTGTGGTTCGAATGTAAACAAAGATCTGAGAATATATGATATCGGAATTTCAAACACGTGTGGTTTTGTAGTTAGTATGTCTTGTTTTGTTTCTGTGTGTGCGTGTTTCGTGTGCTACAAATGCAGAGAGTAAAGAAATTTAGCCCCAAACGAAATTTTCATGGTAACCAGTTCCAAACACAACCGAATAATACACATCAGTTGCCTCAAAAGTTCCCTGCGGGATCTGTGTCTACAGGCAGTTCACTTTCTGAATGTAATAAGAACAAACGTAGTTGTATTGTGAGCAGCAATAACAACGTAAATGTTATTGTGAACCTAAATACTGTATATTGTCAAGACTTTTGAAGAGTGCTGTGAAAGGTAAGTACTGCAATTGTGAAGATAGTATTGATGTTTCTGAGGATATTTCAGCCAGGAAGTGTCTTTCAATTCGGTTAGTGATTGCCTGTAACTCGTGTAAGACGCACGGTGATACTGTGACATCGCCAGTAACTGATAGTCGACATTACAGTGTAAATATTCAGCTTGCTTATGCAATGCGATGTACTGGAAGGGGAAGGAGAGCTGCCCAGACTTTTTGTGCAGTGATGGATTAGCCTCCACCTCCACTGAGGTTTGACAGATACAATAAATTAATACATGACGCCTTATCTGGTGTAAGTGAACATTCAATGGAAAGAGCAGCAGAAGAGGCAGTAGCCTCGTCTGAGAATACACGCATTGTAGCATCATTTGATGGATCTTGGCAGAAGAGAGGTCATACTTCTCTGAATGGGGTTGTAACTGGAACATTTATTGAAACTGGTAACATACTAGATTATGAACGTCTAACAAAGCACTGCCAGGGTTGTCCAAGTAAATTGATTGGCACCCATGTTTTTGTAAAGAACTTTGATGGCCCAAGTGGGAACATGAAAAGGAAAGGAGTTGTAAACATTTTTAGAAGATCAGAGGTCAGTCGTGGTGTGAGGTATGCAGGCTACCTTGGGGATGGAGACTGTAAAGGACACATTAAAGTTGTTAATTAATGACAGACCATATGGGGACACTCTGATAGAAAAGCTTGAATGTGTTGGGCATGTACAAAAAAGAATGGGAGCTCGGCTGAGAAAACTATGTAATGACTTTAGTGGAAACAAACTGTCAGATGGAAAACACATAGGTTGTCCAGGTAGTCTTACAAAAAGTGAAGTTGATTTTTAGACTCACTATTGTGGACTAGCAATAAGGAGAAATGTAGGAGATTTGGAGAACATGAGACGAACTGTTTGGGCAACATGGTTTCACCGAGT
This sequence comes from Schistocerca nitens, assembly GCF_023898315.1. Classification (NCBI taxonomy): domain Eukaryota; kingdom Metazoa; phylum Arthropoda; class Insecta; order Orthoptera; family Acrididae; genus Schistocerca; species Schistocerca nitens. Next base: position 336,119,223 of record NC_064614.1, on the reverse strand, counting down.
GTCAACAGATGAAACCCCACAGCATGGTTTGCGTCCAACAGGGCAAGATCCTGGTGCAAGTACAGGTTGAGCAATGCTACAGGCATACAATATACCCACAAGCATTCCTTACCACTTGCTGTAATGGAGGCAATTAGTCCTATATATAGGGATATGACAAATAAAAATCTACTTACGAAATGTATGCATGGTATCTCTCAGAATGCAAATGAAAGCTTCAACAGCTGTATATGAGAGAGAAGACCTAAAACTGTATTTGTTGGGCTGACAGTGTTGAAGATAGGTGTAATGGATGAAATAATAACATTCAATGATGGTGCACTTTCAAGGATCAATGTTATGAAGAAACTGAACATCCAGAATGGAAGGAATATGGCTTCAGCTCTAACTGCTATTGATAAGCGGCGGATAACCGAAGCAGAGACAGCTGCAGAAGCTGCTACCAAGGAGTCAAGAATAAAGAAAAGAATGGAGAGAAAGAGTATGGGGGATACAGAAACAGGAGGACAACTGGAGTATGCAGCTGGAATGCTCTAAACGGGCATAGTGGTAAGTTAATAAATCTGTAAATCTTCGTTCGAGATTTACCGAAAACTTGAATTTTGATCATTCAGGTACACTTTTCTCCTAAATGACTGAACTTAAACTCACAAAAATTGGTACAAATGTTTAGAATGACCTCACCTACCTCCGTTGCTTACTATTTCCTGAAAAATTTATAACATGATGATGACGTCGGTGATATTTGAGCTACATTTTTAAATATTTTTGTTGTACTAAAATAAATTACTTGTCTTTTTCACAGATCAGCAGAATTAGAGGCATAAAACATGTGAATGTTGTCTGTTCTCTGACTCTTTTTCCAAGCTGTGCAGTCAGTGGTACCAAAGAAAATGGTACCGCAGTAAAATAGTGTTCCGTTTTTTATACTATTATAAATATTGTTGTCAGTACCAAAATGTAATAAATATCTCAATAATTTTTTGGGAAATGCTTTGACTAATGACCCTAATTGTGTGTAAGAAATTTGATCTATCCGTCATTTATAGGTCAATTGCAGTATGAGGGTGAAGATAATACTAAAAATGAAGCCCGTTCAGGGGCGTGACCCCTTGAAGGTCTTTCTGTTCATGGTTCATCTAGCACAAAAATAAACAGAAATAAAACACCAGTTTGATTACATTTGTGCTATGTTGTTGTGTGTAATATTTCATTGCGTCATTGTTCTACCATTGTAAGACATGCTTTTGTAACTATTTGTGGCGGCCGGTGTGGCCGTGCGGTTCTAGTCGCTTCAGTCTGGAACCGCGTGACCGCTACGGTCGCAGGTTCGAATCCTGCCTCAGGCATGGATGTGCGTGATTTTCTTAGGTTAGTTAGGTTTAAGTAGTTCTAAGTTCTAGGGGACTGATGACCACAGATGTTAAGTCCCGTAGTGCTCAGAGCCATTTGAACCATTTTTGTAACTATTTGTGGTATGTTATGATCTTTTATTTTTAATCTGTGTTTTGCCTCGTTTTTCACTGTGCACGATATTTCAGTTATACTTCTTGTATGTCTTTTCTACTGCAGATGACGGAAGATGTTTGGTAAACTTAAACCGGCTATCTAATAAAGCATTGCTTCAACGGCTACTTCAGTAGACCAAATTTTCACATGAATAGAGTTTGTTGCAACGATACCAAAGACAGTGACATTGGACACCCATATTAGTTTTACGATTGTTATCGTGGATAGATGCAAATCAAGCAGGCACCTACAGCTCTCCCTAGTCTTAATTTTCCAAATTCAATAGATCAATGCAGTGTCACAATTATTGAAAGAAGTAGCCCTTGGGAAAATTGCGATAGGAACGCGTCATAAATAAGCAAGAAAACAAATTACTTAGATCAGGGTGTTATTTGGTCCAGCCCTGTACGTCATTTATTATACTATGCTACAACAGTGGCCGGTAAGTGGAAAGCACGACGATGACAAAGGATTCAGAGCACACGTAACACACAACAAACACAGGTGGACAGCAGTGGCGGTGCAGAAAACAAGGTAACTACACCTGTCAAGCGAGACGCAGGTGGTATGTGGATGACAACGACGTCGACACAGCGAACCGCAGGAGGCACTGTCAACGCTTGTGCTGCAGGATACGCTGCAGAGCATAACCACGGCTGACACGGTACAAAGGCTGGCTCACTGCGGAATGGGCTCCAACAGGTAGTGTGTTATGGATAGCAGAAGCGTACGCGAAAGCTCTTCCTGTGGCGACAGGCCGATTTGTATGCGCACGACGTGTAGTATGCACGAGAACAAGAAGAATTCATTTGGTACTTAGAGTATATCGTTACGGTACTGTCACCTGAGTTAGCAAGAGAGAGTGGCAAGATGTGGCGTCTGAAAGAGAAAAATATGACATTTTTTCAGCTACATATACTTGGGACCTATTTTCACTGCTGCCTCGTAAAAGTGACATAAAGGAAATGTGTTCGCAATACAATTCAGTGCACTAATAAAGCGTTTTTGGCTTCCTGAGCAACCATTGATGACTAAAAAATAGCATCTCTAAGTTTCTGCAACATATCACCCGTTCGAGTTTGGCGGCTCGAGAGTAATACATATCAGTCCGCCACAAGAGTTTAATGAAGGTTATCAGGTTTCACTTTGAGATTTTGAAAAAAATGATTCACTACTAGTGTATTCATGAAAAATACACATATAAATGGTGATTTATCTAAATTATTTGATTGGGAGGTTTTCTTTAAAAGAAATCTGTTCTGATCGAAAATCATAACTGACACGCGATTTAGTGAATCAGTATACTAACTGCTGACTGCATGACACTCAGAAGAACACCATTACTTGAATGCATATTTTAGGTCACTATATGAAATTTTAGTGTCTAGAAGACAGAACATTTCTTTCCGCCACATACACACTACACTTACGTATCGACCTATTCTACTGAAACTGTCTTGTTGTTCTGATAATTGGGTAGTCGTAGAACATCCTTGGTGTATGCACACATAATGGTTTAGCTAGGTGAGGCTTCTCCTTGACTTTACACAAGCATGTCCCTAGTTCCCGAACTCCGGCATCAACTTGTCAGTGCTGCATTTAGAAAATGCGAGACGTCCAATAAGAGCCTAATACTTTACGTTAAATGAGGAATTATAATGAATGACGCACACTCAACAGCGGTGTAATAGTCTAAAATACTCATTATTTGTTTCGCCATTTGTTACGCCATCAACAGATACGCTGACAAGTATGTGGTGCAGTGGAATTTTGTTGGATCAAAGAATTTTAAACCAGTGCATCTACAGAGTGTCTCCATTTCCAGAGATGAAAAATGTTAATGTTAGAATTATGAAAAAAATAAAACAAGAGGGATTATTTCAGTGTAAATGCGATATAAGATGATTTAATTAAAATAAAATATATTACACATTAACTAATGCACTATAGACAAATAATTGGACAATAAACTTTTGTAACATATTTCAAAGATGTTACTGAACAAAATAATCTTATCATTAACTGAACCTAAATTACAAAGAATTAAGATATTGTGTTGATGTTAAGCAGGTGAATGAACCAGCTATGATTATAATTTTTTTTAACACAATGGGAGAAATTATGATTACTAACGTGAAGGAAAATGGGGCATGTGAGTAAAAAAGGGTCATTTATGACATGTCCTGGATGGGTCTGCAGTCAGAAGTGGCGAACTTGGGCTGTGGACAAACGTTTATTAATTTCTATTATTTCAAGATAGTTCAGATCCCTCCCTTTATGGATGTGATGTAATACTTCACGTTTCATCTTGTAATTACGGCGTTCTTTAAGCAGGTGGTCTGCAAAAGTGAAGTCTCCTTTTCTAACTTTCCAATGTCTGTGGTATTTCTTCAAGCGGGTACGTATAGCCCTGCCGTACTGATTTGTAAAGAATTTGCCACATTTACAAGTAATTTTATATACTCCACTCTTTTTCAAAGCTGGAATATTGTCTTTATCATTGAGCAAAAATTGCCAGTAGCTTTTGAGCACATAAAATGATGTTTTTCCATTCCTGGACTTCAGCTTTCAGGCTACATCCAGAGAGTCTTTTCCTAAATATGGAATTGTGCACCATTTATTGCGTTTTTGTGGTGCTGGGTCAAGAACAGGGTAAAGAAGAGTGTTCACCTGTTGCTTCTGCTTTTTGTGCGTTATGGAGTCCACGAAGGTATGAGGATAGCCATTTTTTGATACTGTTTGTCTGACTGAATTTATTTCCATATGAAAATTGTCTTCACTCACTGGGATGGATATTAAGCGATGTACCCTTGACTGAAACGCAGCATGTTTATGGCCTCTGAGTGTTGGGAAATGGCAGGTAGTACCATATCTGTGGTGGTGCATGTGTTATAAATCTTGTATGAGTAAGGTGACTGATGTCTATGATCAGACATAAATAATTTATACAGCTACCCTCCAAACTCAGTTGTGAAGTTTATACTGTTGTGTTTACAATTTAGTTGCTTGAGGAATTGTCTGATAGTGCCTGCCCGTAAGCATAACACATCATCAATATACCTAAACCATCGACATACCTAAACCACCATCCAACCTTGGAGAGAGTGGATTACTTTCCAGAAAATGTGTTTCTAAATTGTTCATGAAGATTTCAGCAAGGACCAGAATGAGGGGGGATTCCATATCTAGATCATCCAACTGTTTGCATATCCTGTCACTGACACAGATATAACTTTGTGTTAGACAGGTTTCTGTAGCTAACCCTATGTCATTGGTGACTACGAGGTTAACTCCTGATTTATTTAGTAAGTCTGTGAGAATATTGAGATACTAGTGAGCAAGTTTATTAGTGAATTAACTGCTAAACTAAAAAGAAACTAGTTTGGCATTACGGGGAATTTGCGTGTCATGTAACTTGTTCACTAAGACAACTGAATTAAGTGTACTATGACTAGGTTTGAACCTGATTTTGATCTTGATCAGGTCATTTAACTCTTTGGCTAATTTCTAACATGTGACTGAGAATGAAGATATCTCATGAAGGAATGGGATATTATCTCCATGGGGTTACGGAGGCCATAAAGTCTGGGACCCATAGGATTCCAATTGGTGAAGGACACATCAGTGCATAATATTATATTGACACAGTTTGATAACACTTTTAATTTTATCATTATACTACTGTGTGGGGTCTTACTATATCTGATGAAATTTGGTGGCATTTAGGAAATCTTCCACTTTGCTAACATGGTCACATTTGTTCATTAAGACAACAGCATCTCCTTTGTGTGATCGGACTGCTATAACATTATTGTCATTCATTTTTTTCCTGGAGTTGTTTAATACTTGATGTTCTTTAGCTGGTGGGGCACTAGAAACGAGATTATATGTTTCCAGTTCATGTCCTACTAGATGTTTAGTGGAGATTTTCACACCTAATACACATTATAGGTCTATTTCTTTTATTTCCAGTTGTTTTTCGGAGACTTTCTGTGGTAAAGCATGTTTGAATCCTTTTCCCCCTATACTGAATTTTTCGTTGGTCGTTTGTAGGTCCGAAAGGTTAGTTACACGATCAACAAGCTTTGACTTTTGACTTGTTTTGAAAATTGTTAACCACTGAACATTTCATTAATTTTAGCCTTCTGTTATTCGTACATGGTATGCTCGACCTCATGAGGACTGTGTTTGAGGAATGTATAATTATAACTAGTAACCAAAGGTGCTACTTTTTTGTTTTAAATCTTTCATTCCCAGATCAAGTGATAATAGCAGGCTGTTTTCGATCCGTCCCGTTACAGAGCTCGGTTCTCCTCAGCCATATTTCAGCGAGCTGAGAGAGGGACAATAAAGATTTCAGTTAGGAGAAAGTGTTTTGGCTCCTGCCACTGCTGCATAACAGCGTGTAGGCTTCTGGAAGCCAGGCTTTTACATAATCTGACGCTTAATAAGAATCTACAATGGAAGTAATATGTTTTTAAATTTTTTCCTTACTTGAGAGACGGAAGGACTTAAAGACCGTTTGATTTAAAGTAACTTCATTACCAGTACAATCGTGAAAACTCTTAGATGTGCGCGACACACACGAACATCATAAAACAACATAAGCTTCCTTATTGACAATCGGTACGTGTTAGACAGACAACGGTATAGAGAAAGTGAGATCCGAGAAAATAAAGAAGAATCAAACGGAGGAGATAGAGTCCAGAATGATAAAATCAAGCATGGGATAAAGGAAAAAAAATAAAATCTCAAAAAGGAACAAATAAAATGCCTTAGAACGGAAATAATGGAGGTTAGGAATTAAGAAGATTGCAGATTTCATAGTACTACAGAACGATAGCCAATAAAAAATCTATAAAAGGTATTAGATCTTAACGATATCAGCTACAGTATTTGAAAAGAGAAAAAACGAGAAGCTAACGAAATAAGAAAAGTCATAATTTAGCAAAGAAGGAGGAGCACAGAAGAATGTGGCCTACTGATCTTGTGCAGGATATTGAAGCTTGCGTAAAAATGGGAAGCAAAGTGAAACCACTACACCAGGAAACATTAGCAAGATGAATAAAGGTTAAAGACGAATACGGGAAAATAATAACTGGTAATGAAGACATTTTAGAGAGTTGGCAAGCATATTTAGAACACATGCGTAACGATAAAAATATACGAAATAAAGTTTACAGAGTTGCGGATATCTAATGGATAACTAATGAGAGACTGGTACCAAAAGTCATCAGAGACGAAACAGAAAATTCTCAGCAGAGACATAGGGATATAAAAGCAATAGGAATCGATTACATTCAACAGCGAAAATATGAAGAACTTTCTGTTCAAGATTGACTGCTTCTGAAAGTCCTTAAACTTTCTATAAGAATAAAGAAATACTGCTCTGGTAGAAACAGGAAATGTGTTGGAATGTAATAACTGTGGAGAAATCCCCTCTTTTCTCACAAATAAAAATAATATCAATTGCAATGAAGAACAGGACAAAAATAATTCAGAACTTTACTTAATGATTAATCACATCAGCTTGGATCAAATTGGAGAGTCATGCATGAATTTTTATCATTGCGGGTGATACTTGAGTAGAACATGAAAGTAAAACCATTTTAAGCTTCTATTTATTTCCAAAATGCGCTTGACTTATTAAATATTCCACACTAAGAGAGATAAAGCATAGACGAACATTAATCAAAAATCAAACTGAGTTTTTCCCACACTACCTTTATGTTGGCTGAAGAATAGATTAACATCTTAAAATACAAAACGAAGGTGTACGAAAGAAATTGAAAAATATTTTTATAATATTACACTGAAAAAAGAATATGATCAAGCCGCTGTAAATAATGGTAGCCCTGCGTAAAATGATTAAACCAAATGTAAAAACCAAGGAAATCAAACTTTCACTGGTAGGAAAAGTTCAGTCAATGAATCGTAGTTAATATGACACACGGAATGATCATAATTTCAGAGGTGAAACAGTTTTAATATACATGTAACATCAGTTCTCAAAATAATAGATTTCCTTTGTGCAAGGCGTTCTCTAAAACTCTTGACAGGGATATCCTACCTGATGGAAACAGTAGCCTGACAGTTAGCTATATAGGTAAACAGCAGCTAGAGATAATGGAAATATGGTCGTGGATGATAGTCTATAAAATAAACTAGACCAATAACAAACTATATCAGGCAATTCTATAAATAATCAGTGAAGAGAAGCAGGTTATCAAGCTAATTCTGATCATATGAAATAGATTTTCCTTTGATCTGCGTTCTTTATTACTTTGTAGCCTTCAATCCAAGCACCGGGTTGGTGCAGTATTGTCGAAAATGGAATACCTGAGACCTGGGGCATCTGCTCAACAGCAGTCCCTCCTTCCTGCGCATAAATATTGGATGGCGTTCGACCTGGCAAGTGATGTCGAACCAGTGATGGCTGTAGAGCAAGCTACTACTGTGGGGCTGTCGTTACTGACTCACCATCGGCTACAGCAGCTACTTCAGCTGGCCGTCCTATGGGAGTGACTGCTTTAGGATACAGTAACAGCACCAGCGGGCCGTGGAGCGAACCGAGCACTTCCCAGCAGGATCCAGAGGGCGTCCACTGCCGACAGACCGATGTGATGTCGGGTATTACTCCTGGGCATCTCCACTGCTGACAGATGTCACGACAGACTGTTAGCCAGCTTTGATAACGGCTTAGCAAAATCTTGTCAGCATCTGATGCAACCTCTCGCTACCATCTAGCAATGCTTGTTTTGCAAGGTCGCCGCACTAATGGGTCATACTGTGCACAGCATATGCTGGCGTCATCACGACTACGCATCATGCAACAAAGACTTTGGTTTCGGCACCTACACCCTGCCCGGGGGATATGGGCGCTAATATCCTGTAGTAAGCTGGAATGTCCTCATCCACCCGCTAGCAAACGCAAACACCTACATATGGTGTCAAAAGAGTCAGTGGGGGCTACGATGGCTATATCGTAGAGCAACGATGAAGCAGTATATCAATAACGATGCTTAGCGGAAGAATGCAAGTAAGTGTTGACTATAAGCATTGTATGGGACTGAACACCAAGGAATTCGGAGGGACTGAATTATCCAAAAAGGGGAAGAGTGTAGTGAAACAGGTCGGTGGAAATGTTTGAAGCCATAAGCACACTGTTTGCTGTAATCAGACAGAGCAGAATTTCGCTACCATGTCCGTCTCAGTACAGTGATCTCGTGCCCGGCTGGCGTCGTCTGGTGTCGTCAGACGCTCAGTCGGTCAGTTCGGCTGGACGGTCGGTATACAGAGCAGGGTGAGCTTGTTGGTGGTCCGACACCCCAAGTGTCACACCGTCCAGTTGCCGCAATGTTGCTGAATGTTCCAGAGTTTCGGTAATAACTGTGGTCATTAATTAAAATTACAGGTCTTCATGGACTGTCTCCTACGTTTTCAACGGCCAATACCTTCAATCGAGTATCACGTGACTCACACGTCATATACAATGTGTTATGGAATGACGTCTTAAAAATTTGTGAGGCAATAGAGGACGAAATTTTGAACGTTTTGATACTAGATATCTAACTTCGAAATAATGTTATTACAGCCACCACTGGGTTGTTGAAAATCCATAAACTGCCTGTAGATGAAGTTACAGGTGAGATACTCAGACAACATTTGAGCTGCAATTCTTTCGAGCACCTTATTGGTCCACACATCTTACCAGGTCGTTTCAGTTGTGCCCGGTAGGAAGGCTATTCGGGAAGTAAGGAGCGATCTGTCGTGAAGTGGAAACCACAGTCACGGAAGGCAGCCTCCAGTGCTTTCCGACACTTTTCTGCACTGGACTGCAGCTCGTTGTCTTCACCTGGATGTTGTCTTGATAGCCAGCGGTTCATGAGAGCACAGATGAAAATCAAAGTAAGCCAAGTGCGGGCTGCATGATGCGAGATCAAATACTTCCAGTCGAAAGCGCTGCTGGAGCGTCCTCTTTGTCCATGTAGTGTGCGACGGAGAACTGTCATGAAGAAAGAAAGGTAAGACTGTTATGTTAGTTGCGATTGCATGAAATCGGGCGAACTTTCACGGCCAGCACACATACTTGGCGGGAGACACTACTTTCCAGGCTTGTTTACGCTCTTACTGTGCGCTCGGAACTGAGAAAAGTGACACGCTATCTACGGGCGTACTAGAGACATAGACCAACACATCCGTGTAGAGATTCATCGGATTTCCACTCTGGTTTTTATTTCACAACCGATTGTTCCTTACTTCGTGAATAGCACTCGTGTTTGTTCTGGACAATGCTATGCACCATTTCCTGAAGGACGTTCCCTTGCAACCGTGCGCTAGTTTGTGCTTTTAGAACGACGGTGGTCCAGCGAGCTTCAATCGTCGGGCTAGGGCATATCATGCAGACAACTTCAAGCAGAGAGTAGTTGAAAGAGGATGTCAAGACTCTCGGGCTGTGCGCTTCCCTAACCTCATCGCTCTCGATTTTGTCGTCTGGGGTTACGTAAAGTCCCTTGTGTTGACTACACCAACAGGAACGGTACCTGAGCTTACTGAATACATCTTTACAGCCTTTGGTACCATCAGACGGGAGGGTGAAATTTTCGTGTGAATCAGACAAAATACGGTTCCTCGTTTCACATTATGTAACGAAGATGACCGTCGTCACATTAAACATATACACTCCCGTATTGAAGACACAGATGCGGCTTACAGGATTCAATTGCACTCTATTGTCAGTAAATGTTTCCCAAATTCTGTTATTTTGGTGTTTCATTTAGCACACCAAATGTGTAGAAAGTGCACAGTGTTCTAGGAACTTTATTTCATGTTTCCGGCTATCGGTTCTTGATATCAAAATGTTCAAAATTTCATCCTTTACAATGTCCCAAATTTTTGAATAGTCATTCTGTAACACTCTGTATATTGGAAAATTACAAGTTGTAAAATGCACTTACTTGGTGCCACGAAAGCAATGTTAGTTCAGATTTCGTACAGAAGAAGAATCTTATCACGAGGTGATCAACTTGCGTAATTTATGTTTGTAGCAAGACTAAAGGCGTATGTGTACCTATGCTACGCAAACAGACAAGCTCACGTCAGTTCCGTATGAGAAATCTATTTTATGCTAGCTGGGGTACCCGACTTCGCTGAGGGAGTTGATATCAGATTGTTTGTTGGATGAAATTAAGGATTAAAGTTGAAGAGAGAAAAAAAATATTGAAAACGTATTGTAACGATTTATAATACTTGTTAAAGCATAAAGTGTAGAAACCTTTTACTGAAAATATTTTGTGACTATTTACAATACCTGTTCATAAACATCATTTTTCATTTTGTTTTCTGGGGTATATATGTACAAAATTTTCCAATTTTCTACTCTAGAGGAAGCTGTATAGAGTTGACTGTGAGAGAAGCAGGAATCTTTGCGGTTGATAGCGCAATACTTTTGTTTGTTCTTGCTCTTCGTTACTTGTAAAATTGTAGGATAATTTTATTGGAATTTCCAGTCTTTTAAATAGCAGTGGCAGTTTAGTAGAGATCAGTAGTATTCTTGGGATAAATAGTGTGTATCCACTGTGGTTTCCAGTCATAAGTTCGGCTTCGATGACGTTATTCGATAGCTGTTAGACCATCATCTTTGTTCCATTACATATTGTGGGAAGTTGAGATTTCTGAATAGTATGATCGGAGATTCAGTTTTAAGTCTGAGGCAGTGTAATGGGATTTCTAGTTCTTGCAAAGAACTAAGAAATTCTGTAGGAAATTCACACTTTCTTCAACGTTTACCGTCGTATCGATACGTCTGTATATTCTCTCATCACTGGAAATTTTCCTTTGAATATTAAAATTGATGTCGTCGACAACATTATTTTTTGCTGTCGAAATTGCTCTTTCAAATAGCCTGGTCGGATTGGTATTGTTGTGAACAATGTGTGCATAAATTTGGTCCTTGAGTTCGTCCTCACCAGTGGCTATGTTGCAGAAACCACTGTTGAGTTTAATGAGGCAGGTCAACTGGTCAGTAGGACAAGCGCCATCGCCTATTTGTAAATGTTGTTTAGCGAAATGTGTTCTTATTTCGTCTTTCGATAGTTCAACTGTCATTTTTTTGTTAGTCGCAGTATTTGTATATGTGTGGACAGAGATTTAATTTTTTTTAAGCATGCAGTGTTGAATTGGGTATAATTGGAGGTATTTGTCGAAAATCTCCTGAGAGTGTGAGCAGAGCTCATTCCGTCACTTCAGAAATGTTCTTCGGCTTTACTCAACGGCGTAGGGCGGAATGGGTAGCTATTTCTCCTTCCATAATTGTGACCACGAGTGCCGGATGATGCCAGTCCAAGTGTGATGTGTTGTTTAGCACGTATTTCCGCGAGCAACGGATATATTAGAAACGTTTTCCCGGTGCCAGCTGGTGCGTCCAAATAAATATTTCCGCCAGTGTTGTCGACCATCCGGCCGTGATAACGTTGTAAATTTCCATTTGATTGTCATTGAGGAGTGGTTAGTTGTGAGCAATGTAGTGGAGTAGTTCGTTGGTGTTGTAGCTTCTTTTATTTCGAAGTTTAGTACGCTGATAGCATCTTTTTGTGGTGCTTCCATCCCAAGTTGTACTAAAACCTGGTTGTTTATACAACTCTGGCCGAACAGGTCATGAAGGCCTAACGGCACCGACCGGCCGCCGCGTCACCCTCAGCCCACAGGCGTCACTGGATGCGGATATGGAGGGGGGCATGTGGTCAACACACCGTTCTCCCGGCCGTATGTCAGTTTAGGAGACCGGAGCCGCCACTTCTCAATCACTCCTCAGTTTCCTCACAAGGGCTGAGTGCACCCCGCTTGCCAACAGCGCTCGGCAAACCGGATGGTCACCCATCCACGCGCTAGACAGTGCTTAACTTCGGTGATCTGATGGGAACCGGTGTTACCACTGCGGCAAGGCCATTGGCTGGTTGTTTAGTGCCAAACGTGTATGTTCTAGGTGAGTGAATGTTTCGCTGAAGATGTCGTCGCTTACGTTAACTACTTGCGCTACCCGGTCACAGTGGACAGCGCGCTGCACGGGCATCACGGCACCCCCTGCGGCCGACCCACATTCCCACCGAGCGCCGCCTGTCCGAAGTTCCCGCCTGTGCCCTCCATGCTGCTTTCCCGCTGGAGGTCGGACGTACCAGTGCATCCGCTCTGAAGAAAGTGGATCCATTCCCCATCTAGACGAAACAGCTATATGAAAGTGTTGTGTCTCTTCTTTCTGAAATGTCCATAAGAACAGACACCGCGCATTCATATAACAAACTGAGTGCGCCGAAGTATGTCGAAATAGGGTTTTTCACGGTAAATATGAAACGAGAAATATGTTCGACCTCATCCTCTCCTCAGTAATCACACGTCCTCCTGCAATGACAACTTGAAAATGACACTCACTGTAATGGCGACGTCTGTTGAGACACGATGTTTTATTAAGTAAACTAAACTTTTGGAATAACTCTGATGTGTATGAACGTTCCGAAACCACATAGTAAAATGTATAAAATGCTGTGCACTCCACGAATAAGAATGAGGGTATAATAAAAAGGCAGTGTGGCACCACGGCCAGGTGCAAATCTTTCAATTGGATGCCACTTCCGTGACTTGCCTGTCATTGAGCCAACAGCATCCGGTTTGTCACCGGACGTTCACCCATCCAAGTACGTGTGGGTACTGACGTTTATGGCTGTTCTGGCTTTACGATGAAATCTCAGACTCAACTGTCTAAGATACTGGAACTATGAGAAACAGATATCATCCAAAAACAACTAAACTGTAATCCGAGATTAACACTTAAATCGAAAAGTGAAAACAAACAGTTAAAATTCGATGATATAAATTCATTTGAAGGTCGAAATGACAAGAAAGAACAAACGAATGTATTCGAAATGAATCAAGCGATGATGAGCGAATTTCAGTCGAAGCCTTACTGTTTTTACAATACAATATTAGTTGAGACGGACTGAAAAGAATTACTTCTTATTTTTATGCAGTACATAGAGCATTGAAATGCCAGAAAAATGTGTAAACCTTTAATAAGTGAAGAAAGAAGTTGCAACAATGTAAATTTTTCAATAATATCGAACACGGTCTTGGACAATGAAAGAGATAGAACGGTCGGCATGTTTAACTTACTGTAAGTACTGGTACTATAATAGTCTTGAACGACACAACTTCGTTCCAGTTCCTGTATTACAAAAATTAATTAGCAACAGGAAAATGAAAAGACAGTATTCTATACATAAATTGCACAAAGACCTCCACTTTCTCCCATTATTCCTTTTAAAATTGTGTATAAATGTGATACAGAGTAGGCCTACCTAACTTACTGAAAATATCTAACACAGATAACCACAAAACATCAATAACGGATACACTGTTATTCCACTGCAGTACTTTGAAAAAATTGCACATATTAGAATTTAATTTTCTATAATTCTAAAATAACTGCAAAAACAGTGTTGCGTAGTTCTTCAATTGAAAATAAGCTTGATATTGTTAGTAATCCACAAACACGTAATAAAAATAATGGACAGTGGATGTTATAGCCGACGTATTTTTCCGAAAGTGTAGGAAAAAATACGTCGTTTCATACTAGAAGAGGCAAAAAGCGATGTCGAACTATGCGATTTGTTAAATACAGCGTTTACATAGGATTTAGACGGGACCGTCAGATTTCGCTGTTATATCCAATACGCCGTTAAAAGCGATGTCGCTGTAAACAGTATTGACTGTATATGAGGGCTTTAAAAGTAGTAGATGATTATTGCTATTCTGGCAGCAAAGTAACTGACGATGGTCGAAAATGAGGACATTAAAAGTAGTAGATGGGTATTGCTATTTTGGCAGCAAAGTAACTGACGATGACCCAAAAAGAAGGATATAAAAGCTGACTGGCAATGCCAAGAAAAGTATAGTCTGAAAAAGAGATAGTTGTTACCATAGAATATAAATTTTACGGTCTAGAAGTCTTGTCTGAAAGTGTTTGAGGTGTAGCCTTATATGGAAGTGGAACGTGGACAATGAACAGTTAAGATGAAAATAGAAATTTTCTAAATGTAATCGTACAAAATAATGCTGAAGATACGGTGCGTATATCGAATAGCTAATATGGATTTACTGAAGTGACCTCGGGAAAATGAAAATTTATGACACAGCTTGAGTAAAAGTAGGTATCGTTTGATGAGACGCATTCTGAAGCATCTAAGAATTGCCCGTTTGATAATGAAGAGATCGTGTCTGGTAAAAAGTTGTAGAGAGAGATAGATAGATAGATAGATAGATAGATAGATAGAGAGAGAGAGATTGACCAATGAATGCAGTTAAGTGTGCTCAAGTGTCTGTAAGCGGCGGTAGTCATGCAGATGCGAAGATGCTTGCACAGGATAGACTAGCGTGGTGTGCTGCATCAAACCAACAAAGTTTGTTACAAGCTGTTTCATCACATGCCATTTTATTCTCGGATTTTACCATACAATAGCAAGCCTTTCACCTGTGTGTTGGGTGAAAAGAACATTTGAAGTTCTTCATGGTTTACCAAAATCGACAACCTACGTAAATACTCCTGTTTGTTATTCGTTCGTGTGCTCACTACTGCACTTCTTCTTTCGGCACACGACGCAACTAGCAGATACCGAGGTGGGCAGCGAACGTGAGCTGAACTGACGGCTGCTCGTGTAAAGGGTTACATTCATTTCTTTTTTCAGAAAGAAAGGTCTTCTGAAAGGCAGGAAAATTCAACAAACATTCTGTTACTTTCAAAAGTAGCGACTGGAATGAACAGCAGTTGCCTTCGTCTGACTGACATTTGTAATCGGCTTTTACAGGCAGCACGCAGCACCGAAATTTTCGTTCAGCATCAGAATACCAGCGCGGGCTACCGCGCTTTGTATCCATATGAACCAAAGAAGTTAAAGTTCATCCTAAGGTTTGCAGAAGCCCTACAGCCATCAGTTCTTCCACCCAGCAGGTAATATGGATGTGGGACGACAGAAGCCTTACGCTGTGAACTGACGGTACTAACTGTCGTATATATCCACAAGGATTAAACGACTCTGTCGTATAGCATAAATGGTCAAAAAAAAATCGGAATGAAAAACGACGTTTTAAATTTTAAATTTCCGGAAAACATTTATATAGGAAAGTAGAAGACAATGTATAGAATAAATTGTGTTATTTTTGTTAGTGAATAGCCTTTCTGAGCACTATTTGTACAGGGAGATATGAAATTCCATCGTTTGACGTGTCTTTGGTAAACAACTGTCTGTTTAACTGTTCTGCTTCATTATTTTAAAAGCATTTGCCTCATTATATGGGTAATACAGCGTTGTTACCATTTTTTACGAACGTCTCTCCAGTTTTATTTCTGGAAAGCGTGTGATTCTGGAGTGATACTGATTGGAGGTACGATCGATGGTGAGGTAACACGGCATAGGTGTTGTTTGTAAACTGGATATGCATTGCTTCTACATGTTGCTATAGTCTGTTTAGTACGGACAAAACAAACCAATTATATCTATTCATGAAGTGGTTCATCATAAAGGAATCTTGACCTTCATATACTACTATAATAGCAACCGAAACGAATGTGCACAGCGGATCAGTTTAGCATATAAGCAATGATGATTCCATCTATGGTGCAGTTGTCTTTTATTTCAGCGATCTTTAATTGCCGTGTTTTGCGATAATGTGCACGAAAGGACAAATTATGTTTTTATTTTTCGTTTATTACCCACCAAAAGGGTGCCGAAATTAGATCAGTTTTTGATTTTTGCTCATGGGTGTCACTGAAGGCAGATTTATCTCCATAAAGAAAAATAAAAGCGACGCGCATGGATGTAAAGCCATCAAGACGTTTAGAATTTTACTGGGACAGATACTAGGAAAAGAGGGAGAAGCTATCAGATACACGTCCTGAATGCATGCACAAGGGTCGGTGCGCAACGAGGATTAACTACAAAAAAAAAAAAAATCAGTCTGAAAGAAGGTACAGAGAGAGGGAAGACTTTTGAAATGCGCTACAAGTAGTAATTCTGAGAGTTTGAGTGAATGCATAACCAACAAACTTTTGCTTACTACATTTGACACATAAGCTCATAAGCCATTTTCATTGGAAACAGGAAAGTAATATTAGTTACGAATAAGTTTTTCACTAGCCAGTACGTAGAGTGAGCGTCTTTGACCATACGTTCCCCAACTGTGAGCTTCTTCGGTGTCCCTCCACAACTCGGAAACATGCGTTCCATGTACTGTGTGACCCTTGTTGCTGTGTTAGGCTAGGAGAGCGTGAAATATTTTTTAATTGGTCGATTTTACTCGACCGATAGCGACCATCAAGCTTTTGTAAATCGACTGATTGACCGATTTATTAATCGGTCGGCAGTGCCAGTTGTGTGCTTAGTATTTTTGTGAGACATGATGGTAAACAAACAGAAGACAAGGGCAATATTGCTGCAAAAACTATTTCGTGGATATTTCTGCAACAAATGAACGTGCTTCACAAGTGATTCAAGAACATCGTAAATATTTTTCTGAGCACTGTACTTCGACTACAGCATCTTAGTTGGCCATATGACCATATACAGGGTGAACCTTAATTAAACCGATAAACTGCAGGCACGGATTCCGGACTGGAAACAGAGGAAAAGAGGTCCTGTGAACATGCGTCGGGAAATAGACACTTTGCGTGCAACAACAACAAATCGTCCGGGAGCATAGTACACAGCTGGTTCGCATCCACGTTACGAAAGATGATCAAAGTGCCCTCCATGGGATTTTACGTGATACGAATAGTAATGATTGTCACGCAGGATACACATAATTGTACTCTGGATTAACCATGTTGGTGGGCCAATTGCCTGGAGCTTGTACTTGGTTTCGTCTCAATATCCTGTAGAAACGTGTCCTCCACATTTGGTGTACGCACAGTCTGCCGCCTCCCTGTAAGTCCGTCTGTCTGAAAGGACTAATGACCACACAACAGCCCAAAAAAGCCTTGAAATGTTGTGTGATGTCATTGGTATCTGTGAGGGTATTTGGTTTGGTACAGCCGTGCTGCCTCCAGAGTTCCCATCTGCTTGACCGAATACAAACGGCATCTCGGCTTGTTTCGCACATGAAAACCGGATCGTTCTGTTGTTTGCCGTATGTTGGGTTAATCACACAGCCTGCAACACACAAGAAATACGCGGCACGTAGCCAGTGGAACTGTTATTCGTCAGCGCCACTACCATGACAACGGTGCATTTCGGGACACATGTTCATAGGACCTTTTTTCCTCCATCTCGAGTCAGGAATCTGTCTCTTCAGTTTGTCGGTTTTATTAATGTTCACCACGTACAGAAACATTTGTTAATGTCTTTTATAACTTACGTTTTGTAATACTTAAATGTAAAATATTCGTATGTCATCATTGTGTGTATATGTACACTGAGAAGACGAAAGTCATGGGACACCTGATAATATCGCGCCGGACCCCATTTCGCATGGCCTAGTGCAGCAACTCGACGTGACTCGGACTCAACAAGTGCCCTGCAGATATAGTGAGCCATGCTGCCTCTGCAGCCGTCCATAACTACAAAAGTGTTGCCGGCGAAGGATTTTGTGCACGAGCTGACCTCTCGATTATGTCCCATAAATGTTCGATGCGTTCCCACATAATTCGCTCGAATTATCCATAATTTTTTTCAAAGCACTTGCGAACAGTTGTGGTCCAGTGACATGGAGCATTATCATCCATAAAAATTCCATCGTCGTTTGGGAACAAGAAGTCCACGAATGGCTCCAAATGGTCTCCAGGATAACCATTTTCAATCAATGATCGGTACAGCTGGACCAGAGGACCCAGTCACTTACATGTAAATATAGCCCACACCATTATGAAAGCACCAGAAAGTTGCACACTGCCTTGTTGACGGGTTCATGGCTTCGTGAGATCTCCTCCACACTCTAAACCTACCATCAGCTCTTACTAACTGAAATCGGGAATCATCTGACTAGGCCACGGATTTTCAGTCGTCTATGGTCCAACCGTCTGCTGCCATAGCCCGTTAACTCCAAATTTTGGCGCACTGTTCTAACGGATACGTTGGTCATATGTCCCAAATTGATTTCTGCGGTGGTACTTGTATCTTAGCACTGACAACTCTACGCAAACGCCGCTGCTCTTGGTCGTTACGTGAAGGCTGTCGGCCCCTGCGTTGTCCGTGGTGATAGGTAATGGCTGAAATTTGGTGTTCTCGGCACTCTCTTACTACTGACTCGGAACACTGTATTCCCTATGTTGTTGTTGTTGTTGTTGTTGTTGTTGTGGTCCTCAGTCCCGAGACTGGTTTGATGCAGCTCTCCATGCTACTCTATCCTGTGCAAGCTTCTTCATCTCCCAGTACCTACTGCAACCTACATCCTTCTGAATCTGCTTAGTGTATTTCTCTCTTGGTCTCCCTCTACGAATTTTACCCTCCACGCTGCCCTCCAATGCTAAATTTGTGATCCCTTGATGCCTCAAAACATGTCCTACCAACCGATACCTTCTTCTATTCAAGTTGTGCCACAAACTTCTCTTCTCCCCAATCCTATTCAATACCTCCTCATTAGTTACGTGATCTACCCACCTTATCTTCAGCATTCTTCTGTAGCACCACATTTCGAAAGCTTCTATTCTCTTCTTGTCCAAACTGGTTATCGTTCATGTTTCACTTCCATACATGGCTACACTCCATACAAATACTTTCAGAAACGACTTCTTGACACTTAAATCTATACTCGATGTTAACAAATTTCTCTTCTTCAGAAACGTTTTCCTTGCCATTGCCGTCTACATTTTATATCCTCTCTACTTCGACCATCATCAGTTATTTTACTCCCTAAATAGCAAAACTCCTTTACTACTTTAAGTGTCTCATTTCCTAATCTAATCCCCTCAGCATCACCCGATTTAATTTGACTACATGTATTCCCTAATGATTCCCGAAATGGAATGACCCGTCCGTCTAGCTCCCCCTACCATGCCGCGTTCAAAGTCTGTTAATCCCCATCACGCTGCCCCGTTGGAAACCTTTTCACTTGAATCACCTGCGTGCAAATGACAACTCCTCGCGTCTCGTGCGGATCTTCACGGAGATAAATTGTCCTCCGATGTGTGATGGAGTTCGCAGCAGTTATTGCTTTGCCTCCCATGCACGCTAATGTAATGCGTCCTCACTTGTTGATTGTCTTCTGGGGTGTTTCCTCAGCACAGTTTTGCAGTGCTAGCTAGGCAGCGAGCAGGTGTGGCCATCGGGTGGTGACGCTGCGCGGCAGTTAGCGGCCCAGCGTCCGGATTTGGGCGTTGTGTGACCGGCCAGCACGTTCGTAAAAGGTGCGGGCGGTCGTCTGGAAGAGGTCACGGAGCAGAGGGACTTCCGCGACGTCGTGAAGATGAGCGGTGGGGAAATCGTAATGCAGGTGTAAGGCCAGCCGAAGTTTGCGATTCTGCAGTGTCTCCAGCTTCTTCAGGTTGGTGTCGGCGGCGTTCCCCCAGACTACGGCGGCGTATTGGAGTACAGGGCGGAGCAGCGCCTTGTACAGAGTGATGCCCAGCCGTGGTGGTAGTTGGGAACCGGGGTTCAGCACCGGGTAGAGTTTGAGGAGCCTGTTCCGCACTTTGTTCTTCACTTCGCGGATGTGCGGACCCCACGTGAGTCGGCGGCCGACGGTGACGCCGAGGTAATGCGCCGTTGGACGCCACGGAACAGGGCTTCCACCGACGGTGAGCGGTTGCAGACGTGCAGGAACGAGTCGCCTGGTGACGATCAGGAACTGCGTCTTGGCCCCATTGAATTGTAGACGCCACTTGACGGCCCAGGCGGCCAGGGTGTCAACGGCGAGCTGCAGACGGCGGCGCATGACGGCGGTATTGAGGCTCCTCGTGTATAGAGCCGTGTGATCCGCGTACAGGACGAGCCGCACACAGTCGATCCTCGGTGCATCAGAAGTGTACAGCGAGTACAGGAGTGGCCCCAAGACCGAGCCATGCGGCACACCGGCGTTGATGTGGTGGACGGAGGACAAGCCATGCGCGGCCCGCACATGAAAGGTCCGATCTCCAAGATAGGAACGGATGAGACGGACGTGCGACGTCGGGACCCCAAGTTCAAAAAGTTTGAATAAGAGGTCGCGGTGCCACACACTGTCGAAAGCACGCGACACGTCCAGGAACCGCGCCGAAGAACTCGCGCTGCTCGAGGGCGACGAACGCATCTTCCACTAGCCGAAGGAGTTGGTGAACTGCCGAGTGGCCCCTGCGGAAGCCAAACTGCTCTTCGTGCATGAGGCCGTCCTCGTTAATGTGGCGCTGCAGTCACCGGATGTACACCCTTTCAAAGACCTTGGAGACGGCCGGCAGTAAACTAATAGGCCGGTAGTCCGCGGGCTGGCGCAGATCCTTCCCCACCTTCGGAATAGCCGCGATCTCTGCATGCTTTCAGAACTGAGGAAAAAAAAATGGCTCTGAGCACTATGGGACTCAACTGCTGAGGTCATAAGTCCCCTAGAACTTAGAACTACTTAAACCTAACTAACCTAAGGACAACACACACATCCATGCCCGAGGCAGGATTCGAACCTGCGACCGTAGCGGTCGCGCGGTTCCAGACTGTAGCGCCAGAACCGCTCGGCCACCAGCGGCCGGCAACTGAGGAAAACTGCAGGGCCGGAGGATTTCATTAAAAACGTTGGCGAGATGAGTAACAGCCACCGGCGGTAACTTCTTGAGAAAGGCGTTGGAAACTTCACCTGGGCCTGCAGCTTTCCTGGGGTTCAGGGCGCGCAAGATGGAGGACACCTCTTCCGTCGTAGTCTCTTCAGTGACGTCGTCGTCGTCGCGTGCCTCCAAGTAGCGCGGGAGCCAGTCAGCAACCAGGTCGTCTTGGACAGCGTCGGTCGGCGTAAACGCAGTCTCAAAGACGTTTGGTAGGGCATCAGCTTTCGCAGCTGGTTCGCAGACAGCCTGACCATTGACCACCAGCGGAGGGATACGTTGTGTGCGGCGTTCGCCAGGCCGTGCCGTCCTCAAGGCAGAGGGTGACGGACGACCTTGTTAGTCCAGTCACGATGACGATAGTTGTCAATGGCGGCCCGGGTGTCCCGACGCATCCTGTTGAGGAGTCACTTGGTGCCGGCATGTCTTGTCCTCTGCCACTCCCGGTAGACCCGGTTCTTCTCAGTGATGGCCGCAAGGATGTCCGGCGGCAGCTGTCGGGAGTAGTCTGGCGGAGTGCGTGGTCGGGGCGGCGTCGCTGTTTTGGCTGCGTCGATCATGGCTGCCGCGAAGTGCAGAAGTGCTGCGTCCGCTCCAGCGTCCGCAGGGGGCGGTGCGGCGGCGAGTGAGTCCGTCACGGCTGCTTGAAACCTGTCCCAGTCGATGACAGCAAGCGAGATGCCTCTCCTGTGCTGTTGTAGGGCGTCCAGATCTATATCAAAAACCACAGGGACATGGTCAGAAGACAGTGCCGTCCTCGTCGTGGCAGTTATCTGATGTGGGATGCCCTTGACGACCGCGATGTCGATTATATCCGGGTGGCCACGGGCAGGGAAGATAGTTGGGTCGTACGGCCCCACCACAAGCGCGTGGTGAAGTTCTGCTATCCTGGGCAGGCAGCGTCCAGCGGCATTGGTGATCCTGGAGTTCCAGGTGACATGTTTGCTATTGAAGTCCCCGGCGACAAACACCTGCCCCCTCAAGGAGAGCAGAGCGTCGATGTTAGCAGGGTCCAGTGGACGGGACAG
Organism: Schistocerca nitens; assembly: GCF_023898315.1. Classification (NCBI taxonomy): domain Eukaryota; kingdom Metazoa; phylum Arthropoda; class Insecta; order Orthoptera; family Acrididae; genus Schistocerca; species Schistocerca nitens. Next base: position 336,096,918 of record NC_064614.1, on the reverse strand, counting down.
CGACAAACACCTGCCCCTCAAGGAGAGCAGAGCATCGATGTCAGCAGGGTCCAGTGGAAGGGATGGCGGTCTATAGGCAGCGAGGAACGTGATGGCGCCCGCCGAGGTATGAACGACGACACCAGTGGCCTCCAGCGTTGCCAGTGGTGGAAGTTGTATCACGTGATGATGAATGCCATTGCGGGTGTAAACGGCTGTCCCTCCGCCGGCCGTCAGTCGACTGGTGTGGTAGCTGGAGTAGTTTGCCGCCCTGACGTCGATCCCAGGCTTTAGATGGGTTTCGTTGATAAGGCACTTCGTCTCGAAGAAATTGGCGAAGTTCGCTGGCTTGCGTGCGGACGCCGTTGGCATACCACGCGACGACCGTGAGCCCTCTAACGCTTCCCATAGTGGAACTGGTGAGGGTTGTCAGCGGTAGGGGCCGGTGCGGCCATCGGCACTGCAGTGGTGAATTGCTGCAACAGGACCTCGATCAACTTCGTGGCACTGGTCACTAGGGCAGTGAGCCGTGCGGCGAGGTTGGCCAGGTCAGCGGTGGAGGCAGCAGGCGCAGCCCCGTCGCTGTAAGGGGGAGGCGTGGCTGCTTCGCTCGGCGTTTGGCGGGGCGCGGTCCAGCCGATGCCACAGGAGAGGAAGTTCCCGGTTCCGCCACTAGTGGCTGTGGTGGAGGCGCTGGGGCTTCAGGTGTCGGCACGGCCTCGGATGCGGCGGGAGCAGGAGCGGTCGACGCCGTCGGGAGGACGGAGGGCCCCCCTCATGCTGTTGCTGCGAAAGAGACGCCAGGCCGTCTCGTTGCTGGATTCTTCGGATGTGGCGCGGGTGTTTGACACGTTGCCGAGCGATGGCACGCTTCTACACCTCACACCCACGATAACTGGCCAAGTGTGCACCGCCACAGAGTACACATTTCGGCTTCTCGGTGGGCGGACGGGGGCACGCTCGTCCTGCTTGGGCGCCGGCGCATTTAACACATCTGTCCGGCATAGAGCAGTGGCGCGCGACGTGATTTATCCCCTGGCAGCCAAAGCACTGCACTGGTCCTCGCCGGGAGCGAAGGTCTTCGGTCCGAACCGGGACGTCGGCGACCCGTGTCAGTTGGTAGAGCTTGCGGTTCTCCACGGTGTCGGAGCAGACACCCAGGAAGAGCGGCGTATCATCGCGTGATTTAGGCGACTTCATCTTCACGACTGCCCGGGTGTAGAAGCGCAGGTCAGCGAGTCACGATGCAGGTGAACGGCCGCCATGTTGAATGGGAAGTCGCGTATTACGATCGTCAGGGCCTTGTCAGGCGCGGAAGCGTGGGTATGGAATGGGATACCACGCTCAGACGCCTCCTGAGTGACCCGGCGATAATCGTCAGCAGTGCGGAGTGTGACCCTGTACAGGTCACGCCCTGCAGGCTTCACGGTGTACACGGCCGTTGTCCAGCTGCGCAACAACTTCTGCAGTTCTCCATACGGCGGCCGATACTGGAGGACTACCGACGGAAGATGTGAGTCTTTCTTCGGCGCAGGATCGCGCGGCAGGTGTTTCGGCGCGTCAGCGAGCGCGTCGAATGAGTTGGCGACGGCAGTTGGAAGCGCCGTCGCTGACTGCATGCATCTCGCAGTTCTCCGGGCCGGGACGAAGCCGTCGGCGTCAGGGGCGAAATCTTGTTTTTCCCTCTTCTCATTCGGCGAGCTGCGAACAGCGGACGTCGTGGCTGTTGCTCTCCTCTTATTGTTCCCGCGTCGTCCGCGTGGCTGAGGCGCGGTGGAGCTCTCATCTTCGGAATCGGGGAGCGGAGCAGACAGCGCTGTCTTCAAGGTTTCTGTAGCTGTGTCCATCAAATCCATAGCCATAGCGCTGGTCGTCATAACTGGGGAGCCAGATGGGGCCGCCGACGGCGCAAGCGCGGCCGGACGGCGATTTGCCACACCCTTCGCGTCGCTAGCAAGCGCAAATGCGTCCTTCTCGCGGCTGCACATCTCAGCGACTGTGTGTGTGCATGGAAATGACAACTCCAACAGTGCGCTGCCGTTTTCACCTTGTGGTCGCGGTTCTACTGCCATCTGTAACTATGCATATCGCTGTCCCATTACTTTTGTCACCTCATTGTTTAGCGCGGTTGGTCAGAAATAGAGTGAAAAGCTTGTAAGGTTGTTGCAGGGTGGGTTGTCCTGAGAAATAATTATCAAGAATAAATTCCATACTTTCTAACGTTTCAGTGTTAATTAACACTGAAGTTAGTCAATCAGGCACTTGCACATGCATATTCAAGCGTTCCATCAGAGACGGTGTTGCCAAATGTGTTCTTCAATTGGTTTCCTAAAACTGAAAAAAGAGCGATAAAAATCGGACGTGGAACGGTAGTAGCGATCGAACCCGAGCCAAAGGCGGGGCAGTCTCGTGCACTATCATCTACGCAAAGAGAACATCTGTCACTAAATGTATCTGGAAGGCCCCTTGAATTTCCGCGAGCGACCGTCTTATTGACTAACTTCAATGCTAATTAACTCGGTCGCGGCGCAACGTAGAGATTTTTTTTTTCTACACAATCATTTCTCAGCGCAATACCATGTAACACACAAGCTTTTCAGATTCTTTCTAATCACTCTGTTTAATAAAACGTTTTGCCCAACAATTCGCCACCCATACATAAATTTCATTTACATTATATCCACTGCTGCCGTGTTTGGTAAAAATGTCTGCATTTTTTCACTAGAGACTCGTTCCATCCAGTCTTGTGAATGTTTCACGGATTTCAAGCCATAATCTCTCTTGTATTTGGCAATAAATACATTATAACATTCCAATTTTTTGTCCTACAACACTGGTCGATATTCCACCACAGAAATTAATTCCTTGCCGAGGGAAAACAAGAAATATACGTTAGAGCAAGCAATCAAGAGCGCCCATGCAATAACTCATAGTGGAGAGGGGTGGGGGGGGGGGAATCCGGACTGTGAAGTATTTAAAGTTTTGCAAGATGAAAGCCAATTAGTAAGTAGGCATAATAAAGTTCTAATTACAACCTTTTAAAAACCTACATAATACCGACCTTTAAATCACTTTTTGAAAGAAAATCGTCTGAATAAACTATATTTTGTTTCCTTTCCTTGACGGCTGGGGATGAGGAAGGGAGAGGGGACGTGGGCACCCTTTGCTCCGGGTATGGTCGATCTTACATGCAATACTGTACGTGTTAAGGCCGGTTCCTACTAGGGCTGACGCGCGTCAAAACCGCGCTGCAGGGCCTTGGTTGCCATGGAAACACCGTCAGCTGCCCGGCATAGCAGGCTCTGCGTCGCGGTTTGTGCATGTCGAACTGCTACCGCTGCCGCGTGCAGCGCTTCAGGTCCGCGTCGCCAATCACTGAACGCGCTGAGCGTGACGTCAGGTACATAGCCCCCGGCTATACGAACTTTCGTCGAAGCGCTGGCGAGGGCGCGGTGGCAGCTATGAAATACTTTTCAAGGAAACTATTCGGAGAATAATTTGATTTTTCTGCATCTAAAAGCCTGATATTTTCGCTCGATAAAGGACTGAATTTCTTTCCGTTATTCGTCGTGGTTACTTGCTGTATCACTTTTAAGTAAACCACTACACGAAATTTTAATGAGTGTGCAGGGGTAAAAACGCATTGCGTGAAGTTTGCATATAGTTCATTTTAGGTAATTCAGTATTGCGTATGAAATTTTGTCAACATATCGAAATTCTTTTTAAAGTTGAGAGCAGAACGATAACTATCACCTTTCTCGAGATACTGAATGATACGTCGGCGGGCGGGCTGTGTGGCAGCGCGCGGGTCGCTCGACGTACGACCGATACTTCGCCCTGCTCGTCGTAAACCATGTGGTTGAATCAGCCCCAAATTTCGTAAACGGTGCACGAAATGATAGCTTGTACAGAATCATGTATTTCATCGCATGATAAATATGCAAGATCTACTTACCTACCGATGTGTAAAAGTAGCTACGGTTTTTCAGAATGGATTGATGAGTGTTTTAATCGGCATTTAATACCATGTGAAATGATAATTACAGTGACATGGAACACGATAATATTTACCGTGTTCTGTATAGACATACAGAAGTCAAACCGAAATTAATTTACTGGTATGTCATACTCAGAAGATGTAATTTGCTAAGTATATACATTAGTGATCATTTCTTTCGGAAGTAACAAACGCTTTTTCTTGCGGCAATGTACGTTATTTGTTCAAGACGAATTTCGCCTTTTACTTTAAGGCATCTTCGGTTGAATCTAGAATAATGCAATTTTGTTCAAAAATGGCTCTGAGCACTATGGGACTTAACTTCTGAGGTCATCAGTCCCCTAGAACTTAGAACTACTTAAACATTACACAACCATTCCCGAGGTAGGATTCGAACCTGCAACCGTAGCGGTCGCGCGGTTCCAAACTGTAGCGCCTAGAACCCCTCTGCCACTACGGCCGGCTATAATTTTGTTCTGATATGTGATGCTTGTAGATTACAGAACAGTTCTCATCTTTTTTTTTTCTTTTTCTCTTTTTTTACATGAATAACTGATTGCTTTCAGTTAATCGAGTTTTTGGCGGACATCTGCATTTGCGCTCACTTGGTCACATGCTGGAGGTTGACCTAAAACTTAGCTTATGGAACGTAAGCACATTTTCATGTTCCCTCTTTTTTCTTCACAATTTTCGGTCCTTTGCTCTAATGGGTGTGCAGCAATTTTATTCGTCTGTCACTAGCTGTAGAAATTCTACTGTGAACTGTGAGTTACAGTCAAAACTACAGTGTGTTCACTTCATGTCTCTCCCTATTTGGTTCGTTTATGTATTTGTTGCCAACCTAACGAATTATATGCTGAAAACTAACATCGGTTTATTTCTGTTCTCCTTTTATCTGCGTGAGTATGTCCCTAGTCAGTGCGAGTTATAGAAAGTTGAAAGTAAATGCAATAATTGTCAGAGAGTGGTAGAAAGTTTTGTTGTTCTGTTGATTTCAGTTTTGATGTAAATGTTTTGTGAAGGGGTTCCTGTGAGAGAAAACTGACAGCTTATATTAATAGATAAAATAGTAGAATAACATTTCAACAGATGATTGTCATCAGAATACTAGCACCCAACCCCCTTCGTCCTCATTCTTACATGAACCCCTCCACAAAATATTTAAACCAAAACTCGAATCAGGTGAGCACGAAAACTCTCAACTACGCTCTGACGGAACTTACATTCACATTCAACTTTCTACAACCCACCCTGACTAACTAGACAGACATATAAACAGATATCAAGAGAACAGAATGGAAAGACTTTAGTTTTCATCATATACGTCTTTAGGTTGCCACGAAGCACATAAACAACCCAAATCAGAGAGGACATAAATTGAACATACAGTAGTTACGACTATAAATCACTTTTTTTTTTAATATCCGCACTTAGTAACACAAGGATAGTTGTGCTCCACAACAATTAGAGCAAAGACCATGATAATTTTGGAAAAAGAAACTTAACGTGAATATGTGCTTATGTCTTGCAAGTGAAGTTATAGTGCGTTCTACAGCCTGCGACCAAATGAGAGGAAATGCAGATGCCAGCAAAAAATTCGATTAACTGTACGCAATCACTTATTCACGTAAACTAGAAATTAGACGTTAATTGTTTCATAATCTGCAAATATCGCCAAGATTCCACTGGAAGTGCCCTAAAGTAAAAGGTGAAAAGCGTCTAGAACAAATAAAATACATCACAGGAAGAAAATGGCGTTTGTTATTTGCAAAACGAATACTTCGGTGCTTACTGCAGGTAATGGTACGTAAACAAACTTCTTATGAATTGTTTCGTTTTGCCTTAAGACGTTTTGATTATTTGTAACGTTTAGAATACTTTAAATTACATGTAATAACACGAGATTGCTAATTACTCTTTTCCACATTGCTACAACAGTCTTTACAGGTAGGATATATAGCCTTCGATAAGTCAGTTTCTTTTACCGAAAGATTTTACATCCCTAATCGAATCTTTGTGTCAAACACCTTGTCATGAAGTACCAGATATAATATTATGTAAATCGTTTTCAGTATCCATAAAGTCTCACAGATCCCAGTCTTGTAAATAGTTGTGAAGGACCAGTCATAATAATTGGTTTCACAGTTACTACTTTAGGCGTTATCATTCAGTTGCCGATTCAATATTTGGTTGCCAAAATGCCGTATTTATTTTCTGATTAACCTGCTTTCCTCGACACAATCGGTAACTAAAAATAGTTTCATACGAGTTTAGTGCATTCTTTAATATGCCTGATGGTCACATGATATTTGAAGTCAGAGGAAAAGCCTCCACTGCACAAAACACGTATTATAGCATATGTAAAACTGCATTATGATACATTTGCCACCGATGGCTGAAACACAGATTGAGAACTGCCAGTGCATTCGGAAGTCATGAATGATACGTAACCAGTCATTACTCGTTGTTTCATGAAGTAAATGCTACAAATGGCAAAGTGGCCAAAACAGTAATTCAACTTTATCATTTGTTGACAGTCGCCATTAGAAAACTGCTTTCAAGTTGTTTTTCCTAACATAAGGCTGTTTGCAGAGAGTAATAGAGATGAATACACAAATACATCACAAGAATATGTGCTAGAGGCTATATTAAACAAATATTCTGCCAATATATATGCAACTGACCTACCTGATCAAAAGTGATGTCATTTGCTGTTGGGCTGCATTAACAAGAAATGCAATTAGCGTGTTGTTGATACAGTGCTTCAGAGCAGTCTATCCTGTAACTACTGCATCCTACGTCCATTCCAATCTGTTTACCGTTGGCAAGCCTTGGTCTGTCTCTACAATTTAACCGCTTTACCAAACTGACGATTCCTTGATGCCTCATAATATGCCCTGTCAACTAACCCCTCTTGTAGACAAGTTGTGCCATAATTTCCTTTCCTCCTCTATTTAATTCAGTACCTTTTCTTTAGTTATACAACCTTCGTATCAAGTATTCAGCATTCTTATTTATCATCACATTTTGAAAGCGTCCATTGTGTTCTTGACAGAACTGTTCATTGTCCACGGTTCACTTACATACAAGACTACACTCTACACGAATACCTTTATAAAATACTACCCCACCATTAAAATTTATATTTGATGTGAACAGATTTTCTTTTTCAGAAACGCTTTTATGGCTATTGACAGTCTGCGTTTATATCCTCTCTATTACTACTTCCCTCTCTATTACTACTTCCCTTTCAAGTCATTGAAGTCTTAGAACTGCTTTTTAGTTTCTGTGCAAGTTATAGATTATCTTGTGTCCATGTGTTTAATCGCTGATACCTCCAGAGTGTCTTTCAGTTAAGATTGTCAAAACCTTTCTCTAAATATGCAAAAGCCATAAATGGAGGTTTGCCTTTCTTCAGTCTGTCGACTTAGCTAAGTAATAGGTCGGCCGGTGTGGCCGAGCGGTTCTAGGCGCTTCAGTCTGGAACCGTACGACCTCTACGGTCGCAGGTTCGAATCCTACCTCGGACATGGATGTGTGTGATGTCCTTAGGTTGGTTAGGTTTAATTAGTTCTAAGTTCTAGGGGACTGAGTTCTAGGGGACTGATGACCTCAGATGTTAAGTCCCATAGTGCTCACAGCCATTTTTTGAAGCTAAGTGGTAGGATCAGTACTGCCTCTCGTGTTCAGACATTTCACAGGAATCTGACATTGTACGTGTGTTAGTTTATATAGCCCCTCTCTCTCTACTTTCTACATATTTCTTCTTTCTTATTGAACGTCGGCGCCTATGCTTTCCAAGTGCTTGGTTCTGGCTTGCCAAATGAGTTCTTGACAGTTGCATCTCCTTTGAGCAAACTTTTCTTTCTTCTTTCTTTTTTAATGTCAGCATGTATGTTTTCCAAGTGCAAAATCGCTGTAGTGATTTTGGGCTCTCTGTCAATATCATTTTTAGAAATCTCTATTCCGCATGGCCACTTTATTTACTTTATTTTTATATTTTCCCCTGTTGTCAGTTAAATTCAATAAATCATATTTTAACCTTTTTCCCATTTACATCCTCTGCTGCATTCGTCACTTGTTCACTCAAAGATATCAATGCGTATTCTATTGAATTCCTTCCTCTGTTTCAGTCAGTCGTTACCTTATGGTACCTTTAAGATTAACGAAAAACTCTGGATCTTACCTTATTCAGCTTTCATCTGCTTAATCTCCTACCATTTACTGTCACTTTAGTTGTAAATTGCACTTAGTGACCAATAAATTATCGTCGGTCTGCGTCTGCCCCTGGAAATTTAAAATCTAGTTTCGAGAACTCCGTTCCAAATACGAGTAGTTATTATTCGTTCATGATTCTTGAGAAAAGTGTTGGCGATGATTATATTGTGCTTTGCGCTGAATTCTGTCGGGTGTCTTCCCCTTCCATCCCTTCCCCGAAGCCTATGTTTTCTTACGATTTTCTCTTGCTATACCTGCTACCGCATTCCAGCCTATCATCACATTTTAAATTTTTGTCTCGCTTAAATCTCTGTATAATCTCCTTTATCCTACATTGTTTGAATCCGTTAATCGCCTGTGGTGTGAGTGTTAGCGTTATGTCTATCTTGGTAATGATAATGTTCACGGCAGTTTAGAGATGGAGCTGAGTGTTGTGATATTACTTCATTGGTATTTTCAATAGCTAACACTCACAGAGAGGTTAAAAGGTATGATCTTAAAATAGCAAAAATTTAGGATCAACTGACAGACATTTTCAGTTAAATAAATGACTATAAGATAACTGGTAACGTACTATCATTATAGTAAACTGCGTTTAGGTACTGCAGTTTGCAATGCTAAAAGTTGTTATGAAGGTAACAATAAGTTTCTGTTCTGGGGCGATCCGTTTTTTAAATGAGATAGTGAACAATCATGAACGATAGTCATGAAATCTGTTTTTGGTGTAATAAGAAAACACGAAAATTGAAATAAGTAAAAGACTACATCGTAAAGAAAATGAAAAATTGGTACGTCTTCACCCAACTTCTCCCTTCCTTCATGTAGGTTCGTGGTATAGTTAATCAAACACACGGGGCGTTTCGGTGGATCCCGCCCCATATCTCAGTGACTGTCCGTCATCGGCTACCGCTAGCGTCTGCCGCTTCCAGATGGGAACGCCAGTTCAGCGAACCGCCGCGTTAGCATGGTAAACGCTTGCGTCTGCCGTTGCCGCGCGCCGCGCTTCCGCGCTGTATTTGGTATCAGCCTTTACTCCCTCGGCCGATGTGGATCAGCCGATAATTTATGTCTTGCTGCAGATTTTTTGTCGGCCGATTTCTCTATCGGGCAACTGTGTACGTCCGTATAGCATCATTGTTGCAGCAAAACGTTTCTGTGACCGGCCGATCAGAAAAAGTTTTCTGCGCGCCTGGAATAGTGCGTCTGCCCGGTGGTACCTGGTGTGATAGGTTCAACGCCCACGGTTCGCTGCGAGCTTATTGGGTAACGCCATGTGTACGAGGTGCTGCACATTTAGCGTGGCTAACATTATCCTGATAATTAATTCAATACCTGGGAAATACCTCTGAACCCCTCCCCCACTGCTTAATTTTCAGGTGAAAGCTATCTAATGCCGACGTCACAGCTACGGCTAATTAATTATTGCGTCGTGGTCACAGGCCGTCGATACTAATTTCTGCAACACGTGTATCGGTCGCTGCTCTTGTGTTACACTCTCAACCACACTCCACAGACCGTCAGCACTTACTTCCGGTAACTCACACCTAATAAACAATTAAAATTTTCTCTTAATATTCATTACTCAGCCACACATCTGTTCAGATATATATGTAATGATCGGTTGTCTTGATGTTTTACAATAACGTTGCAGTCAGATATTTATCTCGCCACCCGCTAGATTTAAAGCCAGTGAAGGTTGCCACATAAAGGTATTTACACTGTATTTTTAATGCAGATCCCAAACCGATCGTCGTCAAACAGAATACTGTATAGTATATACAGGACATCAAATTTTCGATAATGATAAATATTATAAATATTATTTATTTACTGAATAATTTGTGATTTAGAATCCAAAAGTACTAATGCAGCATAGATCGTCCACCACCGTGGATAAAAAGCTAAGGAAGTAAACACTACTAGATATTATGAGAATGCGCAAAATATCAAAGGCAGGAATCGAAGCATCTAGCTAAAGTAAGAAGAGGTAACGAAATAAAATATGGAATGTAGTGAAGGAGGGGAGTGGGAAAAAGATATAGGAGGAAGATCATGTGGCTTTCAGAACACGTGGACACAATGGCAGTATCTATGCGTAATGTGCTGTCTCATTAAAATCTTTATGTCATGTACTAACTGTACTGTAAAGGGTTGCTGGAATCTGTAAAACGTGTCTTGGAATCTGTCTTCGGAGTCTTCTGTAGCCTATTACGGAATGTATGGTCACGCGTGACCACAACATTATTTTGAGGGAATGCGACACCGGGGTGTGGAGCGAAGAAACAGAAAAAGGTCAGTTGAGCTATTCAGAGTCTGAAGCATTAGCCAGAGTGAGAATTGGTGCAAGAATCAGGAAAATGACATTAGTAATTCGTAAAGCAATTTCCAGTACGAAAGCAACGAGACAGGACCTCCAACCGTATTTGGAAAACGAATCCGCCCGGAGTAGCTAATATGACATGTTTCCTTGGTTGTATTATAAGATCTCACTAGAGCTGCTACCAATAACTAAAGACATTTCTGTTGAATACGTTTCATTAATCGATGCTGTTTGCTGTTAGCGGTTTCGAATTTTTGTTCACCTTTAGACGGCTGCATTATAGGATAAACTGCTAATCAGACATAGGTTGTTTTGATTAGCATGATCCCCTCTAGCGAAAAGACGTTAACTGATAAATATTTGTAAAGCAAATGAAGATACATGAAATTTGGTAATTGCATAATGTCTGTTCAGCCCCAATACTTACCATGATACTATTACATGGTACACGGAAAACAACAAAAACTCAAGCTTTCAAAACTATCAAGGCACTTTCCCTGTATCGCGATAAGGAGGAGGTTAGTTAGCAGGATAAAATTGTAACTGGAATGGGAAGGAGGAAACATGTTGAAAAGAATGCTCTTCGATTAGGAAAAGGAAGAGAATGAACACCAGACTGAGAAATAAGAGAACCTGGTTCATATTTTCCCCTGATTAACGGTTTTGGAACGATAAATTGAATGCACACTTTCTGTATGCTTTAATTGACTCTCCTTGTCTAATTTAATTATACACTGCTAATTAGTCTTTACATTCCAGGGAATGAATATCCGAAAACTTTATGTATGTGTGTGTGTGTGTACGTGTTCGTAGGCGGAAAACTTTTCGCTGCATACGTAAAATCAAACAACTTTCTGATAATAATAAAAGGAGCCGAAGAAATATGTACCATTCTTCACGTAAACAAATACTCAAGGAACTATCGATATTTAAACAAATTAGAAGAATACAAAGTTAAGAATTTCATGCGTGAAATGATTGCATCATAAAGATTTCATGTACCTCCTTTGTCTAAAACAAAAGCGTTGGCCACAAAATGCAGGAAACATCTCCGTAATGATTCAGTCAAAAGAGAGTTGTAACTACGAAAACATCGTACGAACTTCCTCTAGGCTAAGTTATCAACGCCATTTGGGAATGTCGTCGAGCGAGCGTGGCATGCCTTTCCACTGCGGATACGCTGCACATTGACCACACTAACTGTTCATTTCGACTGCCTTCTCCGGCTGCAGATTTCTTCCAAATGTCAATATTATGAACAAAAACTACGGATGTTAGTTACAGATTACACCGAGGGTCAAACAAAAAGAAATCGAATAATAAATTCCATCTGCATATTGTCTCTTCTTTTTCGATGAGTTAGAGGGATTTTAGAGGCTCTTTTGTGATACAATTTTGTATAAAAACTTACTTCTAGAAACAGCGTCTATAGAAGCTACAGAGTGTCGATATTGTGTGAGCCAATGCATGATGATAGAACATCACTTCCGCTGCGAAAGTGAATTGGCGGTCCGCGAGCGATACTTCGCGCAGTGGGCCAGACAGCATTCTGGACGTCAGATAGCGTCGAACACATTCAAACCTGTCACAACTACACCGTAACTCAGCTGCGAAAGGGTGACCCAGAGGCATCAAGACACCATCTGCAGTCCCTCTAACTTTTTTTGGTACCGCTTCGTTATACACCGTGTGTGAGGGCGTGTGCGCTTGTGTGTGTGTGTGTTTGTGCGTGTGGGCGCGCGCGCGCGCGCGCGCGCGCCTGTGTGCGTGTGCGTGTGCGTGTGCGTGTGCGTGTGCGTGTTCCAGTATAACTGTGAGGGGGCGCGCGCTTGTGTGTGTGTGTGTGTGTGTGTGTGTGTGTGTGTGTGTGTGTGTGTGTAGGTATTCCAGTATAACTGTGGAAGGGTTGGAGTAATTTCTATCGAAGGTGGTAGTCGTATGACTTAGAGTCAAAAGACAATGATTGTGTGGACAAGACGCAACACTAAACATCGTATTTGTGAGGTTTAGAATAAGAAAGTGGTATCATGTAAGTATGACTCAGAAGTGACTGGTGAACATTCTTAGTACGTGTATGATTTACTATTAGAAAGAAATGTATTGTGGGTTAAGACACATTCCACATCTTTCGGGATGGCGTGAGCATGTGTGAAAGCATTAGCAAACGAAACTTACTGGTGTCAAATTCATAGTGTACGAATTCACTACGCCGATTAGTGAGAGTCGTGAAGGCATTTGACCCCTGGGTTGGCGGTGTGGGTGGGAAGGTGTAATCTGTGAAGGAAAATCTGAAATTCCTGCTCAAACCATAGCGCCCAGTTTCTCTAGGCTGAATGGCGAGCATCATGATGACATTTAACACCTGGTTATGGTGATGGCGGTAGGAAGGTGTGACTTGTAAGCCATAATTCTGGAACTCTTGCTCAGATCATAGTATCCAGGTTCCTTAGGCTGATTGTGAAAGTCGTTGTGGTATTTAACACCTAGTATTGGCAGTTACGATTGTTGAGAGACCTGATGACATTTAACCCTTAGGGCTACAGATGGCGGTTGAATGGAGCGTTTTACAAAGCATAATTCTGGAACTTCTACTCTTTTGGTTCGGGAGGCTGACTTCTGAGACTGTAGAAACCATTTACAAACATTTAACCATTAGGTTTCGCTGTTGAGAGTCTTGATGACATTTAACCCATAGAGATAGCGGTGGGGGTTGGAGGGTGCAATTTGTGATGCATAATTCTGGAACTATTGCTGAATTCCCAGAGTTCAGGTTCCTAGGCTAACTTCTGAGATTCGTGAAAACGCTAAACCCCTAATGTAGGCTGTGACAGTCGAAATGCATATTCTGAAACACTGGCTCGACCCACAGCATCTGAGTTCACTGGGCATGCATGTGAGAATCACAACATTTAACCCCCAGGGTTGCTGGTGGCAGCTGGAAGGTGTGACTTGAAAAGCACAATTCTGGAACCCTTGCTGAAGAATGGGCGAATCCAAGGATATATTTTTTTTCTTACATGTAGATGGGAAGCCCAAAATACTGTGTATTATCAATTTGTACTACTTAAACATTGTAATGAATGTGTGAAAAATTGTAATTATGTAATGTGTTTACACTTTTAAAAACATGTAAATACACTCATTTCGCATGGATTATATTTCTTTTCCTGTCTCATAAAAGAAAGAGATTCATCAATTACGGAAAATGTCAGCTAAACGATATTTGTGGAATAAAGTGAACAAAACAGATCACAAGATGTGATAGTAGGCTTTCTTTTACTCTCTCGTCTTTGATTAGGATTGTACCAGTCTTACAATTTGAGTAACTCTACAACAAATATCAAAGTTACAAAAAAATGGCTCTGAGCACTACGGGACTTACCTTCTGAGGTCATCAGTCCTCTAGAACTTAAAACTACTTAAACCTAACTAACCTAAGGACATCACACACATCCAAGCCCGAGGCAGGATTCGAACCTGCGACCGTATCGGTCGCGCGGTTCCAGACTGTAGCGCCTAGAACCACTCAGCCACTCCGGCCGGCTATCAAAATTACAGTAATCAAAGATAGTGAGTCACTACAGACAATAAAACAAGACTGACAACCTCTTGCAAGCGTCAGAATGGTACTTCATAAAATTTAATTTATCAATTTTCTGTATAATGTCATTAGTAAAAAGCGTGAAAATTTCACCATGGTGTATTTCAGGAGGAGAGTTTGGTGTGTCAGACAGGAGACTAAGACTTAAATCTACTAAGAAATGGCACTTTTGGTTTAGAAATATGAATTCTTGGTAAGAATAAAAGAATATTATGTAGTCAAAGAATGGTGGGCTTGATCTAGTTTAACATACAAGAAATAGTAAGACGTTAATGGGGTAATGACAATGATAGGAACAAATTGGGATTAAGCAGAAATGTAGTATCAGAAGATGGTCGTGGGTGAGCACAACATATTGTACCTACAGCGCATTTTAAAGCAATGAACACTTTCGTTCATAAAGCTGAATTACAAAATTATCCTACATGATATTATTGAAAAAAAAATGGAAATATGTCAACTTACTAATCTCTCTCTTCCCAAGACTTTTAAAGAGTCATAGTGAAAATGTGGTTGAATCAAACTGTTTTTAGGAGATTCAAAATGTGTTTACCCAGTTTAAATTTCCGTCAATATGGACACACAAAAATGTTAATATATCCACCCTAGTTATTATTTCCTCACCAAGTGTTACACTTATTATTGGTGCAGTACCTCTAGATATGGAGAAGGGAATATCTTGCATCTTTCTGAAATTGAGAGAAGGTTCACAGAAAACCAAAAAACGTATTTGTAAGAAGATTATTTATCATTGCTTCTGTTGCTGATAAGTATATTTCAGTATATTACAATACTAGTGTCATCCACAAAAGTGACTAATTCTGCTTGTTGTATGTCAGACAGAAGGCCATTTACATATATGGGATAAAACAATTGACCTAAGACTGAGACTTGTGGAGCCCTATAACTGATTTCATCCCATTCAGAAGAAAATCTTTCTTTTTGAGAAACACTATTGAGAAAATGTAGATAATCAGCATATGAAGCAGGTTGACAAACGATTCTGCTGCTGCCAACATACCTTATGCATAAGAACCAAGAAGATAAGATCTGAGAAATGAAGGCCTGTAAACAGTCATCATTCCCTTGCTCTATTTGTAAGTGGAAAGGAAAGGAAATGACTAGTAGTGGTACAGGGTACTCTCTGCCACACACCATACCTCGGCGTGGGACTATCTGAGTGTATGTAAATGTAGATATAGACTCTCTCCTTCTTCCAATGGTTTAATTATTGAGTATAACTATCTGTATCCTTTTAGATATCGAATTTCCCCAACGATCGGCACACAGTTGTAATCTACCAGGAAGTTTCTTTTTCTAAAAATGTTTGTCTGGACTGTAACTATTTTCATTTCTACTGAATAGCACCTATTCCATAAACCACTATCTTATTTACCTTAACAAACTGTGCATCACAATCAGAAAGAGCATTATTTTTGTTATGGAGTATACAGTTATTGTCTTGTTTTGAGCTTCATCATAGAAATCATTATAAATTAGGATCCTACTATCTTCATCCATTCGTGATGTAAAGCTAATTATTGGGATCAAATTGTAGGATCCAAATAAGGGTATCTATCATAAAGCCTTAGAAAACCTGCACTGAAATAATCAGAGACTATTAATAGCTTTCTGTTGTCTGACAGCACAGTAGGGAATCCATGTAAGCAATTCAGAATTTCCCAGTTACAGTTAAAAGTGAATTGTACTCCAGTATTAATTCACAGGCTGAATTTGTATGTGTTGATCACTACAAAATCTTCTTGTCGCGACCACTCCGGTCGCAGGTTCGAATCCTGCTTCGGGCATGGATGTGTGTGATGTCCTTAGGTTAGTTAGGTTTAAGTAGTTCTAAGTTCTAGGGGACTGATGACCACAGATGTTAAGTCCCATAGTGCTCAGAGCCATTTGAACCATTTTCCTCTTGTCGCGGTATTTCTGAATTTGTGTTCTACCTTATCCATGTATGAATTCCACCTTTTCCCATATTAGTTCTACATGAGGAAGATGCTACAGTCTAATCTTTTATATTTAACTTATCTTAAAATGTGGTTGTGTTGTGGTCTGATAGACACAAGATCTCTATTTTTAAACAGATCTCTTTCCAAACAGCAAGAAGTTATTCTATCTTATAACTAAATCGTCATATATTGAAACGAAATAAGCCACCTTACTTTCATGTGCATTCTTACGCATTTTATGGGGTTCTTATGTTTTTAACTTCTTTGACAACCGGATGCCTCATTCCTGACTCTAACCTAACAAAGATATCCGTCTGTCAAGTGATCTCGCTTTGTGTGATCGTGCCCCCTACTATTCAGATATAGGTCCTATCTGGTATATCTGCGTCTCCCAGTTGCAGCACTTCGTACTTCACTCACGTGAGATTTCACTTCAGTCAGTATCAGCATGCTAAACATTGTATTCACACAGCTCACTGCTGTGCCAGCCCTGGGCTGATCCTGGAGGACCTCCACAAAACTCACTTGTTTTACAAGTTGTTGCTCGAATTCCAATCAGGTCAGGCCTAATGCTGCAATCGCTGTACTTAGCTTGGCTGTTTCCTGCTCCACCTGCTGTTATCCTGTTTATCGGAATCTTTGCACAATTTCCTTAGGTCGTCTGTCATCTGCCCAAGAGTAGCACTTGGCCTCACAATGCTTGTAACCTAATATCCTGTTCTAATTTGTCCTTTACCATCTGTCCTACACCTCTGTCATGGCTACTACCTACTCCTAATCTACACTCCTGGAAATTGAAATAAGAACACCGTGAATTCATTGTCCCAGGAAGGGGAAACTTTATTGACACATTCCTGGGGTCAGATACATCACATGATCACACTGACAGAACCACAGGCACATAGACACAGGCAACAGAGCATGCACAATGTCGGCACTAGTACAGTGTATATCCACCTTTCGCAGCAATGCAGGCTGCTATTCTCCCATGGAGACGATCGTAGAGATGCTGGATGTAGTCCTGTGGAACGGCTTGCCATGCCATTTCCACCTGGCGCCTCAGTTGGACCAGCGTTCGTGCTGGACGTGCAGACCGCGTGAGACGACGCTTCATCCAGTCCCAAACATGCTCAATGGGGGACAGATCCGGAGATCTTGCTGGCCAGGGTAGTTGACTTACACCTTCTAGAGCACGTTGGGTGGCACGGGATACATGCGGACGTGCATTGTCCTGTTGGAACAGCAAGTTCCCTTGCCGGTCTAGGAATGGTAGAACGATGGGTTCGATGACGGTTTGGATGTACCGTGCACTATTCAGTGTCCCCTCGACGATCACCGGTGGTGTACGGCCAGTGTAGGAGATCGCTCCCCACACCATGATGCCGGGTGTTGGCCCTGTGTGCCTCGGTCGTATGCAGTCCTGATTGTGGCGCTCACCTGCACGGCGCCAAACACGCATACGACCACCATTGGCACCAAGGCAGAAGCGACTCTCATCGCTGAAGACGACACGTCTCCATTCGTCCCTCCATTCACGCCTGTCGCGACACCACTGGAGGCGGGCTGCACGATGTTGGGGCGTGAGCGGAAGACGGCCTAACGGTGTGCGGGACCGTAGCCCAGCTTCATGGAGACGGTTGCGAATGGTCCTCGCCGATACCCCAGGAGCAACAGTGTCCCTAATTTGCTGGGAAGTGGCGGTGCGGTCCCCTACGGCACTGCGTAGGATCCTACGGTCTTGGCGTGCATCCGTGCGTCGCTGCGGTCCGGTCCCAGGTCGACGGGCACGTGCACCTTCCGCCGACCACTGGCGACAACATCGATGTACTGTGGAGACCTCACGCCCCACGTGTTGAGCAATTCGGCGGTACGTCCACCCGGCCTCCCGCATGCCCACTATATGCCCTCGCTCAAAGACCGTCAACTGCACATACGGTTCACGTCCACGCTGTCGCGGCATGCTACCAGTGTTAAAGACTGCGATGGAGCTCCGTATGCCACGGCAAACTGGCTGACACTGACGGCGGCGGTGCACAAATGCTGCGCAGGTAGCGCCATTCGACGGCCAACACCGCGGTTCCTGGTGTGTCCGCTGTGCCGTGCGTGTGATCATTGCTTGTACAGCCCTCTCGCAGTGTCCGGAGCAAGTATGGTGGGTCTGACACACCGGTGTCAATGTGTTCTTTTTTCCATTTCCAGGAGTGTATTTGTTACTAACTCACACTTAGTTTCGTTGCTGGAAGTCTGCTGCACTGTACTGTGGCCTACAGCTGCAAAAGGTTATTTTTCTCGTACTTAAGGTAAGACGTCAAACTTATTAGATACTGCAAGCTCAAAAATTTCTCTGAGCATTAGGAGACTTAACAGCTGAGGTCATCAGTCCACTAGGACTTAGAACTACTTAAACCTAACTAACCCTGTAAGAGGTCCGTATGAAACGTCCCCTTTTATCAATTTATACATACGACTGTGCTTATACTGACACACAATATTTTTTAGCGCAACGCAATCTGACTTTCAATAATCTCTACAAGAGAATGGCCCTGAATAACATTAAACTATACCTTTCACAAATCACTAAATCACTTACCTCACAATAATCTTCGTTTCTCCCACTACTGCAATACAGCAAGCGCCACTACTGCCAGCTAAATAAAAGATTCAAACTATGGAAGGCACTAACTACTGATAGGGATAGTTAGCAAATGAAAGATATTAATAGAGAACAAACAATGTATTTACCTTGATATCATCATATATAAATGTAGCAGTTCATGACAAATTTCAAAACTCCGCCATCTCTCTCCCCACATCCACCACTGCTGGCGGCTCACCTCCAACTGCCCAACGCTACGCGCTGTTAACAGCCAGCTGCCTAACACTACAATGGCGAGTATTACAACAATGCAAAGCAACCACAGACTGCACACAGCACAGCCAGTGATTTTCATACACAGGTGGCGTTACCAATAAAAAAAACCTAAACAGCCTACTTACATAGCCCCCATGCTCCCCACAAAAAATTTTACAAATTGGTTTGGGCAGTGCCCAATACAGATTCGAAAAAATTTTTCATAATTACAATAACAAAGAAATCAAATGCACACACTTATTGATACAATGTTGGTCAAAAGCTCAAATTTTCTCACAGTCCATAAAGACAGTCCTGATCGTTTATCACAGTAAAATAGTAGTGTTTTTCTCAAAGTCTGAGCAGTAAAAAAAAATGTACACGGAAGTAGTGGATTTCCATGTAGTCTTGAAGAAGTAGCGTTGTCCTTCCAACGGAAAGACAGTGCTGACTCTTGACATGCTGACAGGTAATGGGCCACAACAGAGCAAACCCACAGCGGAGTCAGTCGAAGTTTTGAAGAGTATTGGTGGGTAGGTCATCACAGAGCAGACCTACTGTAGTCCTGGTAGAGATTACGGTATTGGTGGGCCACCAGAGGTGCAGACCCAGTGCAGTCCTTGTAGAAATAATGGTACTGGTGAGTCATCAAAGATGTAGACCCACTGTAGTCCTTGTAGAGATAATGGTACTGGTGGGTCATCAAAGATGCAGACCCACTGTAGTCCTTGTAGAAATAATGGTATTGATGGATCATCAAAGATTTAGACCCACTGTAGTCCTTGTAGAGATGGCCAGCAGCCATCCGTTGTGACTGTGCAGGTGCACAATCACCATTGAAGAGTCTTGCGGATAATTTAGCAAGTCCATAACCACCACTTGTGCACTCACAAAGTTTTTGGAATTGTCCTTAGAACCAGCAATGCTGTTATCCAGTCCCTTGCTGAATTATTAACACACATACAAACACTAACAGTCCCTACTTCTCACATATTGTCCATATACTATGACCAACAGAAACGTGTGCAGTGAAATGTAACTTACAAGTTACTTAATTTGATGACCTGGTGTCAATTACAATTTTATAACAGAAGAATAGAATTACAAAGGTACAAAATACATCATTAAAGAACATAACAATACAGATAACATTTGTAGTACAGGTTTTACAATAGAATAGAAATAAACATATACTTCAGTGTTACAGGAATTATGAGATAAGTAAATACATAAAATAATGAGAATAACTTTTGGAATATCAACTTCACACATGAGCATTAAAACAAAACAGAACAAATAATGTTTAAACATCTTTACAAAGTAAATAACATATCCTCAAATACAATTGGCATTAATAATAACAGTATTCCTCATCATAGTGAATGTAACTTAGTATTAGAAGAGAAAAAAGTTCTATGAAACAGTACACAGAGAGAGGAAGAAAACAAATACACAAGGGTACACAAACACATAGGGGGATAACACAATGGAAAGGACAGGGTTCGTTTTCAGTGTAACTTTTGGTACTGCAGTATTTTGCGAACAAAACCTATTTTGTTCTTGGAGATCTCCCTTCGTTCATCATTATTCCCAAAAAGTCCTATCTATACCTGCTTTCTGTATTCTATTCATATTTCTTTCAAAATAATTATTTCTCAGTGCACAATACTCATTTTTGCCAAATCTGTTTCATATAACCTCCAAAGCATTCTTTCCCTATTCTCCATAGTTAGGTTCTTATATAGTCTACCCCCTCTTAAGCTAACTTAAATCTACTGAGCTCAGATATTAAACTAAGGGACGAGGCAATGCAGCAGCATAAAACAATTAAGACAAACAACAATGATAAAAAATAGAAAAGGCAAAGCAAGCAGCATAAATTAGCAAAGCAAATGCAATATTACAACTAATATAAGGCAATGAGCAGCAAACAAGAAAAATAAATCTGGCTTAGCAGAGTAACACAAATTCAAATTCAGCAACACTATGCATGGCAAACAGCAGCAGAAAATGAAATATCTAAACATGACATAGCTCAAGCAGAAAAAATAGTACACTAAAGATAACAATGCAGATAAGGGAAATGTATAATCACATCTTAATGTCTAAGTAATTAAAGTGGTGCACCACAGGAAGTTATTCTACCAAAAAAAATTACCCAGTAGTTGAAAAGAAAATTCCGTATGCAATTCCTGTGAAGGGAAATATCTTTTTATGCTCCTTCGTTTTTTGAATAGATCATAAAATTATTTACTGGATCTGTAGGCATAAAATATTTATATTAGTACATCTATTAAATTTTATTTTAACCAATGCTGCAGTGCAGCTAGAAACTAGATATTAAACAAAATGAGTTAATCAATACATAAAGCAAGCCATATGGCATTTCTCTCAACTAGCACGACAATAGCCGTGAAATGTTTCTCATCGTTTCATTAGGCATTTTAGTAAATATCATAAATTAAGAGCATCACAGTGTAATCATATGTTTTCAAGTTCGACCGTGTCGTTTTTGCGATGCTCTCTACAAAGGAACGTCAATAGCGAGGATAATGGCCTCCCTTTTTTTTTCCTACCTGTGCCGCTGAAAAGGGCTTGCAATAATGGCTTTTTCTCCAGGCGTCTGACACACCTGGCCGCTCCGCTCGGTGCCCGTGACGCATTACGTGCAGGTGGTCACTTAACTTTCGTACGGAAATATTTACGACAGCAGTTTCCGCTACAGTGGCAGTCTCATATAAAAATATTTCACAGGTCAAGAATTAGCGTTGCAAATCTGTAGAAACAAAATCCTATAAATATAAGTGTCAAAAAAAAAAATATTCGTCAGCATTGTGTTACAGTCACGCATTTACACACATTTCATAACTCTTAAAGTACGATTCTTGGTTTCCAACGTACTTCTTATTCCTCATATACGGTAGCATCATTTTATTGATCATAAACATATCTCAACAGCATAGTACACATCGTCATCGAAATAATATCATAACATCTCAGTCAATTCTCAAAATCGTCGTAGCTTCCTCCAATAATTTCAAAACCTAAAAAAATTCTCTGCTCATTTCAATAGTGTCATCTACCTCAAATGTACTTTAAAAATCATGCTCCCTTACCAAATACGTCATTCAAAGCTCTCATAGTATCACAATGGTTCTGAAAAAATATGAACAGTTCACAAAGTACAGACAAAATACAATTTCATAAGTGTGAAGTTACCCAGCTGTGTAATTGCGTAAACATCTATCACTGACGTAGTAAAAAAAATATTTGTTTCTCTGCTAAATAATCAGATAGCTGTGTAATTCCGTGTTAGAGGAATATGGTACCGATGTGTAAAGTTGTATAAGCAAATACCATATTAGCTAGGGCTCCTTGTGCTCGCCAAACACATGGTACACAAAGTAAGTGTGTACCCCCCTGAGGATTAATGTAATTATACCCTCAGGTGTTATAGATTATTGCAATGGAATGAAATGTATCACGGAAAACCTTCTTTGCAATTCAAAAATCTTGAAAAATAAATGGCTTAAGTACAAAATTAATCTCTCAAATGCGTGTCCTCTAGCGCAAAATGTGCATCTTGCTGTAAGATAATTCTGTGGAAGTGTCGTAGTTATCGTCCTCCGAAAGCTAAGTTCTGCAGAAGTCAATGTACTTACCTCATGATACACAAAATTGAAATGCTTTGCGTATAGATATCTTAGTTATTACGCTTATTGCCGTGATGAGGAAAGTACTGTGCTGTAATGTATTGTTGTGCCACGAAAAAGGCTGTCTCATTGTTGCTATACCACAAAAGTTACTACTAAAACATGTTTTTCTTTCCAGAAGAATTCAGAAAACTGTGCAGATATAAAACAGATACACCGCAAAAGCAACATTGTAAACTGTCACTCATTAGTAGCGTCGTGATAAAATTGTGTAGCTGTCAAAGAAACCAAGTGCTAAGTCATCATTAATCCCACAGAAAGTACTTCAAATAAAGAATGTCTTTTCAAGTAAACCAAAATGTTACATGAAAATCTCATTAGCAGTGCCGGTATATGTTCTAAGTATGTGAGCCTGATAGTTGTTCCGTAATCGTGCAACTAACAAGCAAGAATGTACAAATACAACACTGTGTCGTCTGTTCACTACAACAATGCAATCGTAATTTCTGTTTACAAATGTTCCATAGGTTCTAGACTGGATACTTAACTTCAAACATTGTTGCATGTTAACAGTTTCTTAAGTCTGACAAAGCATACTAGAAATGTGAAGTGAAAAGTTTTATGGCAAAGACAAAGTTAAAAAGCAGATTATCTTTCAATAAACGGTTTTACATGTGAAATGTGGTGTAAACCTTTACTCTTCATAGTACTCAGACTTTTCAACTGAAAAGCAATTGTCATGTTTTATACATCGGTAAAGAATGCTAAAATTTTTCTCAAGGCTAGCGTCTTATGTTATTTTTCTCGGAGCCAGCGGGCGCACGCGGCTGCCTGCTGTGCGAGTCATTGTCTGTCTCTTTGTTGGCGCGCGCCGTTACTGGGATTAGGAGACCTAACTTCTACAAATTCACCGTGTCGAGAGGGCCATGCCCTGTTTAAATCCCGCCAGTTCTGATGCAATTCATGTCTGTCGTTACGATCATATCGTCTGTCGTCATGTCGGTAGATGCTGTAGTTTCTTTCTTGTCGGTTAAGTGGTGGAGAATTTCTCCCTGAATCGTAACTGCGCGCTGGACCGTTGCGTCTAAAGTTATTCTGTCTCCTGTAATAATAATTGTTTTGGTTCCCATATTGTCTGTTTCTCTGATTGTCTCTGTAATAGTCATTACCGAGGAGAGGTGATCTTTCCCTGTAATTGTTACTATTCTGCCAACGGTTGTCATACGGGTGGTGTCTGTTTTGGTCACGATTTACGTTATAAGAATAGCCCTGTCGTGTATTATTTCTGTCATCGCGGAATTGTGACAGATGTGACCTGTAATTGTTGTGTTCCTGTTCTCGCGTTCCGCGATTGTCAGTGTCAATTTCCAGTTCTTGTAACAGTTCCTGAAAAGCTTCAATGTCTTTGCAACGTCCTGCCAAAATAATATGTCGTAAATGTTCAGGCAGTTTGATTAAGCAAATGCGGATGAGTTCTGAGGGGCTGTATGGGTTTGACAGGTACTGATTCTTGTGCAACATGTCTTCAAAATATTTCACAAGACTGGAGAATTCAGATTGTTCGAAATGTTTCATCATTATGATGCCATGTTTTACTCGGTCTTGTGTGGCTTGAGACCAATATGCTGAGAGGAAGGCATGGTAAAATTCTCCTTCACTATGACAATCGTGAATGACCGAACACATTCTTACAGCTGGTTCATTCTCTAAATAGCCACACATAAATTCTAATCTGTGTTCTAACGACCAGTTGGGAGGAAAACAATGAGAGAATTGATGAAGCCACGCTTGTGGATGAATGTCGTTGGCAGAATTCTTAAACGTTTTGAATTTACGTGTAGTAATGAACAGCTTATAGTCAAAATCATCGTGTCGGCGAGTAGCATATCGGTCATTGTTGCGTCGTGTCGGCGGTTCAATCTCAAAATTCGGTGCACATTGCCAATTTCTTACATAATTTCCGAAATGCCCTATGTTATTATTTTGCGGCTTTTCCGTATTTCTAACTCCCTCTTCCCGTGTTGGAGCGCGAATGTCCTCTGAAATACGTAATTCTTGTATTACCTGTGTCAGCTGATCTTGTACTTCCCGGATTTCTCTTTGGTGTTGCGTATTAATTTGATTCAGATTTTGTTTCAGTTTCCTAATTTGTTCGCTCTCTTCTGTGTCATTAAAGACTACCGGTTTTGTGTCATTCAGATTATCATCTACTTTTGTAGATAAGTTAATGAACTGATCTGAAAGTTCGGCTACTTTCTCCGATAGTGTACTCATTTCCTCAGTGTATTTTTCTGAACCAAGTTTCAGAGTATCTACTGTGTCCTTCAAGTTTTCTTGAGTTTTTGTAAGTTGCGTAACCGAATCGGTAGATGCAACTGAATCAGTTTTAGCTTGCAGGGTGTCGTGATTTTCATGAACAATGATTTGCAGTTCTTTTATGGCTGCTTCGTGATTCTGTAATGCATTTTCATGCCGCAAAAAAATAGGTTGGAAATGCTCACAAATTTGTGTTTTTACGTCATTACAGACTTTTTGATATTTCGATTCAATGTTATGTAACTCAGTAGTTAAATCTTCACGTGTTTGTTCAAGTGTTTGTTCCAATGAGTCTAACTTTTTAAGATTTTGTTCCACTGTGTCTAACTTTTGAAGATTTTGTTCCACTGTGTCTAACTTTTGCTGTGTTTGACTCTGATTTTGTTCCATTTGTTTCTGATTTTGTTCAAGCGTTGTGTCTAACTTTTGTAGCCTTTGTCCCATTTGTTGCATTAACTGTAATAACCATGCACTGGTGTCTGAAACACGTTCCTCAGTGCTTTTCGGCAGTGAAGTTGCACCGGCAACATTCACATTTTGACAAGCAGAAAATGTGTCTTGACTTATTTGAGAAAACGGTGAGGACCCAAATCCTGAATCCACAGCATTTGCGAGATTGTTTCCTGTCATTTCGGATTCCTGAGGCGAGCTGTCGCCGACCGATCGATCGATAATGCTTCCCTGTTCTCTAATTGTTTCGCTGTCTACACCATTGTTTGCCGCCCGCTCCATTTCCCTATGCACAATTACCAAATTACTACTTTGAACATTAGTTAATTCATTACTCGGTGGCGCTAACACACTGCTTTCGTCTTTACTGTCATTTCTCAGTTTACTTTGGAGCCTAGTATTACGTTTTTCACACGCCATTATTGTCACAGTATTTCACACGACAACACAGAAAAACACAATTTGAAGAGCAAAAATAAGAGAACACATTAACATAACACTGAAAATAATATCTAGTTAATTGCAGCTGCGAAATACTTGGTGCAAATCTACATACATGCCACAACTCTTTTACTGTACAACAATGAAAAACTACAACTACAATGGAAATTCTCTCTATAATTACGCGCTAGCAATAAACAAAATGTACACTAATTACACAAACTACAAGAAAAATCAGAAGATTCCAGTGAGGTATCCTAGGCTAAGGGTCGACATATGAAACGTCCCCTTTGAACAATTTATACATACGACTGTGCTTATACTGACACACAATATTTTTTAGCGCAACGCAATCTGACTTTCAATAATCTCTACAAGAGAATGGCCCTGAATAACATTAAACTATACCTTTCACAAATCACTAAATCACTTACCTCACAATAATCTTCGTTTCTCCCACTACTGCAATACAGCAAGCGCCACTACTGCCAGCTAAATAAAAGATTCAAACTATGGAAGGCACTAACTACTGATAGGGATAGTTAGCAAATGAAAGATATTAATAGAGAACAAACAATGTATTTACCTTGATATCATCATATATAAATGTAGCAGTTCATGACAAATTTCAAAACTCCGCCATCTCTCTCCCCACATCCACCACTGCTGGCGGCTCACCTCCAACTGCCCAACGCTACGCGCTGTTAACAGCCAGCTGCCTAACACTACAATGGCGAGTATTACAACAATGCAAAGCAGCCACAGACTGCACACAGCACAGCCAGTGATTTTCATACACAGGTGGCGTTACCAATAAAAAAAAAACCTAAACAGCCTACTTACACATGTTTAGGGAATTTATTGCTAGCGCACTCTAGCAGATGTAACTTCGATGGAATGCTCACGCGCTGCCTGCGGTATGTGTGCTACAACAGAATCTCAGACCAGAGAGCAGTGTCGGCAGTAGCAGTAGTAGTAGTAGCCCGCAGTCGGGTGTATGGAGTTGTCGGGCGGTTGGGCTGGTCGTGGAGAGCGATGGCAGTGCCTGAGCGATGTAGTATAAGGTAAAACCAGAAAATTACTGTCTATAGCGCCGGCCGGTGTGGCCGAGCGGTTCTAGTCGCTTCAGTCTGGAACAACGCGACCGCTACGGTCGCAGGTTCGTATCCTGCCTCGGACATGGATGTGTGTGATGTCCTTAGGTGGGTGAGGTTTAAGTTGTTCTAAGTTATAGGGGACTGATGACCTCAGATGTTAAGTCCCATAGTGCTCAGAGGCATTTGAACTATCCATAGCCGCGCACATATGGGGTTTGTAACAACTGAATTTGTACTATTGTTATATCAAGTCTAATGTAAATGTATTTTAAAAAAATTAATAATAATCTTTCTTATAAAAATAACTTTCGACAGTCATTCATCTGAGTTTAACGATTTTACTAATTTCTCCTATCCATGGTCTTCCCGATTATCGTAAAGAAAAATCAGTTGTTTCTTTTTATGCCGGCCGGGGTGGCCGACGGTTCTAGGCGCTACAGTCTGGAACCACGCGACCGGTACGGTCGTACGTTCGAATCCTGCCTCGGGCATGGATGTTTGTGGTGTCCTTAGGTTAGTTAGGTTTAAGTAGTTCTAAGTTCTAGGGGACTGATGACCTCAGAAGTTTAGTCGCATAGTGCTCAGAGCCATGTGAACCATTTTTTTTCTTTTTATACATGACAAATGTAGCGGCCAGCATTGCACTGGGCTGTGCCAAAAAAAAAAAAAAAAAATTCCTATAGGAGCAGATATATACGCGTTATCTGGCGACTTCATTGAGGTAAGATTTTTCAGTTTATTCAAAATGACTTTTCAGGGCCACTGCTGACGTCCAGATTTCCCAGTTTAGATTCATAGTCAGTTAATTATTGAAAGGTTATATATGAGTCACAATTTTATTGAGAGGTTAGTCACATTATTATTCCGTGGTTACGGGATTTTATCTGTTGGTAGGTTACAACCTAAGGACATCACACAGATCCATGCCCGAGGCATGATTCGAACCTGCAATCGTAGCGGTCACGCGGTTTCAGACTGAAGCGCCTAGAACCGCTCGGCCACTCCGGCCGGCTACTGCAATCTCAAATGTTGTTGAGTGATTCTGATTTGGCCATTACTTGTTACCTTTACACAGGACCTACACTCTTCTCCTCCTTCAAACTAACTAGTTCAAACTTCACGTCATCTAATTTAGCGTGAAAGTCACAAATCTTTGCTTCTTATTCAGCGATTCTCTTGCTTTTTTCACAGAGCCTACAGTTCTATGGGGAGCCTCGTTGCTTTCCCTGTTCAATTCTTCACTTCAGTCGCTCCAGTGGAACTCCAACCCACAATCTGCACATACCCCTGTCTGACTACGCTACAGCAACATTCACACTTACCAAGCATTGCAATAAAGACTAAACATTTGAATGTAGAATTGAGCCTCGTAAAACACTTTACACTACACGAATTTTCGTTATTTGCCAGCCGCAAAAAATTTGGCCCACGGGTTATTGCTTTAGGTGTAGGACATGAGAGTTAGTTAATTCCACTTAAAAATAAAAACTCAGCACTCTCTTAACTGTAGAATGTGTTGATCAACTTATTCACAATAAAATGTAAATTACAATTACTACTTATGACGAGTTTTACTTGATATTAGACAGTGTTTACAATTGACAAAATACAGCCTCCTGCGCGAGATGCAATTTTACGTAACAGAAAATTATTCGTGACTTAATTAACTCTCGATATTTATAGTGAAGATGATATTAAAAGTTGTCAGTAGATTAATAGACTGCGATCAGTAAATGATACATCATTAAATGATATTCGTAAAATTAGAGTTACGAATGATGCAATTAGTAAATTTTAAAAAATTACTGTTGCACTTTCCCTGGATTTGTTATTGTGCAGGCTGTTAAAAACGGAAAGCCGAGAAACAAAGAGAAGCGTCGAGGTTCCTGGGAAAGAGGCAATCCTACTTTCAGGCGGCGGGATGCAACCGCAGTGAGGCCGAAAGGAGGCTGGGGCAGCGAGCGGGGCTCCCACCAGATGGCGCCCGGGCAGCGCTGTTTACTGTTTCTGCATGTCCGACCACAAAGCCCTTTACTTCCAGCTCAGCGGGCCTTCTGCCACACTGCACCGTGTTTGGGACTGCGGCGAATGTCTTGACACAACTGTGAACGTTTTGTATTAACCGTGGGAAACAATCCGACTTCATGTCTACACAATGGTTGTAGGCCCTCAGAATTCTAAGCAGTGCATACTTATCTCACTTTCACTGGGACCAACTGGCGCTCTGTAGAGTTGCGGTCTACAAAAATTACAGTTCAGTAGTTTTGGCACACTATATAAGTGACATATTAAATGGTAGGATTACCGGCAGTATTGGTAAAATTGGCAGGGATAGAAACAGAAATGAATGTGTAAGAGAGAAAATTGGAGCCGACGACTTCGCTTTGCTTTTTGCTTTGTTTGGTTGTTTGTTTTCACTCAATGAGAATTGCACATCATTCAACATTAGTTCATTGTGTATTTTATATCTGGACAGATATAAACTACATTTCATAAGTAATAAAAATTAGCTCATCACGTAACATCTGCACTTTTATGTAAACACAGCAATTACTTTCGACACAAGTACGGTTTACATGTACAGCCACAAAAAATAAATACATAATAAAATGATAATGTAATGGGCACCCTAGCTGCAAACAGGTGTAGATGTACTTCACTGGGGACATGTTGAAAATGTGTGCCCCGACCGGGACTCGAACACGGGAGACGCTCTAGCCCTCTTTTTTTTTCGTTCGTTGTAGCTGGTCGGGGCGGACGTCGTAAGATACCCGTTTCAGTTCGTGGTTGATCCATTAACTCAGTTTTTTTATTACAGAGGGCAGATAACCCTTGACCGAATACGCTGAGTTACCATGCCGGCGCCATCTGAGCCACCGAGGGCACAGAGCATAGTGCGCCTGCAGGGACTTATCCCTTGCACGCTCCTCGTGAGACCCACATTCCCAACATGTCCACACCACTACATTCGTAGTGCGCTTACTAGATGTTTGCGCATCATACTCATTACTCGTGGCAGATTAATCCACCAAGTCCCGCACGAGTTCGGGCATAGCGTGTGCGTTCGCACAAGAAGGTCAGTGGCCGGGAAGCCATATTTTAACTATATATGACGGTAGTATCTGTTCCCGAAAGTACAGTTACCCTTGATGACCATGCAGCTTTGTTAGAAATGAAATGATGATTAAGTGGACACCCCAGCTGCAAACAGGTGTTGATGTACTTCATTGGGGACATGTTGAAATTGTGTGCCCCGACCGGGACTCGAACCCGGGATCTCCTGCCTACATGGCAGACGCTCTATCCATCTGAGCCACGGGGAGCGTGCAAGGGATAAGTCCCTGCAGGCGCACTATCCTCTGTGCCCTCTGTGGCTCAGATGGATAGAGCGTCTGCCATGTAAGCAGGAAATCCCGGGTTAGAGTCTCGGTCGAGGCACACATTTTCAAAATGTCCCCAATGAAGTACATCAACGCCTGTTTGCAGCTAGGGTGTCCATTTAATTATCATTTCATTTCTAGCAAAGCTGCATGGTCATCGACGGTAACTGTTCTTTCGGGAACAGATACTATCGTCATATATAAATACATAATATTTCAGCACGCTTCTTGGCTGACACACACTCCCACGTAGCGCCATCTATCTTTCTCAGTCCCCGTATGCGTCCTCCATGCCAGATAATTGTAGATTTCCACTCGAGGACCAACATACTTGTGCATCTGCACTAAATGTTTTGGGTGCCTTAGCCACTGAGGCAAATCAGTTAGATGAATGCGTGGTGTCTGTTCTGTCCGAAAGAACAGACACAATTCATTCATATAGATAATTTTTTTGTTGTTTTATAGAATGTTCTTCATCATGATCAAAGGCGAGAACTTCACGGTATTATTGATAAATGAGAAAGTTGTTTATAAACAACAAAACACGTTTCATTTTAGTTCGATAAAGTACTGAAGCGATGTTTGATACATATATTTTTTGTTTTGCTGTTTTTTTATTTTACTTTTATGTTGCGGAAATTGTGTTTCCTAGCGCTATATTATAAATTTTCATCGTTTTCTTTTCCTTTTAGCTACAGTGTCTTTCTGTGCCACGTTACAAATCAACAATTTTCAAATAAAATCTGAATTATACACTGAAAATTTCGGTTTTGCTACAAAGGCTGTTTATTCATAAGCAACAGACCGGAGTATAACTATATAAAACAAAAGTTTTCCAGGCTATTTATACATCCTCACCCAAATTCTAGACCAGTGGTTCCCAACAGGTGGTCCGCGGACACCCAGGAGTCCGCGAGCTCTGCCAGAGGGATCCGCAAGATGCTATTAGAATAAAAAATATTTATTAAATATATTTCGTATGATAACAAATTTTTTGTTTTGGCCGCTTCCTGCATGAGCAGAGCTTTAGCGAACGCTAACTTCTGACTCTTAATTTGGCTTTTTCAGGCGCTTTTTACTGTGATATGACAATGTACCAACCATGAGGGAGGTCCTCAAGAAAATTTTGTTGGGAACCCCTGTTCTAGACGGTTCACACGCTTCGGCTTTTAGGGGAATGTAGTAAGACACTGACCACATGCATAAAGATAGCGATCTTTATGAGGTAACTCCATTGAAGTATACGCTTAATTACAGTAGTCTACAGTAGCCCATGGTAGTGTTAACGACTCTACCACAGTGTTAGTGGACTTGTAATGTCAGTGAAATCCGGCAGAGATCTTCACCTACCAGTAGAAGTCTTTCGATTGTTTTGAAAATGAACTATATTTTGCTACGAGAAGTAACACAGCTGTATATATACTGAAGAGCCAAAGAAACTCTTACACCTGCATAATATCGTGTAGGGCTCCCTCGAGCACGCAGAAGTGCCGCAATACAATGTGTCATGGACTCGACTAATGTCTGAAGTAGTGTTAGAGGAAGCTGACGCCATGAATCTTGCAGGACTGTCCATAAATCGGTAAGAGATCGGTAAGAGTACGAGGGGGTGGAGATCTCTTCTGAACAGCACGTTGCAAGGCATCCCAGGTATGCTCAATGTTCATGTCTGGGGAGCTAGGTGGCCAGCAGAAGTGTTTAAGCTCAGAAAAGTGTTCATGGAGCCACTCTGTAGAAATTCTGGACGTGTGGAGTGTCGCATTGTCCTGCTGGAATTTCGCAAGTCCGTCGGAATGCACAGTGAACATGAATGGATGCAGGTGGTCAGTCAGAATGCTTACGTAAGTGTCACCTGTCAGAGTCGGATCTAGACGTATCAGGGGTCCCACATCACTCCAACTGCACGCGGCCCACACCACTACAGAGCCTTCACCAGCTTGAAGAGTCCCCTTGCAGGGTTCATGAGGCTGTCTCCATACCCGTACACGTCCATCCGCTCGTTACAATTTTAAACGAAACTCGTCCGACCAGGCAACGTGTTTCCAGTCATCAACAGCCCAATGTCGGTGTAGACGGCCTCAGGCGAGGCGTAAAGCTCTGTGTCGTGCGGTCATCAAGGGTACACGAATGGGCCTTCGGCTCCGAAAGACCACATCGACGATGTTTCGTTGAATGGTTCTCACGCTGACAGTTGTTGATGGCCTAGCACTGAAATCTGAATCAGTTTGCGGAAGGGCTGCACTTCTGTCACGCTGAACGATTCTCTTCATTCGTCGTTGGTCCCGTTCTTGCAGAATCTTTTTCCGGCCGCAGCGATGTCGGAGATTTGATGTTTTACCGAATTCCTGATATTCAAGGTACACTCGTGAAGTGGTCGTACGGTAAAATCCCCACTTCATTGCTAACTTGGAGATGCTGTGTCCCATCGCTTGTGCACCGATTATAACACCACGTTAAAACTCACTTAAATCTTGATAACCTGCCATTGTAGCAGCAGTAATCGATCTAACAACTGCGCCAGACACTTGTTTTCTTATAATGGCGTTGCCGACCGCAGCGCGTATTCTGTCTCTTTACGTATCTGTGTATTTGAATACTCATGACCATAGCAGTTTCTTTCGCACTTCACTTATTTTCACATTGTTACGTGCGTGATATATATGATTGATGAAGAGTATCGTTGACATGTGAAGATCATTTTCAGATCAGAATTTTCTCAATAGTTGATCGGTTGAAATTTTTTGGTCAAAGTTATCAGCCTACAGTTGCATAACAAGGGATTCTAACACTACAAACCATTGATAATAGCATCAACACTGACTTTCATGCTTCTGCATTTGCCAGCTGATTTTATTAATATGTTGATTACTAATAATAACGTTTAGGGATGGTTTGACTCTAGTGTTTTAGAATTTTTAATTACATAGCTATAGGCCGACCGTTTTCGCCAAAGGATAATGACCGAATACCAGCTGTGATATCAGAAGATCAATACTCTATATAATCAAAACTATCAGTCAGTCATTTATGTCTTATAACTGAGACTAGAAACAGAAACCTCTCTTGAGACTGTTTTGACACAGCTGAACGCACTGACACTACAACTGCCTTTAGTAATTGATACGTTCTGTCCAATAACTTATTTTTTATATTTTCTGGTACTATCTGATAATAAATTATAGAAGCCTGGATATCTTAGAACACGCACAGAGGATATCACGTATGTGTACAATTTTTAACCGACTTATAATCAGGTGAATACTGGGCTATAAATACAAAATCTAACAGGGGTAGTGCAGGAGTACGTTTAGTAATGAATAAGAAAACAGGAATGCGGGTGAGCTACTACGAACATCATAATTAACGCAATATTGTAGCCAAGATAGACACGAAATCCTCACCTACCACAGTAGTACAAGTTGGTATTTCAACTGGCTCTGCAGATTATGAAGGAATGAAGGAAATGCATGACGAGATAAAAAAATTATTCAGATAGTTAAGGGATACAAAAATGTAATAGTTATGGGAGACTGGAATTCGATAGTAGGAAAAGGAAGATAAGGAAAAACGGTAGGTCAATACGTACTGAGGAAAGGAATGAAAAAAGAAACCGACTGGCAGAGTTTTGCACAGAGCATGATTTAATCATGGGTAAAATTTTATTTAAGAAACACGAAAGGAGGCTCTAAAGGTTGAAGAAAAGTGAAGACACCAGAAAGTTTCGGATTGGTTATGAAATGATAAGACAGAGATTTCGTAACCAGATTTTAAATTATAAGACACTTCCACGGGCAGATTGTTGGTAATGGACTGTAGATTAAAACCGAGGAAATTGCAAAGATGTAGGAAATTTCAGCTTTGGGATTTCAACTCGAAAGGGTGAAACACCCAGTGGCTGTTGAGAGTTTCAGAGGGAACATTAGGCAACGATTGACAAGAACAGCGAAAGGTATACAGTAAAGGCGAATGGCTAGCTTTGGGAAATGAAATAGTGAAGGCAGCACAGGATCAAACAGGTAATAAGACAAGGCCTAGTAGAAATCCATGTATAACACAGGAGATATTGAATTTAACTAATGAAATGAGAATATTTAAGAGTGCAGTATACGAAGCAAGCGAAAGGGAATACATACGTCTAAAAAAATGAGATTGACAGGAAGTGCGAAATGACTACGCAGGAATGGCAGAGGTCAATTGTAAGGTTCAAATGGTTCAAATGGCTCAGAGCACTATGGGACTTAACATCTGTGGTCATAAGTCCCCTAGAACTGAGAACTACTTAAACCTAACTAACCTAAGGACATCACACACATCCATGTCCGAGGCAGGATTCGAACCTGCGACCGTAGCAGTCTCGCGGTTCCGGACTGAGCGCCTAGAACCGCTAGACCAATCAATTGTAAAGATTTAGAAGCATGTATCACTAGGGGAAAGATAGATAGCGCCTACAAGAAAGGTAAAGAGACGTTTGCGGAAAAGAGAGACAGCTGTATGAATATCAAGAGCTCAGATGAAACACCAGTTCTTAACAAAGAAGGGGAATCTGAAAGGAGGAAGGAGAATATAAGTGGTCTTTACAACGGAGATATACCTGAGGGTGATGTTATAGAAATGGAAGAGGACGTAGACGAAGATGAGATAGGAGATACGATACTGCGACAAGAATTTGACAGAGCACTGAAAGACCTAACTCGTGACAAGGTCTCGGAAGTAGACGACATTCCGTCAGAACTACTGACAGCCTGGGGAGAGCCAGCCACGATGAAACTCTTCCATCTTGTGACCAAGATTAAAGAGACAGGCGAAATGTTCTCAGACTTAAAGGGAATACGATAATTCCAATTACAAATAAAGCAGGTGTGAATCAGTTTAATCAGTCATGGTTGCAAAATACTAACCCGAATTCCTTACAGGATAGTGGAAAAACTGATAGAAGCAGACCTCGGGAGATCAGTTTGGATTCCGGAGAAATGTAGGAACGCGCGAGTCAATATTGACCCTACGAGTTATCTTAGAAGATGAGTTAAGGTAAGATAAACCTATGTTTATAGCATTTGTAGACTTGGAGAGCTTTTGACAGTGAACTGGCCGGTGTGGCCGTGCGGTTGTAGGCGCTTCAGTCTGGAACCGCGTGACCGCTACGGTCGCAGGTTCGAATCCTGCCTCGGGCATGGATGTGTGTGATGTCCTTAGGTTGGTTAGGTTTAAGTAGTTCTAAGTTCTAGGGGACTGATGACCACAGATGTTAAGTCCTATAGTGCTCAGAGCCTTTTTTTTTCCTTGGCAGTGCTGACTGGAATACTCTCTTTGAAATTCCGAAAGTAGCAATGATAAAATATAGGAAGCGGAAGGCTGTTTACAACTTGTACAGTAACTACATGGCAGGTGCAAGAGTCGAGAGTCATGAAAGGGAAGCAGTGTTTGAGAAGGGAGTGAAAAAGAGTTGCAGCCTATCGCCGATGTTATTCAATGTGTGCATTGAGAAAACAGTAAAGGAAACCAAAGAAAAATTTGAAGTAAGAATTAAAGTCATGGAGAAGAAATAAAAACTCCTTGTAGATTAATGCACTTGGTCCAACTATGTTCCAGTGCCTTGATCCCATTTCGAAAATGATTTTCCTCCAGGCCTGCAAAATAGTTGTCAACTCTGGCTATCAATTCTTTGTTTGAAGTGAATCTTCGTCCACAAATAAGTCAGTTCTGGGAAGAGATGGAAGTCTGATCGAGCCATGTCAGGTGAATAAGACGGGTACGGCGACAATTCATACCTTAGTTCGTGTAATTTTGCATGGCGACGGGACTTGTGTGCTGGCGCGCATTCTCTTGATGGAAGATGACCTTCTTCCTTGCTAAATATGGCCTTTTTTGCAATTTGCCTAGGAGGTTAGCTAGTATTCTCCGGCAATTGTTTGCCCAGTGGAGAGATAATCTACCAACTGAATCCCCTTCGCATCCCAAAACACTGATGCGATGACCTTTTCTGCTGAGGAAATTCTCCTTGCTTTCTTTGGTGGCGGAGAATCAGCATGTTTCCACTGCGTTGACTGTTGTTTTGTCGCTGTGGTATAATAGTGCACCCATGTTTCATCTGTGGTCACAAACCGGCGCAAAAAATCTTGTTCGTTTCTCCTAAAACGGGCCAACATTGCTATGATATGTCCATTCTCATGATTTTTTGATCCTGCGTCAAGAGTCGTTGCACCACCTTACCGATAATTTTTTCATTTCTAATTCTTCAGTTAATATGTGATATACCCTTTTAGATGACATTTGGCAAGTGTGAGCAATTTCACGCACTTTCAATATTCGAGCCTCCATGACCATTTTTTACACTTTTGCAATGATTTCTGGAGTAGTGACGCACCTTGGCTGAACACTGCGTGGATCATCACTAGTCGGGAACAACAACAGACCCACGTCGCCGTCACAACTCGCTTCCAAGAGCACTGACGTGGCAACTGTCTACAGGCAACAGTCCAGTGAATATCACGTGAACCACTTGTAGCTCTAGCGCTGACCTCTCGTGGTGATTCCGAGAACTTTTGAAACAACCCTCGTAACAGTAAGGTCTCTGAAGGTTGACGAAGGTCAAAAATGTGGCATAAACGTCCATTTACAGGTGTTCGAAGTGATGACCATTGGTAGCAATGCAGTGCTGCAATCTTCCTATCATGGATTGAGTGGTATTCCTTACTACATCGGCAAGGGAGGTAATGACAGTGGCACGTGAAGTGCCCTCCGCCACACACCGTTGGGTGGCTTGCGGAGTATAAATGTAGATGTAGATGTAGATATAAGCACATGCTCTGACAATTCTCTCTCTACGTGCAAGTAGTAAATATTCGCCGAATACGGAGTATCCACCTAACGTGCCATTGACATATAAAAAGCATTCGACGGTTTCGCATTACAACAATAATAGGAACGGTAAGACTAGTATTGTCGAATCAAGTGAATGTGAATGATGTATTCCTTTGAAGAGCAAGTCGATATGTTTCTCGTTTACGGAGAATTCCAACGAAATTCTGTGAGAGCTAGATATTTATACTCTGAAAGATATCCTCAACGTACTCACCCTACACGTCTTACATTTAAATATGTGTATGATACATTGAGAACAACTGGATCTTTAACGCATCGGAAACATATCCGGCAAAGGAAATTGGTACTCTTGCCACTGTGGTTCGAGATCCTTGAGTTAGTTCGCGTCAAATCGCAAGAGAATCTGGCATGAGCCAGAGTAGTGTTGTTCGTGTTCTGCATCGCCATAAATATCATCCTTACCATATCAGTCTCTGTGGTGTCACCGCCAGACACCACACTTGCTAGGTGGTAGCTTTAAATCGGCCGCGGTCCATTAGTACATGTCGGACCCGCGTGTCGCCACTGTCAGTGATCGCAGACCGAGCGCCACCACACGGCAGGTCTCGAGAGACGGACTAGCACTCGCCCCAGTTGTACGGACGACTTAGCTAGCGATGCACACTGACGAAGCCTCGCTCATTTGCAGAGCAGATAGTTAGAATAGCCTTCAGCTAAGTCAATGGCTACGACCTAGCGAGGCGCCATAGCAATTGATAGTTATCGTATGAAGCATGTCTGATCAAGAACGATGTATACAAATGATGGATTAAAGTTAAGTATTCCAGAAGCTACGTACTTTTCTTTATAGCATTCATTACGTATCTTGTTTCAGACCTCACGCCATCCTGCGTGAGTTAACGCGTGCATTCGGCCTCCTCAACCAAGTAGTGTGCGTAGTGTTGGCTAACTGCTAACACTACAGTCTCCACCAAGAATGAATTGATACAGACTGTGTTCGTCGCATTGAATTCTGCTGCGGTGCTCAACTTCAGCTTCAGGGGGGGGGGGGGGGGACACACGCACACACATTTATTCAATTTATTTTATTTACTGAGAAGGCTACTTTCACGAACCATGGAATTTTAATTTGTGTAACATGCATTACTGCGCAACTGAAAATGCATGTTGGCTGCGGCAAGTTGCACACCAAAAACCGTGGTCAGTGAATGTATGGTGTGGGATTCTGGAGGACAGATTTACAGGCCCCTATTTCGTCGAAGGAAATCTTAATGGTAGGAAGTATACCACATTCCTGCAAGAAACATTAGGTCTGTTATTGGAAGAAATACATTTAGGAAGAAGGAACAGAATCTGGTATCAACACGGTGGGTGTCCGGCACATTTTTCGCTGATGGCTAGAAATAAGTTGCAGAGATAACTCCCAAATCGTTGGATTGGACGTGGAGGAGATGTGTCGTGGCCAGCTCGTTTGCCAGACTTGACGCCTCTGGGTTTTTTCTTGTGGGGTTTCGTAAAAGACATTGTTTATAAAGACACTCCAATTACACCTGGAGATATGCGAGACAGAATTGTCAGAGCATGTGCTTCGATAAGTGCCAATGTGATGAGGAGTACCACTCAATTCATGATAAGAAGACTGCAGCACTGTACTGATGCCAATAGTCATCTTTTGCAACACCTTCGGTAAATGGGCGTTCATGCCACCTTTTTGACCTTCGTTGACCTTCAAAGTCCTTACTATTACACATCATTGGATTCGTCTCGATAGCCGCTATCAGAAAATAAGTACCAAACTGTAGCATCCCTTCAAAAAAAAGTTGACCTTCATGTCACTGAAGCTACCCCACCTAGCAAC
This sequence comes from Schistocerca nitens, assembly GCF_023898315.1. Taxonomy (NCBI): domain Eukaryota; kingdom Metazoa; phylum Arthropoda; class Insecta; order Orthoptera; family Acrididae; genus Schistocerca; species Schistocerca nitens. The sequence continues at coordinate 336,057,974 of NC_064614.1, read as the reverse complement.
AAAAAGGAATGTCATCTTATGGCCCCCGTTGTCCCATTCAACTTTTGTCCCGCAAACTTTTCAGCTCCTATCATATTTTCGGAGTTATTCTCGGTGGCCTTCGTTAGTGAGTCACCCTGCATATCTAATAAAACATTAACTGCCGGCCGCGGTGGTCTAGCGGTTCTAGGCGCTCAGTCCGGAACCGCGCGACTGCTACGGTCCTAGGTTCGAATCCTGCCTCGGGCATGGATGTGTGTGTGATGTCCTTAGGTTAGTTAGGTTTAAGATCTAGGGGACTAATGACCTCATAAGTTGAGTCCCATAGTGCTCAGAGCCATTTGAACCATTAACTGCAGTTGCTAAACACAGTAATCTGATATGTGTTTCTGAATAGATAAGACGGTTTGGTGATGCAATTCTACATTTATGTCATTTATTTTCTTTTCTACTTATTGTAAATTATGTTTTTTATTTACGCCAGGCCGTGAAGGCCCAAGGGGTGTATACCGGCCGCCGTGTCATCTTCGACCTTGTGGCGTCATGCGGATGCAGTGTGCAGGGGCATGTCGTCAGCACACCGACCACCCTGCCGTTTTGCAGACTTGCCAGGCCGTGGCGCCACTACTACTCGGTCAAGCAGCTCCTCAGTTTGTATCAAGAGGCTGAGTGCACCCCGTACCACTCCTCCCTCGAAGCAAAAATCGTCGGCAGTACCGGGGATCGAATCCAGGCCCAGCATATGGTAGCTATGGAGGCGGACTACTATAAAATATTTGATCGTATGGATTTAGACTTACTTTATTTTAGACCTGAAGATGATCCTGAGTGGTCGAAACGTGTAATTGGGACTCAAATGGAACAATGAGTAAGAATTATCTTAGATAACAATGCAGTTCCTGATTTTCACAAAACGAATATGTCGACTGTAGTCAATTTTGATCGTAATTTTGATTGTACAAGTGGTGTTAGTAGTTTTATACTGGAGATATTTTAATTTACACAACAAATATCGCTCACAGGTTGCTAATGAAGGGATGTTAGTGTTGCAGGTGGTTTTGAAGTCCTGATGAACAATTTTGAAACCAAGCTATGGAGATTTAAGGCTACATTTACAGTTTACGCAATTGATGCAAACTAACACTTGTGATGGGTGCTTCCATTCCTTATACCGTACTTAACAAAAGTTTCATTCACCTGTATGAAACTTTTGCTTCAATTTTACGACTAAAACTATACAAATAAGTAAATTGTTAAGTATTCGCTAGCGATTAGTAAAGGTCACAAACTAGAGAAAGTCTTCAGTTGAGCAAATAAATTACATGTTAACTCTACACTAGCTTAGCCACATAAGCCATATAGCTCTAAAACGTTGTTTAATGATAGGTAGAAATAAAATTATTACAACCAAATATCAGACTGGTAAACATAACTTCCGTGCACAATGTGATGTCTGCATCTATTGTCTACATTATGAAACACACGTTAAAACATTGTTGTAAGAAAACATTTTACGTTGTGCAAAGAGCACAAACATTTATAAGTACATATCTATAGGATAATACGTAAATCCTTTCTTTACTGGATGAGGAGTTAAAAAATTTCTTGTCCGCAGCTGATGGTCGTGCGGTAGCATTCTCGCTTCCCGCGCCCGGGTTCCCGGGTTCGATTCCCGGCGGGGGTCAGGGATTTTCTCTGCCTTGGGATGACTGGGTGTCGTGTGATGTCCTTAGGTTAGTTAGGTTTAAGTAGTTCTAAATTCTAGGGGACTGATGACCATAGATGTTAAGTCCCATAGTGCTCAGAGCCATTTGAACCATTTTTGAAAAAATTTCTTAATGTCTATTTTGCTACATCTGAGCTCTGTTCTGTTATTTTCGAAGCATGCAGTACTGCAGTACGATTCTGTGGACACGGCAAGACTATTCTGTAAACGTATTTCAATAAAGATCAATTTCCTTACAGTAAATTTCATAAATATTTTCTAGGGTATGTATGGCACAATGCTGCGCTTGTCTTGCGGACCTTCTGTCATCGAAAGCCATCATACGTAATGCCCTGGAGCTGTGAGACACACAAGAATTTTATCGGGAATACAGAGTAGACGGCGAGGAATGCTTCCGCAGCACAGCTCTCCCACCCCCATTTCTTCTTCCCAACACACCAGCACTCCACCCGCCTCCTGCTCTCCCTCCTCTGCCCCCTCCCCCAAAACACAAACTCAGACACACACGCGCACTCAACCAGTCTGCGCAGCTTGCATCACAAAGGAATTTCGGCAGACCAAGAGGGAAAAGTTTTCTGCCACTTGTAACTACATACAGCCTACCACTTCTACACGGAGGCAATACTTGTTCACAAAGTCGAACCACGCGTCGCTGGAAAGTATTTTTATGAGAACGACATAGTTCCAGACTTTGTGTCATCCTGGACAAGAAACCAAGTTGAAAGTTGCTGTGAACCTGGAATAACATACAGTAGCTCATAAACAAACAAACACCGTCCGAACAGGCCTTGAACGCCCAACGGTTTCGTCTAGCCATACACGAGATATTAATAAGCCGGTATGAATAATGGAATGCCTTGAAAACGCTCTTTTTAAGGACTTTTTGTATACGAACAGTCAGACACAAGTTGTGAAACCAAAAGAATCTTTCAAATTTCCGATTAACGTGATTCATGCATAGTATAGTTAACGAGGATGCGAGTAATACGATCAGATTAATTAAAAACTTGGCTATGCAGACGCCTATGAGAGGAGATAAATCGAGCCGCTTCCTGTCCTTCACCCTTATGGGTGCACCTGTTAAACTTTGTACGATGTTTACGACCGATATAGCCGGCCGGAGTGGCCGTGCGGTTCTAGGCGCTACAGTCTGGAGCCGAGCGACCGCTCCGGTCGCAGGTTCGAATCCTGCCTCGGGCATGGATGTGTGTGATGTCCTTAGGTTAGTTAGGTTTTATTAGTTCTAAGTTCTAGGCGACTGATGACCTCAGAAGTTAAGTCGCATAGTGCTCAGAGCCAATTTTTACGACCGATAAACGGTATTACTGCAACAGAATCTACTGTAATTTTTTCGGGGTCACAAGAGAATGCAGGACCGTGTTCTGACATTAAATCACGTGAGTTTTATGAGTGTGATAGCGTAGACCATGATCATTTTTTTTTCACATTCCATATTCGGGAACTGCATTGATGAAACACGTCGATATTTTCTCTTACACTACAAATAATGTAATTTGTTACAATATTTGAAGCGTTGCAAATGTAGAAGTTTTTCACCGAAGCAAATGCCATTTCGTGTCCAAATGAAGACGACAAACTGAAGAAGATGTAATTCCCTGAAAACGTCCATGTGGCCCGTCAGAATGGAAATGTAATGGCGAAGCGCTTTGGCCTAATAGTCCAGTCACAGACTGAAAATCAGGGGGAAAAATTCGTATAGTCGCAAATTTTGTACAGTGGTAGGATGAAGTGCCAAGAATAGAATACTAAAAATTGTAGAAAACATATCGACAAACGTTACACTAGAGACTCTTTCTTCAGTTAAGTATACACCTGACAGCTCGATCTGCTAACTTTTTTTAAAAGTAACAGCTCACTTGAAAACTGAAAATAAATACTCATTTAATTAACAGAAAATAAGTCCACTATATACAGACTACCTCAGAGAAGTTGTTTGTCAGCTAACATGAGAGACACAAAATTGTTGAGGCTTTCGTGGCCACTTGTTGACAAACTGCCTATTGGCTTCTGTCTCGGGTTCTTCGGCCGACGTTCATCTAATGATTTTTCTGACGTTTCGCCAGCACGAGTGGCTGGCATTGTCAAAGCTTCACCCTCCATTGCCGGTGGTGAACTGGAGCCGAGCTCGCGGGCGCAGGCTATATGTACTGGCGCGCCAACGTCCGAGGGCTTCTCCGCGGTCATTTCCGGTGCGGTTCTCCTCTTGCTACCTGCGACGGTCGTTCGCTGCAGTACGGGAAGCCAGGATCCGTTGACCTTAAGGCTTTCCTCTTTCTTGTTCAAACTGTTCGCGTGTTTTTGTATTTCTACAGCTTCTCTGAACAAGCGCGTGTGATAGTGCTTCTCTACAGCCAGAACTTCCGTGTCGGCGAATTTAATTACATGGTCGGTCTCATTCAGTGCGTGCTCTGCCACGGCCGATTTCTCCACCTGCCCCAACCTGCAATGTCGCTTATGCTCTTTGATCCTGGTGTTAATGGATCGTCCAGTCATTCCGACATAAACTTTTCCGCATGTGCATGGTATGCGGTATATTCCCGACATTGCAAGTGGGTCTCTTTTCTCCTTCGCCGATCTAAGACACTCTTTGATCTTCCTTGTCGGTTTGAAAATCGTCTTTACGCCATGTTTGCGCAATATACGGCCGATTCTGTCCGTCACTCTGGGAATGTATGGCAGAAAGGCCGTACCCGACAATTCTTTTTCCGGTTCCTTACTTCGCCGAGGGTTGGGCTCTGTTACACTTCTAATATAATTTGTGGAGTAACCATTGCTCCTCAGGACAGTTTCCAGGTGTTGCATTTCTCGTTTGAGGTGTTGCGGCTCACATATTCGTCCTGCTCTCGTTACGAGCGTACTAATCATGCCTCTTTTCTGGCTCGGGTGGTGGTTTGACAGTTTGTGCAGGTATCGGTCCGTGTGAGTCGGTTTTCGATACACGCTGTGTCCCAGATCTTCGCCGTCCCTTGTGACCAGAACATCTAGAAATGGCAGTTTCTTGTCCTTTTCTACTTCCATGGTAAATGTTATGTTGGCATGGAGGCTGTTCAAGTGTCTTAGGAAGTCACTGAGCTGTTCTTCACCATGGCTCCACACCACGAAAGTATCATCGACGTACCTGTACCACACCTTAGGTTTGCAAGTCGCCGAGTCCAGTGCCTGTGCTTCGAATTGTTCCATGAAGAAGTTGGCCACCACTGGACTGAGAGGATTACCCATGGCGACGCCTTCCAGCTGTTCGTAGAAATCGCCATTCCACGTGAAATAGCTCGTGGTGAGACATGCATGGAAGAGCTTTCTGATGTCTAGCGGAAAAATGGAACCGATGTGCTCCAGAGCGTCACTGAGTGGCACTTTCGTAAATAACGAAACAACATCAAAGCTGACCAGGATGTCGTTTGGTGCAAGTTTCAGTTTCTTCAGCTTCTCAATGAAATGTCCTGAGTCCTTTATGTATGTGTCGGTCTTCCCCACGTGTGGCTGGAGCAGAGAGGCCAAGTGGTTTGCCAGTTTATATGTCGGTGATCCAGGAGCGCTAACGATCGCTCTCAGTGGAACGTTGTTCTTATGGATCTTGGGTAATCCATACAGCCGAGGTGGTAGGGCTTCTGTGTTGCGCAGGTTTCTCTGTATGTCCGCCGGCAGAGAAGACGCCTTGATTAATCGATTCGTATTCCGTGTGATACGTTGCGTCGGATCTGCGCTTAGTTTTCGGTACGTCGTCGGATCTAATAGGTCTCGGATCTTTTGCTCATAATCTTCGGTCTTCATTACGACGGTCGCATTCCCCTTATCGGCAGGCAGTACCAATATACTCTTGTCGGCGTTGAGATTCTTAATGGCTTGTACCTCTTCTCTCTTCAGGTTGCAAGCTGGTGGTTTTGCTCGGCGCAGTATCCTGGCTATTTCCGTGCGTATTTCCTCTGCCCTTTCACAAGGAAGGGTACGAATGGCTGCTTCGGTGTTGGCAATGATGTCCTCCATAGGTATAGTTCTCGGGATGATAGCGAAATTCCCTCCTTTTTGAAGAACAGACACTTCCTCTTCGGTCAATTGTCGTTCAGTGAGGTTGACCACTGTGTGTGACATGTCGGGAGTCGCCTTGTCGGTGTGCTTTCGGCATCTTTCAAACTTTTTCTTCTGTCGATCGGTGCAGCGCTCGAGTTCGTTCTGCATGCTCCTGTGAGTGATGCTGTCAATCTTGTCCCAGTCGTCTCGATGCATTCTGCTACTTAGTAGATAGAAAAGGTCCAGAAGTTCCTGATCCGTTCTTGCCAAGTCTCTCCGTGTTGTATGTATTCGCTCACGAAGAAAAGCTCGTTCCATTCTGTCGTAGATACGATGTGCTTGGGCGGTGGTGAATAGGCGCTTACATCTCAAGAACTTCGGTGTAGCACATTCATCTCGGCAACGTGACAGAAAGGCGAGAGAGGACATCAGTCGCGCTTTCTTCTTCCGTCGATGGTCAAGGCGTCGGTACAATCTGCAAATCTCCTCCCCGTAGAGGCGTAATACAAAATTGTTGAGGCTTTCGTGGGCACTTGTTGACAAACTGCCTATTGGCTTCTGTCTCGGGTTCTTCGGCCGACGTTCATCTAATGATTTTTCTGACGTTTCGCCAGCACGAGTGGCTGGCATTGTCAAAGCTTCACCCTCCATTGCCGGTGGTGAACTGGAGCCGAGCTCGCGGGCGCAGGCTATATGTACCTGGCGCGCCAACGTCCGAGGGCTTCTCCGCGGTCATTTCCGGTGCGGTTCTCCTCTTGCTACCTGCGACGGTCGTTCGCTGCAGTACGGGAAGCCAGGATCCGTTGACCTTAAGGCTTTCCTCTTTCTTGTTCAAACTGTTCGCGTGTTTTTGTATTTCTACAGCTTCTCTGAACAAGCGCGTGTGATAGTGCTTCTCTACAGCCAGAACTTCCGTGTCGGCGAATTTAATTACATGGTCGGTCTCATTCAGTGCGTGCTCTGCCACGGCCGATTTCTCCACCTGCCCCAACCTGCAATGTCGCTTGTGCTCTTTGATCCTGGTGTTAATGGATCGTCCAGTCATTCCGACATAAACTTTTCCGCATGTGCATGGTATGCGGTATATTCCCGACATTGCAAGTGGGTCTCTTTTCTCCTTCGCCGATCTAAGACACTCTTTGATCTGGGACACAGCGTGTATCGAAAACCGACTCACACGGACCGATACCTGCACAAACTGTCAAACCACCACCCGAGCCAGAAAAGAGGCATGATTAGTACGCTCGTAACGAGAGCAGGACGAATATGTGAGCCGCAACACCTCAAACGAGAAATGCAACACCTGGAAACTGTCCTGAGGAGCAATGGTTACTCCACAAATTATAGTAGAAGTGTAACAGAGCCCAACCCTCGGCGAAGTAAGGAACCGGAAAAAGAATTGTCGGGTACGGCCTTTCTGCCATACATTCCCAGAGTGACGGACAGAATCGGCCGTATATTGCGCAAACATGGCGTAAAGACGATTTTCAAACCGACAAGGAAGATCAAAGAGTGTCTTAGATCGGCGAAGGAGAAAAGAGACCCACTTGCAATGTCGGGAATATACCGCATACCATGCACATGCGGAAAAGTTTATGTCGGAATGACTGGACGATCCATTAACACCAGGATCAAAGAGCATAAGCGACATTGCAGGTTGGGGCAGGTGGAGAAATCGGCCGTGGCAGAGCACGCACTGAATGAGACCGACCATGTAATTAAATTCGCCGACACGGAAGTTCTGGCTGTAGAGAAGCACTATCACACGCGCTTGTTCAGAGAAGCTGTAGAAATACAAAAACACGCGAACAGTTTGAACAAGAAAGAGGAAAGCCTTAAGGTCAACGGATCCTGGCTTCCCGTACTGCAGCGAACGACCGTCGCAGGTAGCAAGAGGAGAACCGCACCGGAAATGACCGCGGAGAAGCCCTCGGACGTTGGCGCGCCAGGTACATATAGCCTGCGCCCGCGAGCTCGGCTCCAGTTCACCACCGGCAATGGAGGGTGAAGCTTTGACAATGCCAGCCACTCGTGCTGGCGAAACGTCAGAAAAATCATTAGATGAACGTCGGCCGAAGAACCCGAGACAGAAGCCAATAGGCAGTTTGTCAACAAGTGCCCACGAAAGCCTCAACAATTTTGTATTACGCCTCTACGGGGAGGAGATTTGCAGATTGTACCGACGCCTTGACCAACGACGGAAGAAGAAAGCGCGACTGATGTCCTCTCTCGCCTTTCTGTCACGTTGCCGAGATGAATGTGCTACACCGAAGTTCTTGAGATGTAAGCGCCTATTCACCACCGCCCAAGCACGTCGTATCTACGACAGAATGGAACGAGCATTTCTTCGTGAGAGAATACATACAACACGGAGAGACTTGGCAAGAACGGATCAGGAACTTCTGGACCTTTTCTATCAACTAAGTAGCAGAATGCATCGAGACGACTGGGACAAGATTGACAGCATCACTCACAGGAGCATGCAGAACGAACTCAAGCGCTGCACCGATCGACAGAAGAAAAAGTTTGAAAGATGCCGGAAGCACACCGACACACAGTGGTCAACCTCACTGAACGACAATTGACCGAAGAGGAAGTGTCTGTTCTTCAAAAAGGAGGGAATTTCGCTATCATCCCGAGAACTATACCTATGGAGGACATCATTGCCAACACCGAAGCAGCCATTCGTACCCTTCCTTGTGAAAGGGCAGAGGAAATACGCACGGAAATAGCCAGGATACTGCGCCGAGCAAAACCACCAGCTTGCAACCTGAAGAGAGAAGAGGTACAAGCCATTAAGAATCTCAACGCCGACAAGAGTATATTGGTACTGCCTGCCGATAAGGGGAATGCGACCGTCGTAATGAAGACCGAAGATTATGAGCAAAAGATCCGAGACCTATTAGATCCGACGACGTACCGAAAACTAAGCGCAGATCCGACGCAACGTATCACACGGAATACGAATCGATTAATCAAGGCGTCTTCTCTGCCGGCGGACATACAGAGAAACCTGCGCAACACAGAAGCCCTACCACCTCGGCTGTATGGATTACCCAAGATCCATAAGAACAACGTTCCACTGAGACCGATCGTTAGCACTCCTGGATCACCGACATATAAACTGGCAAAACACTTGGCCTCTCTGCTCCAGCCACACGTGGGGAAGACCGACACATACATAAAGGACTCAGGACATTTCATTGAGAAGCTGAAGAAACTGAAACTTGCACCAAACGACATCCTGGTCAGCTTTGATGTTGTTTCGTTATTTACGAAAGTGCCACTCAGTGACGCTCTGGAGCACATCGGTTCCATTTTTCCGCTAGACATCAGAAAGCTCTTCCATGCATGTCTCACCACGAGCTATTTCACGTGGAATGGCGATTTCTACGAACAGCTGGAAGGCGTCGCCATGGGTAATCCTCTCAGTCCAGTGGTGGCCAACTTCTTCATGGAACAATTCGAAGCACAGGCACTGGACTCGGCGACTTGCAAACCTAAGGTGTGGTACAGGTACGTCGATGATACTTTCGTGGTGTGGAGCCATGGTGAAGAACAGCTCAGTGACTTCCTAAGACACTTGAACAGCCTCCATGCCAACATAACATTTACCATGGAAGTAGAAAAGGACAAGAAACTGCCATTTCTAGATGTTCTGGTCACAAGGGACGGCGAAGATCTGGGACACAGCGTGTATCGAAAACCGACTCACACGGACCGATACCTGCACAAACTGTCAAACCACCACCCGAGCCAGAAAAGAGGCATGATTAGTACGCTCGTAACGAGAGCAGGACGAATATGTGAGCCGCAACACCTCAAACGAGAAATGCAACACCTGGAAACTGTCCTGAGGAGCAATGGTTACTCCACAAATTATATTAGAAGTGTAACAGAGCCCAACCCTCAGCGAAGTAAGGAACCGGAAAAAGAATTGTCGGGTACGGCCTTTCTGCCATACATTCCCAGAGTGACGGACAGAATCGGCCGTATATTGCGCAAACATGGCGTAAAGACGATTTTCAAACCGACAAGGAAGATCAAAGAGTGTCTTAGATCGGCGAAGGAGAAAAGAGACCCACTTGCAATGTCGGGAATATACCGCATACCATGCACATGCGGAAAAGTTTATGTCGGAATGACTGGACGATCCATTAACACCAGGATCAAAGAGCATAAGCGACATTGCAGGTTGGGGCAGGTGGAGAAATCGGCCGTGGCAGAGCACGCACTGAATGAGACCGACCATGTAATTAAATTCGCCGACACGGAAGTTCTGGCTGTAGAGAAGCACTATCACACGCGCTTGTTCAGAGAAGCTGTAGAAATACAAAAACACGCGAACAGTTTGAACAAGAAAGAGGAAAGCCTTAAGGTCAACGGATCCTGGCTTCCCGTACTGCAGCGAACGACCGTCGCAGGTAGCAAGAGGAGAACCGCACCGGAAATGACCGCGGAGAAGCCCTCGGACGTTGGCGCGCCAGGTACATATTGCCTGCGCCCGCGAGCTCGGCTCCAGTTCACCACCGGCAATGGAGGGTGAAGCTTTGACAATGCCAGCCACTCGTGCTGGCGAAACGTCAGAAAAATCATTAGATGAACGTCGGCCGAAGAACCCGAGACAGAAGCCAATAGGCAGTTTGTTAACATGAGAGAACTGGATAGGAAATGCTGGAAAGGCATAGCCGGTCTGTAAACTGAAAATTGAGCAGCATCCGTGGTGGGGCAAGTTGCCGTTCCTGGAAGAATGTTAGAGCTACCACACGGGTGAATCAGTTGCCCGTTCAGCAGCGTTGAACAATGTGCAGAGATTTATGTAGATTCCGTGCATATGCGTTTCCCGCTTTGGTATTATTACTAACTCATAACTGGATTTCATGTAGTGTTGATGCATTTTGTGTGAAAATGAACATCCCCTGGGTATGTTTGCACACTGTCACCAATGATTCATAAGTTACACTGTTGAGGTTCGGTAAAACTTCGTGAAATACACCGTAGTTGCTTTTTGTTGTTTAGTGCGGTAGAGAGAATGACGAATTACCTGCTCGCTCTTCAGTTGGCAAAACTGTTAAGGAGACTACTGCATGACGACAATTTGTCGCCCTACCTCCCATAGCCATTTTACCCTCTGCCTTGTCCTCCACCCTGTTACTCACCCAGAATATAGTTTATACCTTAATACGGCTCTACCGTACATAGATGAGGTACATAAATTTAATATCTGTTCTTAATCCACTTCATTTAACAATAAACAATACTTTTGTGCTATTAAAATGTCATTTCTAATTATTCATGATTTTTTTCATGCCCTTCAGCGTGGAAACTATTAATCATAGAGAAAAAAATGAACAAGGACTTTTTCGTATTAACTGTAGTTTAATTTTGTAGTGGTAAACGCTTTTCCTTGCTGCCGCGGTTTACGAGTTATTAAAAAAAATACCTTTAACGCCCCCACCGCCACCCACATCCCCTAGCTTACATCCGAGCAGTGGAAATTTTTAGTGTATTGTTCTTGAGAGTCCCTTCTAAAACCGTACAAAAAATTGTGTTCACCTAAGTGTCCCTTTGTTGAGGGCAGGCAGGTAGATCGGAGGCGCCGCTGCCGGGCAGCGCCACTGTGTTGGGACGCAATGTCTATCTTGCCATTTGATAGAACGAAGATGATGTGTGTCGTTCACGTATACCTACTGAACTTATATTTCGGTCCACTGCGCCGGATACAGCAAACGCGCTGAGTAGTTACCTATGTACATCAGTTGTTTGTAGCGGTGTACGAGATCTCGAAAAATAACCGCCAGAAAGTGAGCACGTGTGAGTAGCAAGTGTTCTTGCTTCCGCCGTAGGTGCTGCTGTGCGTTGTTCGTGACTCCGGAAATGAGAGCCTTAACGCCATCGTATTAGTTTACAGCTGATTGATATTTCTTGTCAAATTCTCGCCATGAAAAGTGCAGGCAGTGATGGCACCAGTCACCGTTTTCTGTGACGACACCTCCTTTTCGCGCCGAAGCTTCGAGACCGAGAGTAAGCACCAGACAACGCCAGCTACTAGAGTGTGTGACGTCACTGCTGTTCTAGTGTGTAGTGGCCTCCAGCTCTGACTGCAACCAACAACTGAAACTGTTGGCTTCATGTTACCACCGCCTCATTCATAACATGGGTTCTGTAGAGAAGGCAAGGTTGGGGAACCAACCAGATAAAGAAAAAGATCGCCTCACCCTAATATGCAATTTTACACCAGCTGTTCCTGGAGTGCTGTGGGAGCTGCTTCCATTCATCTTGACTGATGAGTGGAATGCTCTTTACTGCAGTTGCCTTCCTTAAATTCTGTTTTGGTTGGCAATTCTTCAGTGCTATAAATACGTTAATTGTTTTCAATAACGCTTTATAGTTTGCATATGGCGCTTATGTTTATCAGATGTGTTTTTCGTAATGTGCCGCTTAGTGACAATCTGCCATTAAGTGCCTCCTGGACGCTCGGCTGTGGGGCCATTGCTGACCGTAATCGGAGGAGCGTGGAGGGTGAGTTACTTGACGGGTCTCGGTGTGGCAAGACCGTTGGTGTCCGCTGTGTACGCGCAGTTCTGGCGAACGGCACTGACGTCATTCTGGTGTACGTTTCAGCTTAAGCGGTTATGATGGCCTTATCTCGATGTGGGGACTTATAACTGTGGCTTGAAGTGGCAATTATTGGACTTCTTTACGGGAGTGATATGGTGGCAGACCGACGTCGAGCAAAGGATTCATGCGCTACGTCAACTTTCGTGTTCCTACATCCTATAATTCAGCTGTGTTCAATGGCGGTCGACATTCCCGGTTACCCAAGATACAGTGAATACCAGTAGTTACTAATTATTCCACTTTTAATATTCTTGAATTCGAACGGTTGTGAGTTTCCGCTAAGTTGACTGTGATAGCAGCAAGCGTCATTTTTGTGCTAGCTCAGATTGTTTCTCTTTACGCCACAGTCTTTCTGAGCGTTATGACCACCTCAGGCCACACCTTGGTGGCCTGACTACGGTGTGTACCATTTTGTACGCTACACAAGCACCGTGGGTCTGAAAGTTTGGTTTGCAGTGGCTAGCATACCGCGTAGATATTCATCGTTCAATGAAGGGTTTGTTATTAACATCCAATGTCTTCCTATTAAGTTTGTATGCTGCTGTCCGTAGGACCTTATGTAAACGTCATGATGATATACAGGGTGTTACCAAAAGGTACGGCCAAACTTTCAGGAAACATTCCTCACGCACAAATAAAGGAAAGATGTTATGTGGACATGTGTCCGAAAACGCTTAATTTCCATGTTAGAGCTCATTTTACATTCGTCTGTATGTACTGTACTTCCTCGATTCACCGCCATTATTTCATACGAGATACTCTACCTGTGCTGCTAGAACATGTGCCTTTACAAGTACGACACAACATGTGGTTCATGCACGATGGAGCTCCTGCACATTTCAGTCGAAGTGTTCGTACGCTTCTCAACAACAGATTCGAGGACCGATGGATTGGTAGAGGCGGACCAATTCCATGGCCTCCACGCTCTCCTGACCGCAACCCTCTTGACTTTAATTTATGGGGGCATTTGAAAGCTCTTGTCTACGCAACCCCGGTACCAACTGTAGAGACTCTTCGTGCTCGTTTTGTGGACGGCTGTGATACAATACGCCATTCTCCAGGGCTGCATCAGCGCATCAGGGATCTATGCGACGGCGGGTGGATGCATGTACCCTCGCTAACGGAGGACATTTTGAACATTTCCTGTAACAAAGTGTTTGAAGCCAAGCTGGTACGTTCTGTTGCTGTGTGTTTCCATTCCATGATGAATGTGATTTGAAGAGAAGTAATAAAATGATCTCTAACATGGAAAGTAAGCATTTCCGGACACATGTCCACATAACATATTTTCTTTCTTTGTGTGTGAGGAATGTTTCCTGAAAGTTTGGCCGTACCTTTTTGTAACACCCTGTATAATTGGTTACTATGAAGGGAGACAGCCGTATTATTACTAGGTGAAATTAACTTAGGGAGGAGGTTATCCTCGTCAACTCTATCACCATAATCGCCCTGCGATTTCGGTAATTTCCTGTGTCTATCAGGTGTTACTGGTGTTCGCTTCCCGGAAATAATCACGGTTGTTTTCAAACAACCTAAAGAAATATGTCTGATATATGACGTTCTAGGATGGGCGTCGGCTGTCCAGTAAATGTTGTCAGTAGAAAGAATCGGATGCCATTCGCCACTGTATGGTGAGTGGCGGCTGTTAACGTTACCGGCTCTGCAGCTGACCAGGGGCTCTCGATTGTCTTGGCCCAATTTCGGCCCTAAGAAAATACAGCACTGATCGTTACGTGTTTGGCATTTTGGAAAGATTTTAATTACTGTCACTCGTACTTCATTGCGGGATAACTTAAAATGCTTGCCTTCTCTTGTGGGCAGGGTACGTAAATTACTTTATTAAATTCTTGATTTTAATTAATATAATACTAGTTAGAGAATCTGATGCCTGTAACAATGAAATAGTTTGTTTGAATGATTACTGTTCTTTTTTAAGTCTTCTTACCAACGAATCTTAAGAAACATGGAAACTTAAAAGATTCCTCTGTAGTTTTGGGTTCAGGATCTTGTGAATTGTTTTAATTTGATGTTCCCATAATTCGTCCGCTTGTTTGTTAAATTGAGAGCAGTGTACTTAACATTGATCGTTTTTAATTTAACTGTTTGTGCTTACCTTGTGAATCTTTGATTTCAGTAAATATTTGAAAGTCTCAGAGTGCCTCTTTCCACAGCCAGTCCTTGTTCCACCTACTCATTTGGTAGGCTAATAACCCAACAGAATCATATCGTGTGGTGCCTGTCAAATAATAAACTCTGCCACAATTGGATCTCTGTGGTGCTCTGTGTCTTACTCAGCTTATTCATAAGGTGACCAATGCCTCACACTTGATAAGAGTGGTAGTCGTCAGTGAACAGACTCCACAATAAGTGTCTCCTGATTGCAGTACACTTCTATTCATTGGAAAACCATTGTTGCCAACAGTCTCTGCGATTCAGGAACTGAGTTCAGCTCCTAAACAGAGACTTCTTAAATCAGAAGACAGTTCTGCTGATCACCTATGAGATGGCTGCAGCATTTGTCCTTCACCTACAATAGAATATGTGCCGGTGAGATATGAACCAATAAAAACACTTTCACAATTAATATGAAAAAGTTCAAAAGTCGAAGAGTAAATATTTTTCTCTCGGTAGCGTAATATTCTTCAAATCAATAAGTATTTTGCATTACACACTTTCGAAAGTAGCCAATGTTCTTCCTCAGTGTTAAGCTATCTCCTTGTCAAATTTCATCGAAATGGGTTGAGCTTGTTACTAAAGCATGATGGGGCAGTTTTCACGCGTCTATGTGTTTATGGAGTCATATATCCTGAACGACGTGCCTTTACGTTGATATAATTTTGCAGGTATTTTCAGTGCTATATGTGAACACTGCAAAATTTGTCGGCAATACAGTTGGTAGTAAAGCAGTAGCTAAACGTCTGGCAGTTTTAGTGCATCATTTTGTTGGAGGTTCAGGGAGAAGATGTTCGTTAAGGTTTGAAATTATGTGTAAAGTTTGTTGAAAGTCACTAAGTGCTCTCGTTCTCAAACACTGGCTGAGTAAAGTAAGGGTTACCGTGAGTCGTGGCCAATGTTACTTTTTCCCAAACGCCCCCACCCTTTTGATAGATAGGTGGTTCTTACCCCCACAGTGATTCTTTACAAACGGTTAGTGATATGTGTAACAAATCTGGTTGAAATTGGTCCAGTGGTTTCTGAGGAGATGCAGAACACACGTATATGCATACGTTTTTATAATATGCATGGATATATTTTTTATCACGATCCGATTTTGATGAACTGAAGTCTGTACCTTGTCCCAAACTATGCTCAAGCTAATACGGTGTCCAAAGCTACAATGAAGTTACTTGCTATAATCGTATAAAATTCATCCGGTAATTTTGGAGATTAGCGTGTTCAGACTGACAGCCAGACAAGAAAGTTTCAGTAAAACTATAAATAAGGATAGCTTGTGTTTCGTGATCCAATTCTAATGAACATAAGTCTATAGGGTGCCCCAAAATAAGCTCAAGATACCTGCGAAAACGCTATGAAAAATCTTTAAGTTATTTTGGAAATTACCAATTTCAGAGACAAAAAAAAAAAAAAACACTTCATCGCATAAACTTTGATTAATAAGCAGCATTAACGGCAGCTGCTAGGATTTTACACAATGTATGCTGGCGCTCCTGTTGCGATGGCGTTGGCACGTACCGAGTACTAGCAGGCACACTTGATGATTCACGGCACATGACTGATCATCCGTGATCGTCCGAGGAAACAATTTACAGGGAGGCCACCTCCATTAATTTAGGCGAAGTCGGCTTGGAAGTTTCGGCTGGTGGTAGTAGGACTGGGTTAACATTAATAAAGTTCGTTCGGATAAACCTCTCTTGATCCTGTAAGACCCCTTTCCTATCTTGGCTCTGGGATTCCTGTCTTGGCTCTGGGAGACCGGGAATGGGACATTGAGACGACCCCTGCCCTGTTTGACCCTACTCTTGGGCTTCTTAAAAACAGGGGGGTAGCATCTTTTCGAACCTAGGACCGAAGGCCTTTTGATTACTTATCAAAGACGCTACCTAAAACAAACGTGTATGAGGCGACTGTTGTACTCCCGTCTACTCATTTATTTTATAGTACAAGTGTAAATTCTGTGATATTGAAAAAAATTTCAATTGCCCTATTCCTTCTTCCTACATTAGCAACGTCTCACAGCTATGGAGGTCACCTGCCAAATGGGGCATGCCGTTGTGTCTGCAGCTCGAAGCGTCGGTGTGCAACGTAATTCCCTGTACCTTAACAGACTGCGTGTTTAAGGGATTTCGCAAGTCAAGACAGACACACATTTTCAGGAAAACTCTATGCCTATCTTCATTTACTTGTCAATAGTTATAAATATGGTTGTTCTAATAACAAAAATTAATTAAAATTAGTAAAAGGACAAATAAAATGAAATTCATTAAAACTTCATGCGAATACACGTGGTTTTTTTAAATATTATTTTACCTTTGAAATTTCATATAAGTTAAATAATATGATCAGTGATGCTATTTTCTTCCAAATAATAGGAGAATTATAGCGTCATCTTAAATTTAATTAAGGCCCTATTGTATGTGAAACGATTATTGGTAGCATAAACTCAAATTTTCTTTATATATATATGGCATGAACGTTGGCCTTTTCATCAGCTTTTAGGTCTCTGAGAAAAAGGCTGAAGTTTAATCTTCACATACCTATTGGATGTTATTATTTGGTAGAAAAAATCATTCCAGTAATTCGCACTGCACTAATTACGTGCCACACTATTCGTAATTGACAAGTATTTTCACAACTCCAACGTCGATTGTTCTGTGAACTCAGAAAAAAGAGCATCACAGGATCAACCTCTACATCTTTTTCAGACTGCAATAGGCCAATAGGCAGTTACGATAGTGACGCCACCCAGCAGTGTCTGTATAAGTAACTACCACTACTCTGTAAGATTTTAGTTTCAGTTTGTACACAAATCTGTGACCAGATGCTAATGAAACGTCAGTTTGAAATGCTAAACGGTGCAATGATTTTTTCGAACATCTTTACAAGGCCGTTCCTCACTCGCCTAGTTTACAATCGTTCAACAGAACAATCGACGTTTTATCAGTGGAGAGATCACCATGACACTTTTTCAATTACAGGCCGCATGTCCTGTAGATAAACGTTTATCGTCTTCCATGCAGTGGTTTCCATTGCCTTCTGCATCCTTTGGCCGTTGATCATTGCTCATTCTTCCACGGTTTCCATTGCCTTCTGCATCCTCAGGCTATTCATCATTGCTGATTCTTCCATTTTTAGGGGCATTTTCCCATCCCAAGGACAAAAGAGTGCCCTGAGCCTCTGTCCACTCCTAAGCACTCTTTGACAAGACCGTTGGCAGAATGATTTTGACTTCTTATGCCGGGAGTCTTCCGCCGCTAATGCTGCATATTAATCAAAGTTTAAACGATGGTGGATTTCGGACCCAGTACCGAAGGCCTGTTGATTACTTATCTAAGATGCTACCCCCTTTTCTTTTTAAGTTCATAATAGTTCAAATGGCTCTAAGCACTATGGGACTTGACATCAGAGGTCATAAAACCCCTAGAAAATGGTTCATGTGGCTCTGTGCACTATGAGACTTAACATCTGAGGTCATCAGTCCCCTAGAGCTTAGAACTACTTAAACGTAACTAACCTAAGGACATCACACACATCAATGCCCGAGGCAGGATTCGAACCTGTGACCGTAGCGGTCGCGCGGTTCCAGACTGATGCGCCTACATCCGCTAGGCCACAGCGGCCGGCTTTTTTTTTAAGTAGCCCGAGAGGAGGGTCAGGGGAAAAGAGGGCAGAGGTCGTCTTCCGAGGCCTGGCCTCAATATCCCATTCCCGGTCTCCCAGAGCCAAGGGAGGAAAGGGGTCTTACAGGATCAAAGGAGCTTTATTTCAACAAACTTATACATAGTTCTTTTACTTATTTATATATTGTTTTCTCTTTTATTATTTTTAACCGAGTCCTACTACCTCCAGCCACCAGAAGCTTCCGAGTCGACTTTGTGTAAATTAATGCGGGGGGGGGGGGGGGGGGGGGGAGGACTGCCTCTAAATAGTTTCCTCGGAGGATCAGTCATGGGCCTTGAATCATCTTCATGTGTGCCTTCTAGTTCTCGGAACGCCCCTATGGGCAGGAGGATCCTCGAATAATGCGCTACATAATTCAATTGTCGGGTCGGAACAAAGCATGGCGGCGGAACGCCTCATTAGTCGTCGTCGGACGGAATCACAAGTTGAGAGCGCTTTCGGGCGCGGCTTGCAAAAGGCAATACAGCCGGTTGATGGCGTTCGTTCTGGTACTGCGAAAGTAAACAGTATCTGGGCGTAGGAGTTTGTCCGGCGTAGCAGACTCTGGCTATCGTCGCAACAGGAGCGCCAGCATACGTTCTACAATATCCTTACTAGCCCAACATGAACTTAAATACTCAGCAGCTACACACAAATACATCCGTTAAAAAACAGACGCGTAAAATGTTTTTACGGTTTTCTCGTAATTGCAGAGTAGTGCACCTCACTACTTGCACATTCTGTTTTAATCGCATTGTTGAGGTGTAGAAAGTCTCAAGTAAATCTGTGATCATAACGTCGCGGCCTCCCCAGACGAAATGGCTCCAAGAAAGATGTGAAGAAGTCGAAAAATAAATTATTGCGGAAGGGCTAACTCGGCATATAGGAAATTCAAACTAAACTGCGGCGAAATTTAAAGTAAGAGTAGTAAAATTAGCTGTGCCACGGGATTCCTTTGTTAAATTCAGAGGAGAGAGAGCGGATAGGTGAAAAAAGTACATTGAAGGCCTCTATGAAGAGGAACATTTGTCTGAGGTGATAGAAGAAGGAGTAGATTTAGAAGAGATAGAGGATGCAGTGTTAAAATCAAAATTTAACAGAGATTTGGAGGACTTAAGATCAAATAAGGCAGTAGGCATAGATTACATTCCCTCAGAATTTCTGAAATCATTGGGGGGGGGGGGGGGGAGTGGCCACAAAACGACCCTTCTTCCCGTTGCTGTGTAATATGTATGAATCTGGCGAAGTACCATTTGACTTTCGGTAAAATACCATCCACAAGACTGCAAGAGCTGACAAGTGCGAGCATTATCGCACAATCTGCTTAGCAGCTCATGTACCAAAATTGCTTACATGAATAACACACAGAATAATTGAAAAGATAATTCAGGATGTGTTAAATGACGATTAGTTTGGATTTAGGAAGGGCAATTCTGAAATTGCGGTTGATAATAGAATCTTAGAAGAAAGATTAAGGAAAAGCCAGCCTACGTTTCAAGCATTTGTAGACTTAGAGAAAGCTTTTGACAATGTTGACTGGAATACTCTCAAATTCTAAAGGTTGCAGCGATAAAATACAGGGAGCGAAAGGCTATTTACAATTTGTGCAGAAACCAGATGGCGGTTGTAAGAGTCGAGGGGCATGAAAGGGTAGCAGTGGTTGGGAAGGGAGTGAGACAGGGTTGCAGCCTCTCCCCTACGTTATTCAATCTGTATATTGAGCAAGCAGTAAAGGAAACAAAAGAAAAATTCGGAGTAGGTATTAAAATCCATGGAGAAGAAATAAAAACTTTTAGGTTCGCCGATGGCATTGTAATTCTGTCAGAGACAGTACAGGACTTGGAAGAGCAGTTGAACGGAATGGACAGTGTCTTGAAAGGAGGATATAAGATGAACATCAACAAAAGCAAAACGAGGATAATGGAATTTAGTTGAATTAAGTCGGGTGATGCTGAGGGAATTAGATTAGGAAATGAGACACTTAAAGTAGTAAAGGAGTTTTGCTCTTTGGGGAGCAAAATAACTGATGGTGGTCGAAGTAGAGAATATATAAAATGTAGACTGGCAATGGCAAGGAAAGCGTTTCTGAAGAAGCGAAATTTGTTACCATCGAGTATTGATTTAAGTGTCAGGAAGTCGTTTCTGAACGTATTTGTATGGAGTGTAGCCATATGGAAGTGAAACATGGACGATAATTAGTTTGGACAAGAAGAGAATAGAAGCTTTCGAAATGTGGTGCTACAGAAGAACGCTGAAGATTAGATGGGTAGATCACATAACTAATTAGGAGGTATTGAATAGAATTGGGGAGAAGAGGAGTTTGTTGCACAACTTGACAAGAAGAAGGGACCGGTTTGTAGGACATGTTCTGAGGCATCAAGGGATCACAAATTTAGCATTGCAGGGCAGCGTGGAGGGTAAAAATCGTAGAGGGCGACCAAGAGATGAATACACTAAACAGATACAGAATGTTGTAGGTTGCAGTAGGTACTGGGAGATGAAGAAGCTTGCACAGGATAGAGTATCACGGGGAGCTGCATCAAACCAGTCTCTGGGCTGAAGACCACAACAACAACAACAACAACAACCACAACAATGGAAGCAAGTATAAGGAAAAATCAAGACGCGTTCATGTGATTTGTTGACCAGGAAAAAGCGTTAGGTGATGTTAAATGATGCAAGATGTTCGAAATTCTGTGAAAAATAGGGGTAAGCTACAGGGAGAGACGGGTAATATACAACATGTACAAGAGATAAGAGCGAATAATACGAGTGGACGACCAAGAACGAAGGGCTCGGATTAAACAGGATGGAAGACACGGATGTAGTCTTTCGGGCTACTGTACAATCTGTACATCGAAGAAGCAATGGCGGAAATAAAACACAGATTCAGGAGTGGAATTAAAATTCAAGATGAAAGGATATCAATGATAAGAATCGCTGATTACTATCCTGAGTGAAAGGGAAGAAGAATTACATGATAGGCTAAATGGAATGAACGATATAATGGGTTTAGAATATCGATTGAGAGTAAACTGAAGAAAGACGAAAGTAATGAGAAGTAGCAGAAACGAGAACAGCGAGATACTTAACATCAGGATTGATGGTCGCGAAGTAGATGAAGTTAAGGTATTCTGTTATCTAGGCAGAAAAATTACCAATGACGGAAAGAGCAAGGAGGACATCAAAAGCAGACCAGCACTGGTAAAAAGAGCATTCCTGGCCAAGAGAAGTGTAATTGTATCAAACATTGGCTTTGATTTGAGGATGAAGTTTTTGAGCGTGTACTTTTGGAGCACAGCGTTGCATGATACTGAGACAAGGACTATGGGAAAACCTGAAAAGGAGAGAATCGAAGCATTTGAGATGAGGCGTTACAGACGAATGTTGCGAATTATGTGGACTGATAAGGTAAGGAATACGGAGAGGAAAGGAATATGTGGAAAACTCTGACAGGAATGAGGGACAGGAAGATAGAATATCTATTAAGACATCAGGAAATGACTTCCATCGTAGTAGAAGGAACTGTAGAGGGCAGAAACTGTAGAGGAATACCGAGAATGGAATACATGCAGCAAATAACTGAAGATGTAGGTTCTAAGTGCTACTGTGAGATGAAGAGGTTGTCACAGAAGAGGAATTCATAGCAGGCCTCATTAAACCGTTCAGAAGATTGTTGATTAAAAAAAAAGTCGATCTGAGTCATCATTGCTCACATTATTTTCCTGTATTTTGATTTAAAGGACTTTCTTTTTTTTTCTTCAGTTTTCTCAAACTTCCAAGCATTTCAAATCAGTTCCGTGCTTTCTAACAGCCCCAGTGACGAAATTCGCTGTTGTAGATGTAAATTCGTCTCTGAATTCCAAAACTAAAATCAAGCATTTTTATAATTCTTCCTCTCACTCAAGTTTGTTAGCTTAATGAAATAAGTTTATCATCTGCCTTCTATAGCATACCCATATGTAACCTTAGTGTATTATTTCCACCAATCGCTGAGTACTACATCGAGCGCTAGAAGCATCTTGAGAGTCGCAATACCTTAGGGGAGAGCGCTGGTTGATGGGGCGCCCAGTAAAATATGCAGGCCGCCGGCGGTTTGTGGCGGGAACATGCTAAAACCCGAACACCACGGCTTCAGCGGCCGGAAGGAGCGCCGCTAAGGACTAGAAATGGCTGTGCGCTGAAACACCAGAAGGCCCGTCCCCACTTCATTGCAGACAGAGCTTCAGAAACTTGTATTTTTGTTTCTTTTTTACTTTGTATTAGTAAGTATTAACATGCCATTACAATAATATTTCAGATTAGTGAAATTCAATAAACAAACAAGAGGCATGAAAACAGTACGATTCATGACATGAAATGATACCAGTAAAATATCGTGGAAGATGTCGACACTGAGTTTCAGCGGGGTTCAGACTAGATTCACCTTCCACTAGCAGTAATTTTAAGAAATTATATCCTTCTAGCTCCAATAGTTCAGAGTTCTAATCAGGTCCTTGGATCACCATTCATTTGTCAGAAGCATATTCGTTACGCTATATCTTTAATATGTGAAAATGGATTTCGTTGACGTTTTATGTCATTTAACAGAAATCAGCTTACAAGATTACTGGACAAAACAGTGGTCTCTGTACCTTAGGACAACACACTGGTCGGTTTGGAACGCTACCGTTGGTGCCAGATAGTCAAGTGACCATCTACCACTGAAGTAAGCCATGACAGTGAAGAGTAAGATGGGTCAACATGGAGACGTGACAGAACGGCAGAAAAGAGTCACCGTGTTCGACCACACAATGAATGAAGTTGCCATATTGTTTGGTATATCAATCCGGATTACCCAAAGTGATTACAAGGAATGGTACACCACTCACAGCACGAAACGTAGCGTGAGAACAATGCTTGTAAACGATCCTAACCGACGAGAGATAGTGTCAAGCTTCTTAAATGACAATTGTCGAGGTCATCGGGTTGCATTCCCGAAACATCAGGGAATAATCATAAATGACAGTTTGTTTCAAATCCGACACGATTTGCTGGTATTAGCTAACAGAGGTCCGCATGAATTAATTCTCGAGCGAACACTGCCATCCAAGAAGGAAGCTTTCAGTGGAAGTGTAGAATAAGGTACCTTGATTAGATTAGATTTACTTTCATTCCAATTGATCCGTAGTGCGGAGGTCCTCCAGGATGTGGAACATGTCAGAAAAACCACAATACATGACAAATATTTACAACTACAACAAATAAGCTAATGTACCATTCCACAGGTCCCAAGTGGAATGATCGTCATTTTTTAATGAACACTAAGAGTCATTTTACAAATACTAATGCACTGAATTTAAAACACAAAAGTTTTTTATTTATTTGTACGGTAATACAACTACTGTAATACTTATTTACAATGAACACATTACTGCACTGAAATGGTGCAGAAGTTAGATTATACTAACACACACACACACACACACACACACACACACACACACACACACACACAAATTTTCAATGAACACATTACTGCACTGAAATTGTGCAGAAGTTATGTTGTACTTATATACAAATCAGTTGGTTTTACTAAGAAATTAATCAATGGAGTAGAAGGAGTTGGCCACCAATAAATTCTGTAGGTTTCTCTTAAACTGAATTTCATTGGTTGTTAAGCTTTTATGGCTGCTGGCAAGTTATTGAAAATGTGTGTTCCTGAATAATGCACACCTTTTTGTACAAGACTAAGTGACTTTAAATCCTTGTGAAGATTACTCTTATTTCTAGTATTGATTCCATGAACTGAGCTGTTGGTTTGAAAAAGTGATATATTTTTAATGACAAATTTCATTAAGGAATAAATATATTGGGAAGCAGTAGTTAGTATCCCTAGTTCCCTAAACAGGCTTCTGCAGGATGTTCTTGAGTTCACACCACATATAACTCTCACTGCACGTTTTTGTGCCCGGAAAACTTTAGCTTGGCTTGATGAATTACCCCAAAAAATAATCCCATATGACATTATGGAATGAAAGTAAGCATAGTATGCCAGCTTTTTCATTTTTATATCCCCTATGTCTGACAAAATTCGCATTGCAAACAGAGATTTGTTAAGACGCTTCAGCAGTTCTGTGATGTGCTCCTCCCAGTTGAATTTATTATCAAGCTGTAATCCCAATAATTTAACACTGTCCACTTCTTCTATCTTCTTGTCATCGTATGTTAGACATATACTCGTGGGACACCCCTTACAAGTTCTGAAGTGCATGTAGTGTGTTTTTTCAAAGTTTAGTGACAAAGTATTGGCTAGGAACCAGTAATTAACGTCCACAAATATTTTATTGGCTGATCTTTCTAAGACTACACTTGATTTGCTATTTATTGCAATGTTTGTATCATCGGAAAACAAAACAAACTTGGCATCTGGTAATGTTACTGATGAAAGGTCATTGATATACACAAGAGAAAGTAAGGGCCCCAAAATGGAACCTTGTGGGTCCCCACATGTAATTAGTTCCCAGTTGGATGATGCCTGATAGCTTGATACATGTCTCTTTCCTAATAACACCCTTTGTTTCCTGCCAGAGATATAAGATTTGAACCATTTTGCAGCATTTCCTGTTATACTATAATATTCTAGTTTACTTAAAAGGATATTGTGATTTACACAGTCAAATGCCTTTGACAGATCACAAAATATACCAGTTGCCTGCAATTTTTTGTCTAATGAATTAAGCACATTTTCACTGTAAGTGTAGATAGCCTTTTCAATATCAGAACCTTTTAGAAATCCAAACTGTGACTTTGATAGTATATTTGAGATAAGATGGTTATAAAGACGACTGTACATTACTTTTGCTAAAATTTTTGAGAATGCTGGCAACAGTGAAATTGGACGGAAATTTGATGCTATTTCTTTATCTCCCTTCTTAAACAGTGGCTTAACTTCAGCATTTTTCAGCCATTCAGGAAATATTCCACTAATAAACGACTTGTTACACAGATAGATTAATATGTTACTTAGCTCAGAATCACATTCTTTAATTAACTTTGTTGATATTTCATCATACCCACTAGATGTTTTTGATTTTAAAGATTTTATGATGGCCATTATTTCTGTTGGGGTAGTGAGGGTCAAATTCATATTAAGGAAGTTACTTGAAATGTCTGGTCTAAGGTAATCCATAGCAGCATCTACCGAACCTGACAACCCCATCTTTTCAGTAACAGTTATAAAATATTTGTTAAAAAGTTCTGCAACACTATACACATCTGTCACCAATGTATCATTTACTCTTAATGCTATTTGTTCCTCTTCATGTCTGGTTCTACTGGTCTCCTCCTTCACTATATCCCATATTGTCTTTATTTTGTTATCTGATATGACTATCTTTTCCTTGCAATATATTTGCTTTGACATCCGTATTACAGTCTTTAATATTTTGCAATATTTCTTATAATGTGCTATAGCATCAACATTGGAAATGTTTGGGATTGACAGATAGAGTTTTCTTTTTGTTTTACAAGATACCCCTATTCCTCGAGTAATCCATGGCTTCTTTGTAGACTTTGCTCTAACCTTGGTAAGTTTTGGGGAAAAGCAGTGTTCGAATAAGGTAAGCACTTTATTAGCAAAAATGTTATATTTTTCATTATTGCCATGAGCACTGTAAACATCAGTCCAGTGAATGTCTCCGAGGAGTGTCCTAAAATAATCAATTTTTGGCTTACTGATTACCCTCCTGACCTCAGATTTAACAGATTTTATATCCTGTTCAGTATTAACATTTAACAGAAGGAACTGCATGTCATGATCTGAGAGGCCATTGACTATTGGTTTTGTAATATAATTTTGTTCATTGGACTTTTCTATAAAGATATTATCAATGGCTGTTTGTGAGCAAGTGGCTATCCTAGTGGGGAACTTTAC
The DNA here is from genome assembly GCF_023898315.1 of Schistocerca nitens. Taxonomy (NCBI): domain Eukaryota; kingdom Metazoa; phylum Arthropoda; class Insecta; order Orthoptera; family Acrididae; genus Schistocerca; species Schistocerca nitens. Next base: position 336,031,866 of record NC_064614.1, on the reverse strand, counting down.
AGTGGGAATTAAGTTGAATGATAGTGTTACTAACTCAAATAAGTTCTTATTGGGAGAGTCTTTAAGGAAATCTACATTGAAATCACCAGCAACCACTATTTCTTTGTTTTTGGATGTTAAATGGGCCAGTACAGCTTCAAGGTGGTTGACAAACAGATTAAAGTTACCTGCAGGTGCTCGATATACACTTAATATTATGAAAGATTTTTTGTGAAATTCTAATTCTGTTGCACATGCTTCCATATGCTGTTCTAGGCAAAATTTATGAATGTCTATGTTCTTAAATTTATGACAGTTCCTGATGAATGTGGAGACTCCTCCTTTCTCCATTTCTGATCTACAAAAGCTAAAGGTTATTTCTCATTGCGACACATTTGGATGGGCATTATATATATATATATATATATATATATATATATATATATATATATATATATATATATATATATATCGTTGGAGAGTAGTTGACAAGTAGGGTGGCGCAAGATGGGGTGCAGCGTGTGGAGGATGTAGTCCAGGGAGGAGGTGCTCCTGTGTTGTATTGAGTATATTTCTCATATTTCGATCCGGCTACCTTTGATTAGAACCAGAAGCTTTTTCCACTTCATTCTAAAGTTGGTACGGCATCCAGTATGTGTGATATGTGCGAAAAAACATTTTTGGTTGCAATGTTAAAATGCTTTGTTACTTCCCAATGACGCATTTCGCCTTTATTTGAGCATTTTTTATTACTTTCTAATGACGGGTTTCACCTTTACTTTGGCATCTTCGGATTGGCTGATATTTGATAACGATGGCTACATGAAATAACACATAAAAGTCCAGTGTAAACCAAATGGGATCAGGATACAGAAGGTCTTTACATGTATAACACTACGGAGGTGCAGTGCATCGCGTAACTATCGCTACCAATTATCAGCCATTACGAAAATGCCTAAATAAAGGTGAAACCCGTCAATTGAAAGTAATAACAAATTTTAACCGTGCAAGCAACACTGTTTGTTTGTTCATAATGTACCAGAAAGTTTGATTCAACGTTCTCGGTTTCTCGGTAAACAGATGTAGCCCTTCCCTCTTCAAGATAATTAGTAAATCCTCCCGTCTTCGATGATGACAACAGCAGTGTTCGCAACCCTGCACACATACACTGTTTTAATCACGAACACTCAGGCACCCTATAGCACTTTAGATGACCCGATCTTAATCCAATACCAGTTAGAGGACTATCTGGAACAGCGGATGAAATGTAGGAATAAAATCACTGCAGTTTTTAAGCTGGATGGGACTGAACAATCACGGTTTCAGCTGGATATGCAATACCGAGCAAACTTGTGGACTCTTAGTTGCCGAACTGAGGCCGTTATCAAGGCAAGAGACCATGTCACTCAATATTACCCTTTCCCTTGTGTTACCAATGGTGTCCCAATCTAACACAAATAATAATTTCTCACTTAAATGTTCATTTCATTTCTTTTTTCAATAATCTGAGGTGACAAACGACATGGGATACCTACCAATATCGTGTAGGATTTTCTTTTTCCCGGCATAGTGCAGCAGCTCGACTTGGTATGGGCTCAACAAGTCGGAAGTCCCCAGCACAAATATTGAGCCATTTTGCTTCTACAGCCATCCGTAATTGGGAAGGGTTTCCAGTGCAGTAATTTGTGCACGAAGTGTCCCATAAATGTTCGATGGAATTCCTATCGGACGACACCGGTGGCCAAATAATTCACTCGACTGGTCCACAATGTTCTTCAAACAAATAGCGAACAATTGTGGCCCCGTGATATGACGAATTGCCATTAAGTCCATGAATGGCTGCAAATGGTCTGTAAGTCGTCGAACATAATCATTTTCAGTTAATGATCGGTTCAGCTGGACCAGAGAACCCAGTCGATTCCATGAAAACACGGTTCCATTATTGTCGACAACCTGTGTCCATGGCTTCGTGGGGCCACTCGAACCCTCCCATCAGATCTTACCAACTGAAATAGAAAATCATCTGATCCAGCCACGGGTTTCCAGTCGTCTGTGATCCAGCCGACATGGTCAGGAGCCAAGGAGAGGCGCCGCCTGCTGTGTCGTGCTGTTAGCAAAGGCACTCGCGTCGGCCGTCTGCTGTCATAGCGCATTAACGCCAAATTTCGCCGCACTCTCCCATCGGATCCGTTCGTCGTACATTTATTTCTGCTGTTACTTCATGCAGTGCTGCTTGTCTGTTAGCACTGACAACTCTACATAAGCACCGGTGCTCTGGGTCTTTAAATGAAGACCGTCGACCGGTACCTGGCCCTTGGTGAGAGGTAATGCCTGAAATCTTGTATTCTCGGCACTCACTTGACACTGTCGATCTCCGAATATCGAATTCCCTAACGATTTCCGAAATGTAATGTCCCACACGTATAGCTCCAACTACCATTCCACGTTCAAAGTATGTTAATTTCCTTCTGCGGCCATAACCACGTCGGAAACCTTTTCACATGAATCATCAAAGTACAAATGACAGCTCCGCCGATGCATTGCCCTTTGATACCTTGCGTACCCGTTACTACCACCTCCTGTATATGTGCATATTACTATCCAATGACTTCCCAGTGTGTATTCTATAGCTGTATTTCTGTTCCTTCGAATTACTCGTACATTAGTAGTCACTAAAACTATTACAGGTCAGGTCACAAAGTAAGTCAGTCACAATGTGTAATATCAGACAGAAAACCAATGTTCTGTCTTATGTTACTCATAGTTTACGAAGACAATCTGAATAATGTGTAAAATACTTATTTTACAGAGAAATGAACATTTTTTTCACATTATTTAAGGAAGTCCGGCTAAGCTCTAAACTGGAACAATCATGGTACACTCGTATGCACGACTTAACTTTCTGATGTAATATCCAGTACGAGCTTCTCCGTTTCCATTAAATGTAGCGTCACTGGTAAGGACGCAATATGTCGACACATACGAGAAAAAAGTAAAATTCTTTTGGGCTAGTATAGGAGAACTATTTTTTACGTCAAAATGCACTTACTTTATGTTAAGATATCAAGTTGGGTAACTGCACTTGCTCCGAAGTCTATTTACTCACAAGGAAATCTCCCCATCGCACCCTCTCAGATTTAGTGGTAAGATGGCCCAGTGGAAAGCACCTCAAAAAGTGAACACAGATCAAGCATGAAAACAGAGAGAAGGTGTAGTGAGGTGTGAAAAAAAAGAAAAATAGAAACAGTGAACGGTCCCAGAAGAAGAAGAAGAAGTGCAATAAAGAGCTACGTGTAATAGCAACGGCGTCGTGCGTGACTGGTCGTGGTATTGTACTGCCAAGCGGGTGAGCCGTTTTCAAAAGAACCATATATATATATATATATATATATATATATATATATATATATATAGTCGAATTCTCTTTTGGAAGTCTTGAATTTTGAATTCCTTTGTTGTAAGACACTTCGCACCCATTAGTTTTTGTTTTCATTCCTGTGAGAGGTCTGTTTGATATTTTGCCTGCTGTCACTGTTCATCACATTTAATGATGACGGCGACGTATTCTTATCACATGACTCACATTCTGTAGCCAGTGTATAGTATGACAACTGTCAAGACTACAGAAAGAGAACAAACATTTCAATGATATATATATATATATATATATATATATATATATATATATATATATATATCATTGAAATGTTTGTTCTCTTTCTGTAGTCTTGACAGTTGTCATACTATACACTGGCTACAGAATGTGAGTCATGTGATAAGAATACGTCGCCGTCATCATTAAATGTGATGAACAGTGACAGCAGGCAAAATATCAAACAGACCTCTCACAGGAATGAAAACAAAAACTAATGGGTGCGAACTGTCTTACAACAAAGGAATTCAAAATTCAAGACTTCCAAAAGAGAATTCGACTTCAGAAACGTTAAAATCATACACACTATGGGATCAAAAATATACGGACACACCCAAAAACACGTTTTTCATATTAGGTGCATTGTGCTGCCACCTACTACCAAGTACTCCGTATCGGCGACCTCAGTAGTCATTAGACATCGTGAAAAACAGAATGGGGCGCTCCGCGCAACTCACGTATTTCGAACGTGGTCAGGCGATTGGGTGTCAATTGTGTCATACGTCTGTACGGGAGATTTCCGCACTCCTCAACATCCCTAGGTCCTCTTCCTCTGATGTGATAGTTAAGTGGAAACGTGAAGGGACACGTACAGCACAAAAGCGTAAATGCCGACCTCGTCTGTTGACTGACAGAGACCGCCGTCAGTTTAAGAAGGTCGTAATGTTTAATAGGCAGACATCTATCCAGGTCATCACACAGAAATTCCAAACTGCATCAGCATCCATTGCACGTACTATGACAGTGGAGATGTGAGAACTTGGATTTCATGGACGGGCGGCTGCTCATAAGCCACAGATCACGCCAGTAAATGCCAAACGACGCCTCGCTTGGTGTAAGGAGCATAAACATTGAACGATTGAACAGTGGAAAAACGTTGTGTGGAGTGACGAATCACATTACACAATGCGGCGATCGGATGGCAGGGTGTGGGTATGGCAACGAAAAACGCCTTTCTTTTAATGATTTCCAGCCCAAATCCTGTATCATTTCTGTGACACTCCCATACTTCACGATAATACAAAACATGCTGCCTTTCTTTAAACTTTTTCGATGTACTCCGTTAGTACTACCTGGTAAGAATCCCACACCGCGCAACAGTAATCTAAAAGAGGACGGACAAACTTTGTGTAGGCAGTCTCCTTTGTAGGTCTGTTACATTTTCTAAGTGTCCTGCCAATAAAACGCAGTCTTTGATTAGCCTTCCCCACAACATTTTCTATGTGTTATTTCCAATTTAAGTTGTTTAATACCTAGGTATTTAGTTGAATTTACGGCTTTTAGATTAGACTGATTTATCGTGTAACCGAAGTTTAACGAGTTCCTTTTAGTACTCATGTGGATGACCTCACACTTTTCGTTATTTAGGGTCAACTGCCACCATTCAGATATTTTTTCTAAATCGTTTTGCAGTTTGTTTTTGTCTTCTGATGACTTTATTAGTCGATAAACGACCTCGTCATCTGCAAACAACCGAAGACGGCTGCTGAGATTATCTCCCACTATGAGCCGCTAGTGGGGTACAGCGTCAAAAGTCTTCCGGAAATCCACGAATACGGAATCAATCTGAAATCCCTTGTCAATAGCACTCATCACTTCATGTGAATAAAGAGCTAGTTGTGTTTCACAGGAACGATGTTTTCTAAACCCATGTTGACTGTGTGTCAATAGACTGTTTCCATCGAGGTAATTCATAATTTTCGAACACAATATAGGTTGGAAAATCCTGCTGCGTATCGACATATCCCTTGTCAGGAGGTTTCATCCCTAAAGCATAGTTCTGGAAGTAGTGCAAAATGTCAACCTACGACTTGAGGGAACCTTTTCATTGAATTGTAAGGTGCTCTGTTTTCTAGAGTTGTGGCGATTCGTGAATGAGTCGTTCATTAGAACGACTCTAAATAAAGAATCCTAAGAATCGAATCTTGGTACGGACGAATCGTCGTTCAAAAGAATCGTAAGAACGATTGCGTATTTCCCAGTCGTGACGATTCCGAGGTACAACGATTCATCGATTCTTAGTACGCTATGCTTTGAAGGCAACCTCCGAATCATGCCGAATGATTACAACCGCCAGATGGCAGTCAAGTGGAGGATGCGTGTGAACAAAGGAAGCTCGGAACGAAGAAACTAAGTTCGTGGGCCGCAATATTACTGGTGAAAACCAAGCTGACACTTGGCGGTGGCTGACGGGAACGAGCGTAAAGGCATTTCCCATTTACTATCGCTACCTTCAGCCACTGCGCCGACGTCAGCTTAGTTTGCGCGAGTAATACACGAACTAGTGATGAAGACATCTTAGCACAGAAAAACATAGGATGATATGAGCCAAACCACGTCTGCCTCACTGCTGGATTTTGTTACTATAAAACAGACGTCTCTAGTTAGATACGTTCAAGCCACACAACCAAACTGGCATACCACGTAATTTTGCACCACCTTTCGCACAAATCGACTCCTCTTTCCTGGAATACGGAAATAAAACAATAGATGCAATCAAATCAAACGTGACCTTTCGTCAATTAAGGCAATACACGTATAAATCGAGAATCACACTTGTAACGTCATACGCATGTTTACTCATAAATAAACTATTTCTGGCATATCGCGTCATTTCACAGTTCGATTCTAATCCCATTGACAATTTCAGACATGTCCTGCCATCTGTGGGTAAGATGTAGAGCTTTTTGCATTCCGTAAGAATCATGTCATCGCAGACTAGAATGAATCGTGAACGAATCGTAGGAATCGAATCGGGAAAAATAATCGTGTTGCCCAACTCTACTGTCTTCTAATTTCTGCACAAGCCAAAATGAATGCAACTCACAGTATAACCTTTTGGACGTTCTGACGATTTATGCTTCGACATATATACAGTAATCTCAGTTGCTACTGAAGTTCTTGATTAAATCAGCAGTTAGCTGTGACCTCGTAATAGGTAGACCAAGTGCGTATCTGTAAGTTGAATCACACTTGTAACGTCATACGCATGTTTACTCATAAATAAACTATTTCTGGCATATCGCGTCATTTCACAGTTCGATTCTAATCCCATTGACAATTTCAGACATGTCCTGCCATCTGTGGGTAAGATGTAGAGCTTTTTGCATTCCGTAAGAATCATGTCATCGCAGACTAGAATGAATCGTGAACGAATCGTAGGAATCGAATCGGGAAAAATAATCGTGTTGCCCAACTCTACTGTCTTCTAATTTCTGCACAAGCCAAAATGAATGCAACTCACAGTATATCCTTTTGGACGTTCTGACGATTTATGCTTCGACATATATACAGTAATCTCAGTTACTGCTGAAGTTCTTGATTAAATCAGCAGTTAGCTGTGACCTCGTAATAGGTGGACCAAGTGCGTATCTGTAAGTTGCAGACGCTTCGACATATATACAGTAATCTCAGTTACTGCTGAAGTTCTTGATTAAATCAGCAGTTAGCTGTGACCTCGTAATAGGTGGACCAAGTGCGTATCTGTAAGTTGCAGACGATCAGCCCCCATATCTTGCTCCGAAGTACAACGTGGTTTTATAGTTATGCTTCTAAGAACAACTGCGAGAAAATGACAAGCGAGGAGGGCAAACCCCTCTGCAGCTTCAGTCACCATGTCAGCTTATTTACACATTTGACGCAAGGGCACTGTAAGGCTACTTACTGTTTACTGCGAGATGGCTGATAACCCGAGATATCTACCGAGGTCAGAGCACAATAAGCAGAGTTGTGGACCAATGCCAGCCAGCATGGCGCTTTATCTTTCCTGCTCATCAAAAATTAGGAGATTCTCCTAAAAATCACATTACGATACAATATGATGTAATTGAAAGAAATGTACCGGCAGACAATGATGGCTATTTCAATATTTGATGTATAATCTATAGCTAAAAATAGTCCAGTTACTATTTGAATTACTAAGCACAGGGATCTAAAATTTCATCAAAATGAAATATTTGTTGGTTCAGGGAAATGAACTAAGAAATTGTTAATAATTTTAATTAAAGGGTGTCTTAATCGTAAGAGTTAAAAAAAGAAATTTTCAGCACCAGTTATAGTGATTATGATAATGTCCGTATCATATGCCAAAGTTGTATGATGTGAAAAGTAAATATTTGTTTCACTAAGTTTTCAGATCTTCCAGTATCCCCATTGCTGATGCATCTTTTTTGGCAGGTCCGTTATCCTAATGGTTCGTTGTTGGACGAAAGAAAGACAGCAGTTTTCGCGGGTTTTGTTAGAACCAGGTGACCATATAAATGACTGATACCTTTCCTTTGTCTCTACTTAAGGCACCTGCAAAAAAAGAAATAAAATGTAATAACTCTCCTTACCGAATTTCTTTTGTAATACGACCCATTCGGGAATGGAACTTCTTTCCTATTTTTAATTGGTTTTGGATGAGGGAAATGTACATAGTGATGAAAACGGCGAAGTAAACGATTTGACCACAATTCGAAGGCTCCTTATCAGAACTCATTTACATAGTTGTCACTAGTTGAGGCAACCGCAGCTGAACGAATTAGCGCCAGATTTTAGGCTTTTAAAAAAGCGTAGGTTATAGTCTTGACGCTGCAAGAAAGATATTTAATTCTTTTTTTAGAAAACACTTTATTTCTGCTGTGATACTCAAAAGTACTCACACTAATGTACAGTACGTATAGGCTCTTACAATGCAAACTAATATTTCTTGATAGCTCCAAGCGCAGTCTCGAGCTTTGTTAATAGAAATTCTTGAAGACTCGTTCCCACTGATCAATCGTGAAACTCGGCAACTTAGAAAACATTGAAGCTTCCTTTAGAATACATGATATCCATGCATGTGACCACGCTGGATACGCGACAATTGACCTTTGCTTGAAAGTGTGGATGCAGGAACGTCAGACATTATTAACTAAACAATAGTTAGCTCAGATAGGATTTTTTTCTCTCTTCGTATTAAGTCTGCTAGCAATTATTTGCAACACTTTATTTTTCTGTTTTGTTGTTCTAGTAGATTATAGAGTAAGAGTTCAGTGCGCCCCCACATTCGTGTCCTTGATCGTGATAGACAACAAGTCTTCAGAAAGATTAACAACAAGGAGAAGGCAAACAGCTTTCCTTTAAGGAGAGCTACGAAAACATCCGGCGTGACATAAAGATGAACATGTACGAAGACATGATTAGTTTTCACTATCATGTGCGCAAAATACGTTTGTAAGATATACACATAAAAAAACTTTGCATCACCCCAGTTCCCAGAACTCCTGAAGGTAGACGTTTACTGTGGATATTGTATCACAGACACAGTCCCTTTCACTGTTCACAGATGTCTCTAAACCGATCCAAAGATGTAAAAAACCATGCATCAGCAGCGCCTATTAGACGGACGGGGTCCGACAGCCGAACAATTCCAGTCATTCTACCAGGAAGAAGGTACACGGCTCGTGTTGTCTGTAGCTCAACCATGCCTAGACGGTCGATAGCGTCCGCATTTTTACTTTGTGCCAGGAAGGGCTCTCAACAGCGTAAGTGTTCTGGCGTCTCGGAGTGAACGAAAGCGATGTTATTCGAACATGGAGGAGATACCGAGGGACAGGAACGGTCGATAACATGCCTAGCTCAGGCCGCCCAAGGGCTACTACTGCAGTGGATGACAGCTACCTACGGATTATGACTCGGAAGAACCCTGACAGCAACTCCAGAGTGTTGAATAATGCTTTTCGTGCAGCCAAAGGACGTCATGTTAGGACTCAAACTGTGCGCAATAGGCTGCATGATGCACAACTTCACTCCCATCGTCCATGGCGAGGTCCATCTTTGCAACCACGACACCATGCAGCCCCGTACAAATGGGCCCAAAAACATGCCGAATGGACAACTTCTCTTCACCGAGCCGCGCGGTATTAGCCGAGCGGTCTTAGGCGCTGCAGTCATGGACTGTGCGCCTGGTCCCGGCGGAGGTTCGAGTCCTCCCTCGGGCACGGGTGTGTGTGTTTGTCCTTAGGATAATTTAGATTAAGTAGTGTGTAAGCTCAGGGACTGATGACCTTAGCAGTTAAGTCCCATAAGATTTCACACACATTTGAACTTTTTTTTTTCTCTTCACCGATTAGTGTCGCATGTGCCTTCAACCAGACAATCGTAGGAGACGTGTCTCGAGGCAACCCGGTCAGGCTGAACGCCTTGGACACACCGCCCGCCGAGGGCAGCAAGGTGGAGGTTTCCTGCTTGTTTGGGGTGGGATTATGTGGGGCCAACGTACGCCAGTGCTTGTCATGGAAGCCGCCGTAACGGCTGTAGGCCTACGATACGTAAATGCCATCCTCCGACCGATAGTGCAACCATATCGGCACCATATTGAGGAGGCATCCGTCTTCATGGACGACAATTCTAAGCCTCATCGTGCACACCTTGTGAATTACTCCCTTCAGGATGACGATATCGCTCGACTAGAGTGGCCAACTTTTTGTCCAGACATGAACCCAATCGAATATGCTCTGTATACATTAAAAGGGCTGTTTTGTGAATGACATGACCCGCCAACCACTCTTAGGGATCCACGCCGAATCGCCGTTGAGGAGTGGAGCAATCTGTACCAACAGTACCTTGATGAACTTGTGGATAGTGTGCCACGACGAATACAGGCATGCATCAATGTAAGAGGACGTGTTACTGAGTATTAGAGGTTCTGGTGTGTACAGAAATCTGCAGAAATCTGGACCACCACGTCTGAAGATCTCGCTGTATGGTGGTACCAAATGCAAATGGGATTTCACGAGCAAAACAAAACAAAACAAAAAAATGGCGGAAGTGATGTTTATGTTGACCTCTATTCCAATTTTCTGTACAGGTCCCGGAACTCTCGGAACCGAGGCGATGCAAAGCCGGCCGCTGTGGCCGAGCGGTTCTACTCACTTCAATCTGGAATGATGCTGCTGATACGGTCGCAGGTTCGAATCCTGCCTCGGGCATTGATGTGTGTGATGTCCTTAGGTTAGTTAGGTTTTAAGTAGTTCTAACTAGGGGACTGATGACCTCAGATGTTAAGTCGCATAGTGCTTAGAGCCATTTGAACCATTTGGTGATGCAAAACTTTTCTTGATGTGTGTACATTTTGCCTATCTACTCTTGCATTAGTTTTTTGAGTACCTAGGAACCGTTCTCGGTGTTCACAGGGAGCATTTCTGTCAAGACTTTTGTAGTATGAAACGGCGTGAACTAGATTGATGGGATCCTTTGGAGCAGCATGTGACTCTGTCCAAGGTATGCTCACAGGTGTACAACCGACGAACAAACAATTTATCCTAAATAGCGTATGTATGAACATATGTATTTCCCCAGACAAACATTATGTTTATATAAATATTTGACAATACTGAATATATATGTGATATTTCGAAAATGTGTTCTTGTGTGTCAGAGTGAACATTAACGCCGACAAGAGGAGTGTTAATAAATCGTATTTCTCGACGAATACACTTTCAGTTCATAGTAATGTAATAGCAGCGTGTCAGGCATGTGTGGTATGAACTAGCCATTTGAACAGTAATATTGGTAGAACGGACGGTGTGACGGTGTGCCTCGACGTTGGGCACTGTAGACAAACTGCAGCAAGCAGCAACGGTTGTTTGGAGATATGTAACCGTAATACAACAAAATAATGTTTGAAGCCTGGCTTCAGTTAGTTAGTATCTTTGAGATCTGTGCATGTGAGATAGCAGAGCTCAAAGAAAAGCGATGGATATAGGATTAAATAAATTTAAATGACAAATAACCCAAAGAAATCCACCATGATCGCATCTTCCGAGGCAGTTGAAAATCGTTCCTCAATCCACACAGATGGAAGAGGAAAGACATGATCCTATGTAAAATCTAAGTCGTTTATGGACTTAATTATGACAATGCCCCACAGACTCATTTGCACAATAGCTTTCTGTAAATGTGTGACAGGGATAGGTTTTCCATTGAAAATCTATTTATGAATAGTCCCCACACTAGTATTTCACATAGACAAATGTAATTGTATGTTTGTCTACACGTCACAGATCACATCTTAAACACAGTCAACTACTATGAGCAATGTGGTCGTCCGGAGGTGTGAAATCAGTCACAAACGTAGCATAAAAACAAAAGGCTGTTCCTGTTGCTGAATATCTTTGTGTAAAATTTTAAAAATAAATTAACATATGTGTGAAATATAGGTGTACTGGTAGCTTACAATGTACCTGACACGCGGAGAAGCGAATATTGACACTATAGACCAATAAGAGTGCCTTAACACAAAACAAAGAGCAAAGGCACATGACAGCACTGTAATAACCAAGATGATCTCTTTCATGGAGACGATTATAATTTACGAGGTAAGTCAGATGCCTATTTCTCTGGCTAATGAATACAAGAAGATTTGCCTGGATGGCATCGATGACTACAGAGCAAATGTCGTTCAGTCGAAAGATATACGCTATCCAACAATGCGTTTACGGAAGGTGCAGGGCAGACGCACTAAGAGGCCCGGACGGCCACTTAGTTTGTTTCCGTTTAGCATTTCAAGCCCCATGGACATAGATCCGGGAGCACAGAAGGAGGAAGCCTTAATAAAGCTGCAATATAGGGGCGCAGGTCAGTTTCTGGAGATCATCTGGAGAAGGCCTTTCAGCATATCGTCGTAATATCGTGTAGCCGAGAATGGATAGTAGTCTGCACTCCCAAGACATATAAACACAGTAATGCAGCAGTCTTCAGGACTAGCTTGATGCTTCTGGCCATCCTAGTCTGTTTTGTGCAAGACTCTTCATCTCTGAAGAACTGCTGCAAGTTATGTGCTCTAGAATCTTTTCACTGTAATCAAGCCTTCTAGGGCTTTTACAGTTTTTATTTCTAAGACTTTCCTATTTCACGATTGTGCAGGAAGTGTCTCATCCTTTTTTTTGTCAACTTGTGCCACAAATTTCGTATCCCAGATTCAATTCAGTACCTCTCTATTATTTTTCCTATCTATGGATTTAACTTTCGGTATTCTTCTGTAACACCATGTTTCAAATGAGTGTATTTTCTTCTCCTTTACTATTTAGAGTCTACATTACATTTCAGTATGCGGCCACATTCCAGAGTACGTACGTTCAGAAAAATGATCTTAGCTCTTAAATTTGTATTCGATGTTAATATTTTTTCTCTTATTCAGAAAAACTTTCATTGCTATTACTAATCTTTATTTCATATGCTCCTTTCTTCTTCCATCATCAGATACTTTACTGCCCAAAATGGAATACTAGCGTATTATTTTAATTGTCCCATTACCTAATCCATTTCTAGCAGCATCACCTTATTTAATGCGGCTGCGTTCTATTACATTTATATTACTTCTGTTAAAGTAAAATCTATCTGAAGATGCTATTCACTTCACTAAACTTTCAAAGTTCATTGAATCTCTGACAAAATAACAATTTAATTTCCAAATTTTTCCTTAAATTTCTACATACGAAGTATACCTTACATTACTAATGTCTTGAAATTACCCAGTTCCCTTAAGTGATAGGACAAAATGAATATGTGACGGAAATGCAAAGGTATATTGAAGCTAAATTTCCTGGTAACTAACTACACTCAGACCAATGTAGCAGAAAGAGAAATCAGATTGGCCGTGCGGTTCTAGGTGCTGCAGTCTGGAGCCGAGCGACCGCTACGGTCGCAGGTTCGAATCCTGCCTCGGGCATGGATGTGTTTGATGTTCTTAGGTTAGTTAGGTTTAATTAGTTCTAAGTTCTGGGAGACTGATGACCTCAGAAGTTAAGTCGCATAGTGCTCAGAGTGATTTGAACCATTTTGAACCAGAAATCAGATTCCATCATAACAATGATGGAATCAATCGAAACTCTAGAGCCCACACCCAGACTCAAAGGAAGGTTAGTGCCATTATGGCAACGCACAAACGAAGTAACGAGGCAGTTACGCCGTTCCGAGTTGATGAAGGCCTACATTTGACTGAATGTGAGTGAATACCTCCGGGAACAAGAAAAACTATGAATATTGACGTGTCGCTCTCGAAGATCAAGGCAAGTAATTTTTTGTTAACAGAATCGTCAGTAGACTTTGACTTGCCAGACTTGTTCCAGTAAGCATTGCTGATATTCGTAAGACGGAAGCGTCATGAGAAAATATTGTAGCAACAGTGCCGAACATCGATCCGTACGATCTGATTGAAGTGCCTACCAAGGAAGAAGAAGTACAGGTAGTAAACAACTGTCCACCTCATAAAAGTGTGAATAAATCAACTGATGATGCAGTCAAACAAATCAGAGAATCAGAAAAAGATTTACACATCTTTATTTAGTTTCTCTGGTGTTCTCCAAGTACAGGATAATCCTCCAGCAACTTCCTTATTTCAGAAGAATAAGCAGGATCCGACACTCAATTATCATACGAAATTTTATATAGTTAATGAGTATTGGTTGAAGAGATGATCAATGGACAGCTGGAAGTGAAGTTCAGTGTATCTACAGAACCATAATCGGCCGTGGCAATCACACATAGTAACTGTCAGTAAAAAACATCACATACAGTAAAACAGAAGTACAGATTTTGTGTTGACCACAGGAAGGTGAATTCTGCAAAGTTACCAGATATTTATCCATTGCCAAATCTGGTAAAATCCTTCGATTTTCTTAATTCTTGTAAAATCTTCGATTAGCGTTTTAACTTGTGGATGTCAGATGACGCGACTCCGACATCAATATCCTTTGATGTGGTGCTGTACAGACAAGGGAGAAAGTTGGTGACAACCAAGCCGTACAGTTAAAACGTCAAATGGAAACCAGGTGCATCCTTCTGCTAAGCTTAGGTGACACATGGAAACTACACTCAGAGGATTAAAACCCACAAAATTCCTGGTTTACATTAATGATGTTATCATTTTCGGCCAAGACATGCAAAACATGCTGCAAGAACACGAGCGTTATTTGAGAGATTGTGCAGTCCAAATATATCCCTACACTTATGGAAATTCCATTTTGCTTCTAACTGAAGCGCAATATTTACGTAACAGGACAGTTGTGGATGGAGTGCAGTCTAATTTAAAACTGGTAGAAGCTGTGACGAACTGCACAGTAGCGACAAACGTGAAAGGACTGCTGGCATATATGGGCCTCGCAAATTTTTACCCAAGATTCAATCACAGGTGTACTAACAGCACATCCTATAATTCAACTACTCAAAAGAGGAGCAGTTCTTACTTTTGGAGTTCTGAGTGTTCACAGTCAAAGGAAATACTCAAAACAACTTTGACAAAGGCTTCCTTATTGGCTTGCCCAGTATTGACAAAACCCTTCCTCCTAACTGCCGACACTAGTGATTTTGCAGTACAGGGAGTCTTATCATAGTAATTCGCTGGAGAACAGTACCAAATTTAGTTTCTCACCTTCTGAGCAGTTTTCAAGACAGCTACTCAACAACAGAAAATGAATTACTTTCACTTGTCTACAGCACCAAGCAACTGACGTTTCTTGTGCAGCTGTGAATTTGCAGTAGTATCAGATCGTGCAAACCTGAAATGGTTTGCTAAACTTGAAGACCCCAGCAGCTAATTAGCTAGATGGGCGTTAACATTTAAGTAAGTACCAATTACAAACAGTTCATCGAAATAGAAAAGTACTCAATAATTAAGATCGATTTGGTAGGGTAGTCAGAATACGACTCACACTTGGTAGAAAGAGGAATTAGTGAACATGCAGGAAGATGTCATGCAATTTCACTTCGGAAAACGAGATCTTAAATTCGATTTTGTTGATAGAATACTTTACAACTGCACTGATAAAGGGAAATATGTTCTCATACCTGGAAGAGTATGAGAACTAGTGTTAAAAGAATGTCACGACAACCCACTGGTGGGCCGCGGTAGCAAAAATGCAACTAACCTATCACTAGCACAAATATATTGCTTGCCAAATTGGAAAGCAGGTGTTTATAGTTATGTTTCATGTTGTTATTCATGCAGTAAGTGGAATTGTGAGCGCAAAACCAAAGTACCTCTGTAAGAAATCTCAGAGATGACTGAGCATTTTGAATGCGTGGTCTCGATATTGTTTGTCTCTTACCAAATACAAAACACGGAAATCGTTATAATTTAACTGTTCTATATCACTTCAAGATATTTATGAATAGCCCCAAACAACGACTAAAATAAGATTGTGGCCTGTGTGTTAGTTAACGAGTGGTTTTGAAATCTGGCTAACCTTATTCCATAATCAGCGAACAAAGATGCCAATTTAATCTCTCAGTTACTAAGGCAAGCATGCGGACTGCTGAAAATTGTCAAACTAATGTAACCGCCAGATAATTCGGAGGGGAATGGAAGAGTGGAAAGAGTTCATTTAACCATCATGAAATTGATAAGTCACTACACTGGCAGTAAACACAGTTCAAGGGACAAATACATATAACACACGCTCAAAATTTACAACACGAAGGCCCACACCAGCACGTGGCTCAGCTTCTTTAGAAATCGTAAACGACTTCGCTGTTTGATATCACAACATCAGCAAGACGCAACAGCAATGAACACATCAGAGGCTTAGCCAACAAATTACCTAAAGTATGTTCTGCGATTGTGACACCAAGGAAGTTCAGGACACAGTGATCACCCCCGAGGGAACAAGGCTGACGACAAAGCAACCAGAAAACTGTCCCACACTTTAAGTAAACTTGTGGTGAGAATTCAGTAACGATGCGTCATCGCAGCATTGCGTCAATCGGCGGTGAGTGTCATCGCCACCACACAGCCAAACAGATTATCATCGGGGCATTATTCGTCCGTCCCCAATCAAACCACGAATCACACTTACCGGTGGACATCGAAAACAGCCACCGTGCAGAATGACCTATGTATGACACGGTGAAGGGATGGACACAAAACATTCGCTCACGCGTTTCTTCATACACACTGTAATTGGAAATGAACGCGACGACGAGTGACCACATGACTATAATAATCCCAATAGAAAAAGTGTATCTTCATTTCATGGGCCGGCAAGAATTTAAAAAAATTCGTTAAATTGGACTTGAGGTGAGCGGGAGGAAATTGCCCAGGCAAGGGAATTACCCCAACCTCGGATGGAATATAAGATGAAATAGATGGGGACTTAATTTATAGATTTACATTTCAATTACTAAGTCAGCACTTCACAATGAAGTCATTGGCGGCACGTAAGTACACATTCGAAACTATCTCCCAAACGGCTTGTTGTAGATGAGTTGTAGATGTAGTTTTTTAGCTTCTACTATCGTATAGTTTCACCCATGTCTATTTTAGCTATTAATCATGATAAACCATGTATAAGTAAAAAGACAAAGATAGACAGTGTTCAATGCAATAGTTGGATTTGACTCTGCGGTATCTTACAACAATTGTACCTACAGTCTTCAAGGTGTGTTTGTGTTCGTGTGTGTGTGTATGGGGGGGGGGGGGCTGGTTTGTGTAACAAGTTCCTTCGATCCTTCGATCTTTTGAACTTTTTTTTTTAATAAAAACGATATGAAATGAGTCAGTCTAGGATATGTAGACATGTCTAGTTCTAGTGCATAACTACACGTTGGTCTTTTACAAGTTCAGTAACGGCACACTAGGTTAAATATAACATGAATTAAAATATTTTTTCAATCTACCGATGCAGTTCCTCTTACAGCTAGTCTTCTTAAGTTCAATCACTCACTAGCAAGATAGAAATGTATGCAGCACTTTCAATGTTAAATCCACGCAATGAGGAAGTTGTCACCGTATCGAAATTCAGCATAGATATACACTTATGTAGAATCAATTTTTCACTGTCCGCAGGTTGTGCGCTGACATGAAACTTTCTGGCTGATTAAAACTATGTGCGTGCAGGGCTAGTACTCAGCGCTTATCAAGATATTGGCAGCAGCACGTCATTTCCTGGTCTCTCAAATGGACTTCGCCCCAGAAAGCTTGAGTGACGTATCGGGCCAGCACAGAGAAAGATTCCATAAACACACATCTGCCATGGAAAGCCGGTCGAGGGAAAATGGATGCCTACAATGTTGGACGACTGTTGCTGAAGTATCGTTCGTTACAACAAGTACGCTCCAGAAAAGAGAGAGAAAAAAAGAAGAAACTAAAATTTTTGTTGTCACATTTGTGTCATTTTCTCTTTCTTTAAAATACATGCTAAAAAGTAAAGGATTTTGTAAATACAGCCTCAGACATCACTCTTTTAGGCTTCTCTACTATGGTAGAGTTAGATTACCTTCACTTAAATATTCGATCTCGTAATTCCTTGAATTCCGAAGAACAAGATTACGTTTTTACAGTAACATACCAGATAAAAATGGAAAAAATGGTTCAAATGGCTCTGAGCACTATGGGCTTAACATCTGAGGTCATCAGTCCCCTAGAACTTAGAACTGCTTAAACCTAACTAACTTAAGGACATCACACACCCATGCCCGAGGTAGGATTCGAACCTGTGACCGTAGCAGTCGCGCGGTTCCGTACTGAAGGGCCTAGAACCGCTCGGCCACCGCGGCCGGCATAAAAATGGAAGTTACAGTTGAAATATCTTTGACGGAGAAAAACTGAAAACATGTTTCAATTGACTTTTGAAATTAATAAAAAAAAGTCACAACTTCACTCTCCAGAGACAGAAAAATAGCTTTCTTGCATTACAGTGTTATTTAATTTCTAACTCTCGTAAAATTGTTCTAAAATAATTAACTTCCGGTCTTTGATATTCGCGTAGTCTACATGGTTATCTGCTCATTTTAAGTGATGCTATGTAATACTTTGACGTGAGCGATAACTCTGTATTTTGTAACACGAAGCTATCCCAGCGAGAACGGCGTGTGCTAATGGCGGCAGCCCAGCGTTGGAGCTGGCCAGTGTAAACGCACGCCTCCTGCTGCAGCCGATTGCGATGCCGGGAGGGGAGTTGCTAATCACACATGCTGTTGGCTGCGCAGTGGTCTGCATAACACACTCATATATTAATAGCGAGCGGCCGTGCGCGATAGCGTGGAACGCCGATTTATTTAGCAACGCTTGCACACCCGCTCTGTCGCGATACGCTTGTCACGCACGCGCTTACAAAGCAATTCACTGTACATGGAAGCCGAATGTCACTCCCTTATAGCCTTAAATTCATGTATGTTGTGGGACTAAACATGCAGGAATTTTAGTGAAGTTCTCTCGTGATCCAAAAATTCGCATGATATCTGCTCTTCCCATCAACTATAATCTGTTTCTCTGTGAACAATAGATAATCAACGCCTCGATCTCTTTAGTTCATATTTGGAACCCTTTTATTACTTTTTAGCAGTTATTTTACAACCATGTCGTTATCACATGTTGGTTAAGAAACTGTTATCTTGTTTCGCACTCTCTCCAGACGCATCCATGTATACAAAATTACGCGTTGAATGACTCAACCTACACTATGGTTTTCTCATTCTCATTAGAAAAGGTCACAGAATTCTTACCGATCTGAAATACTTTCCTATTCAAGCCTTAGGACCCAATTTATGCCTAAAGTATATTCCTTCTAGTGTTTGAGGACTATCAACAGCAATAATGAAACTCTGAAATAATTTAAATACCTAATGTTATCTGACGGTAGCATTTTGATACTTCAGAGAGTTTTTCATGTCCATACAACAATTGCTGCTACAGGATGTAATTTTCTTTGTTCCATAGAATGTATGTGACCACAACATTGTCAGTTTTGGTATAAACGGTGTATCATAATTAATAGGGAAAACTGTGAAGAGTGAAAATATACAATAAGAGAAGTGAATACTTTCCAACGCGTACCGGTCCGAAAATGAAACTTTTGTGAGAAAACTGCGAATGTGTGCTTTCAAGCCGCCCTTGACATATGAGTTACGAAACCTTTCAAACCTCTGCGAACCGTTGTGCAAATCGTCACAATGTAAAATTCGCTAACCTAGTTAATATGCAGAAGTGCTGTCGCTATTAATTTAGGATGACCCCAAACAGGTCATCTTTAAGGCCAAGGTGCTGACCGTTGTCGGTCTATCCGTGTGGAATCGTTTTGGAGGCTTAAATGCTGCCTTACTTCTGCAGAAAAATGTGCCGCTACCCGATCATGCGTCTGCCACATTCCCCAACCTCGGATGGAATATAAGATGAAATAGATGGGGACTTAATTTATAGATTTACATTTCAATTACTAAGTCAGCACTTCACAATGAAGTCATTGGCGGCACGTAAGTACACATTCGAAACTATCTCGCATACGGCAGGTCGTAGACCAATAATTATTGGAGTGTTTTAGCTTCTACTATCGTATACTTACACCCATGTCAACTTTCGCTGTTAAAAATGATAAACCCTGTATGATTCAAACGGCAGAGAAAGACAGTGTTCAATGCAATAGTTGAAGTTAACTCTGCTGTATCTTACAACAAGTGTACCTACGGTAGGTCACATGCTGTTTCCTACAATCTTCAAGATGTGTTTGTGTGTGTGTGTGTGTGTAGGGGCGGGGGAAGAGGGGGGAGGGGGAGTTGTTTGTGTAACAATTTCCATAGAACTTTCGAACTTTTTTTATAAAAACGGTATGAAATGAGTCAGTCAGTCAACAGGATATGTAGACGGGTCTAGTTCCAGTGCATAACTACACGTTGGTCTTTTACAAGTTCAATAACGGCACACTGGGCTAAATATAACATGAATTAAAATATTTTTCAGTCTACCGATGCAACTCCTCTTACAGCTGCCCGCATCTCGTGGTCGTGCGGTAGCGTTCTCGCTTCCCACGCCCGGGTTCCCGGGTTCGATTCCCGGCGGGGTCAGGGATTTTCTCTGCCTCGTGATGGCTGGATGTTGTGTGCTGTCCTTAGTTTAGTTAGGTTTAAGTAGTTCTAAGTTCTATGGGACTGATGACCTAAGATGTTAAGTCCCATAGTGCTCAGAGCCATTTCTTACAGCTAGTCTTCGTACATGCTACCAGTTTTTAAGTAAAAAATCTTCTGTGGAACGAAAGGGGTCGTCCGGATGCGGTGAAAAACTTTTGGGAGGCCTCCTAACATCATGCCGGATCTCCTTTAGTCTGCAGAAACGTTGAGCCATGCAGCCTCTATAGCCGTCCAAAACGACCAAAGTGTTGCAAGTGCAGGATTTTGTGCACAATCTAACCTCGATTAGGTCCGATGTTGGGCGACCTGGGTGGCCAAGTCATTCGCTCGAATTGTCTAGAACCTTCCGCAAAACAGTCGCAAACAATTGTGGCCAAGTGACATGTCGCATTGTCATCCATAAGTCCACGAATGGCTGCAAATGGCTTCCAAGTAGCCGAACATAACCACTGCCAGTCAGTGATCGGCTCAGTTGGATCAGAGGACCCAGTCCACTCCATCTAAACACAGTCCACACCATTATAGAGCTACCACCAGGTTGCACAGTGCCTTGTTGACTACCTGGGTCTGTGCCACAGTCGAACCCTACCATGAGCTATTAGCAGCTTAAATCGCAACTCATGTGACCAGTCCACGGTTTTCCAGTAGTCTAGGGTACGAGCGATATGGTCAGTAGCCCAGGAGAGCCGATGAAGCCAATGTCGTGCTGTTAACAACGGCACTCGCGCCGGTCGTCTGCTGCCATAGCCCATTAACGCCACTGTCCTAACGGATACGTTCATCGTATATCCCACACTTATTTTCGGTTATTTCACGTAGTGCTGCTTGTCTGCTAACGCTAACAACTCCTCGCGAACGCAGCTGCTCTCGGTCGTTAAGTGAAGGTCGTAGGCCACTGCATTGAGCTTGGTGAGAGGTACTTCTAGTACCTCGGCTAGTATTCTCGGCACACTCTCGACACTGTAAATCTCGGAATACTGAATTCTCTAATGATTTTCGAAATGATATGTCAGATGCGTCTGGCTACACCTACCACCCCGCGTTCAAAATCTGTTAACTCCCGTCGTGCGGCCATAATCTTTTCACATGAATCACCCGAGAACAAATGACAGCTCCGTCAATTCACTGCCCTTTAATACCTAGTGTACGCGACACTACCGCCATCTATATATGCGCCCACAACTGCTGTCACCTCAGTGTAAAACTTGCTTAATTGGCTGCAGTATGAACTCTGCATTATCTTACAGTGTGTAGACGTACAGGAGGTGATAAGCTGTTGCTTTCCTACAATTTTTAAACTGACTTATAGGAGACAATACAGTTCTGTGTGGACTTTGTACCGCAAAGTACCTCAGTCTATGAGTCATTGCTCAGAGGAGAAAAACGTGAAAACTGAGAGAAAAATCTAACTACTCTCCGAGGACTGAAGCCCGAAACTTTGTAAAAACTGAAGAATCAACATTTATAAAACCAAATGTAAAATTTTTAAGTCACTTCCTCAAGATCACCCGAGAGACGACGTACGTTCCACAATTTAACGAAATGTGAGAGATTTAGGTCTACATTTCTGACTAGGAAGAGCTAGGCATTATTTGTGTAAATAATTTATTGTATTATGTGGAATGCCACAAGCAGGTGTGCTGGCCGACCAGAAGATACCGACTTTCCTTAATAAATTTGTAATTCGTGACGTGTTAGTCCGATTCTTAATTTATGTCATTTCTTTTTGCAACAGTTCGACTTTGAAATCAAGTATAAAGGAACAAAATGATGTTTCATATGAATGGGAATGCCCTTAAGTACAACCAACGTTTAGGTTACTAGCAAGTCGTGAAGGTGGTTGGTTGGTTGGGGAGTGGACTAAACAGCGAGGTTATCGGTCCCATCGGATTAGGGAAGGATAGGGAAGGAAACCGGCCAAGCTCTTTTAAAGGAACTATCCCGGTATTTGCCTGAAGCGAATTAGGGAAATCACTGGAAACCTAAATCAGGATGGCCGACGCGCTTTTGAACCAAGTCGAGATGTCAAGAAGATGTACCTGAAGGTTGAAAAACACGAAAATTAAATGAAACAAATATGTAGACAAAGTGTGGAATAAACTAACGACATTAAACGATGGAGACTATTTAAATTGCACCTTCTAGAGGCGTAAGTGAACAATTAAAAAACGAGTGCTATTATCGGTCGAAAATTTCAGGACTTGAAACGTGCCTGGGCAAATTTACGGAATATTTCCACTTAATCTACGAACCCTTTGTAAAAATCAAACCCCCAGAGAAACTGGAAGAGGTAGTCACTTTCAAGGACGTGGTAAACGGAGATGCAGCGGATCAGTAGTTATGTTACGATGGGTGTCATACACACGATGCGAAACACTAACACGAGACCAACTGAAAAAATGTTATGGCTGTAATGAACGTATTTTATTAAGTTATCGAGCTGAACAGTCAAAACAAGTAACAGCAGACTTAAGTCCGGAGCAAAAATTATTCAGTTCGTATTTCGGAAAAAAAGAATGTCAGATCAGGGGTAGATATTTACATACTTCAAATTTTATAATCCTGTTAGCAGTCCTTTGGAAACATGTATGAAAGTAACTCACTGGAACGCAGGTGATGACTTATTACCATTACAAACGGATTACGTCAGGAAAAGTACTCAGCTGTCTCCGTTGTCTCAAGGCGTTAGTTGCACTGTTCACGCAAGTACTAGGCTCATTCCCCTGTGAGTTGATGACAAGGGAAACAGTTCTTCAGACGATCAGAATGAGGAGGAATTACCAAGACAGCTGAATACAGCTTGTCGAAATAGATGATTGCGACGCAACTCCGAAACACGAAAAAATGGCTCTGAGAACTACGGGACTTAACTTCTGAGGTCATCAGTCCCCTAGAACTTAGAACTACTTAAACCTAACTAACCTAAGGACACCACACACATCCATGCCCGAGGCAGGATTCGAACCTGCGACCGTAGTGGTCTCGCGGTCCCAGACTGAAGCGCCTAGAACCGCTCGGCCACACCGGCCGGCAAAACACGAAATATCAGAAGGAAACAATTTTGGCAACGAAACAAAATAATTAATGTCGAAGACATGGTCTCGTTTAAAGTACATAGAACACCTAAAGAAGAAAGTCTGAAGAGTCAATTTTTTGAGGACTGTGAAGATTCTTTCTCTGTATCAGATACTGCTGAACACAACGTACTCGTATATGAGTAACGATCCCGGTACCGAAACTAGAAATACGAAACACAAAATCATACTGAGTTAAGAAAATACCGCTTTAGAGACAATGCAAGTTAGATCTCAAGAACCTATATCATGGTAAAACCTGTGAAATGTTAAAAAATAAACAATTTAAATTTAAGCGAGATAGGGCAAAAAAAGATATTGAAAGAAGTTCACCACCTTGAGACATGAGGGTATACAGTGGAAAAATAATCTTACACCCTGCTGACTTCAATAATTTTATTATTAAAAAGAAACTACAGTGTATAAAGGCTGTGTAAATGTTTAGTCAAACAGTGTAGAGCCGTACAACGTTTTGTGACACGGGTAACCAATTTAATCTGTTTATTTGATGGCACTGTATAGTGCAATATGAAACACCAACCACCGTGCAGAACAGGAAGGAATATGTGTATGTATGTGTGTGTGTGTGTGTGTGTGTGTGTGTGTGTGTGTGTGTGTGTTTGCCTGAGAGAGAGAGAGATAGAGAGAGAGGAGACGACCAGCGGAAACCGATTCAAAATATAGCAGTCATTTTGTTTCTAAAGAGATGCGAAGTGCGAATGGTTGAGCAGAGCTCGTACTAGTACCGTATTTATACAGTGCCCGCTCAAAGTATCCGGACAGCTTCATGTAATGAGGATTTAACCACTTTACGACAGGCGGACCAGCCAATATAAAAGGAGTCCGGGAGAAGAGTTCAGTGACTTCAAACGTGGGCTAACCCTTGGATGTCACCTGAATCAGAAATCCATCAGAGACATTTCAGCGCTTCTAAAGTTGCCGAAGTCGTCTTTTGTAGAAGCGATTGTGAAGTGGAAACGCAAAGCAACAACTATAGGCGGATCTCCTTCAATTCTTTAAATTCAGATGAATGATTGTCAAAAGATTATTTTATAAGAAAGATTATTATTAAAAGATTTTTAAAAAACATTTACATGTAATTTATTATGGCAATAGTAAAAATTTAGTTGTAACAAATTAGATAGGCGCGCGGCTGCTTTTACCTTATACTACATCACTCAGGCACGAGCGGTCCAACCGCCCGACTGCGAGCTACCACTACTATTACTGACACTGCTCGTACTGCAGCCGACGCTGCTCTCTGGTCTGCGATTCTATTATAGCTTACATATCGCAGGCAGCGCGTGAGCAATCCATCGAAATTACATCTGCTCCAGTGCGCTAGCAATAAATTCCTTAGTCATTGACCTCTTACAAATGAACGTCGAGTATTGCGGAGGATGGTTATAAAAATTGTATTATCGCATGTGAGTCCCAAAGTACCGCCAGCATTCCAGGTAGCAGAATGACTGTGAGTAGGTAATTAACGAGAATGTGATACAATGGTCGAACAGCTTCTCATAAGTCACATTTCTGTAGTCAATGTTACGTGACGGTTGAGTGAAAAGCGACGCCACTACACAATGGATGACTGGAAACGAGTGAGTTCGAGTGTCGAATTACGCTACTTCCTGTACCAATGCTATGGAAGATTTTGGGCTTGGAGAATACCTGGAGAACATTACCTGCCATCGTGTGTAGTGCTAACAGTGAAGTACGGAAAAGATGCTATTACGATATGGGTGTGTTTTTCGTGGTTAAGGTGTGATCCTATTCCTGCAGTTAAGGAGCCGCTGGACGTTGAAGAATTACATTTTACAGCATTTTGCACTGTGTCCAATAGAGGAAAATTTCGGAGTCGATGATTATTTTTACCAAAATGACAATTCCCCCTGTCATAAAGCATCATCCATGAGGCAATGGTTTGTGCGCAATAACATTCCCGCTCTCGCTAAATTCCTGAAATGGACTGGCCTGAACAGAGTCCCGACCTGAGCCCAATGGAACGACTTTGTGGTAAGTTGGAACGTAGACATCGCTACGAACCCCAACGTCCAACGTCTCTACCTTCTCTTGTTTCGGCTCTTGAGGAAGAATGGGATGCCATTCCTACACAGGCTTTCAGACACTTCTTGGAAATTGCCCTCAGCGGAGTTCATGGTCCTACAAGGCGAACTGTGCACACAACCCTTAGACTACTGGCATCCACTACTAAATGCCCGGATAATTTGGATCAGATTGTGTATACTTGAACGCATAGCAAATTCAGTTATACGAAAGCGGAAATCTGACGCATTTCATTCTGATTTCAACGTTTATGTAATGAGTGTGGAAACGATGTTATGGCTTTACAACTCTACACGATTATCATTGTAAGGAGACGAAAGTGCAGCTCATTAAACAGAAGTAAATATTGTAGATACTTTGAAAACAGATTGTAGTACTTTGTTAACTATAATACTAAATGTATATATACAAGAAATATAGCCAGTCGCGGTGGCCGAGCGGTTCTAGGCGCTTCAGTCCGGAACCACGCAGCTGCTACGGTCGCAAGTTCGAATCCTGCCTCGGGCATGGATGTGTGTGACGTCCTTACGTTAGTTAGGTTTACGTAGTTCTAAGTCTAGGGGACTGATGACCTCAGATGTTAAGTCCAATATTGCTTAGAGCCATTTGAACCAAGAAATATAAATGACCTGTTTACCACGTGATCTGTGTAGATTATTGTGATTTAATCGACATTTAATACCTATTTTTACTATCGGTCGCAATTCGCAGTTTGTTGGATATTTAAATAAATTTCAGCATTATGGATTGCACTTTCAGGAGCTACAGCACATTCTCCATTTATATTTTGTCACTGACTGTGCGCCGGCCGTAGTGGCCGAGCGGTTCTAGGCGCTACAGTCTGGAACCGCGCGACCGGTACGGTCGCAGGTTCGAATCCTGCCTCGGGCATGGATGTGTGTGATGTCCTTAGGTTAGTTAGGTTTAAGTAGTTCTAAGTTCTAGGGGACTGATGACCACAGCAGTTGAGTCCCATAGTACTCAGAGCCATTTGAACCATTTGAACCACTGACTGTGCAATAAGCGTCAGACATAATAATATTATATATTTTGTAAGTGTATGTGCTAGAAACATTCGCTATGCAGTCACAGCAGTACGAATCTATCAAAAGTGTTGTGCTCTTGTGACAACGTCAAGGGATATTACAGGCAAATAGCTTCACAGCCATCCATCCAGTACGCTGACTTAGGATCTGATGAGACAGGTGTATTAAGGTCAAGGTATACTACGTGATGAAAAGTATCCGACACCCTCTAATACGTACGTTTTTCGTGTTAGGTGCACTGTGCTGCCACCTACTGTCAGGTACTCCATATCAGCGACCGCATTAGTCATTCGATATCATGAGAGAGCAGAATGGGGCGCTTCGTGCAACTCACGGACTTCGAACGTGGTCAGATGATTGGGTGTCACTTGTGTCATATATCTGTACGCGACATTTGCACACTCCTAAACATCCCTAGGTCCACTGTTTCCAATGTGATAGTTAAGTGGAAACGTGAAGGGACACGTACAGTACAAAGCGTACAGGCCGACCTCGTCTGTTGACTAACAGAGACCGCCGACAGTTGAAGAAGGTCGTAATGTGTAATAGGCAGACATCTATCCAGACCATCACACAGGTATTCCAAGCTGCATCAGGACCCACTGCACGTACTATGACAGTTAGGCAGGAGATGAGAGAACTTGGATTTCATGGTCGGGCGGCTGCTCAAAAGCCACACATCACGCCGGTAAATGCCAAACGACGCCTCGCTTGGTGAAAGGATCGTAAACATTGGACGATTGAACAGCGGAAAAATGTTGTGCGGAGGGACGAATCACGGTACATGATGTTTTAGAACGCCGATTTCGTGCCATGCCTCACCGACCGACATCAATGGCTCTCCTCAGTGTAGCACACCGTGAAGAATGGGCTGCCATTCCCCAGGAAACCTTCCAGCACCTGATTGAATGTATGCCTTCGAGAGTGGAAGCTGTCATCAAGACTAAGGGTGGGGCAACACCATACTGAATTCCAGCATTACCGATGGAGGGCGCCAGGAATTTGTAAGTCATTTTCAGCCAGGTGTCCGTATACATTTGATCACATAGTGTATATAGGATGTATCATTGTTATTGAGGAAAACGTATACGATGAAAATGTACGACAATAGAAGCCAAAACGTTCAAGTATACAGGGTTCCACATACTAGCTGGTTTGAAGATAATGCGAATGTGTGGTTACGAGAGCCACTCATTTCAGTATAAAATCCTCGTTAGTAAAAATGTAATTGAAATGTAAACATTTAGATTACGTACCTCGCCCAATAGGCCAATAGGCCCGTTATAGTGTAAAACTGCTGAAATTTTTTTTCACATTACATTAGTACTCTCGTAAGATCTATGTCGACGCAGGAATTGGAACTGTAATCCCACTGAAAAAAGTCATCAGTCTCCACACGACAGCATTATCGAACCGTTCTTTACGTAGTATGCAATTCAGAAAGCTATGAATTTAATTTCAATCAGTTGCTCCTCTGTTTTCCTCTTCTCTTTTACATACGAAACAAAAAAGAGCTGTGATTGATCCCTGCATACTCTCAAATTTACGTATCCTTTCTCTGAAAGCCTTTTGTAATTTCGCATCCGTTCCTTATTAACGTTTATTATGTCAGTTGTCAATGAATAACGAAGTGCTGTACATTGACGTTACGTTTTAATGGGCAAAAAGCTATTTATGTCAACGTGCACAGTCACAAAAGCTATAGCTGGAAATCGGTATGGACTCTGTTTATTGTTTTCTTGTGAAATCTGAATTGACTGCTTCTCGGAAACATCTTGGCGCTGCGTTGGTCGCGGTCGATAGGTCACAGGATGCTATTCTGACCTGTAGTGACGATGGGATGCCTGTAGGTAAGCTATGGCTGCTGTTGTGCTTCAGGGATTCTCTAGCAATCGAGATGTCTCCGCGGTCTTGGATGCGCATGATCTGACGAAATCGTCCTCACCAGTTAGAGAATGAGAGACAGTAGTGGGTTCACGTATCTCATGGCAGATGGCGAATTTAGGACTCACCTCACAGTTGTACCATTACGTTTAGACGTAGGTATGAGGTCCTGACTAGTGTTCATACCACGCAGCACAAGCACATAATGTAATGATACTCAAGTAGTACTTGGATCAAAAATCTTACTGAAGCCAAAAATGAGCAGCAACCGAAGCCGAGATCCTGACGCGTATTTACCTGCGTAAATAATCGATAGCATCTACTGACGGTGTTACAAATTCCGAATGTGGAATAATCTGGCTGATGGTAAACATAAAAATAGGGTCAGAAGTGGTAATCGGATATTTTAAAGACGTCTTCCATCAGAAAATGAATCGGCTGAAAGCTTCAGAGAAAACTTGGAGACTATCGCGGATAATTTTCCTGACCATACTGTTGCAATAGGCGGTGACTTCAGTTTGACAGATAAAATTTGCCAGACTTACTTTACTTTTTCGTGTCCGGAAACTACAATTTGTTTGCCCAGTATTGGGCAACGTCCAATGCTTCTTCTTTAGCCAGCCATAGATCGTCGAGGGTGCATCTGTGGGGGCAGGCAGGGCATTGTAGAAAATGTTCCATGTCCTGTCAAGTACCGCAGTCGTATTTGTTGTCATTTTCGTCCAACAAACCCCATTTGATCATATTAGATTTCACAGGAGTCACCCCAGTTATGATGCGGTTAAGCATTCTCCAGGTTTTCCAATCACCAGAAACGCAGCTTGGTGGGTCCTCTCTTAGTGGATAATAGATGGGGGCCTCATCTAGGGCGCAACTTATGAAACGGCGTCTGGATTTGAGTCTGCTGGGGCCACACTCTAGGCCAAATATTGAGTGACGGTCGTCAAAGGTTTGTTTTAGCTTCTCGGTATGTTCATGGGCTTTCCTACGTCAGTCAGGGTTTGTGGAACCTGCGGCCCTGTGAAGATTTTCTGTGGGGGTTGGTTTCATGCAGCCTGTCACTATCCTGCATGTTTCATTCAAGCTAATATCTACCTTTATTGCGTGGGCGGATCTGCACCATACCGGGCAGGCATATTCGGCAGTTGAGAAGCACAAAGCTTGGGCTGAAGTTCTGACCACGGTAGGTTTGGCACCCCATTTGCTATTGGACAGCTTTCTTACTAGGGAATTTCATGCTTCTACTTTTTTGCGTGTTTTTACGCAATGATATTCGTATGTCAATGTTCTGTCCAGCACGATGCCAAGGTAGGTGGGAGTATCTGTGTGTTCTAGTAATGTCCCATCCCAGGTAATATTGAGCCTGTACTTTGCCTGCCTCGAGTTCAGACGGAATGCACTCACTTGAGTTTTGGAGGAATTGGGCTTTAGAGAATTCTTTATGTAGTAGGTTGACAGTACAGAAAGGGCGGTTTCTAGTTTCTCCTCGATGGCTTCAAACCAGTTGCCCTGAACTGTTATTGCCAGGACGTCTGCATATACAAAAGTTTTGGTTTTGTCTGGAGTTGGTTGGTCATTTGTATATATGTTGAATAGGATTGGATCCAACACGCACCCTTGGGCGAGCCCATTTTTCTGATTCCGCCATCGACTCTTTTTCCCCTCAAGCATTACGAAGAACTGTATATTTTGGAGCAGGGATTCGATTATCTTGACTAGGTGGTAGTATTTCAGGGTCTCGTAGGTTTTATGCAGTAGTGTCCGGTGATCTACTGTATCATAGGCCAGAAAGTCACGCGATTAAAGCTGGTGCCAGTGACAAGGATCCGTGCAGTGTAATTGTGCACGGTCTTCTGATAATTACTTCGAGAGATCTGAACGTTAGCTACGATGGCAATGTCTTAGACCTCCAATAAACTGACAAGTCTTAACTTGTTGGATCAATTAATGTAGAAGATGGAATCAGTGAAAATCAGGCTGTTTTATTGCTCCAATAACTATAGGTAGAAAGTTACTTGCTAAGGATACTTGTGAGAAGCAACTTCAGTTTTTACTGTTCTCCGCATTTCCTAACTTTCGAGAACTTTTGCTAACATATTCAGTGTCCAGTACTCGATGACTGACATGAAAATAGTCTTTGTTCAATCGAGTTGGGTAGTTTGTTCAACGTTCTCTGTCCGCAGCTTGTAATCTAGAGACTAGCGTTGCTGCCTCTGGATCCCGGGATCGCGGGTTCGATTACTGGCGGGGTAGGGACTTGCTTCGCCCGGGGACTGGGTGTTTTGTATTGTCCTCATCATATCATCATCATTCGGGAAGTGCCGATACTGGAAATGGAAAGATTAGAAACTTTTACGGGCGCTGATGACCACGATTTTGAGCGCCTCACAAACCAACATCATCATCAGCACCAATGTTCTTTGGTGGCCAGTGTCTCGGCAAAATAGATCAACGTACCCTGTGCTGGTACTTCATGTTTAGCGTTTAGCGTTCGAATGGCGACAAACATTGTCTAAAATATATTGTCGCGACACTTATTGCTGTGAAAGTTATCATCGACAGTTGTGGCGACACTAAATACCCGAGCAGCGAGAAAGCCAGCCCTAAGGTTATTTTGAGGCGTAGCGCCGTATACCGATTCTGCCTTGGAGGCGGTTAAGTGGGAGATGTGTCTCAGAGCTGGATAGTGACAGATGGTGACGCGAGACTAGACGCACACGTAGTTTATGTATCAGCCGATAGAGGACAATATTGGATAGGGGGACTGTGATTTTAGTTTCGATTGTGCCCACTAGAGTGCACTAAAGTAATAGAATGTTTTTCATAAACTGTTCTAGTATTTTCATAAAGTGTTATTATGTCTTCTTGTGTATGTAAAATGTTATAAATGTGTTTTAGTGGTATGAATGATGCTTGAGTGTGGTTTAAGGTTAATATGAAGATAATTGTTTAACGAGTTATGTAGTAGGATTTAGTGTGGGAACATTTCGAAGAAGTACAGATATGGACAAAGGGGATTTTTGTAGAATAGATTTATAAAGTAAGTTTATGGTAAAGGGAAAGTTAATTCAGGTATAAATAACAATAGTAAATAACTTTATTCATAAGCAAAACTCAAGCATATTAGATAATTACGTCGGTAAAAAGTGCAGTCGTTAGGTTTACTATTTTGCGATTGGTTATTGTTGAAAAGCGCGGATTGTTTTCCTATTGGCTGTTGAATAAACTGACCAATGGTAAAGCAGTATTCTTCGCGCGCCTTTCTCTGCTGGTAGGGAAAACTTAGAGTATGCTAGAGAAGAGTGGGAGCCTAGCCATGAAACAGTTCGGACGTGTGTAGTAGTAGTTCCGATGGAAACGATAAGTTGCCGGATCTAGCAGTGTTTCATACATCAAAAGTGTGGTAAAGTGGCAGCATAATTATTCCGATGGGCGTGTAGAAATTTCGGAATTTTTAAGTGAATTTTGTGACGAGAAAAGACATATATTCCGCGTGGCGTATTCAGCAGGTCGGTGGCTAAAAACTGTGACTGCATTTGGTACCGACAGACTTAATATTAGGTGAGCATTCTCAATCAAAAACAATCACTATTTTTGTAGCTATTACGTTTTCGGGAAATGCAACACCATAAACTTGCTAACGTGAATGAAAGGAATTGTGAGTGACTGTGTTAAGACTAGAACGGGCGGGCAGTGATACTTGTTCATCTAAGTTTCAGAATATATTGAGGACAAAATTTCCAACCTTTCATTTCGTGTGGAAACTTTCTCCCGAAACGTAGATTAGTGGCTTTAATTGCAGCCTGATTCACTTCGAAGTACAGTAGGTTTCGCTCGGCTTCGCTACTGATGATATGCTGAGACAATGTTCACAGGTAGGTGCAGGTTCGTCGTAAAGGGACGGAAAGAACCGCACTGCCGCAATTTGTTTTTAATAATTTTTTACTTAATTTAGAAAAATCGATATTAAACTTTTGCATCCCAAGCACTAATACATTACCAAGAGAAATGACTGCCGGCCGCGGTGGTCTCGCGGTTAAGGCGCTCAGTCCGGAACCGCGCGACCGCTACGGTCGCAGGTTCGAATCCTGCCTCGGGCATGTATGTGTGTGATGTCCTTAGGTTAGTTAGGTTTAAGTAGTTCTAAGTTCTAGGGGACTGATGACCACAGATGTTAAGTCCATAGTGCTCAGAGCCATTTAGAAATGACTGATCGTGAAATATATGTAAAACGAGCTGAATATCTCTGATTGAATGACGACGTATTCGTGAAGAAGTACTTTCGAATTTGCATATAACTGTAGTTAACTCTGCTGAAAGCAACAGGATACAAATACAATATGTCATCCCTGAGAAGTGTCTATTTCTGTTGCAATCTGTTCTTACTATGACAGCCACTTTCTTGACACGTGATGATTTTGCATAGAATCTAATGTTCACACATTCTTAGCCAGCACTCGACATTCCAATACCTGTATACTTTGTATTTTCTTAAATGAAATCTTTCTTCAAAAGGCTGTGTCGATTTTGAATCAAATGTTTGTGGCTGATATGTAGCAAAAATCCCAAAAATTTGTTGGTTCGCTTTTGGAAACAGTTCTAATGCTTTTGACGTTTAATGATCACACCTATGTGACTTTCAACTATAGTTGTAGGTTATTTGATAGGTTAAATAATGATTCTTTACGAGTTTTATGTTCCACATCCGTCACTGGTTTGGCTGGAAGTATTTTTTAAGTTATCATGTAGGTATACAATGTTTTTCCGAGAAAGCTTTTACCAGGCATTTTTTGTTCTTGAAAGAAAACGATATTCTGCTCTAAAGGTCTACAGATTACAAGGAAATCGTGTATAAACTGCATTGCAATGTTATGTATTATACCTTATAGGGGTCATAGGAAAGTAAAGAACGAGAATTTTGTGTTAGCTTTCTCTTCTTGTGTTACTTATCGCCATCTCTTTTGTGAAAACTGCTACAAGTCAATACCAATGATACTAATTCCACTTATCCGATATTGTATTCATAAGCGTAACTTACCCTTCGCTTGGAATGCTGCTGTCGCATGTACAACAAAAATGAGCAGGTGTGTCGCGACTGTATGTGTTAGACTGTGTGGTGGGACCAAGGAGCCTTTATCTAGTCTTATCCGAAGCAAGGTTGTCGTACGGTTGAAATCTGAAGAGAGAGACGATCCGGTGGTTGGTGCTTAGGTCTGTATGTGCAAACTTCATGCTGTCACTTCCTTGTGGAGAATATTGGGGCCCAGACTTGCAATGACATTTGCTTCCTACATTCTGTGGTTACCATCCACTAGTTGGAGTGGGTAAAGCATTACACAGCGCAGCTTACGGTGTCATTTCAGTGCAAATTATTAACGTCTGTGCTGATATATTGCAAGTGATGCTTGCAACATGCTCTGTTCCATGTGGTACCCAGTATCGATTCACGTGTGCCAGTATTCGGTTTTGGTATAAAGTACATGCGAGTCATGGGGGAATTCTCTAAATCACTTCCTCACTCATTTAACGATTCTTGATGTTTTTGTAGGAACTCGTATCTTGAATAATTTATGCATAAATACTTTGTTCTGTGGTGGCATAAAATACTGCGTGTTTCATATGGAAATGACTGTGTTCTTCCACGTGTTACGAAGTGTTTTTTGAGTTGAAGGAGTCAGTAATCCTAACTGCATCTCTTTATATACATTTACGTTCCTTATCATTATTAAATTGAAAGCTGAAATTTAACGATTTCTTTTAGTATGCCATGTGATAATTGACTTTGCAAATGAAAATTCAATGGAGATACTGCTACGATTGTTTTCGTTCAGCATTTGCATTTGTTCACTACGAGCTGCCGGCACAGTCGCCACTCATTTGTTCAACAACAAGATTATTATCAGCGTCTTTGCATGAATGCCTGAGTTTTTTGAAGATAAATTTCCATCAAGATTTTCGTGAGAGCTAATGGCTTCTCAGGATCCATTCATTGTTTATTCCATTGTTCAATAATTTCGATCATTGTGTGGAACGATATTCAGCGCATCAGGTATGCTTGTTGCATATGATTTGTCGCTAAGACATATTTAGTCAGAGAGGTGATGCGCTCGCTGATAGGAAACGTGACCATTAAGGTATATTTAAGCGCTCGTTCATGCCCTGAGATCAGACGTTTCCCAAAATATGTGTTGGAGTCCTAACTCCTTCTTAAAGTAATGTTAAATGAAATGTTGTTGCGTCAATATTTCCACATTATAAGAGGACATTTTAAATTTGGGTAATTTGACAACAAAAGGGCGCTTACAGGACGTCAAAATCAATGTTAAGAAACATGGGAAAACGTTCTTTTTTCTCAACAAATATGAAAGAAAACTGACTGATGATTATATGAGCATTCCGCATTGTTGTCGATTACGTCATGTTGGCGTGGGACACGACAATGCTTGTAGTAAAGCCGATCACCGAAACGAAAAAGTTGAGCCAGCCATTCTGCAACACTCTAAGAGCTCCAGCCTATGAGCTTAAACTGAAACCCAGATACTTCACAAAACTTTAAAGCCTATACTACACTCTTTTTGTCATCGGCTAAAATAGAGTGCAGAGTCCCAACGCAATTCGCTTGTGCCCTATCGTCACACTACAAACCGCAATGAGTAAAAGTGTGGCGTGCAGTGATTTGCACCTCCAGAAGCATCGCAGACTGGGCAAGCTCTCCCCGGTGTAGGAAATAATGTCTTACAAAGGGAGGCCGCCAATTGTGAAATTCAGATTCGATTCATACTGCGCATAATAAAAGCTCATGGCCAGAGGTGTAATGTGGCAAAGCACCAAGATGCACTTCTCAGCCGTTGTCGAGAAAATCGACAGTTAAACCGTTGCGGTGAAATACTCTCTACGATTAATAATTTTCTCCAGCGTCGTGGCGCAGCGGTAAGCGCTCGGGTTCGTAATCCAAAGGTCGCCGGATCGAATCTCGCGCCATGCAATTTTTTTATAATTAGTTTTTTGTAATATATATATTTTTGTAATATATATATTTTATAAGTTGCGCTAGGGACCGCATCTACCTTCTTTCGAAGTTAGCAGGCAACTACGCTAGATATGCGGCGGCTCGTTTCGGCCCATTCAACGTCTGTTCTTCAAGTGTAACGAACGAGTAACGGAGTTTATATTTCATACCTGCCACAGCAGATTTGTGTTAGTGGGGTCTCTATTCTAATTCGAACGTTTGACTTACGCTATACGTATTCGTTTCGGAATATCGTTTCTACGTCTTCCTTTAACTATACGTGGTTAACATTATGAAGACAATTAATAACATATGTGAAATACAACTTTGTTTACGGAAAACATAATGATGTTCGAAGTCGCCAGTTTTTCCACGACAAACGACTTTCAACAACTTATTATATGCATAATTGTTGCAACTGATTGCCGGGAATATATATATATATATATATATATATATATATATATATATATATATATATAAATTACAAAAAACAAATACTAAGAAAAAGGTTGCACGGCGCGAGATTCGATCCGGCGATCTTCGGATTACGAACACGAGCGCTTACTGCTGCACCACGACGCCGGAGAAGGTTATTAATCGTAGAGAGCATTTCACCGCAACGGTTTCTTTTAACTGTCGATTTTCTCGACAACGGCTCAGAAGTGCATCTTGGTGCTTTGCCACATTGCACCTCTGGCCATGAGCTTTTATTATGCGCAATATGAATAGAATCTGAATTTCACAATTGGCGGCCTCCCCTTGTTAGGGGGGCAGCGCCCAAATCGGAGATGGTTCAGAGTCTCGTCATTCCGCGTGGTTGACCGGCATAAGGTTCGCCTCGGTTGGGTAGTTGACTTCATCAGACGCAGCTGCCGGTCACTCCTCTCCTCTCACAAATAGCATGCATCTCCTCATGAAACAGCGAAATGACAGCGTTTAGGAGTGAGGCGCATTGTCTCACGTCACGCCCCTGTAGGTCTTTTTGGCGACTGGCAGCTTGTTTGTTTCCCCAAGTAAATTCGCACATGCGTGAGTACCCTGCAGAATGATACCTGTTTCCACCACTGTTGAAGGAAGTACAGCTGGTAGTGCATTATGTGGATCAATTTCTCTGCTGGGCGCACATGCTGCAGTGATTGTAGGGTACTAAGCTAATAGAAGCAGATGAGAAACTGTTTACACTGAATATGCTTTATCCGTTCAAGTCGCTTCAGGATCGCGTAGGGTTCTGCAAAAATACAGTGCATTCTTGAGTAGGCAAAATACGAAGTCACTTGGGAATCACTACTGAAAAGCCAAGGAAGTGTTGTTAATTGGAACTGTCAGTGTACACTACTTATCAATTACGGTGCCTATCTAAAACTACATTAAACGTAAAATCTGGAGTAGAACCTTTCTTATAATTCGTCAAGTCTAAAACAATTCTGAGCTTTTGTAAGAGCCAAGGTGAAGTGTACCTCCAACTTCGGTGGAAAACTTAAAAATCAGTCTCCTCTGCCTCTAAGACGCATTCCTTCATGCGAATCCTATATAGTTTTGTCTGCTGGGTACCGAGGCACGTAGGAATATTTTCGGGGTAATAAACAAGCAGACAGCTGCCAAGGGGGTCTGCAATGAACTTGACGTGATACAATGTGCCATTCCCCTACACGCTGTCATTTCGCTGTTCTGTCAGCGACCCACGCTACTTTTAGGAGTAGTGGCTGGCAGTGAGGGACAATAATTTGTGGTTGGAGAAGCTGGCTATCCAGCCAAGCCGGTCACTCAGGCGGGATGAACTAACCTTGACCCATCTTCGAAATCGGCATTGTCCCCTAAGACATACCTTCCTAATCCGACGAGAGGATCTCTGTCTCCAATGCTTGGGGTTTGCGATTCACTATACGCCATATTTTTACTTAATACAGAAGTGAATTTCAGAGAGGGTCTATTTTTGCTGATAACAAAAAGAGTGTGACGAAGGTTTTAAAATTTTGTGGAGAGTCTGGAATCCAAGCTAAGCTTTTAGATTGGGAGTATTACTGTGTTGCAATGTGGCTGGTTCATCCTTTTGGTTTCAAGGTTCCGTTTTAGGATAAGCTCTAAAGACTTTGCTGTCGTGCGCCCACACCAACATAACATTATCAACTCCAATATTGAATTCTCAGATTATTCAGTCAGAGTTCTTGCACGTTTTCCTATGTTCCTTAACATTTCTTTTAACACACTGTAACTGCCCTTGCGTTGTTTTCTAAGCAATAATGCCTACAGAATACTGCTCTGATTAAAATTCCCTCTATTAATGTGCAAATACTGAAACAAGGACGTTTAATCTGACAGTACTTTAAGAGCAAATTAAGACAGGAACACTTACTTTGCACAACGTTTAGTACGTGATGATAAAAAATACTTAAATATGCCTTACTGATCAAGTTGCCTGTTACAAGTTCATCACATGACTGACTAAATGTGTGCCGGCCGGAGTGGCCGAGCGGTTAAAGGCGCTACAGTCTGGAACCGCACGACCGCTACGGTCGCAGGTTCGAGTCCTGCCTCGGGCATGGATGTGTGTGATGTCCTTAGGTTAGTTAGGTTTAAGTAGTTCTAAGTTCTAGGGGACTTATGACCACAGCAGTTGAGTCCCATAGTGCTCAGAGCCATTTGAACCATTTGACTAAATGTGTAAATGCCCGTGTTATAGACAAAGCATAGATTACGAAAACCCATTTTTCTTGGTGACTATGCAATGGTATTGTATGTATGTGTGTATGGCGTTGACATTGTTTTACAGGCGTATCGCACGATGGGGAGTCGTTGCCAGATGCGAAGCAGCGGTTCGCTAGGCTCGGTATTGGGCTGGTTCTAAAGGCCCAGCGTCCAGTCAAATTACTTCCTAGTGCACAATGTCCAACATTCTTAAATAAAAGGGCCATGCGGGGCTCCACACCTTACATCCATAATCGGGCCCCTGTAAAACTGGAGCAGATATGTTCGGTCTCTTTCGCATGAGCTGTGACTAAGGCATTTTAAAATACTGAGTAACTGAAGGACTTCTTTTCAGGTGCCTCACTAGTATCAAATGTGAGACCCAAATACATCACAGTGTTTTCAAAACTAAGAGCAATGTCCAGCATCCGCAAATTAGGAAAGTTTAAAATACAATGTGAAGGATTAAAGAGAACGCACACTGATATATCGGTGGAAAAATTAAGGCACTTCTGCTCTGCCCCCTCTTCCAACAATCTAGTAGTCAACTGCCACTGAGGAGTTGTTGTTATTGCTAGGATTGAGAAGAAATGAAAGACAGATAAGTCGCCAATAAAGAACAATAGAAAGAGTGTTTAAATACTG
This sequence comes from Schistocerca nitens, assembly GCF_023898315.1. Lineage (NCBI taxonomy): Eukaryota > Metazoa > Arthropoda > Insecta > Orthoptera > Acrididae > Schistocerca > Schistocerca nitens. The sequence goes on along the minus strand of NC_064614.1, from coordinate 335,992,959 downwards.
ATGTGATCTATTAATAGCTCTGGAAAACACAGTCATGCTTGAAATGCTACCTTCAGGGACACCATTCTTTTTCGCAAAGCAATCTGAGAGAGCGTCACTGACTCGATGTCTAAATCAGAGTAGTAAGAGGAAGGGTCATATAAAGATGAGAAGACATTTTTAAAAACATTCATTGAGTTGCCTCAGGACAATATTCCTCCAATTAGTATCACAGGCACTCTCAATTCAAAAAATATACCCGTTAATAATGCACAGATACTTCTGGTTGAGAATAACGAGCTATTTAGGAATATAGAGACGAGCCACTGCAGGGCAGAAGACTTGCTTTGCTAGCTTTCGGAATGGAATTCCCTTCTCAAACTGTAGGAGAAACATGCACAAACACACACACACACACACACACACACACACACACATACACACACACACACACACACACACTCACAGGCACATGCTTATCTCCCTACATTGTTCTCATTCGACCGCCAGCTCTTTCGTGGCCAATGGTGAGGGTACTGGGTTGGTTCAAATGGCTCTGAGCACTAAACTAAGGACATCACACACATCCATGCCCGAGGCAGGATTCGAACCTGCGACCGTAGCAGTTTCGCGGTTCCTGACTGAAGCGCCTAGAACCATGTGGCCACCGCGGCCGGCTGTGGGTACTGGGGTGAGGTGGGGATCAGTGTGGGGTGGGATGAGGGATGGAGAGAGGTGGGAGAGAGGAGAGAGATGGGCTTGGGGGAAACTGTCTAACGGCTTGTGGGGGAGTGGGGAGCAGTCTGTGGGCTAGCTAGGGGTGCAGGTAGAGGGGACTGGTGGCAGATGGTTGAGCATGCAATTTCACAGACCCGAGTGTGAGATGGCAGCACATAACTAGGGGGGGGGGGGATTGGAAACACACACACTAGGATAGCATTGGGTGGGGTGTGGGAGGCAGCGAGTTACCTTAGGTTTAGCCAGGGAGAATACAGAAGTGAATGATGTGCTGTAAGGATAGCTCCGATATGCACAGATCAGGAAAGCTGGTGTTAGTGTGGAGGATCCAGATGGCCTGGGTTTTGAAGGAGTCATTGAAATCTTGAATGTTACGTTGTGCTGCATGTTGTGCCATTGGATAGCTCACCTTGCTTTTGGCAACAGTTTGATGGTAGCTATTCATTCTGATTGACAGCTGGTTGGTTATCATACCAATGTAAAACACTATGGATTGGCTGCAGCAGAGCTGGTAAATAATGTGGCTGCTTTCACAGGCGTCTTGGCCTCTGATGGGATAGGCTAAGCCTGTGATGCAACTGGAGCAGGAGGTGCTGAGTGGGTGGATAGGGCAGGTTTTACAAATGGTTCAAATGGTTCTGAGCACTATGGCACTTAACATCTGTGGTCATCAGTCCCCTAGAACTTAGAACTACTTAAACCTAACTAACCTAAGGACATCACACACATCCATGCCCGAGGCAGGATTCGAACCTGCGACCGTAGCAGTCGCGCGGTTCCGGACTGCGCGCCTAGAACCGCTAGACCACCGCGGCCGACGCAGATTTTACACCTGTATGATCCCTGTGGCAGGGGATTTGGAATGGGAGTGGCATAGCGACAGGTGGAGGTTGGGTGGGTACTAGAACACCACTTTGGGAGGGGATGGAGTTATCTGGGGTAAGATGTCCCTCATTTCAAGGGCAATCGTTCCAGTCCCGTGTGTATTGGATGATAAGGGGGGCGCTTCTTTGTGGTTGGGTTTTGGGATAGATGTGAGGATTAGGTATGTGTGGGGATTTGGCATGGGAGATCTATTTGTGTATTAGGTCTGGTGGGAATTGCCTGTCTGTAAAGGCCTTTGTGAAGCCTTCAGCATACTGGGCAAGGTTGTTGAGGGAGCTCTCATCATTGCAGGCGCGTCTGCCATGGGTAGACAGCCTGTATTGGAAGGAATTTTTGGTGTGGAAGATTGACAGCTATCAAAGCGCAGATACTGCGTGATTGGAGGGTTTGATGTGGATTGATGTTTGGATGGAATCATCTGGGAGAAGAAGATCGACATCGAGGAAGGTGGCATGATGGGTGGAGGAGGACCAGGTGAAGTGGGTAGGAAAGAAGGAGTTGATATTGTGGAGGAATGAGGATAAGGTATCCTGGCCTTGGGTCCAGATTATAAAGATGTCATAAATAAACCTTAGACGAGGGGTTTGGGGTTTTGGGAAGCTAGGAATGTTTCCTCTAGGTGGCCTATGAAGAGATAGACCACTCACAGACAAAGGGCGACTCTTGCCGAGAGTTTCGAGAGAAGTTCCTTTCGACATATTGGTCGCAGGAGGCTCAGGCACTTGCTAGAAACGAAATCACGTTAGACAAAAATTTTGCAAACTCGAGGATACGCAGCCCCGTCAGTTTGTTCTGGGAAACTTGTCGAAAGAACTAGTTTCTTGACATGCCCTTTCGTAGCAACTGGCTTAATACGGTTCTTCTACGGCAAGGTGCCACACACTTATCAGAAGGAATTAATAGGACATTATGCAGACAACGAGGAAACATTAAAGACCCTATTACAAGGTCTTGAATGAGAATGACAGCCCAACTCACTGCAAGACCACACCTATCTGTAACAAGCGTAGGGACGCCACGTTTCTCTGATGGGAGAGAGAGCCATACCAAGGTAATCACCGCGAGTGTCGGGTTTAGTGGAACGGTCTTGGCAACAGTAATGGCTACAATTGAGGGAATGAAAGTATACAGGATCACAGCCACGTCAGTCAAGGTGTCCAGATTGTGGAAGTAAGAGCACGCGACCCGTGATGCTATCAGCCGGAAAACAGTACAAATCAACAATTATTGGAAGCGACCACGGGTACGGAGCCGACAAACACGGAGTCGACAAACGAACCCGTAGTAGAAACAAAGTAGTTTAGAGCGCGTAGTTTGAAATTTTTGTATACAGGAAGCTGGTGCGTTGCGCCTGCCTAGGAAATAATGAGGAGATATATTTCGCGGAATTCGTGTGTAATTAGTTTTTTTATGTGTCATTGTTTCAGTTCCCTTGGCAGTGTGTATTTTGTTCGTCACAGCAGCTGATATCTGGGTGTTCTTAACGTGGTTTTCTTGTGGTTTGTTTATGTAACGTCTTGATGAAAGGCACTTCTGGGGAGAATAAATGATTATGTTGTCGGTAGAATCCTGCATGCTATGCCGTCTAACGAATGAATATGGTAAAGTTTTTAGTGAAAGAGGCAGGAGGATTTTGGGACGGCACACAAGTGCGCGTGTCTTTGTCTATTGGAGGGTTAGAAAGTTGCAGCACGAGACGTATTTTGTCCTGCATAATAATGTGATAGTAGAAAGAAAATGTAACATAGTTTCTGTCAAGTTTGATTAGCAAGAGTGGATTAAATCAATTGGAGCATTTAGTAGGGGGAGAAGATCGTAGATAGATCATCTTCGTGGATGATATGTAGGAACGTTCCCTTTTGCGTCCAAATCGAAGGTGATGCCGACCACCACGCGATATTAGAATTGATTTTTGTCCGTGTAGAGTACGCCTGCACTACTGAAAAAAAAATGTGTTCCTAAGGGAACAAACTGCTGAGGTCATCGGTCCCTAGAATAACGCTACTTAAACTAATTTAAACTAAGTTATGCTAAGAACAACACACACGCACACGCCCAGGGGAGGACTCGAGCCTCCGGCGGGTGGAGCCGCGCAATCCGTGACATGGTGCCTCAAACTGCACTACTGAGATTACATGTTAGTAAAGAAGAAATTATTTGCCGTCCACGCCGCGGTGCGTTCGGACCACCAGCAATCTTTAAGAAGGTTACATTACGGAATTTGGTATTCATTCTACGGCTGTCTGATCATACTGCGCGGGAGAAACGATGAGAGTCCATTGCTACTATCTGCAACAGACATTAGGCACAACTGACAGTCCTAAGATGTACAACTTGTACTATCACGGGCCACTGTAGATGCTTCGTAAATAAAATATGCGAAACGCTTATGGCAAAAAGTAAACTGCTTTTCATTTAGTTGTACAGATAGGACATGCCTTCATGAATTTTCCAGCAGCAAAGGAATGACGGAAAAGTAAAAAATGACTACTTCTAATTAGATGATAATGTCACTGACAGTGAAACAAAGAGTTTTTGTCAAACTGTTTCCTTCCAAGTTATATTTCAGAAGTTCGCTGCAGGACGACCTGCAGCCCCACATTATTGGAGATAATTCTAGGTGATGGTAAGAAAGAACCCCACAAAGCAATGATGTCAGCCCAGATGGCATCGGAGGATGTATTATTCACGAGACAAGGAAGCAAGGAGCAACTTTACAACAACAGAATGGTTCAAAAATGGCTCTGAGCACTATGGAACTTAACATCTGAGGTCATCAGTCCCCTAGAAATTAGAACTACTTAAACCTAACTAACCTAAGGACGACACACACATCCATGACCGAGGCAGGATTCGATCCTGCCGCCGTAGCGGTCGCGCGGTTCCAGACTGAAGCGCCTAGAACCGCTCAACCACTCCGGCCGCCAACAACAGAAGGGGTATAAAAAATACACAAGCTTCTTTGTTTCGAGAAGTTATTAAATCCCTTCTATGATTTTGAATGCAAATACTTTGACGTATTGATGTTCGTGCTAATCTTTGTTTTGGGGTTTTTATAGGTGTCACACATATGCCACCTCAGTGTTGTTATTTTCGAAGATATTATGCAGATGCCCATTCGCGCTTGTTTAAGTTTTTGTTCCAGATCCAGATCATGAATACAAGCGCAACTAGTAACTCACCCCATGTTGTTGTCTCCGAACGAGATCTCACAGTAGTAATGACGCATAGCGGTGCACAGTCACGCACTGCGTTGTCAGTTAACACCCTGATATGAAAACTGATATTTTGCCCATGTTACACTATTACTAGACAGTAAACGTGTCCTCATACCCGAGCTACCACACTCATATCTTCCAAAGAACATGGGATGTCTGGGTGTTCCAGTTGGCACTGTCAGATGTTTTCCAGCTGATGTCCTCAGCTGCTCACACAGCCGCACAAACTGTGACGAGAACGTTCATTACAACGTGTGTTTGCAGTGCTACCTAAGTCGAATCAGTCGTGCGCCTATCTTTAAATACAGCTAAGAAGCTTTTAAATATCAGTACTGGACTTCACTGAAGGCCTTACAAGTTTTTGGTCATTTTATTTTCGTGGTGTTCCATGCTGTGTCTCAAAGAAATCATGTACTATATTCTGGATCACAATGCGAGGCGTCAGTAGTTTTTCAAACTAATCATGTGCTATATTTTGGACCTCACTGCTAGGTTTTACATATTTTTTGTTAATTTTGTTTTCGTATTGGTCTACGATCTTTTTCTCAAGGCATTCATGAGCTAAATGTTGAAAGTTACTGCGTGGCATGACAAGTTTTTGTTTCTTTTCAACTGCTTTCCTACTGTTCCGCGAACTGTTTTCAAAACGATCATGTGCTATATTTCTTGTCTATAAATTATTGCCGTGCAGTGTTTTATTCCGTGATTATTACATTTGTCCATCTAATATATCCTGTATTTTTGTTGTTGTTTACTGACACATTTGCGTCGCACATAATTGGTAGTTTAGTACTGACACAAATATGTAACTAATATGTCATTTCACTGGTTTCATCCATTTCTGCACATGTGTTCATAAGCCTATATTACATTCAGTGATACATGTCACATCAAGTATTCATGTTTGCTGAGTGTAAATGTGCTTAATTCCATATGTGTCACGATTTTTGTACTTGATTTAGTCCTTTCGTGTTTTGTAATTTCATTTGCCTTTTAACATGCACGCCTATGACATAGTGCCCCATGTATTCATAGTTCATATTCTGTTACACACAACGTACACGTGTACTTATAAGCAACTTTTCACACAATGACCCGACTGATAGGTTGCGAAACTTTTTTAGATATTTGTACAGGGTGGTCGTAAACTAGATGTAAAAAATGTAAAGGCAGGTAAAGGGACCTATAGAAGCAGGTTTCGTATAGGAATGTGTGGTGTCACCGCTAGACACCACACTTGCTAGGTGGTAACTTAAATCGGCCGCGGTCCTGTAGTACATGTCGGACCCGCGTGTCGCCACTGTGTAATCGCAATCCTAGCGCCACCACATGGCAGGTCACAAGACACGGACTAGACCTCGCCCCAGTTGTACGGAAGACATTGCTTGCGACCAGAAGTACGACGCCTTCCTCTCATTTGCCGAGAGACAGATAGAATAGCCTTCAGCTTAGTCCATAGCTACTACCTAGCAAGGCGCCAATTGTATCAGTGCTAATAGCGTACTAATATTCAAGAGAGATGTATTCCAACAAGAGAATAAAGATAAGTATTAAACGCATCTACGTACTTTTCCTCTTATTCATTAATAAGTCTCATGTTCCAGAACTTCAAGCCCGTCTGCGTTAGTTTAGCGTGCACCTAGCTACCTCATTGTGTCTATGCTGTATGAAATAGACACAACAGAATGTGTGTGCCGTAGTGACATATTACAGCACTAGCTTGTAAAGCAGTATGAATCACAGGAAACTGAAAAGGCATGCAAGGATAAATAACATCAGAAATTTGTTAACGGATTACAAGAGGTGCCCGAAAGAGCAGCCACCAACAGCGATACACGATTCACCGTGGCAGAGCACAGATAGGCGTACATTAGAAAAGACGTCAGGCATGTCCAGCAGCAACAGACACGTGGACAACTTGATCTTCTTCAGATGAGACGAGACTCTCGTACCCCGGGCTTTTCATATGACTCCACAAGAAACAATCCACGCAGTTTAAATCGGGAGAACGTGGTGGCCAGAGAACGGGACCACTCCGTCCTATCCACTGCTGGCATAGAGAGCATCCAGATGATTCCTGTTGCTTCGACTGAAGTGAGTTGGGGCTCCACCGTGCTGGCACCACATTCGTCTGCGGACAGCTACAGAAACATCGCCCAGAAGTTCAGGTAAGGCCTCCTGTAGGAAGATGTTGTATGCGTGGCCAGTTAAACGAATAGGTAGAATGTACGCTCCTACTAAGTTATTGTGTACAATGCCTGTTCGAACATTAATGGAAAACCTTTCTTGGTAGGCGTGAGCGAGCTATTGTGCCTTATGGTTGCTATGAGCCAGCAGGTGAGAATTATGGATGTTGAACATGCCCGACCACGTAAAGGTGGCCTCATCAGTAAATAAAGCATCAGCATGGAAGGCTTGCAGTCTGCAGCAAAGTTGAGACATCGTAGATAATTGTAAAGAGGCATTGCTTGCACTCTGTAAATGATAGCGATGCATTTCGTCTTAATGTAAAGTCCTCAAAACGCTTTGATGATTCTCACCCATGTCCTACAGCTCTCGAGCTTGTCGAAGGATTATCCTCTACTGTGTTTAATATTATTTCTTTCACTGCAGGAGTTCTGCTATATCTTCCAGTGCCAGTTCCACGCCAGAAAGCATAAAACGATCCACTCATGCGCAACTGCCAGTGAAGATGCTCGAATGTTCGGCGATGCGAATGATTCCGATACGGGAATCATTCACTGTACATGCTTTGAGCAGCTAATCTATTTCCTTGTGCAGCCCCATACATGAAATGCATGTCGGCCAGCATTGGTGAAACGATGTATGCTGCTCGAGATCCGTGCGGGAAATGACGAATCCAGCTAGCGAAGGGCTTTCATACGCCACAGTCATCAGCGCCCCCTACTTGCTCAAGGCGACGTTACGCACATACATTCCCTTACGACATCTGCTTATTTCGGTCTCCTCTACCTGCCGTTACCTTTTTGACGTATAGTTTAGAACTACCTTGTGTCTTTTATTTCTGTTGTGTGTTGTCTACGCTCATTTCCATTTTTACTTGAAAAATTTTTCGATGTAAATTCTCACATCTCAGAGTTCGTTGATAGTCTTTGGGATGAATGTGTGGTAATCTGAAGCAATTTTTATGTTTTGTTTGGATCATACTCATATATGGATTCAAAATTATGGTATAAGGAAATCTTTTAATTTGAGAGAATGGGAAATTTCTTGGAGCCAAAATAGACAGTCTCTTTTTATTCTTATTGTGTTTTTAACTTTTTTTCTCTTTTATTTTTGTTTTCGTCATTGATGGCTGTGTTGAGAGAAATCGTTTTAGGAAAGGTCTCACCATGTTTCCCAGTAAGACCACTCCAGGCAACAATTCTGAATCAGAGTATGGGATGATGTGAGATGACAACTCTCATATTGTGTCCTAGTTGCTTACTGAATTTGCATACGAGACTCTCTTGCTTCATTTACTTTCCGATTAAGTTTTATTTACCGACTTTCCGCGTTTATTGGACGCTGATTAAATGAGTGGCTAGGGGTAGCGAGTAGTAATATAGGTACCCCACCCCTCTGTACCTAGCTATCATTACATTCTTGTAGCAGTTTTTTCCATTAAATGTATCTGGTCTTGACCAGGGGATCACCTTTCCGCGGGGGCGAAAACAGGAGAAACTTTCGTTTACTCTCAAGGAGCTTCCGGTCACTGGGAGTGCATGGTCTCACGCTAGCAGGCGACATGGTCAGTAGGGCGAGAGTTTTCTGGGATTATCCTCGTGGTTCAACTTTTGCGGACAACGAGCGGTGGACTGGAAGACTGGTGTCCTAAATAACAGAACGAGCAACCACTGGTGGAAGGGGTGAGAAATTTGCTTAGTTAGTAAAATTAGAGTGGAGTCCTCAGCTGTCCACTTTCTCTTATGATGCTCCGTGTGGTCTCCAGACAGGTTCCTAAAGCAAAATATACAGCCCCTCACGTGTCTGCAAATATCCAAACTTCACATGACAAAAATGTACAGAATTTCTAATAAACACGTCTGAAAGTGGGAACGGGGCGACACTTGTCTGTTGTTTCCATGTGCACGTTTCTCAGTGGAGGATGTATTTTAACGTTATGTTGGGAGCTAGTTAGCGGACATCCAGATCCCTGACTGGAAGGAGATTTAGGCTCTTCCTGGGACTGGCTGGAAAACATTCTGCCAGGTTCCTTTGCGAGGTCTGAAGGAAGGCTACCAAAATTCAGAGAGGCATTGATATTTGGATTCGGATGAGTATACTGTGATGCTACTCTGGACTCTGTCCTCGTACCTGTTTCTTGACTTGGCCTCCTCTAAAGTGCAGAAAGTTTCACTTGAACTTAAGCGTCCACAACGAGTAATCAGGAGGACGGCGAGATCCACGATTTGCGGTCACATCACATAGGCTCAATCGGGCAACAATTAGCAGCAGCAGCAGGCATTTCGGCTCTGTGCGACTTGTCTGCAGGCCTCTGGACGGCAGTCATGGCGAGACCGCATTTGTAATGCACACTTACGACTTCCTTAATCGCGATATATTGAGAAAAGAGGAGTTCAGTCCTGGTTTTCATTTGGTAGTGTTCCTAACTTCTTCCATGCATTTCACGTACTGGTATGCAAGTTTTACTTCGAAAGGGATTTTTTTTTTCTCGTAGCCACTCAGATTTTGTTTCGTTATCGAGTTAACTCATTGGATCTTACCCACCTAGGGATGTTTCTTTCCCATTCTTCCTTTATTCATTGATTTGTTGTGTGTTCTATACGAACTTTTGAAATTACGGTTGAAAACTTAATTTGTCTCCTTTATGTGTCTGAGCACCATCTCAGTCGTAATTGCCCAGAATCATGCTGGTGGCGGCCTAAATAACCAATTATTTTTTTCATCATTGTTTTATTTAAATTATGTAAAATCTTATAACCTCTGTTTTTATGTATCCTGAGTAATTTTTACGCACTGTTTAAGTAGATATTATTTTATCAGACTAAAGTTTATCATTCAGCAACCACTAAAGTCACTGCCTTGGTTATTGAACCATAAGCAATAGGCGAGGCCCCTGACAAGTTCAGCAACCTATGTTATAACGTTTTCCTATATGTGTGGCAGTTGAATTTTCAAGTAGAATATTAGCTTCGTAGGAGTAATATATCATCTTATTTGATCTGGGGTGACAGATTCAACAGCGTTCTAATCTGCTTGCCTGCGGAACACCTGACGGTCAAGAGGCCGTGTTCAAGCACATCCGGTTTCTGGCAACATTGATCGAGTAAAGGAAAACCTCGAAAACAGCCCCGCGAGATCTCATCGTCGTTTATCTCTTCAAGTAGGAATTAATGTTTTTTAGGAACATTATAAGAAAGAACCTGCATCTGTATCGTTACAGATTTACTGACGTCCTTGAGTTAAAGCACCCAGACCAACTTTCACCAGTTGAGTTTGCCGGTAGTTTGTCAGTAAAGTGCGAAATGCGAAATCACAGAACATGTTCCATTATGCCTCGGAGAAACGTAGTCAGTACTTTGAAGACACGTTGTATAATCTTAAGCTGGTGTTTGGCACGCAATATCTTGTGTCCGCATCGTAGCATTCTTTCACCAAACTGTTAATTATAACCATTAAATCTAGGAACTGATAATCTCTATGTGGTTCAGGTAACAGAGGAGGCATGACTTTATGGATAATTAGAGCAATACGGAGCAACAGCTCATACCCCCTTGACTACAATGTCACGAGTACATGAGACGTTTGGTGAGGAGAGGACAATTATCAAAGGCAGTGCACAATCATCTGGCCACATCGATCGCCCGCTCTCTCCCCTTGTGACTTTTACCTGCGGGGCAAGTTGGAGGGGTCAGGTGCACTTAAATAATTCTCATACTCTGGAAAAGCAACAGCAGAACACTGAAACGCTATTGCTGCTGTCCCTCGGGTGGAGCTGCTGCGTGGGCCTCACCGCTTGATAAATTCAGCACAGCAACTCATCGTCATCAGTGGTGGCCTTCGCCAGCATCTTCCGTAATGTTCATTAACAAGAGTCAGTCACTGCTCAGCCGTACTGTAAGTATTTCCACGGACAGTTTTTTTTCACCCGCTTCTCTACATGGAGTATAATGCCTTATTCTGCGTTGAACATTGAAATTAAATGTGCTTCAAGAAGTCAGTCTCAGCTTTCTCCACTGAATATAGAATCGATGGTTGTTCATTTCCTAGATGGAGTAGTATGACAAAGAACTCAAATTGGTAGCGTGATACCATTACGTAGGTCTATGCCTACCGACTAAGACCTTATAAAAGATTAGGATTAATATTCGTAGGGGTATAAGGGCTTCATTACATATGCGGTTAATTTTAACACTACACTACTGGCCATTAGAATTGCTACACCAAGAAGAGATGCAGATGATAAACGGGTAGTCATTGGACAAATATATAATACTAGAACTGACATGTGATTACATTTTCACGCAATTAGGGTGCATAGATCCTGAGAAATCAGTACTCAGAACAACCACCTCTGGCCGTAATAACGGCCTTGGTACCCCTTGGCCTTGAGTCAAACAGAGCTTGGATAGCGTGTACAGGTACAGCTGCCCATGCAGCTTCAACACGACACCACATTTCACAAGAGTAGTGACTGGCGTATTGTGACGAGCCAGTTGCTAGGCCACCATTGACCAGACGTTTTCAGTTGGTGAGAGATCTGGAGAATGTGCTGACCAGGGCAGCAGTCGAACATTTACTGTATCTAGAAAGGCCCGTACAGGACCTGCAACATGCGGTCGTGCATTATCCTGCTGAAATCTAGGCTTTCGCAGCGATCGAATGAAGGGTAGAGCCACGGGTCGTAAGACATCTGAAATGTAACGTCCACTGTTCAAAGTGCCGTCAGTGCGAACAAGAGGTGACCGAGACGTGTAACCAATGGCACCCCATACCATCACGCCGGGTGATACGCCAGTATGGTGATGACGAATACACGCTTCCAATGTGAGTTCACCGCGATGTCGCCAAACACGGATGCTACCATCATGATGCTGTAAACAGAACCTGGATTCATCGGAAAAAATGACGTTTTGCCACTCGTGCACCCAGGTTCGTCGTTGATGGCACCATTGCAGGCGCTCGTGTCTGTGATACAGCGTCAAGGGTAACCGCAGCCATGGTCTCCGAGCAGATAGTCCATGATGCTGCAAACGTCGTCGAACTGTTCGTACAGCTGGTTGTTGTCTTGCAAACCTCCCCATCTGTTGACTCAGCGATCGAGAAGTGGCTGCACGATTCGTTACAGCCATGCGGATAAGATGCCTGTCATCTCGACTGCTAGTGATACGAGTCCGTTGGGATCCAGCACGGCGTTCCGTATTACCCTCCTGAACCCACCGATTCCATATTCTGCTAACAGTCATTGGATCTCGACCAACGCGAGCAACAATGTCGCGATACGATAAACCGCAATCGCGGTAGGCTACAATCCGACCTTAATCAAAGTCGGAAACGTGATGGTACGCATTTCTCCTCCTTACACGAGGCATCACAACAACGTTTCACCAGGCAACGCCTGTCAACTGCTGTTTGTGTATGAGAAATCGGTTGGAAACTTTCCTCATGTCAGCACGTTGTAGGTGTCGCCACCGGCGCCAACCTTGTGTGAATGCTCTGAAAAGCTAATCATTTGCATATCACAGCATTTTCTTCCTGTCGGTTAAATTTCGCGTCTGTAGTTCGTCGTCTTCGTGGTGTAGCAATTTTAATGGCCAGTAGTGTAGTTGTCAGCACCATGTGTCGAGTGTGGCGACTCACACTATCTCGTCGTCCAATTACTGTTCAAATATTTCTTTCAGGTTTGTTAAATTACAAGGAGGATATGTCTATTGGAAAACAAATGTCTTCGAGCCAGTGTGGCTGCAGGTTAGTTTATTTGACACGCTGTGAGAGCAACAACAGAATGAATGGTTTTCCCGTTTCATCCACGGTTCAGTGTTAGAGATGCAAGTGCGATACCTTGTGAAAGTATTGGGTTGTTGCATAAATTCCTAGCGTCCTCCAGTCAGTTTAATAACCACAACACATACACATAACAGAATTTAGTCATCAATAATATATTCTCCTTCACTGCTTGCAACAGTCTGGCAACGCCGGGGTAACTTTTCGATTCCGAAACTGTAGAAATCACGTGGTATTGCGCAAAAATTCGTCGAACCAGGTACGCAGCGCGTTTTCATTTGGAAGGGAAATCCCTCGAAGGTTGTTCGGTAGAGAGCGGAATAGGTGAAACTCTGAGGGCGCAAGATCACCTGAATAGGGTAGGTGTGGAACGACTTCCGAGCCCAACTCCTCTACAGTGTATTTTGTCAGTCTAGCAGAATGCGAGAGGGCGTTATCGTGGAGTAACATCACTTCACTGTCTTCCTGGTCACTATTCTTCGACTGCGTCAACAAGACGTTCCGTTGTTGACAGCAAATGGCAGCAGTGATGATTACACTTCAGGGACGCAATTCCTAGCACAACACGTCGCTGTTCCGCCAGGTGCATGACATCTTTTGTGGATGCGTGCAAGTCATTGTACGTGGGCTTCCTGCTTTTTTGGTCTCGATGATAACTTATTTTCCCGTTATGTTAGCATAAAGACACAATTTTTCGTCACAAATAAAGACACAGGATAGGAATGGTTGGTGGCGAGCGAGCAGAGATGCACATATGTCCACCCGCAGATTTTTGTGATTTTGGGTTCGAGGTTGCTGTACTCATACACCTCATTTTTGAACCTACCCCACTGCATGAAAATATTGCACGATGGTGGAATGATCACAGTTCACTACATTTTCGAGTTCTCGAATATACTGATGTGGATGATCGTAGTTTAAAGCGTTTAAATGGCTCTGAGCACTATGGGACTTACCATCTGAGGTCATCAGTCACCTAAAACTTAGAACTAATTAAACCTAACTAACCTAAGGACATCACACACATCCATACCCGAGGCAGGATTCGAACCCGCGACCATAGCAGTCGCGCGGTTCCGTACTGAAGCGCCTAGAACCGCTCGGCCACCGCGGCCGGTTAATGCGTTTAAACGACCTTCATATAACCCCGAACATCTTCCTGAACGTGGAGACTCACTAATGTCAAATGTCCTTAAAACGTTTTTTACCAGCTCTGTCCAGTAACATCATCCCCGTACATGACGCAATGCTTCTGGCTGCCTCCGCTGCAGTCATCCATCTACTGAACTCAAACAGAAGAATATGTCGGAAATATTCCGATTTCTCCACTTGGCATCCATTCTTTGGCTAGCGCCCACAGCTCCACTCACCGTTATCAAAAGACGAAATGATCGTATGTAAACTCAAATAGCAGCAGTGAACTACAAATAAAAAAATGACAATCCATATTAACCCATACCAACCTGAATACCACCATCCAAAACCAAACGCTACTAACTTCAGCGACCAACCTATTAATTTGAGGTTTAACTCATCCGTGGTGGTCCGTGAAAATCAACACAGTTCATTAAAATATTGCAAATGCGCAGTCTTATTGTTTTTAAAGGTTAAAGTTAGATCTACATCTTTTATCGTATCTTGCCACGCTACTACTGCATGCGCAGAGTGGTTCTTTGAACGTGATTCCTCTCCTCGTTTTTCTGTTTGTTCTGGTACTGTGGCGTGTTACACAGATTTATTACACTGTTTTTTTCTTGCGCCGTTCGAGGAATACATTGCTGGTCTCTCCATATGTACCGTATCGGCCCATCACGCTCTACCCTTCCTTGAAATGGCAGCTAGTCGGAGAATTTCACTCACAGTAACCTTCCAGTCTGCATGCTGCCCTCAGGACAGACGAGGTTTATTTTGTTTATTTTGTATACGGTACCTTCAGGCAGTAGCAGAAACTCAGTTGTCTGCATAGATGTGACAGCTCGTAAAATCCCGCCTTTTCGCGAACTACGCTCTATCCAACAATGGATTAGCGCTGTGGCTGCGCCGTCTGTAGAACCTGGATTCGTAACGCATGCCTGCCATGTTACACAACGCATTTCACTACTTATCTTTTTTTGAATGACATCAGCTGTAATCATATACTACGAAGCTGACTGTATTCCGGACTCCTGACAGCCACCGAATGAGGTGGTTTCAAGTCCCCCTCTGGTCATCAATGTTGGCGTTTTCCATAATTTCCCTAAATCACGTGGGTCAAAAACTAGGATGGTTACTTTAAAGTAGACACGGCCAAGCTTCTTTCCCATCTATGTCCAGTCCGAACCTTGGCTCAATAACCAGTGACCTCGTCTTCACTGGGAATTTAAATCCTAGCCTGCTTTTCATATGCTACCTGATGAGTTTATATGACATTTGGTCGACATTCAGCAGATGTTAAACGTGAATAAGCATTTAGATCAACAGAACCAGCCAGCACTGTGCAGAAAATAGTAGAAAGAGCAGCTCAACTGCCAGTCTCCCATCTATCAGTATCTAGTTGAAAATAAAGTTATTCCCGATAAAGAACTAACGAGGGAGTGGGCCAGTCTGTCATGTTGAAACCCACCATGAATTTTTTTTTTTTTGTGGAGGAAGCATAAGACGAAAGAAATGCACTGTCAAAATTTTAATTGCAAATACACAATGAAAGCATTTTTCAAGAAATTCTAGAAGTTACTTCTTTTTGCAGCAAGAAGAGCTCTTTATGACAGCAGGTTGTGCAGCCCTTCCTGCCTAGCGCGAGATTTTCCGTGAGAAGACAGCGTAGTGCCGTGTACTGAAAGGGAATTTGAAGTAGATGAGCGAGGGATGGCGAAGGTATCAACTCGCGAGCTTTGCCCATGCCCGAGTGGCAAAACGCTCAGCCTCGCTTCACATTTCCCCCAACGCTGCGCAGGGCTGTCAGAGCGCGAAGAGGTTGAAGAGAGGAAACAGTGAATGCACCGAATTTAAATGGCAGTACATTCGTACTGTATATGACTTGGTTTCATATTTCACATTTCTCAACAATGCAGATCACAAACAAAACAACTTTTCAGTGTTAATTAATTATTCTTGGTGTACTGAAGAGATAGTATAATTTTTATCTGGTACAGACTGTCGGCATACGGGCAGACACAGATAATTTCACAGATTCGCAATCAAATTCCCATGTAATCGTGACTTATTTAGCTTCGTAATAGAAAATGGGCTTTCACACAAACATATCAATTTGAATATTGTTGTAGTTTTGCAACCTCATTGTGGAGACTTGGAAAGCCTAACTGAGAGAAGCAATGTAGATATCCCGGACAGTTTTAATGTAAAAATATTTCTAATAAAAACAGTAATTTCTTTGCAAGTCAGTCTGTTACGTCTGCAATTGCATGGGGGGGGGGGGGGAGGGGCTTTCAACTGAAATGGTAAACGGTCTCAGTACTTCGAAAACATTCGATAACAGATGTAACATTGACAGTGTGCTCAAAATCTTTATAAAACTATCGTTGTAACTCTTGCAAGGCTACAATAAATTATTCAAAGCCCATGCTTTCTTTAACGCCTGTTAGCTTAAGGAAGTGGTTTGATTTTGTCAGTATGTGTCCCTTCTACAACGCGATTTAATTTATAAATGCATCCCCATCAACCCAGAAAATAATTACCTCGTAATGTCTTACTGTGGACAGTGTGCAGCCACGTCCACTTCAAATGCGAAGTCTGCAATCCATCCCGGAAGTTTTAATTTTCGTCCCTGCACTCCTTTTTCCCTCATAAATTCAACAATAGCGAGATTTAAATCAAATAATCGTACCAGGGATGTCCCTTGACTTAACCAGCGCACGTTGCAGTCATGTATGAAGTCTCCATACTGTTCGTTCACTTTCACAGAAAAGTGTTGCGTCTGAAAATAGAATAAGGGTACGATTTCAGATATTTTACTATTCGTACCACAATACCACAATTTTGTTTTTTGTGCTCCGTGCCTGTAAATTTTCCATATAGTGCTTCTTGATGTGAAGAGCAATGAATCCCAACTGTCTGTCATTGCAAGTTTTTGCTCTTTCCTTGTTATCTAAAAGTTTAAACTCTTTCTGCAAGGTACTATGATGTCGTTTTGTGGGAAATAAGCAGTACTCATCGCTTATGCAAATTGAGAATCCTCATCCCCCTCTTCTGCCATTCCAGTTCACTTTAAAGGATTGTGATGACAGATCGTACACTACCTCCTTTTGTGCAGTCAGTCACTGGACCTGTGAATTCCCTTATACCAAGAAAAAATAACGAAGACCAAACAGCGCCGTCACCACGATTCTGCCAAACTCATAGAGTTGCACCGACTGCAAAGTGCTGCACCGCAATGCTAAATGAAATGTCGCGTTTTTCAGGGTACTTCCAAGAACGTCCGAACAAATCTATTGGTTATGAACTGTAGATTAAAACTGAAGAAACTGCAAAAAGATGGGAATTTAAGGAGATGGGACCTGGATAAACTGAAAGAACCAGAGGCTGTACAGAGTTTCAGGGAGAGCATAAGGGAACAATTGACAGGAATGGGGGAAAGAAATACAGTAGAAGAAGAATGGGTAGCTTTGAGAGATGAAGTAGTGAAGGCAACAGAGGACCTAGTAGGTAAAAAGACGAGGGCCAGTAGAATTCCTTGGGTAACAGAAGAAATACTGAATTTAATTGATGAAAGGAGAAAATATAAAAATTCAGTAAATGAAGCAGCCAAAAAGGAATACAAACATGTCAAAAACAAGATCGACAGGAAGTGCAAAATGGCTAAGCAGGGATGGCTAGAGGACAGATGTAAGGATGTAGAAGGATGTATCACTATGGGTAAGACAGATACTGCCTAAAGGAAAATTAAAGAGACCTTTGGAGAAAAAAGAATCACTTGCATGAATATCAAGAGCTCAGACGGAAAGCCAGTTCGAAGCAAAGAAGGGAAAGCAGAAAGGTGGAAGGACTATATAGAGAGTCTATACAAGGACTAAGTTCTTGAGGACAATATTATGGAAATGGAAGAGGAGGTAGAAGAAGATGGAATGGGAGAGATGATACCGCGTGAAGAGTTTGACAGAGCACTGAAAGACCTAGGACGAAACAAGGCCCCGGGAGTAGACAACATTCCGTTAGAATCACTAATAGCCTTGGGAGAGTCAGCCCTGACAAAACACTACCATCTGGTGAGCAAGATGTATGAGACCGGCGAAATACCCTCAGACTTCAAGATGAATATAATAATTCCGATCCCAAAGAAAGCAGGTGCTGACTGATGTGAAAATTACCGAACAATCAGTTTAATAAGTCACGGATACAAAATACGAACGCGTATTCTCTAGAGACGAATGGAAAAACTGGTAGAAGCTGACCTCGGGGAAGATCAGTTTGGTTTCCGTAGAAATGTTGGAACACGTGAGGCAATACTCACATTACGACTTATCATAGAAGAAAGATTAAGGAAAGGCAAACCTACGTTTCTTGAATTTGTAGACTTAGAGAAAGCTTTTGACAATGTTGACTGGAATACTCTCTTTCAAATTCTGAAGGTGGCAGGGGTAAAATACAAGAGCGAAAGGCTATTTACAATTTGTACAGAAAGCAGATGACAGTTATTAGAGTCGAGGGGCACGAAAGGGAAGCAGTGGTTGGCAATGGAGTGAGACGGGGTTGTAGCCTATCCCCGATGCTATTCAATCTGTATATTGAGCAAGCAGTGAAGAAAACAAAAGAAAAATTTGGAGTAGGTATTAAAATCCATGGAGAAGAAATAAAAACTTTGAGGTCCGCCGATGACATTGTAATTCTGTCAGAGGCAGCAGAGGACTTGGAAGAGCAGTTAAACGGAATGGACAGTGTCATGAAAGGAGGGTATAAGATGAGCATCAACAAAAGCAAAACGACGATAATGGAATGTAGTCGAATTAAGTTGGGTGATGCTGAGGAAATTAAATTAGGAAATGAGACACTTAAAGTAGTAAAGGAGTTTTGCTATTTGGGGAGCTAAATAAGTGATGATGGTCGAAGTAGAGAGGATATCAAATGTAGACTGGCAATGGCAAGGAAAGCGTTTCTGAAGAAGCGAAATTTGTTACCATCGAGTATTGATTTAAGTGTCAGGAAGTCGTTTCTGAAAGTATTTGTATGGAGCTGTGCCATGTATGGAAGTGAAACATGGACGATAGCTAGTTTGGACAAGAAGAGAATAGAAGCTTTCGAAATGTGGTGCTACAGAAGAATGCTGAAGATTAGATGGGTAGATCATATAACTGATGAGGAGCTATTGAATAGGATTGATGAGAAGAGAAGTTTGTGGCACAACTGAACTAGAAGAAGGGATTGGTTGGTAGGACATGTTCTGAGGATCACCAATTTAGTATTGGAGGGCAGCGTGGAGGGTAAAAATCGTAGAGGGAGACCAAGAGATGAATACACTAAACAGATTCAGAAGGACGTAGGTTGCAGTAGGTACTGGGAGATGAACAACCTTGCACAGGATAGAGTAACATGGAGAGCTGCATCAAACCAGTCTCAGGACTGAAGACCACAACAACAACAACATTAAAGCTGATTTCCATAGTCAGAAAAATTCTTTATTGAGAGTCACATTGTTTGTCCTGGATTGAATCTGAATTATATCAACAGCCTTTTCATCACCCTCCTGAAAGACAGATGTATATTATTTTCAGACCAAGAGTCCAACAAAACCAATAAAGTAATTTCTGCATATGATTAGAAACCAGTGGACCCGGTCCAGTCGAGGAACAGTCTAAGGCGCTCCTGATGAAAGTTACGTGCTGCGTTACCGAAATATCGTGGAAGTACGACGCTGATATCCGACAGAACACCCGACAACCCGAGATCTCATTAGATCGCCGGGGTAGCCTGAATAGTTAAGTGTGGGATGAGTTGGGGGACGTACTGCAGCACGTCCATATGGACCAACGGCAATCCATCAGTTGTCTGTCTACCGCAATGGTGGAGGAATGGAACACGCTACTACAAAATATCTTTAGCAACCTTGTGGTGATCACACATCCTATTAAGAATCATGTTCCGCCGTTCACACTTTCCAGGGGACTATCATGCATCATGTCGACTGTCTTTGAATAAAAGCGTCATCTCTGTTTGTCTCGTTGCGTCTTTATTTCTGTAATCTTCTCTACTACACTGCAGCAGTTCTTTCTATGTATGGTCCAAGATCCCACGAGCTATGCTATTTGGGAGAGGCGATGTGTGAAAGGTATTTTCGTCCTTATGTTTTGTACACCACTATATTGCAATGTGCTTCCAGTTATTTAAAACGTTATTTAGTGATTTTCAGGTGTCTAATTTGCTGTTCGTTCAATATGGGCATAGCATGTGCCAACGTTGAATTTATGTTTCATGTTGACACTGATGTTGGACCAAGCTCTTCATATCTCGCAGTGTTAATTGAATTTAGGACACCAAGCGCTTTTTAATCCTCACCCACGTAATCTCTTTGCAGAGATATAAAACAGATTCCAAATTAGCATCGTAATGTATTCATTAACTTCATCAGAGACTGAAACCATACAGGTCCACACGGATTTAATATCCGCCGTAGCACGGTTATATTTTTGCCGCTTAACAGGATTACTGAGTATAATGGAGACAGCAATAAATTTGGTTCTCTGCTGTTATTCGCGTGAGTCTGTAATTCACAAATTGTCATGGATACATGGTACAGGTACATATATTCTTTTTCATATGGCCGATGCTACACTTAAAAATGTCTTTGACTCATTTTCAGGCCTGAATTAATGGCGAGGAAAAGAATATCGGGATTTCAGTCACATCGACAACGAAGTTATCAGAGAAGGACCACAAATCCGGAATGTGGAAGGAAACTGACTGTATTCATTTCAAAGTAAAAAATCGTAGCATTTGTCTTGAGCGATTTAGGAACACCACTCTGTCCTTTCGATTGCAAATGCAGTAATTTACCAGTGCGCTACCTGTGTGGCCCAGCATATTGTTGAAACTGGATATCTTGTAACAATATTGCACATTTTAGGACTGACAGTGCTCAAAAGTTGGCGTTAACGTAAAACCATTTGGCATATGGTTTCTTCATCCAAACCTCAGCCACTGTCATCTTCCAAACATCTAAATTTCCTTAATAAGGAACCAGGTCGAGCAACGCAAGAAGCGGCAGAAAACATTATGTCAATGATTTACCTAGAAATTAAATGCAATATTGTTACTGCGTTTTATTATAATCAAATTTCACGAGTCGTTAGAGGAGTAATACGCAGTGTGGTTCCCACTTTTGCTTGCAATAACACTTTATTCTCTAAACGATAGGCTTCCTGGGTTCCAGAAGCCTGAGTTGTTTCCGTCTGTGGACAAAGGCATTTAACGGTTGATGACCATATCATCCTCAACAATGCATGTCATTAACTAAGAAATAGCATTAATTGATAAAGCATCCCATACAGAGCGATTTCAATTCTTCTCTCTTCAGGACTACAATTTACATCACTACTCTACGATTCACACGTGAGTGGTTCAAATGGCTCTGAGCACTAAGGGACTTAACATCTGTGGTCATCAATCCCTAGAACTTAGAACTACTTAAACCTAACTAACCTAAGGACATCACACACATCCAAGCCCGAGGCAGGATTCGAACCTGCGACCGTAGCAGTCGCGCGGTTCCGGACTGAGCGCCTAGAATCACACGTAAGTGCTTGGCAGACGGTTCGTATGAACTACTGCCAGACGGTTTCTCGCCCGATCCACTCTCGAATATCCCACGGAAAAAATGAACAACTAAATGAGCTCTGTTATCTCTTATTTTTTTACGATGGCCTTTCTCCCTATGTAGGTGGGAGTTAACGAAACATTTACGCTGTCTGAGGAGAAAATTAATGATTGACATTTTGCGATGGCCCCGTCAACTCACGTATCGTATTCGTGACAGTCTCTTCCATGTTTTGGGACAATACAAAACACTTCGCTCTTCTTTGAGGTTTTTCAATGTCCTCCAGCAATCATATTCAGTAAGAATCCCATACTTTCCAGCAAGACCGCAGAAGAGGATAGAGAAATGGGTTTTACACATTTGGTTCGCCTTCCTGTGTGATTGTTATCATTGAATACGTTAGAAATTATAATCCTCATGTATTTAATCGACAGCCCTTAAATTGGTAAGATTTATTGTGTAAATGAATTTTAACGGATATTTTAGTATATATTGAGGACCTACATTTAACATTGTTTACAGTTGTTGCTGATTTTCACGCCAGACCTGGTCTAAATCATTTTACAACGCGTTTGGTTTTCTGTTGACAATACTGACCAGTAACAGACAACTTCATCTGTAAAAAACTCTAAGAGGGATGCTACAATTGTCTTCTACATCGCTTTTATGGGCTACGAAATACAAATGGCCTGCGAAACGTCCTTGGGAACCCCAGATACCATTCAGTTTCTCTCGAATGTTTCCCGTAAGTTACCTTGACTCGCGTCCTTTCTAAAAGTAATTCACGGATGAGGTCGCTCAACTGAGACGATAGGCAAGAACTCTGATTAGAAACTGCTTGTGAGGAACTTTGTGAAAAGCCTCCTTTAAATTTGGAAACGTGGAATCAAGTACAGATCCCCTTCACTACATGTGAAGAATGAACGAGCTGCGTTTCATAAGAACGATGTTTTGTCAGTCCATGCTGACTATTTGTCAATCAGTATATAATCCAGAATCCGACCGAAAATCGACGTCAGTTGTATGGATCTGTAATACAGCGGATTACACCTATTTCCGCACTTCAGAATTGGTGTGCCCTGTAAACTTCCCAGCCTTTAGCTACAGATTTTTCGTCTGGCGGCGGTTGCGTGTGATTGCTAAGTGTGAGGTTACTGTTTCCGCGTACTCTGAAATGAACCTAACTGCTACACACTCTTGTCTGGAGAACTTGTTTTTATTATTTATAGTGCTTCACCACACCGAGGGTATGTAAATCTAAATTATCCGTCTTGTCAACTGCTCTTGATTCGAATTCTGAAATATTTAATCGTCTTCTTTGGTGATCAAATTTCCTAAAACCGTGTCCTGTAACTCTGTTTTGGTGGCATTGTTATCGGTAACATTACCATTGTTACTGCGTGTTGAATGTATTTACGTCTAGCCACTGATATACTTTACACATGACTAGAATCTCTTGGGATTTTCTACCTTATTGCAAGACAAATCTTCCTTGTACAAATTATTAAAGGCATTTTGCATTGAAGTTTGTTTTGTGCTCGTTTTAAAAGTACCTTTGAAATGTAAAATATTATTTCAAGCCAGAAAACTACTAGAAATGACTGTAATAGACTTCAGAGACTGGTAAAATATATTATTCACAAGACTCTATGAGACAGACGGTAAACAGTTACTTGTTTTGCGACCTATCTTTGCCATATGTTACGTTGTGTTTAAAACTTGCAAGATACCACAATGCAACTGAGATGATATCATATCGAACGGTATTTATTATAAAACAAGAAAAATAATAAATTATTTCATTCGTGTTATTTCTTAAATATTACTAACGATAGCTAATTATATGTGCGACTGATGACACATATCTATTTCTGAGGCAAAACCATAAAACCAAAGTCGTACTGTTCATATAGAGTACCTCTCGTCCTCAAATATGCGTGAGTTCTCTGGTGTTCAACGATTAATTTTTGTGCTCTACGTTGGTATCGTAGTGTATGGAATATGAAACTAGAAGTTAGGCACAAAAGCCCACAAGAAAATTAGGTTATCACGAGCTATAGTAACGTTCAAAAGAATCTGGTAGTGACATAAATGGTCGGGAAATGAAAACGATATTGAAATACGAGCAAACCACTTCTGTTAATTGGCCCTGATTTCCATTAAGGAGTTTCTAGACTTACCAGTTAGCATCAACAGTTTGGTGAATGACCTTCAGGATCTTGAGATTATGCAACAGGTTTCAAAGTACTGTCTTGGATTTTTTGATGTATAGTGGTCCATGTTCCGTGACTTCACACACGCTATGAGGCAGAACCTTGTATCATATGAAGAAATAAAAAAAACTGAAGATCCAAAAGCGCTGATTCCATTTCACTCAGACACAACCTCCAGAACTCAACACGTGAAAATTCGTATGGACGTTTTAAATCACTGACATCAGTAAATTTGTAAGGATGCAGATGCACGTCCTTTCTGATGATGTTCTGACACGAAGATTTCATTATTCCCATTTGCAAAAATAAATGTCGTCGAGATTTCGTCAGACATTGTTCCATCCATTCCTTCATTTGAGCAATGTTTTCTGGTGTTTTAACTTCTTTCCGATAGTTATGGTTTTTTTAGCAACATAGCACGTTTCGCGTTATTTTGGCACGAAGTTTTGCGTTACTGAATTTTCTGGAGGTTTTCTCAGAAGACGTCCACTCTTCAGGACACAGGATACTTTTTCGGCTCCATTTTATGTGAAAATCAGCACTTGTTTCTCTCGTGTATTACTTATTTTGTATATGTTTCACAGTTTTGTGGCTTTTAGCAGTTAATGTGGGACTCTTATAAGCAATCTGTAATTATTTCGAATACGTTGGGTATATTGATGTTATTAAGAAAATAATGAAAGAATGAGGCTCAAGATTTTCTAAAATGCTTCTTCAAATTCAGGTACAATTATACCGCAATAACCATGTGAAGGACGTCGAAAATTTATCATACACGTTCGCACGACTGCGTATTAAGTATATTAACCAGAAAAAATGCTGTTTCAGCTTATATTTAAATTCTTTGAATATTTTTCCTAGTTAAAAATTTTATTACTCCATAATTTAAGTGATACTGCAATAATGTTTACATCAGGTAGGTAGGTATCAACAATTGAAAATTACAGAAAAAATTACTTCGATGATTTACGAACGTAACGAGATATGTGACCACAAATTCCGAGAAATACAAGTTGCAGGTGTAACACGACCGCTAGGTGTGCTATATTAAGCCGATGTTGTTCTGCCTCTCTTTCTGCTCCAGGAAGTTAACAGTATATTTATTGCACTTACGTGTAATTTAAGGTAGCGGACAATGACGGCTTGATTAAGAACAGTGACAATTATCGAATCACTAACTGTTTGGTTTATTACCGAAGTTGTTAGCTTACTTATCTTAAAGACCTTTTATAGACACTCGGTTCTAGTAATATTCTGCGTTCCACCACACTATATTGATCATTTCACACTGAACCCTTAAAGCGAATAGAATGCAGCGCGAATAATTGTACCGAAAGTAAATAAGCAAGTATGTCCGAGAAATACCGGGACGCATATCGCCCAAACTCCAATAGTGACTGTCTATCATTGATGAATACAGCCACTTTCTTCCAGGGGTGGTTTGACGGGCGGGGGAGGGGAGGTGGGGAATATTACAGGCCTCACAATTTAGTGACACCATGATAAAAAAGTAGGAATAGTACTAATATTTCAGAATCTCCCTTCGTCCCTGATATTTAATTAAACATCTTGCTTAGGCATTGGTCAACACCATGTAAGAATTATACAAAATACACAATACTGTGCTGTCTGCGACAATGTTATTTATTCTGCTACCGGTTTCGGGTTTAAACCTTCATCAACGACTGCTGTACAACATACAAAAATTGACAATGTGACAATACGAAACGAAATAAGATGAAAACAGGAGGAACCGTTAAATCAATCGAGATACAAAATTTACTGCAGACGTATCGCTTGTCGTGTATGCTTTGACTTTGACATAAGATACCTCCGAAATCAATAACTACCAATAAAAATGAAAAATTGTAACAAGATTAAAATATGATGGCCCTTTGACGAAAGGACAACATGTGATGTATACCAACACAACTCAAAGAACTTCAGAGTCAGAGATGGCAGTCTTGAACAAATCCAAAGAAGTTGCCATTAAACACTACTATGGTAATTAGATTACAAAATTGAATTATTAACAGTTCTACAGTTGACTGATGTTACATAAAAACATTAATAAAATTGAATTGTATGATAAATGGAATTTAAATTAAATTTTGTGATTGTGTAGGCATTGGATGACATATTCTTCTAACTAATGTGTAACAGTTTAGATGTATACCATGAGCCTTCACAAAAAAATTAAAAATAAAAAATTGATTAGATTGCGGCATATGTATAAAATTCTGGATGTTTTACATTTACATATTCAACATTCCTTTTTTATTTTCCTTCACTTCTAAAAATTGTATTACCTTGTTATTAGTTTACTTTAATGTGTATTTTCGTCAGATATCCCTCGAGTGATAGCAATTTCATACACCACTCTGTAGCTTGTACTTTACATGCTTAATTTTTGACTGGATTGTAAAAAATGTTGCATATTCTTACATTCATCAATCCTGTTATTTCTTACATTTATTTTACTAAATATTTCATTAATATTTTTATGTAAAATTAATCAAGTGTAGAACTGTTAATACTTGAATTTGTAACCTGATTACCACAGAAGTGATTAATGGCAATTTCTTTGGATTTGGTCGAGACTGTCATCTTTGACATTGAAATTATTCGACTTGTATTGCTATATATCAGATGCTGTCCTTTTCTCGATGGATCATAATATTTTAACCTTGCTGCAATTTTTCATTTTTATTGGCAATTATGGTATTCAGTGGTAATATATGTCAATGGATGTATAACATGTGATACATCTACGATAATTTTCGTGAGTATTCCGATTGATTTAACTGTTTTTCCTGTTTTGATCTTATTTCATTTCGTAATGTCACACTGTCGAGTTTTGTATGTTATACAGCTGCCGCTGATGAAGGTTTAAATCCGAAACCAGTAGCAGAATAAATAAGATTATTACAGACAGCACATCATTATTTGTTTTGTAAAATATTTAATTAAATTATGTGTAAGTACTAAGAAGGTGTAGTCTATATTAATTAATTATCTTGAAGGATCAAATGATTGGAATCAATAAAATGATATTTATACTGTTTGTACTGTTTGTATAAAGCGTTTATTTTGCATTTTGTTTACGACCTTCCACTAAGGAAGGGATTCTATTTGTGTTTATCTGCTCTGCATAGAAACTAACAGTTCTTGATCGTTAGGAGAGAAATTTATTTTGTACTTATTTGCTGCGCTTAGCTTTTAAATAGTTTTTCTGGGAAAACCTAGCGTAGTTTTCGCGTCTCGTATTTCAGTGAGTGTTTCTTGATTATCAGAGTAGCTCATCAGAAGATTATCTTGGGAATTTGTCACCGTATAGAGTAGGGTAAACATAGACATGTGTAGGGACTGTGGTTGTTGTGAGCGGACGCAAGGAGAATTGGCCACTCTTCGGGGGCAGGTGGAGGCTTCGTCTGTTAGGCTCATCGAGCTCGAGGCGCAGGCGTCGGCTCGTAGTGGCGTTGGGGCAACTGTGGTGAGACCTATGCCTACTTCGGTGGCCTTGGAATCACATGGAACCCCTGATGTCGCTGCGTCTTCCGGCAGTGAGCATCTTACCGGTCAGCCATCACTCCAGGGTGAATGGCGGACAGTGGTGGGCTCGCGCGTGCCTGGCCGAAAGGCGAAGGTGGGATCTGGCCGTGTGGCAGCTGCCTTACCCCTTTCCAACAGGTACGGGGTGCTTCCTAGTGGTGATGACATCGTTTCCGAGCCACCACAGGATGCCTCGCCTGTTGGGCCAGTGGCCGATTCTCCGGCAAGGTCCCGACAGTCACAGAGGGCGGGCCTATTAGTTATAGGGAGCTCCAACGTTAGGCGGGTTATGGAGCCCCTCAGGAAAATAGCGGGTAGGTCGGGGAAGAATGCCAGTGTGCACTCGGTGTGCTTGCCGGGGGGTCTCGTCCGTAATGTGGAGGAGGCCCTTCCGGCAGCTATTGAACGCACTGGGTGTGACCGGCTGCAGATAGTAGCACATGTCGGAACGAATGACGCCTGCCGCTTGGGTTCTGAGGCCATCCTTGGTTCCTTCCGGCGGCTGGCTGATTTGGTGAAGACAACCAGCATCGCACGCGGAGTGCAAGCTGAGCTTAATATCTGCAGCATAGTGCCCAGAGTCGATCGCGGTCCTCTGGTTTGGAGCCGTGTGGAGGGTCTAAACCAGAGGCTCAGACGACTCTGCGACTGTAATGGCTGCAAATTCATCGACCTCCGTTATTGGGTGGAGAACTGTAGGGCCCCCCTAGACAGGTCAGGCGTGCACTACACACCGGAAGCAGCTACTAGGGTAGCAGAGTACGTGTGGCGTGCACACGGGGGTTTTTTAGGTTAGAGGGACCCCCCCTTGGGCGAAACGATAAAATACCTGACGGCTTACCAGAGAGAACATCAGCATCGTTGATAAAGAACGTCCGTCCTCAGAGACCAAAAACAGGAAAAGTTAACGTAATATTGGTAAACTGCAGGAGTATCCAGGGCAAGGTTCCTGAATTAGTATCGCTTATTGAAGGAAATAGTGCGCATATAGTATTAGGAACGGAAAGTTGGTTAAAACCGGAAGTGAACAGTAACGAAATCCTAGACACAGAATGGAATATATACCGCAAGGATAGGATAAACGCCAATGGTGGAGGAGTATTTATAGCAGTAAAGAATTCAATAATATCCAGTGAAGTTATTAGCGAATGCGAATGTGAAATAATCTGGGTTAAGTTAAGTATCAAAGGTGGGTCAGATATGATAGTCGGATGCTTCTATAGACCACCTGCATCAGCAACCGTAGTAGTTGAGCGCCTCAGAGAGAACCTGCAGAACGTCGTGAAGAAGTTTCGTGATCATACTATTGTAATAGGGGGAGACTTCAATCTACCAGGTATAGAATGGGATAGTCACACAATCAGAACTGGAGCCAGGGACAGAGACTCTTGTGACATTATCCTGACTGCCTTGTCCGAGAATTACTTCGAGCAGATAGTTAGAGAACCAACTCGTGAAGCTAACGTTTTAGACCTCATAGCAACAAATAGACCGGAACTTTTCGACTCCGTGAATGTAGAAGAGGGTATCAGTGATCATAAGTCAGTGGTTGCATCAATGACTACAAGTGTAATAAGAAATGCCAAGAAAGGAAGGAAAATATATTTGCTTAACAAGAGTGATAGGGCACAAATCGCAGAATATCTGAGTGACCACCATCAAACGTTCATTTCTGAGGAAGAGGATGTGGAACAAAAATGGAAAAAATTCAGAAACATCGTCCAGTACGCCTTAGATAAGTTCGTACCGACTAAGGTCCAAAGCGAGGGGAAAGATCCACCGTGGTATAACAATCATGTACGAAAGGTACTACGGAAACAAAGAAAGCTTCATCATAGGTTTAAGAGTAGTCGAATCATAGCTGATAAGGAAAAGCTGAACGAAGCGTAAAAGAGCGTAAAGAGAGCAATGAGAGAAGCATTCAACGAATTCGAACATAAAACATTGGCAAACAATCTAAACAAGAACCCTAAAAAGTTTTGGTCATATGTAAAATCGGTAAGCGGATCTAAATCCCCTATTCAGTCACTCGTTGACCACGATGGCACCGAAACAGAGGACGACCGAAGAAAGGCAGAAATACTGAATTCAGTGTTCCGAAACTGTTTCACTGCGGAAAATCGTAACACGGTCCCTGACTTCAGCCGTCGCACGGACGCCAAAATGGAAAATATTGAAATAAACGATATCGGAATTGAAAAACAACTGCTATCACTTAGTAGCGGAAAAGCATCCGGACCAGACGAGATACCCGTAAGATTCTACAGTGATTATGCTAAAGAACTTGCCCCCTTTCTATCAGCAATTTATCGTAGATCTCTGGAAGAACGTA
Source organism: Schistocerca nitens (assembly GCF_023898315.1). Classification (NCBI taxonomy): domain Eukaryota; kingdom Metazoa; phylum Arthropoda; class Insecta; order Orthoptera; family Acrididae; genus Schistocerca; species Schistocerca nitens. The sequence continues at coordinate 335,963,331 of NC_064614.1, read as the reverse complement.
AAGTACCTAGCGACTGGAAGAAAGCGCAGGTCGTTCCCATTATCAAAAAGGGTCATAAATCAGATGCGAATAATTATAGGCCTATTTCGCTTACGTCAATCTGTTGTAGAATAATAGAACATGTTTTATGTTCTCGTATTATGACGTTCTTAGATAATACAAATCTCCTTCATCATAACCAACATGGATTCCGCAAACAGAGATCATGTGAAACTCAGCTCGCCCTATTTGTCCAAGAAATTCACAGTGCCGTAGACACTGGCGAGCAGATTGATGCCGTATTCCTGGACTTCAGGAAGGCATTTGATACGGTTCCGCACTTACGTTTAGTGAAAAAATACGAGCTTACGGAATATCGGACCAGGTTTGTGATTGGATTCAGGATTTCCTAGAAGAAAGAACACAACATGTCATTCTTAACGGTTCAAAATCTGCAGATGTAGAGGTAATTTCGGGAGTACCGCAAGGAAGCGTGATAGGACCCTTATTGCTTACAATATACATAAATGACTTAGTTGACAACATCGGTAGCTCCGTGAAGCTATTTGCAGATGACACGGTTGTCTACAAGAAAGTAGCAACATCAGAAGACTCGTACGTACTCCAGGAAGACCTGCAGAGGATTAATGAATGGTGCGACAGCTGGCAGCTTTCCCTAAACGTAGATAAATGTAATATAATGCGCATACATAGGGGCAGAAATCCATTCCAGTACGATTATGCCATAGGTGGTAAATCATTGGAAGCGGTAACGACCGTAAAATACTTAGGAGTTACTATCCGGAGCGATCTGAAGTGGAATGATCACATAAAACAAATAGTGGGAAAAGCAGGCGCCAGGTTGAGATTCATAGGAAGAATTCTAAGAAAATGTGACTCATCGACGAAAGAAGTAGCTTACAAAACGCTTGTTCGTCCGATTCTTGAGTATTGCTCATCAGTATGGGACCCTTACCAGGTTGGATTAATAGAAGAGATAGACATGATCCAGCGAAAAGCAGCGCGATTCGTCATGGGGACATTTAGTCAGCACGAGAGCGTTACGGAGATGCTGAACAAGCTCCAGTGGCGGACACTTCAAGAAAGGCGTTACGCAATACGGAGAGGTTTATTATCGAAATTACGAGAGAGCACATTCCGGGAAGAGATGGGCAACATATTACTACCGCCCACATATATCTCGCGTAATGATCACAACGAAAAGATCCGAGAAATTAGAGCAAATTCGGAGACTTACAAGCAGTCGTTCTTCCCACGCACAATTCGTGAATGGAACAGTGAAGGGGGGATCAGATAGTGGTACAATAAGTACCCTCCGCCACACACCGTAAGGTGGCTCGCGGAGTATAGATGTAGATGTAGATGTAGATGTATTGCTTGCAATAGCTTACATTTACAACAAACTAATGCATCTAGGCTTTTTTAGAACACATGTTTTGATAACATAATCAATGTAAGTTTTGTGGGTTCCTCGACCTCTCCTGTTGATACCTTCACACAAGCTTGCATTGTATGCTGTTCCATCGTATTCTTAATTAACTAAATGAACAAGATACCAAGATTCCAAAGATTGTAATGCAAAGATAAACATGATGATAAGCAACTTCTTACTGTATCGATCCTTGGCTTCATTTAAAATTACTTCAGTGACAATTTTTTTGGCAAATTACTTATGGAATTACACAATTCAGCAATTACACTAACATGACGAAACATACCTAGGAATAAAGCTAAGCATCAGCCAACAACTTTTTATCTGATGATGGACTTGAGTCCCAATGTCTTACTTCTGTCTCGGAGTTGTGATATCATCCAAAGGAGGTGAATAATTGAAATGGGTTTGCTCTTTTAAAAATGGGTGTGGGAATGTACACATTTGTTTTCTAATTCCTAGAATTTCTAACTGTCTGAAGTTAGCCCGCTTTTCTTCTGTTTTAAGACTTCTACATTTGACCTCCCTGTGTGTCCAGTGTTGCAAGACTGGCACTCCTGGCCTGTGATCTTATATACCTCATTTTTTGTGATGGCTGGTTGTTGGTTTTTTCCATTGAGGAAGCAACTACCTGCCTGAGGGGCATAGAAAAGTGCAGAGAAAGCCTTTGCTTTGAAAATGTTCTTATACTGTTTGACGTTTTCCCAATAAAAGATAGTCTGCACCATTTCTTTTTCAGTTTGTCTGTATTTTTCATTGGGGACGATAGGGACCTGGCTTGCTTCTTCATCTTTTTACCGCGAATTTTGTCAATGATGCTGGGGTCAAACTCATTATTTGCCGCTACTGAAAAGAGATGGTGCAGATTACCTTTTATAGGGAAAATGTTAAAAGCAGTGGCTCGTTTTTTTAAAGGTTGTTATTCCTTGCTGTAGGGGCTGTGTTTTTTGATATTTTTTGTCTAAACAGCAAGGAAAAACAGAGGCCACTACTTCCACAACATCAAGTGGATTTAGTGCTCACGTACTCACAGTGAGCCGTGAACACTTCGCAGTTTATCAATGGGGAATAGCTGAACATGATTACTACTGTTATCAGTGCCATGCGTGCAATGGCCGTGCCATGAGCGCGATATTGAATCTTTATACTATCGTTAGTGGTGCGAGACCTGCACGACCTTATAGCAACCGTTATAGTTCTGCATTATTCTGTTACACTAAGGGTGAGTTCGCGTAAGGAAAGAGAGCGAATGTGAGATTAACGGACTCATTTATTAAACAGTTGAGAATCGAACAATAATACAATCAAATGGGAGTGGGGGGAAGAAAGATTCGAGTTCAGCAGCGTGCCCCAACGTACGTTCATTACCAGCCACGATAGCAGGAGGAAAGGAATTTTAGTAACGATCACCGTATTATCAAATAGAATCCCATTTAGTAAAGGAAGGGGTTGCAGGCGTGCAACGACCACCACCATGAAACAGCCAAAGACCAAGAAAGATGCTACTGTGCGTGAATCGCTAGGTAGCCTCCCGAACTGAAGGTATAAAACCCGTAAGACGCGAAACTATTCACAATGACCTATCAGGTTCCCTCTGGGCCGCAGGGCGCGAATCTACAGTGCACGTCGGCGCTCATGCTTACCGAGCTTCATCTCCTGGAAGCAGCACCTCCGGCCTCAGGCACGGTCACACTAGAACTGACTACTGCCCCTTTGTCCACTATCCATCCGCGGAGGGCGGTTGGCGCCCGCCCGCGAAAAACGGGCGCGCACACGAACTGGCCAATCATTGGGCCGGCATTTCACAGGGAGGCGACCTCGCGACGTTAAAATTGAGCAGAAATAGCGTTTATAAGGTTGGTAAGGCAGGTTGGGGAACTGAGAACAGGAGAAACTTTAGCCACTACTGAACATCCAAACGATACCACGTGCTACCATGGCGATCGGAAAAAGGATAGGAAACGGGGAGCCATCATGGCTGCTAGGAAGACTGCTGCCCTCACCCATAAATAAAGAAAATTCCTGGCGCCAAGCTCCTCCCACAGATCAGCGTGAGACAAATTGTAAATATCATCAAATAAGTCAGGCAACCCATAAGAATTATTAATATTGCCTGAATTATTATTTTACCGAATACCAGAATGCTGGGATTAGGAATATGAAATACCAGCACTGAATGGTGAATGAAGTGCATGTCTTTCAACGTGAAAGAGGATAAGTAACATTTTGAAGGCTAAGAGTTTCTCCCTGGTTTCCTATGTCCCTCAGACCATAGGTAGTTGAATTTTAATGCCTAAAAGAAATTATATATGCCTAGCAATAGAGTTTTCCACTTAATTCACTATTATGTGTAAAGTTCCTAGGGGATTCTAACGTGGTTCCATAATCGAAAATCGAAGCAACATCTTTAATAAAGGAAATAGTGAAATGTAAACGATATGATAGTGTAACATTTCTGGATCCAACTAAACAACAAAGTAGTAGTAACGGTTTAGGATCCGCTGCGAACAGTATCACTGTTGACATAAATATTTGAATTATCAGTGGGCGAGCCGTGTTGGAGCTTCTTACCTAAACTAACATATAAACTGCTTTCAATAGTAAAGTCCGCCTTGTCTGTAAATTGGTTATCTCTTAAATTTCTGTTATGAAGTGTCTTCATTTGTGACGCTGTTAGTATTTATTGCACACTAATGAATATCTACACGCAGAAAAATGTTTAGCACTTAGGCAAGAAACTTTCAATAGAACGTAAACAACCCACTTCTGCAAAGCATAACAGAATAGATGCAAAGGCGATCACTTATAGATCGCAGCAGCAGTAATACCGATACATACAATATACCCCAATTAGAGTCGGTAGAAACAGGGTTTAATATAATTGAAATTAGGGGGTCATGGCAGCATACACGACCAAACTCTGAAATATAGTATACAGCGTCATTTTTCATCCTAAGCCCAGTAACGCGCATATCAGTGTAATCAGGAAAGATTATACAATTTAGTAACGTTATAAAAAACATATTTTTCATTATTCAGAAGTACCCTGTGTAGTCAAACTCTTTCATAAACAGTCTCGCACACGTTTTCCTCAAAGCGTGCTCCGTATAAGATTCGACTATGAACAGTCACTGTCAAAGCATGAATAGTATTTTTTGTTGCACTTAACTGGTCACTAAATACGTCTGCTGCTTCCACTCACTGAAGAGTAATGACATAGCTCGAAGTGCTCAGAAAAGGATATGCGAGAGAAATACATGTGCAGGCATGTGGCAGCAACTGTCTGGTGCATCGAATTCATAGTTTCCTACAGTTTCTGTGATTGACAAACGTCAGTTATGCTTCAGTCTTAGAAATGTTTTCCATGCCAACTCTATTATCCCCACCAAAATTCTCGAGGTGTGTATGGAAACACCTCCATCTTAGATATCTGTCATACATACAGATCTCGTAGCTACTGTGGACTTCTGCTGCGTACATTTTCTTTCATCAATTATAAATTAAACTGCACAGAATTATGGTAGGAACTGGACAAGGAAGACACGGACGTTCATGAACTGGTGGGCTTCACATGTGACTGAAATAACACACATTTCAAAGCCGCGTCTGCTGCATTGTACGATGCCCAATCGTCAGAGCTCGTGTCGTCTACTTTGGCCAACCACCAATTGAATCCAGCGCAAGCATCAAGATATTTTCCAGAACTACTACGTATTACTTTATCGGAGACACATGTCTAACGGCTTTCAGATAAAGTAATAACATGCTTCATAAAAAGGAAAAGGAACATGAAAAAATTATATCTTCTGCTAATTATTTAATTCAACATTTACTTTATTTCCTCCTTGGAAGAATAGTAATTTAGTTTGTTTTACTTGAACCTTCATTTACATGTTCAAATATCATTAAACTGAGGAAACTAAAAAAGAGAAACTATTTTTTAGCGTCACTGTTGTTGTCCCTTCAGCTAAATCAAATGAAAAACAGAAACACAGTCATCAAAAGAAGATGTCATTAGATTCAGTTAAATTAAGAAAGGTATTACGTAAGTTTTTGCATTACAATATATCAGCTACAAGAGGAAAAATGAATAGTGAATGCAGAAGTTGGTGGTCAGTGTGACCCATCTCGATATTTGACGTACCGATGTAGTGTTATACGCAGTCACATTAATGTGATCACCAACTATGTTCGACGTTAGCGTGCAAAATACACTCACATACGGCAGATGACAGCACTAGAGCTGAGGGTACATGAAGCGTATCTGGTGGACGAGGAAAACACTGCAATCGTTGTAATACTGTGGAAACGGAGCTATTTATTTCACATCCAAAAGGCTTTCGAACCAAGAGTGGAAGCACTTCCGAAACGCCTAAGTCTGTAAACTGTTCATGTGTCATCGAGGTTAAATATACCGTACATGGCAAAGTGACGCTATCCAAAACTAGCACTGAGGCAACTGAGTGAACAAGGACTGTGGAGATGTGAAAGGGCGAAAAGGATTGTAACTGTTGAGCAACTGACCGCCCAGACGGACCAAGGAGTTACCAAACATGTCTCCTTCACCACCTGTCAGCGAAGGTTGTTGCATATGGACCTCCGCAGCAGGCGCCTGACTGACTGGTGTTCATCGGCGACGAAGGCTGGAATTTGGACGCGAGTACCGCAAATGGACTTCCACTGAGTGGCAATGGTGGTCTTTTCATATTAATCATATTTTATACTCTATCGGACATATAGCCGTTGGCGTGTAAGGCATGAAACGTGTAACAGGAAGTACCCTGCAACAATCCTCGGAGTGGTCCTGGAGGGAAGAGGGAGCATAATGGTCTGGGGAATATTCCCATGGCATTCCCTTAGTGATCTTATCGTTCTGGAAGTAGTATTGGGTCGACAGAAGAATGCATCTATCCTTGGGGACCATGTCCACCCCTACATAAAGTATGTTTTTCCTCGGCACGATGGCTTCTAACAGCAGGACAATGCAAGCTGTCACACAGTTCCTATTGGACATGCGTGGTTCGAATGGCACCAGGACGAGTTTACTGTACTACCCTGGCCACCAAACTCGCTGGATTTAAACCCGCTCGAGAATGTGTGGGACCACCCAACCGAGAAACCTAGCGCAGCTGGCCATGGGTCTGGAGCCACATCCGTGTCTGTACCTTCCAGAACCTCACTGACTCTCTTCTTGCACGACCCACATCGGCCCTCGGTGCCAAAGGTGGTTATCCAGGCTTTTGACAGGTGGTTACGTTAATGTGACTGGACAGTGCACCTTGTCGCCAGATGCTGAGGACAAAGGGGCTGCCCTTAAGCCATGTGTGATCATAGTGAGTCTTTCCCGAAAGGTACAGAGGACCGGCAGATACAGTTCAACTGACGTATTTGTTTCATATTGGAAACTGTCCCGTTTAAAGACTAACTGACAGCAGTAGGACGGCGCTGGGCACCGAGTGCTTGAGGCCCTTGAGCGAAGGCATTCCCGTTGCAAACAAATGTAACCGTAAGTATGCAGAGAAACACCTGGAGAACTTCTTAGCGGCTTCCACAAGAAATTCCGGCACGCAAGTCACTAGGAAACCAGCGGCCACGATTGGACTGTCGAGACGTGGAAACTGCAATGTCACAAGCCAGCTGACCGCCAATGATTTTCGACTCGAAAGATCGGATTTTTTGGAACCCTGCTCTGTAAGGAGTGGTTACCCAGTGTCGTTTATTTATTGGGTCACAACGCAAATCGAGCCCACCGACAATAATGGAAATGTGACGGGATCTTTGGCTCTCTGAATGACAGAGTTGTTGAAAATGAAGTAAGTAACCGTGAGGTCACCGAGTATCAGTTGACGAATAAGGAATCAGTTGAACAGCGCTCGAGTTTAGTGAGCAGTCAGGTGAAGAGCAGTGAGGAAAGGACAAGTGAGCGAGATATGGCAGTCAGATGAAACAGTTAGTGAGCTGCAGGAGTTTGATGATTCGACCAGTAGGAGAATTAGGAGTTTCGCTGTGGGACTCAGAACAGTAGGTTATGAGGGGTTTATTCTTATGTCACTCGACAGTTACACCACAGACACTTCCTGGGTAATCGCATCCATCGTAAGTGATTTGCCTGCTGTTTTTCATAAAGAAGTTCTGATTTTCCTTCTGGGACCTTGTCGGCCTATTGTCAACACTGTTTCCAGACTTGGTTCTCTTCATTCATTACAGCACGGGTCATCACTTTATGTAATCCTTATTTACCATTCCATGTCGGATTTGCAGCAGGATTTTGAAACATATACTGCGTCGGAACATTATGAATGACCTCGGGGAAAACGATTTATTGACAAATAGTCTGCATGAATTTATAAAATACCATTCTTGTGAAATATAACTAGGTCTTTATTTACAGGAAGCAAAGAGTGCTATCGACAAGGAATCTCAAACTAATTCCATATTTATTGATTTCCAGGAGACTTTTTACACAGTTACTCACAAGAGACTTCTAATGAAGTAGCGTACCTATGGATATCGGGTCAGTTGTGCTACTGGATTCGTGGTTTCCTGTCAGAAAGGTCACAACTCCTGGTAATTTTCTGAAAGTAATCGAGTAAAATAGAACTGATATCTGGTGTTCACTAAGGATGTGTTCTAGACCCTTTGCTGTTTCTGATATGTAATTAGGATTTAGGAAATAGTCTGTGCAGCGCTTTTAAATTGTTTGCAGGTGATGCTGTCATTCAAGGTCTTGTGAAGACATAAAAAAACTAAACCAATAACAAAATGATTTAGATAGAATATCTGCATGGTGTGAAAAGTGGCAATTGACCCTGCATAATGACAAGTGAGAAGTCATCCACCTGAGTGCTAAAAGGGATCCGCTAAATTTCTTTTATACAGCGAGTAACTCAAATCAAAACGCTGTCAATTCAATTAAATAGTTAGGGATTACAGTTACGAATAATTGAAATTGGAACGATCACACAGAAAATATTGGGGAGACAGCTAACCAAAGACTGCGTTGTTTACACTTAGAAGACGCAGCTGGTCTACTAAAGAGACTGTTTACATGAAGCTTCTCCGTACTTTTCTGGAGTATTGCTGCAAGGTATGGGATCCGCTTCATATAGGACTGATGGAGACGGTCGAAAAAGTTTAAAGAGGAGTAGTTAGTTTTGTATTACCGCAACATAGGACAGAGAGTGTCATGGAAATGAAAGCGACTTGAGGTAACAATCAATAAAACAAAGGTGTTACTCGTTGCGGCAGGATTTTTTTTATCGAAATTTCGATGAAAAAGTTTCTCCTCCGAAAGTGAAAATATTATATTGCCACCCATATGCATAGAGAAAACTATCGATCTTAATAAAACAACAGAAATCAGAGTTCACTTGGAAAGATTTAAGTGTTCACTTTTCCCCCGCGCTATACGAGAGTGGAACGGTAGAGATATTGCTTGAAGATGATTCGATGAAGCCTCTTCGAGGCATTAAATCGTGAATCACAGAGTAATCATATAGGTTAGATATAGATCTAATCTTCCTTATGGTTCGATGACTGAATCATTAAGCAGCCTAACGCATTTTCTCGTCTAACCTCAACTTCCATGTATTACGTTGACATCGCCTCTGTGGGTTTATCACTGCACACAATTGATGCCGTGCGCACAGACAACTATACTTCATCAACTAGCGGCATGCGTTCTACCTGAAGAGCGACTAGGCTGGGAGTGTAGAAGGAAGTAAGGTTTAACTGCCCAGAGTATAGCCTCTAAACAGCATTACATTGAAATGAAAAGTGCTACACGACACCCCAACAGACTTGGCGGGTATCGACACCTTACGCCGACATCGTACCCGCCATTCATGCTTATAAGAAACACTGAATCCGTCCTGTGGTGAGAAAGTGCTTATTGCTGCCCCTCCTTACCTACATGCCCAATTGCTTATCGTATCTTTGTCCACTTAAATCATCTGTGATTTTATTTTTGTATTGATAAGCTGTGGAACACTAAAATAAAACACGTAAACTTTTTCCTTTCCTGTGTGATTTGTGAATTAATTTATCACATTTTGGTGCCCAAGCGGTGACCTCACTTGCATTTCCACCAATTAGTTTATTTCGTTACGTTGTCGGTACCGGGAGTGACACATATCAATCCATCAGTGAATTTATTTCACTACTTCTTTGGTCCCCAACGGGGAAGATTTGCATTTCAGTTCCTCAGTTTTACTCAGAACACTTCAGCGCCCAGTGTGGTTCCCGTATCATAATCAGTTTCAATTCCTAAAATCATTTCGTTACACTACCTGTCGATTAATGCATTTTTTCGGTAAAGCACTTTCAAACTTCAATCAGGCAAACAGTAAATTACATGGAAGATCTGGGCGGATGGGGGTTCAGATCATTCACCATTGTTTACTAAAACATGTTAATTTAAGGAAAATAACGAAAATCAGATAGAGCCAATTAACACGATTACAAGCAACACTCTGAAATTTACAGATTTAAGAAATTATACACTTTAATGTAGTAGCAATTTAAATAAGCTGATGGTTAAAGACAACAAGCTATGTCTGACAGCAGGTCTGAGATCTCAGACTCAAAATTTCTATCTTTATGAACAACTCAGAAAATGTTCAACAAATGAACAAATAATTAATATTTGGAAACAGATGGCTATTTAGGATAATGCAGAAACATTATTCATCTCAAAATGTTATCCACTTACAAGTAGCCATACAGGAAGGCAGAGTAACTTACAGCTGCCTCGAGACAACTAGGGCAAAAAATTCTTAGAATACACCTCCAAGGGCATCTAGGTAATTTAATAAAGTAAACAGGTGCACAAATTCATAGAGTTGCCTTCAGGCACACAGAGCAAGTTTACTTAAATCGCACCCCAGTGAGCAGTTCAGTAATTAATAAGAGAACGAGAGTGGGCAATTGATATAAGTACCTTCAAACAGACACTTGGAAATTCTCTTTAGATATACCCTACAAAACACTTAAGTGATTCAGTTCAAATGTATGTAAATTCCTAAGGGACCAAACTGCTTAGGTCATCGGTCCCTAGACTTACACACTACTTAAACTAAGTTGAACTAACCTATGCTAAGAACAACACACACACCCATGCCCGAGGGAGGACTCGAGCCTCCGACGGGAGGGGCCGCGCAGTCCGTGACATGACGCCTCAAGCCGCGCGGCCACTCCGCGCGGCAGGGATTCAGTAAGTGAACGTGTATGCATAGCAGCTCCAAAACGCCGTATAATAATGAAGAGAACTAATAATTAGCACTTGGAACCAACTTGTAGCAAAAGGTAAATAAATAAATATAACGTGAGAAAAGGCCACGAAAACATTTAAAGGACAAATACCCGAAGGGTAGCTGGCGGCGGTGCATTCCATGAAGTTGATGTACAGAGGCGACGTTAACAGCAATTATACTACGAACACAGGCTGCGTCCTGGTCCAAGACAGTCAAAGCGTGCCACAGCAACAGAAAAACAACGCACACTTCAGATGATCCTCTTCAAAAACTTGGTCTAAGGCTAAACATGATGGCATTTACAACAATGTACAGCATTACCAAATCATCGAATACACTGCTGAAACTAGGAAATTGAATTGAATAACAAGTGTTTCTGGTTGCTACACGTTACCCAAACCTCTTCAACTGTACCGCCACGAGGGTCTAAGTTGCGCATCACGACTCAAATCAGGAAACTTTGTCGGATCCGAAAGCTCCTTACATAACATGACTTCCACCGAGAAGAGCCAACAGCAAGTTCAAATAACCAAGACCACACAAATGTTCCGTGTTTGGATAACCACCGTGCCCACAACCATTAAATAGGCAAAACGTTTAAAATTCTACCAATCACTCCACGGCCCATCAAGTTCAGCTGAACAGCACATATTTGGCCATGGGCTCCGCGCGGCTGTCCCTACGGTCCGGCTCCAAAACATCCGACTGCCCGTCCGATTCCCTGCCGGTTGTCGCCGCCCAGCGTGGATGTCACAAACCCTGGCGCCACAAGCTCGGAGTCGCCGGGCAGGAATTCAAAGAGGGAGTCCGCCATGGCTCACACTTTGTTGTTATCATCTGATGTATGCATCTGAAATGAGTATTAATTGAGTAAATTATAGTCCCGTCAGTATATTCGAATGTGCAATTAGCGTGAATTTCGTCTTGTATTTTTGTTCTTGCTATGGCCACAGAAATGCCACAGTACAGTAATGTTAACAACAGCACCATATTTCTTTTAAATATGCAATTGTATGGAGTAAGTTTAAATTTTAGGTAGATGAGTTGCTAACAGTCAAACGCAAATTAAATTATTATACGGAGGGTGTCGAGAAGCAATGCGAAACTTTGAGTGTTAGCTATATGAGTTGGTAACAATTATGAGCAAGTTAATGGAAGACATAAGACAGTGGTTAGCCGTAAACCGCTGGATTACAAATTAAATTGTCTCGTGTTTGGTCCCTGGTCGGGCATAGGTTTTTTATATATCATTTATCGCTAACTTCGTCTCTGGCAAAGTATGTTAATGTAAAAAAAGTGGAGTTGTTCCGTGTTCCGAAGTCTACTTTAAATTGTAGATCCCCTTATTTCAGGCTGTGTAAGTCATTTCATAGATGTGAGCAAGACAAGGGTATACCATCTCTTGTAGGACCACGTCCAAATAAAGCAGTGTTGGGCTCATACCGAACTTTGAGTTGATGGGAGTTTTATCGTTTAATGTTCTGAGAAGCCAACTTTCTTGAATATGCAAATGGGACTTTTACACAAACGTGTTAGTTATTGGAAAAAAATTTCAGTAATTAAGGATTTGTCACAGGAGTGCAGTGCCATCAAGTTATTTGGGAATTACATTTTGTTTGTATGCAGGAAAGGGATATACAGGTTGTCTCTCCTAAGCCTTCTCAGGCACATTTTCTTTGATGTCTCGGCAGGTACTTGCTATTTATTTTTGTCAGTGTGTAGTTGGAGGTAGCCCAAACAAATACTGCTCATCACTTCTTTCATGTGACGCCCGGTGTCGACGAAAAGCGTCAGTTTGTTTCCCGTTACGAACAAAAGTATTTTTAAAGCGGAATTTTTGGTACTCATTCAACAGAACGGCCCAAATTAGTCTAATGCGATATTGGTTTTCTCGATATGAATTAACAGGGACAGTAAAACACGAAGAATAACCTGTACTTTAGCAGTGGCGGCAACGCCCTGATCCGTGCTGACTGCTGCCGACATGCAGCAACCCGCTAATCAGTTGCTGCTAGAGAACAGGTGATTCTTTGTGTTTTACTGTCCCTGTCAATTCATATCGACAAAAGCAAAATCGCACTGGACTGACTCAGGCCGTTCTATGGCCTGGGCACCCAAAATTCAGCTATAAAAATAATTAGGCTTGTAAATGGAAATAAAATGTGCTTTTCGTCGACGCTGGCTGAGCTCCGCGTGAAAGATATGATGAGCAGTATTTGTTTGCGTAATTACAGTTACACACATGCAAATATCTGCCGAAACATCAGAGAAAATGCATCTGACAACTCTTCGGAGAGACAACTTGTGCCTGAGTGGGAGGGGTGGGGTGGGGGGAGAGGAGAGAGGAGGAGGAGGAGGAGAGAGAGAGAGAGAGAGAGAGAGAAAGAGAAAGAGAAGAGGTGGGGAGGGGGGAAGGAAGGAGTTGATAATAATAATAACGTTTAAGAAAATTAACACCGATACAGCAGTGATTTCGTCAATCAAAACTCGTTGTCGTTTTTAGATGTGTACATGAATAAAATTGTGCTCTAAATGCAGTTGTACATGCATCAAAGGGAACTTTTCAGTTAGTGTTCTCATCATCACATCTCGTTCCAACAAAAAATAGATTGCATCTTGGAGACGAGTTCGTGGAAATTGTTTCACTTGTCTCAAAGAAAGTGAACATAAAGCTGGGTACTGTGTGTAAACTCTCCCTTGAGCTATACTGCCGTGATAATGTATTCAAAATGACAAAGTGGTTGCTAACAGTTAACAACCGTAGGGTGAAAATAGCTCTGAGGTTAGAGCAGTTAACCTTGGCGCTGCGGTCTGTTTGCGCCCTAGTTTGAAGGCTCTTTAATTCCAGGGAGCTAGCGAGGTGAGGAATCTCTCCCGTTCCGGAACTCCCTGAGACGCTTCGGGTTCCGGCGCTAATTACTCACGAGCAGTTAATTTAAGGTAGCTGATGGTTAGGGAACCGCGACCGTTCTCGCTGCTTCTATAACAAGATGAAGGAAGAGGATGGGGGCAGTTACCAGGAATATCGCAGAATACCTCTGAGAGTCTCATGCAGTCATTTACAAATCGGTGGCAAGCAAAGAAATATTTGTAATATGTCAGTTTGTCAATAGAGGAAAGACAAAAAATATTATTTTTTATTCTATCGCCGTTCCGCACTACGGAACGTAGAGTAGTTCAGACTTCAAACACAAGTTCTTGGACGTCATCGTTCAAAACCCTGAACTGACACTTAGATTTATCCTTTGTCATTTTCGTAAATCACTCACGACAAATGCCAGGATGCGGCTGTAAATAATAGACGGTCAGTTTCATTCACGTTACTTTGAGCTTGTACTCCGTCCTTAATTACCATGCAAGTAATAGGACGTTAAACACACTTTTAGTTTCACATGTATTTACATCCTTAACTGCTTTTTCCTACTTATATTGGGGACATCTATCAGACCGGGAGGAGAAAGACTAGAAAAAAAGCAGAGAAGGAGCACGCTGACAGAGAGAACCAGGAGATAAACAGGAAAAAAGTAATGAGTGTTGGAGATACCAGGACATGAAAATTTACTCATCTTTTCATATCGCCTAACAGTTTTATTTCAGTGCCACACATTTTAATAATTCGATGCATTAAAAGCATAACATCACTGTTTCCAACATCTGTGATCGATTACCTCAACTATTCGACAGTCAGTGTTTATATTACCGGAATCGTATCCTCAAACAACATATGAACAATAGTTCCATGTCAGTACATTTTAAGATAGTATCGTAATGCAGCATAAATTTATTTTTATTTTCTTTTACCTTATTTCACGTCTAAGATAGAATTGCAGTCGTGCACTTAGGTATACTGTTACGTTCTGGAAGTGCTGTCTTTGGCATTATTATTTTTTGTTTTGTGCTGTTGTGTGCTTTTATATTTAATAATGTGTTAATTCTGAGCAAAATATTTCTGTGTGCATAAAAGTGTGTAACTGTGTGGAAATTTTAAAGGATTAATGACAATATTATGAAATAGATAGATTTCTACTCACCACATAGAGGAGATATTGAGCCGCAGACAGGCACAACAGAAAGAATGTTTTCTTTTTGTTGTGTCCGTTTTCGACTGAACATCTCCACCATATGGTGAGTGACAATCTATCGTTTTTATAATACTATCATTATTGCATCCTGAAACCCACCCTGATCTGTGCTTTGTTACGGCTGACACTAATAACAAACCTATACCAGCCTCCCGCAGAATACTCCCAACATCGTCCGGTGCTCGTAGAAATAGGCCTTACTATCCCCCTAATTTCCTCGTATCCTCGGCCCAGATGGAACTTTGGAAAAGCGGACTGGGCTACTTTCTCAGAAAAACTTGATAAACACCTTGGATGGATACCTCCAACTTATAAAAATTACAAAAGATTTGTGGGAGCAGTCATCAGCTCAGCTAACAACAGCATTCCCCGGGGATTTAGAAAAGAATACGTGCCGGGGTGGAACTAAGAGAATGAGCGCCTCTATAAACAGTTCCTAGAGCATGGGGATAGGGAGACTGCAGATGACTTGTTGCACAGTCTGGACGCTGCCAGGGGCACTAAATGGATAGAGACTGTTGCGGAAATGGACTTAACAAAATCAAGCAGAAAGGCGTGGTCGCTACTTCGGAAGCTTGGTGGCGGTAGCAGGAACCAACGACCAACCAGCTCTGTTTCTCCAAACACAATTGCGGTGCACATCAGTAAAACCTCTAGAGCTCCAGGGGATCGAGCTCATACCATAAAAGTTAAAAAGGAACTTAAAAAGTTGAAATCTTTAGTAGGAAACAATTCACTACACTCGCAGCTCTTCTCAATTGAAGAGATAACACTGGTTCTGAGAGACATCAAGCCACGGAAAGCCCCAAGTTTTGATGGAATTCATCCAGAGTTTCTGATTCACTGCGGTAAATTTGCAAAATTATGGCTTGCACAGTTCTTCTCCAGCCAGATGGAAACTGGAAGAATACCAAATACCCTTAAGAAATCAAAAATCATAGCGATACTGAACCAGGTAGACCGAATGACCAACCAAACAGCTACCACCCAATTGCCCTTCTTATCATGATCTACAAACTACTGGAGAGACTTATATGTAACAGAATAAATCCAGATATCCTAAAGCGTATCCCTGTGGAACAAGCAGGCTTCCGGCCAAACAGGAGCTGCACAGATCAAGTCCTCTCTTTAACTTCCTACATCGAGGCAGGCTTCCAAAGACAAGAAAAAGCATCCATGGTATTTATAGACCTGACAGCGGCTTATGATACTGTATGGAGGCAAGGCCTGATTTACAAACTACTCCGCATCGTGCCATGTTTGAAAATGGCTAACCTTACCAACGAGATGCTCTGCAACAGACCATTCCAGGTGATACTTGGAAATTATAGGAGCAAAACAATGAAGCTCAATAATGGCTTGCCCCAAGGATCAGTCCCGCCACCGCTACTTTTCAGCATGTATATAGCCGATATGCCTAATAAAAATCTGAAAAGTTGGGATATGCGGATGACTGGGCCATAGCTACACAACATCGAGATATGGAGCATACTGTGACTGTCCTGGCAAGCGACTTGTCCTTGCCGGGAACGTACTTTCGTGAATGGAAACTACAACCTAGTCCAACTAAAACTGAGGCTATGTGTTTCCACCTGAATAATAAATTGGCTAACAGACGCCTTAAGATATATTTTGATAACAATATTCTGCCTTACAATAAAAATCCAAAATACCTGGGAGTGACATTAGATAGAACCCTGAGCTACAAACAACACCTCATCAACACTGCTGCAAAAATCCGTACTAGGAACAATATAATTAAGAAACTATGTGGTACCAGCTGTGGATCCTCCGCCTCTACCTTGCGATGCTCTGCTTTGAGACTTGTCTACTCTGCGGCAGAGTACTGTTCGCTTGCTTGGCTAAAGAGCGCTCACACCAAGAAGGTGGACACAGTACTGAACCAAACTATGAGGATTATTTCAGGTACAATAAAATCAACCCCCATTCACTGGCTACCTGTACTGAGCCACATACCGCCACCTCACTTACAAAGAGAACATGCGCTTCTCAGAGAATTTAAAAAAATACAAGACAACCCGCAACTTCCGATTCACGCTTTGAGCAATGGCATTGACAGAGATAGGTTGCGCTCTAGACATTCACCTCTTATAAGGGCCAAAGGTCTGGAGGAAAATGTTTTCTGTCTTGAAGAACGCTGGAAAGTGGAATGGGAATTATCAGCACCACCTTACTGAAACCGTCGAACAGACCTCCAGGCTTTGGCTTACCACGTAAAACCTGGACCATCCTCAACAGGACCAGGACGGGCCACGGTTGATGTGCGGACTATCTACACAAATTGGGAAGAGCACCATCCCTAAAGTGCGACTGCGGCGCTGAGAAGCAGACGATCCGGCACATCATTCCAGAGTGCCCTCTGAGTGCCTACTCAGGTCAAACAACGGACTTCCTGGATGCGACTCGAAGTGCAGTTCAATATATTAAAAACCTAAATGTTAATTTGTAGTTATATATATGTTGTTCATGACATAACTGTATTTAATTCTTTATGCCTTGTTTTTAGTGACAAAGTTATTAAGTTATTGTAGCAGCTTATTTCTCTATAAACGTGATTTGTACTTGCCATACGCTAAATAAATAAATAAATATTGCATCCTTGTTTTTCCATTGTTTAAATTTAAGGGATAGTAATTTAAGCAACATTTTGATGAGCGACGAATTAATACTGATACCTTGCTTGCTGTGTGAAGCAGTAACGAAGCAGTGTGGATAGAGAAGTGGATACTCGTTGTCGGGAGCAGGCATTCTAACCTCTTTGGTTACGAGTGAGCTACTCATAGCGCGTGAATTGTAACCTTGCAATAGAATATATTACTGTTTACTCATGAAGTACAGAATGAGAAGTTGACAATTAAATTTGTTTAAACTTTTATCGAGGCACCCGCGGTCTATGGGTTGTTGTCCACAGACCCTTACTCTCTCACGGTGCAGGGGCGATTTGTCTGTATCATGTGCCTGACTAAGCGATAGCCCATTTCATTGGTTCTCACATGGCGTTATGGCGTCGTTGCCCTACGAGTCTTACCTGCCTATTGCTGGAGGTCCTTGCACCACACTCTCTCTCAGTACATATCCTGCTTTCGGATGTCCCGCAGCCCTTCTTTTACTTCCGTCACTTTTTCCTCGAACTGAGCTACGACCGTACTGTGATAATACCAGCACATTTGACATCCCCGAAGTTGATCTATGGCTTTCTTCAGCAGCACAGATCACCGAATGTGATTGAGAGGAACCATCCTCAGGTCGACTGGCGGGCCATTTGGCGATCGGTGTGCATTCCTTAAGTTGACACTGACGCCCAGTCTGCATGGTGCCATACTGTCAATGGGAAGCAAGTATGCCGGTCACGCCTTCAAGGGATTCACGTCACCGACACCCTGGTTGTGTCGGACACATGTTTTGAACACATCGCCTGGTGTGCAGAACAGCAAGAGGCGTTTGGCTATTGATGCGAAAGATATTGTCCCTAATTACCCATACGACTTATCATCAGATATCTACTCAACTGATCCTCTTTCTGGACGCGGTATACTTCCCGCGAGTGAAGACTAACTCTGTGAAGTGGATTTGTGGACAAGCAAGTAGCTAGTTATTTGCTGATGGCGAGAAAAGTATTATTTCTGGCAGTTCCTTAGTAAACACCACTGTGCAGCTGTCCGCAATCCAAGTTGAGACAATTTTTCTCCAATTTTTCTCTTCAGTGTCTTCCTTAACCCACCCCAGAACTGGGGTGTTCTTGTCATGAAGAGTTGATCCACACCTCTTCCACACCGCGTCTCTTCCACACTTAGAACCGATATAAACTGTGGTCATTGGAATGTTCTTCTCGGAAAAACTGTATGTCGACAGTCCAAATGAGTGTGACGTCTTGTTGCGCCCCTCTCCTCGCGGCACCGTTTTTCTGCTATTCTCGGTAGTTTTAATGTAAAAATGAATAAATAAATAAACTATTAATGTTCATTGTTCCTCTACCCCAGGTGTTCCTCGCTTTCCTTGGTTCCTGGAGTGTGGCCAGGCTTCGGGTTCCGACCCATGCCCACTTTTCCCCCATTCGTCCCTTTGTGCGACAGTAAGGCTTCTATATATAAAAGAAAGATGGCGCAGTGGTCAGCGCATGTGCCTGGTAATAAAAAAAAGTGGTAGCATCTATGATTAGCAATAAAAAAGTTCTCGGCCCCTGCTTCGAAACCCAGCACCGCTTAAATTTCGATTAGTAATCAGCACTGGCGGTCGAGGACTTCCAGCGTAAATAGTCACCCTCATTCTACCAACGGCCTTGTCAAAGAGGGCGGAGGTGCGGACAGAGATTCAGGGCACTCACTCGTACTTGGGGTGGAAAACTGCCTCTAAAGGCGGAAGTATTGGCAATGGTCAAAGGGGTGAGGATGCAGAAGACAACGGAAACCGCAGCATTAAAGACGTAACGTGTATCCACAGGACATGTGGCCTGCAACTGAAAAAGTGTCATGATGATCTCTCCATTGGTAAAAGATTCCGGCATAGTCCCACATTTAGATCTCCAGGAGGGGACTGCCAAGGGGGAGATGATCATGAGAGAAAGATTGAATAATCAACGAAAGCATAACGTTGTATAGGCCCGTACGCGTCATGTCAGAAGCTTGAACGTGGCAGAGAAGCTAGAAAATCTGAAAAGGGGAATGCCAAGGCTCAATCTAGATATATCTGGGGGTCAGTGAAGCGAGATGGAAGAACTACCAGGATTTCTGGTCAAATGAGTTCAGGGTAACATCAACAGCGGCAGAAAATGGTATAACATGATTAGAATTCGTTATGAATAGGAAGGTACGGCAGAGATTGTATTACTGTGTACAGATGAAAACACTGGTATCTCGTAGGTTATGTGATTGTAGGGTCTCGAGATCTACGTGATGTGAGGATCACTAGAACTGTAGTTCAGGCTGATGACTGCTGGACGGATCATAGAATGGTCCGTTCAGTAATAGGTGTAGAAGGGCCACCCAAACGGTGGAAGCAAAAGAAACAAGCAAAACATCTGCTTAATAATGAACGACTAGAGGATAAAGAGGTCCAAAAGAATTTCCAGAACACTGTCAAGCAAAAGTTGTCTGCTAACTACTCTGACAGCGTTGAAGAACACTGGTCAATACTGCAAACCATCAGGTTTTCGGCTTTCCAAGAATCAACTGGATTCATCTAAAGAAAGCATCAAGACAGGTTTCACGAAATGATGATAAAATACAAAGCATGATACATAAAAAAGAAAGGCCTACAGCGACTGGCACCATGATCCAAAATCAGTCCACAAAAAAACAAGCTTATCTTCTTGCCAAAGCTGATGTTCAAAGGAAACCCAGAGCTCTAAGAACCAACATTGGCTACGGCCTTGCCGCAGTGGATACAACGGTTCCCGTCAGATCACCGACGTTAGGCGCTGTCGGGCGTGGTCAGCACTTGGATGGGTGACCATCCGGGACGCCATGCGCTGCTGCAACTTTTCGGGATGCACTCAGCCTAGTGATGCCAATTGAGTAGCTACTCGACTGAATAGTAGCGGCTCAGGTCAAAGAAAACCATCAAAACGAGTGGGATAGTGGTGAGCTGACCACACGCCCCTCCTTTCGTATCCTCACTCAGGATGACATGGCGGTCGGATGGCCCCGATGGGCCACTTGTGGACTGGAGACGGATTGCTTTTAAAAACCAATGGTGGACTATAAAATCAACCGAAATGGAAAATTTAGCAGCAGCCAACAACTCCAACTGTCCCAAAAACGATCTATAGTCCCTCAAAAAAAGGTCTAGACACCGTTCAGGCTAAAGATGGTACACAACTTTTTAAAGACTCGGTCTATATCGGCTCTCGGTGGAAGGAGCACTTGAAGAACTTCTGAAGAGAGATTCATAGGTGCAAGAGAACGTTTTTACAAAAATACCCACCACATCTATTCAAGGCCATGTGAGTGATGCCGCTTCCTTTCAAGAGGTTGAAGAAGCACTCCACCAGTGAGGAGTGACTGGATGAAATCCCGGCTCAACTATTTAAAAATGGCGGCACCGAATTAATCAAAACTTTCACATCCTTATTATCAAGATATAGAACACTGAGACAATACCTGCAGATCTACGTGACACTACTATTATTATTATAGTCAAAGAAGGTGGTAAGACATTTTGTGGAAACAGCTGAGGAATATTACTACTCTCAACAGCTCCAAAAATCCTTCCTAGTATGCTCTCCGTCCGAAAACTTCCTCTAGTTGAATAAACCCTACCTGAAATTCATTGCGCGTTGAGACCTAATCGACGCCCGGTGGATATGTTTTCAGTGCAAGGCAAATGCAAGAGAAATTTAAACAACAGAACCAATCCCAGTACATGGTATTCATAGACGTTGTTAAAGCCTTTGTTCTGTTAATCAAGAAGCACTGTGGAAAATTCTGTCATCAAATGGATGTCCTGGAAAATACATCAGATACTTCCGCTTCTACATGACAACATGAATGCCGATGTCTTTGCCAGCAATGGACGCGTAGGATCGGTTAAGATTACCACAGATTACCAAGCAGGGATGTGTTATGGCGCCTAGCCTATTCTCGATATTTTTTGGAACCATACCGTGCTGAAATAGCTTATAGAACTGATAGTAAGCTATTCAACCTTAGCAAAGTCCGAGCTAAAAGCAAACTAACCACACCAGCTTGTAACCTCCCCCTCTCTCGTCGACCTTAACGACAGTGAAAAATTAAACCGCGTGTACCTAATGGAAATTTGGGAAAAGCAATCGTCACCGAAGTTAATCTGTCGGTAAAGAGGGAGGAAAGGGTTACATCTAAATGAAAGGAAAAATTCAAATGAAACTGGTGGAAATTAATTTTGAAAAGGGGTAAAGTTAATAAAGAAATTAAATGTGCGGCCGTTACGTTGACAATTGACTAGCGGTAATTAGATATTTGAGATTTGGGGGAAATTACGGTCGCCAGTCCTATGCACAATTACTATAGTAACTGAAAAAGAAAGGTTATTACACATATAATTAGCACTAGAAGCGTGGCAACTGAAGGTTGACACGTGTAGTGTGAAAACTGAAAGTTTGTCAGAAGTAATAAATTTCGCTACACTCTTACGTAATTTAGCAAAAGAATTAATTAAACCGGAAAATTGAAAGTTAATTTAGTGACTGAAATTAATAATGAGCTTTGTTTCTGAAGCACATCGAAATTCAGTAAAATACGGTTAGTCTTGGGCTACCTCAACAATCATTTCAAAAGCTACTTTAATCTACGCAATTTAGAAATAAGAGATTTAACTTTGAACTTGAATGAAATGATTCTGAACAATTAACAATAGTAAAATTTAGTACGTACCAAGCTGAGCTGCAGTCACAGGTAAGCTAAAATACGGTAACAAAACTCGCACTCTTAATTTGTGCTTGTGTAATCTAAATATTGTAGCCAGCTATGAATAACTTAACTGAACTTTGAAATTAAAGCAGTGAAATCCAATGATATTACTTTAATGCTGGCGTTTGAATTTCAACGACACTCGGGTTCATTCCGGAAAAGGAAGGGATCCTGCTTGGTAATGCAATGGGACAATGAGCAACAAAGGTTCATGCTACGTTGCTGTAATTTAGTGAGAAAAATTTAACAGTTTGAAAAGCTGAGGTCTGCCATACAGTTCTAAAACTTTACGTGCTACCAGTCTTCCTTGTTGGTTGATTGAAGGTTTGAAGTCGTCGATCGAGGAGGTGGCGACAGTCACTCATTGTCGGCCGTCGCTGTTGCAGAAGCTGGATGTTGGCGCTCCTTCTTCTCGACATGGTCTCCAGCCGAAACGGGCTCTTGATGTGTGCCAGCTAACGCTTCCCGTCCGCGACACCATGTCAGAAACTAACATAGCAAGTCGAGAGCAATTACATGCTGCCAAACCCCGAAAGCGCGGCAACTCGCGGGAGCGTCACACAACACACCTGCTCCACTGCTCTACTCCAGCCAGACTCTCTCTGCCCGCGCTCCACGCGACAGAGTTAACACTACCAAAGATCCTAAACACTTTGGTTCTCCACACGACCTATCGATGTAATCGTTCGATAGCATAGTTTACCCTAGGCAAGACCCAGCGTAAAAATACAAATAATATTTACAAAACAAACCAGTTATACATCGACATAAATGCATAAATAAATATATATACACAAATAGTAAAACAATTACCATATATAAAGACACAGAAACGTCATATATTCAGGTAACAAAATAAGGAAAAAAATTTATAGTACAATAGATGGAAATAGGAGGATGTGCGTTTCCGGCATTACAAGCTGTCATCGAACATCAGTACACTGTTGATAACATTATCTTGGGAAACACAGAGGCGGATTTACAAACTATCCTAAATGCATTCAATCTGGCATACAAATCCTTGTTCTTGAGCTTAACATAGACAAAACGAAAGTCCTCTATCAGCCAGCCCTAATTCCGGTGCAGCAGCTCCAGTTGCAGCATTTGATGGAACACCTCTAGAGATTGTAGAGTATTTTCCACATCTGGGAAGCCACCTTTCTGCAAATTCAAACGTAGATGCAGAAATTGAACACCGACTAAAGTGTGCAAGTACTGCGTATGGTTGTCTTTTGAAGAGAGTGCTTGGTTCAAATGGCTCTGAGCACTATGGGACTTAACTTCTGAGTTCATCAGTCCCCTATAACTTAGAACTACTTAAACCAAACTAACCTAAGGACATCACACACATCAATGCCCGAGGCAGGATTTGAACCTGCGACCGTAGCGGTCTCGCGGTTCCAGACTGTACGCCTAGAATCGCTCGGCCACTCCTGCCGGCCGAGAGTGCTTGATAACCATGATTTGAGTATTAAAACTAAGCTTACAGTTTACAAAGCCATTAGCATGCCTGCACTTCTTTACGGACGTGAAACCTGGACCACCTACAGTCGTCACTGAAAGTCCTTAGAAAAATACCACCAACGCTACCTAAGGAGAAAATTGAAAGTAAAGTGGCAGGATTAGCGAACAAACAACAGCATTTTGGAAGAAGCCAACTCCATCAGCATTGAAGCAAAAATTATCATACACCAACTTCGCTGGTCTGGTCATATCATCCGCATGCCAAACTCCCATCTCCCTAAGCAAACCATGTTCTCCTAACTGAAGAATAGCCAAAGCAAAAAAATTGTCCTCAAACCAAAATATGACAAAATGTCAAATAAGCAGAAATGATTGGGAAGCTGCAGACCTAGTCAGATCCAAATGGCGACAATTTGATCACCAAGGAACACTTAATTTTTAAAAGTAGAAGGGAGATGGCCGAAGAAAACAAGAGCTCTTGACTATGATCAAAACTGTTATACCGTTTAATCAACACCAGCCGCGTATGCCATTACTGCGAAAGAATCTGTGGCTCCAGAATAGGACAGTTTAGCCACGAAGGAATCCACAGATAACGCTATCAAAAGACATTTCATACTCGTCAATGAGAAAATGCTTATGATACGATGACTGTAAACAGCTTAGTGATAGTGTTGTTCTTATCAGAATCGACAAAGATAATTCAGGTGTAGATGCCGACGTCAAAAGCAGGTGATGAAATGATAAAGAAACTATATGATGATACTGAAAGGGTAATATTTGTACGTGAAGGGAACTGAAAATCTAATAGTCATGGGAAGGAGCAGAAGAAAAGGTTACAGGAATATATGAGGTTGGGACAAGGAATGAGAGAACATAAAAACTTATTGAGTTCTGTAATAAATTTCATCTGGTAACTGCGTATACTCAGTTCAAGAATCACAAGAGAAGGGGAAATACTTGGAAAAGGCCTGGTGATGCGGGAAGATTTCAGTAAGATTACATCATAATCAGACAGAGATTCCGTAATCAAATACGGGATTCTAAGGCGTACCCAGGAGCTGACATACACTAGATTACAGTATAGTAGTGATGAAGAGTAGGCTGAAGTTTAAGACATTAGTCACGAAGAAATAATACGCAAAGAAGTGGGATACGGAACTACTAAGGAATGACGAGATACGTATGAAGTTCTCTAAGGCTACAGATACAGCAATAAGGTATAGCTCAGTAGGCAGTACAGTTAAAGAGGAATGGGCATCTCTAAAAAGGGCCATCACAGTAGTTGGAAACAAAAACATAGGTATAATGACAGCAACTGCGAAGAAACCATGGGAACAGCAGAAATACTTCAGCTGGTCGATGAAAGAAGGAAGTACAAAAATGTTCGTGGAAGTTCAGGAATACAGAAACACAAGTCACTGAAGAAAGGAATAAATAGGAAGACCAGGGAAGCTAAGACGAAATGGGTGCATAAAAATGTGAAGAAATAGAAAATGAAATGTTGGTCGGAAGGATTGACTCAGCATATAGGAAAGTCAAAACAACTTTCGGTCAAATTAAAGGCAAGGGTGGTAATATTAAGACTACAACGCGAATTCCACTGTTAAATGCAGAGAAGAGAGCGAATAGGTGGAAAGATTACATTGAAGTCCTCTATGAGGGGGAAGATTTTTCTGGTGTGATAGAAGAAGAAACAGGAGTCGATAAGGACGAGATAGGGGATCTAGTATTAGAATAAGAAATTAAGAGAGCTTTGGAGGGCTTAAGATTAAATAACGCAGAAGGGATAGATAACATTCCATCAGAATTTCTAAAATTATTGGGGGGGAACTGGCAACAAAACGACTATTCAAGCTGGTGTGTAGAGTGGATGAATCTGGCGACATACCATCTGATTTTCGGAAAAGTATCATCCATAAAATTTCGAAAACAGTATGAGCTGACAAGTGCGAAAATTATCGCAGAATCTGCTTAATAGCTCACGCATCGAAGCTGCTGACAAGAATAATACACAGAAGATTGGAAAAGAAAATTGACGATGTGTTAGACGACGATCAGTTTGGCTTTGGGAAAGGTAAAGTTACCAGAGAGACAATTCTGACGTCGGTTGATAATGGAAGCAAGACTAAAGAAAAATCAAGACACGTTCAAAGGATTCGTTTACTTGGAAAAAATGTCCGACAATGTAAAATGATGTAAGTTAGGAATTCTGCGAAAAATAGGGGTAATCTGTAGGAAGATGAACAATAGTCAAGAGGAAATAATAAGAGTGGACGACCAAGAACGAAGTGCTCAAATTAAAAATGGTGTAGGACAGATATGAAGTCTTCCGGCCCCGCTATTCATTCTGTACAGCGAAGAAGCAACGGTGTAAATAAAGGAAAGGTTCAGGTGTGGAATTAAAATTCGTGGTGAAAGCATATAAACGATACGATTCGCTGATGACATAGCTATCCTGAGTGAAAGTGAAGAAGATTTATGGAAGCTGCTGAACGGAATGAACAGTCTAATGAGTACGGAATATGGATTGAGAAGAAATAGATGAAAGCCTAAAGTACTGAGAAGTATCAGAAATGAGAACAACGAAAAACTTAACGTCAGAGTTGATGGTCACGAAGTAGGTGAAGTTAAGGAATTCTACTACCTAGGCAGCAAAGTAACCAATGACGGACGGAGCAAGGAGAACATCGAAAACAGACTAGCACTGGAAAGAAGGACATTCCTGGCCAAAAGAAGTCTATAAGTATTAAAAATAGGCTTATACGTATTTGAGGAAGAAATTTCTAAGAATGTGCGTTTGGAGCACGGCATTGTATGAAAGTGAAGCATGGACTGTTGGAAAACTGGAACAGAAGATAATCAATCGAAGCATTTGATGTGCGTTACAGAATAATGTTGAAAATTAGGTGGACTGATAAGGTAAGGGTTGAGGAGGTTCTGCGCAGAATCGGAGAGGAAAGGAATATGTGGAAAACACTGAGAAGGAGAAGGACAAGATGATAGGTCATCTGTTAAGATATCTTGGAATGACTTCCATGGTACTAGAGGGAGCTGTAGAGGAGTACAGAGATAGGAATACATCGAGCAAATAATTGACGACGTAGGTTGTAAGTGTTACTCTGAGATGAAGAGTTTGGCACAGGAGAGGAATTCGTGAACAAAAAATGTATTTATCACACCCTCTTTATGCGGAAGGTTAGAGCCCCGTCGATCGAAAAGCGTCTTGAAGGTTTGTACGTGTCTTGTAATCGAGTTACTATATAGCAAATATCCACTGAAACGCAACGCGGATTATCACGTGCAGCCTCGAAGACGTTTCGGTGCAACGAGTCGTGAATGCGAATCTTACAGCTATTCTGTGCGTTGGTTGCTGTTAAAAGTCACAGGTGAATGAACGTGACCAGCTCTAGAAACAGACTGAACTAAAAGACGTTATACTGGTTGATACTTGCAGAGGAGATAATAGCAATCAGTCACTTTTTTTTATACAAATAGTGCCGTTGTTGGTTACGAACCGACAACTCATCATAGATGGCTTGTTGACGTTAAGGTACATTCTTGTTACTTTACATGAGTTTTAACTTTTTGTTGCGGTGGTGATGCCCTACAACCAAAACATGATGTGAGACAATGTGTATTTAACGCTAGTTGTGCCTAACAACGATTTTAGAGGATGTAAACAAATTATGAAATTGAAAATTTTTTGGTTGCTCGTGTCGAAAATTCTGCACAATTACGTTCCAGTGCTGACTGCTTGTGTTGATTCTGTAGCGTAGACTATATGAAGAACTTTTTAATACATATGTACACATATAATGTAATCCACCACTCACACACCAAGAAAATTCGCCACATGGGAGTATGTATACAAAGATGGTGATATTGCAACCACAACCATGGAAAACACTTTCTCTCTCAGAGATATTTCGATACATACATTGATGTAACGCACGAAATATACAAAAAAAATGTTCTAATCGGTGTGAAATCATATGGGACTTAACTGCTAAGGTCATCAGTCCCTAAGCTTACACACTACTTAACCTAAATTATCCTAAGGACAAACACACACACCCATGCCCGAGGGAGGACTTGAACCTCCGCCGGGACCAACCGCACAGTCCATGAGTCCAGCGCCTTAGACCCCTCAGCTAATCCCGCGCGGCTGAAATTTACAAACTACAAATGTTCCTTTACTTACTATTTGCATGAAAAGAGAATTGATGAAATTTAAGATAAACAAATTAGGCAGCCAGTCTGTTTTAACGTAAAATTATTTAAAAACCGTCTTGATCGCAGCCGATGTTAGCTTCTGACTGGTTTCGGCTTTTTAATTACGGACCATCGTCAGAGTTTTACCATCTGGATGACAGCGATGGCACCTGACCAGCTGTGGAGGCCTGAGTCATTGTAATTGATGCTCAGTTATAGTGCCTGAGGCCTCCACGGCTGAACAGGCGCCGCCGCTGTCATCTAGATGGTGCAAAATCTGACGATGGACTGTAATTAAAAGGCTGAAACCGATCAGAAGTTAACATCGTCTGCGATCCAGACTTTTTTAAAATAATTTTATGACAATAAAGGTGCACATTAGACGCAAAGAGAACGATAAGGGATAAATGTGTATAAATAAATATTACAGCAGTAGACATTATATTAAAACATTTTGATAGCAAGTTGATGGTGTTGTATGACTAAGGGAGCTGTTACATTTGATGCACTCTTTCATGTTGGGCTAGTGTTTGCATGTTGTTATTGTTAGAGGGAACTGTGTTTATTTTAAACTGGAAGGCAGATGAATGAATTTATGAAGAAAGGCTGCACTGGCGAACTTGGTCTTTTCATTGAGTAGTCTTTGTGGTGATTTGCTTTTATGTGCATATATTTGAATCTCTTGTTGATGCGCACATCAGTGGATGTTGGTCTTCTATAAATCTCAAAATAATGTTTATGATTTTTTTCGTGATTTTTATGTCTAGGAAACTAATTCTGTTGTTGGTCTCACGTTCAATGGCGAATTTAATGTTGTTGTGCATGCTGCTCAGTTTTGTTGCTAATGTATCAATTTCTTCATTGGTGCCATCAAAAAGTATAACAGTATCATCAATATACCTTTTGTTGCGAATGGTTTTGTTATTGACTATTACCTTCGAAAAATGTTTGCTCTAAGTGACTTATGTATCAATCTGCTAACATCCCAGCTAGTCTGCTACCCATTTCCAACCTATCTATCTGTTTGTATATTTTATTATTGAAACTGAAGTAGCTGTAAGGCACTACCAACGTAAGTAACTCAATGAGCTCACAGATCTCCGTCATGCTTAGTTTCTTATGTTTAAGTAGATTATTCCCGATTATGTTTATGGTGTCCTCTATAGGAATGGTAGTATAAAGGTTTACCATGTCTAGCGATTGAAATCTGGCTGTTAGTGGAATGTTCACATCTTTAATTTTGTAAGTGATTTCACATGTGTTCTTAATGGAGAATTTGTTTTCAGACTTGTAAAAAGTATTTATATGAAAGGCTGCTCCTAAAGTTAACAATCGGCCTCATAGGAAAATTTTCTTTAAGGGTCTTTGGCTGTGATTTGAAGCAAAGTGCAGTGGAGTTCATGGAAATACACTTACCATTTAGATAGAAGGAAATTACTATTCTTAAGTGATTTCTTAATTTTTGTCAGAAGTTTAGAAGTAGGATCAATATCTAATCCGGTTATATCGTTACTACTGAAGAATTCCATGGTTTAGTCATACATTACGACTGGACGATTACTTTTATCAGCTTTGACTATTAAAGTTTTACTCTTAGAAAGTTTGAAGTTGATGCAATTTAGAACGTATAGGTCACTGTGTGATACCTTCAATGTATTGTAAGATGTAGAAGAGTTGTAAGTTGGAGAAGCAGTTTCCAGATCGCAAGTGTGGCTGTAAAGTTCTTTGCTGAGAAGTTCTTTCTTTTTGTGCTGCATTTTATACCTCTGTCTTGAGCCACGTGGTTTCAAATTTTGCTTTAATTCTTTCGATGGTATTGATTTTAGAATCAACCTTCACTTTTATGTAGTATGGCGTTATCCGCGCTGACAGGCACATTATATGCGATGGAAATGAGCGTTTTGCGTCTACATCTACATCTACATGATTACTCTGCAATTCACATTTAAGTGCTTTGCTGAGGGTTCATCGAACCACAATCATACTATCTCTCTACCATTCCACTCCCGAACAGCGCGCAGGAAAAACGAACACCTAAACCTTTCTGTTCGAGCTCTGATATCTCTTATTTTATTTTGACGATCATTCCTACTTATGTAGGTTGGGCTCAACAAATACTTTCGCATTCGGAACAGAAAGTTGGTGACTGAAATTTCGTAAGTAGATCTCGCCGCGACGAAAAACGTCTTTGCTTTAATGACTTCCATCCCAACTCGCGTATCGTATCTGCCACACTCTCTCCCCTATTACGTGATAATTCAACGAGCTGCCCTTTTTTGCACCCTTTCGATGTCCTCCGTCTATCCCACCCGGTAAGGATCCCACACCGCGCAGCAATATTCCAACAGAGGACGAACGAGTGTAGTGTAAGCCGTCTCTTTAGTGGACTTGTTGCATCTTCTAAGTGTCCTGCCAATGAAACGCAACCGTTGGCTCGCCTTCCCCAGTGTTATCTATGTGGTCTTTCCAACTGAAGTTGTTCGTAATTTTAACACTCAGGTACTTAGTTGAATTGACAGCCTTGAGAATTGTACTATTTATCGAGTAATCGAAATCCAACGGATTTCTTTTGGAACTCATATGGATCACCTCACACTTTTCGTTATTTAGCGTCAACTGCCACCTGCCACACTATACAGCAATCTTTTCTAAATCGCTTTGCAACTGATACTGGTCTTCGGATGACCTTACTAGACGGTAAACTACAGCATCATCTGCGAACAACCTAAGAGAACTGCTCAGATTGTCACCCAGGTCATTTATATAGATCAGGAACATCAGAGGTCCCAGGTCGCTTCCCTGGGGAACACCTGATATCACTTCAGTTTTACTCGATGATTTGTCGTCTATTACTACGAACTGCGACCTTCCTGACAGGAAATCACGAATCCAGTCGCACGACTGAAACGATACCCCATAGACCCGCAGCTTGATTAGAAGTCGCTTGTGAGGAACGGTGTCAAAAGCTTTCCGGAAATCTAGAAATACGGAATGAACTTGAGATCCCCGGTCGATAGCGGCCATTACTTCGTGCGAATAAAGAGCTAGCTGCGTTGCACAACAACGATGTTTTCTGAAACCATGTTGATTAAGTATCAATAGATCGTTCCCTTCGAGGTGATTCATAATGTTTGAATACAATATATGCTCCAAAACCCTACTGCAAACCGACGTCAATGATCTAGGTCTGTAGTTCGATGGATTACTCCTACTACCCTTCTTAAACACTGGTGTGACCTGCGCAATTTTCCAATCTGTAGGTACAGATCTATAGGTGAGCGAGCGGTTGTATATGATTGCTAAGTAGGGAGCTATTGTATCAGCGTAATCTGAAAGGAAGCTAATCGGTATACAATCTGGACCTGAAGACTTGCCCGTATCAAGCGATTTGAGTTGCTTCGCAACCCCTAAGGTATCTACTTCTAAGAAACTCATGCTAGCTGCTGTTCGTGTTTCAAATTCTGGAATATTCCTTTCGTCTTCCCTGGTGAAGGAATTTCGGCAAACTGCGTTCAATAACTCCGCTTTAGCGGCACAGTCGTCGGTAACAGTACCATCGGCACTGCGCAGCGAAGGTATTGACTGCGTCTTGCCGCTTGTGTACTTTACATACGACCATAATTTCATCGGATTTACTACCAATTTCGAGACAATGTTTCGTTGTGGAACCTATTAAAGGTATCTCGGACTGAAGTCCGTGCCAAATTTCGCGCGTCTGTAAATTTTAGCCAATCTTCTGGATTTCGCGTTCTTCTGAAATTCGCATGCTTTTTCCGTTGGCTCTGCAACAGCGTTCGGACATGTTTTGTGTACCATGAGGGATCATTTCCATCTCTTACCAATTTATGAGGTATGAATCTCTCAATTGCTGTTGCTACTATATCTTTGAATTTGAGCCACATCTCGTCTACATTTGCATAGTCAGTTCGGAAGGAATGGAGATTGTCTCTTAGGAAGGCTTCTAGTGACGCTTTATCCGCTTTTTTAAATAAAATTATTTTGCGTTTGTTTCTGGTGGATTTGGAAGAAACGGTATTGAGCCTAGCTATAACGACCTTGTGATCACTAATCCCTGTATCAGTCATGATGCTCTCTATTTTTCTGGATAGTTTGTGGCTAAGAGGTCAAGTGTGTTTTCGCAACCATTTACAATTCGCGTGAGTTCGTGGACTAACTGCTCGAAATAATTTTCGGAGAAAGCATTTAGGACAATCTCGGAAGGTGTTTTCTGCCTACCACCAGTTTTGAACAAGTATTTTTGTCAACATATCGAAGGAAGGTCCCCACCAAATATAACCGTATGAGTGTGGTATTCATTTGTTACGAGACTCTGAACTGTTCAGCAACTATATCATCGGAGTCTGGGGGTCGGTAGAAGGAGCCAGTTATTAACTTAGTTCGGCTGTTAAGTATAACCTCCATCCATACCAATTCGCACGGAGTATCTACTTCCACTTCACTACAAGATAAACCTCTACTGACAGACACAAACACTCCACCACCAATTCTGCCTAATCTATCTTTCCTGAACACCATTTGAGACTCGTAAAAATTTCTGCAGAACTTATTTCAGGCTTTAGACAGCTTTCTATACCTATAACGATTTCAGCTTCTGTGCTTTCTATTAGCGCTTGAAGTTCAGGGACTTTCCCAGCACAACTACAACAATTTACAACTACAATTCCAACTGTTCGTTGATACAAGCACGACCTGTATTTGCCATGCACCCTTTGAGATTGCCGCCCACCCCGTAACTTCCCGAGGCCTTCGAACCTAAAAAACCGCCCAGTCCACGCCACACAGCCTCAGCTACTCGTGTAGCCGCCAGCTGAGTGTAGTGAACTCCTGACCTATTCAGCGGAATCCGAAACCCCACCACCCTATGTCGCGGGTCAAGGAATCTGCAGCCAACACGGTCGCAAAACCGTCTGAGCCTCTGATTCAGACCTTCCACCCGGTTCTGCACCAAAGTTCCGCAGCCGGTTCTGTCAACGATGCTGCAGATGGTGAGCTCTGCCTTCATCTCGTTAGCAAGACCGGCAGCCTTCACCAAATCAGATGTTGTTGTCTTCAGTCCTGAGACTGGTTTGATGCAGCTCTCCATTCTACTCTATCCTGTGCAAGCTTCTTCATCTCCCCGTACTTACTGCAACCAACATCCTTCTGAATCTGCTTAGTGTACTCTCCCTCTACGATTTTTACCGTCCACGCTGCCCTCCAATGCTAAATTTGTGATCTCTTGATGGCTCAGAACATGTCCTACCAACCGATCCCTTCTTTTAGTCAAGTTGTACCACAAACTCCTCTTCTTCCCAATTCTATTCAATACCTCCTCATTAGTTATGTGATCTACCCATCTAATCTTCAGCATTCTTCTGTAGCACCACATTTCGAAAGCTTCTATTCTCTTCTTGTCCAAACTATTTATCGTCCATGTTTCACTTCCATACATGGCTACACTCCATACAAATACTTTCAGAAACGACTTCCTGACACTTAAATCTGTACTCGATGTTAAAAAATTTCTCTTCTTCAGAAACTCTTTCCTTGCCATTGCCAGTCTACATTTTATATCCTCTCTACTTCGACCATAATCAGTTATTTTGCTCCCCAAAGAGCAAAACTCCTTTACTACTTTAAGTGTCTCATTTCCTAATCTAATTCCCTCAGCGTCACCCGATTTAATTCGACTACATTCCATTATCCTCGTTTTGCTTTTGTTGATGTTCATCTTATACCCTCCTTTCAAGACACTGTCCATTCCGTTCAGCTGCTCTTCCAGGTCGTTTGCTGTCTCTGACAGAATTACAATGTCATCGGCGAACCTCAAGGTTTTTATTTCTTCTCACTGGATTTAATACCTACTCCGAATTTTTCTTTTCTTTCCTTTACTGCTTGCTCAATATACAGATTGAATAACATTGGGGAGAGGCTACAACCCTGTCTCACTCCCTTCCCAAC
The DNA here is from genome assembly GCF_023898315.1 of Schistocerca nitens. Lineage (NCBI taxonomy): Eukaryota > Metazoa > Arthropoda > Insecta > Orthoptera > Acrididae > Schistocerca > Schistocerca nitens. Next base: position 335,929,520 of record NC_064614.1, on the reverse strand, counting down.
CGCTGCTTCCCTTTCATGCCCCTCGACTCTTATAACTGCCATCTGGTTTCTGTACAAATTGTAAATAGTCTTTCGCACCCTGTATTTTATCCCTGACACCTTTAGAATTTGAAAGAGAGTATTCCAGTCAACATTGTCAAAAGCTTTCTCTAAGTCTACAAATGCTAGAAATGTAGGTTTGCCTTTCCTTAATCTATTTTCTAAGATACGTCGTAGAGTCAGTATTGCCTCACGTGTTCCAACATTTCTACGGAATCCAAACTGATCTTCCCCGAGGTCGGCTTCTATTAGTTTTACCATTCGTCTGTAAAGAATTCGCGTTAGTATTTTGCAGCTGTGACTTATTAAACTGATAGTTCGGTAATTTTCACATCTGTCAAAACCTGCTTTCTTTGGGATCGGAATTATTATATTCATCTTGAAGTCTGAGGGTATTTCGCTTGTCTCATACATCTTGCTCACCAGATGGTTGAGTTTTGTCAGGACTGGCTCTCCCAAGGGCGTCAGTAGTTCTAATGGAATGTTGTCTACTCCCGGGGCCTTGTTTCGACTCAGGTCTCTCAGTGCTCTGTCAAACTCTTCACGCAGTATCGTATCTCCCATTTCATCCTCATCTACATCCTCTTCCATTTCCATAATATTGTCCTTAAGTACATCGCCCTTGTATAGACCCTCTATATGCTCCTTCCACCTTTCTGCTTTCCCTTCTTTGCTTAGAACTGGGTTTCCATCTGAGCTCTTGATATTCATACAAGTGGCTCTCTTTTCTCCAAAGGTCTCTTTAATTTTCCTGTAGGAAGTATCTGTCTTACCCCTAGCGAGATAAGCCTCTACATCCTTACATTTGTCCTCTAGCCATCCCTGCTTAGCCATTTTGCACTTCCCGTCGATCTCATTTTTGAGACGTTTGTATTCCTTTTTGCCTGCTTCATTTACTGCGTTTTTATAATTTCTCCTTTCATTAATTCAATATTTCTTCTGTTACCCAAGGATTTCTACTAGCCCTCGTCTTTTTACCTATTTGATCCTCTGCTGCCTTCACTACTTCATCCCTCAGAGCTACCCATTCTTCTTCTACTGTATTTCTTTCCCCCATTCTAGTCAATTGTTCCCTTATGCTCTCCCTGAAACTCTATACAACCACTGGTTCTTTCACTTTATCCAGGTCCCATTTCCTTAAATTCCCACCTTTTTGCAGTTTATTCAGTTTTAATCTACAGTTCATAACCAATAGATTGTGGTCAGAGTCCACATCTGCCCCTGGAAGTGTCTTATAATTTAAAACCTGGTTTCTAAATCTCTGTCTTACCATTATACAATCTATCTGATACCACTTAGTATCTTCAGGATTCTTCCATGTATACAACCTTCTTTTATGCTTCTTGAACCAAGTGTTAGCTATGGTTAAGTTATGCTCTGTGCAAAATTCTACCAGACCTCTTCCTCTTTCATTTCTGCCCCCCCATCCATATTCACCCACTATGTTTCCTTCTCTCCCTTTTCCAACTCTCGAATTCCAGTCACCCATGACTATTAAATTTTCGTCTCCCTTCACTACCTGAATAATTGCTTTTATCTCATCATACATTTCATCAATTTCTTCATCATCTTCAGAGCTAGTTGGCATATAAACTTGGCCACTATAATGCGTTCACTATGCTGTTGGTAGTAGCTTTCCCGCACTGCTATTTTTTATTCATTATTAAAACTACTCCTGCATTACCCCTATTTGATTTTGTATTTATAATCCTGTACTCACCTGACCAAAAGTTTTGTTCTTCCTGCCGCCGAACTTCACTAATTCCCACTATATCCATTATATCCACTATATCCAAATCAGATGGCCGATGAAATCCAGAGACAATTTCCTCAGATCCAAAGCGACACACGTCATTAGTGCCGACATGTGCCACCACCTGCAGCTGGCTGCACCCTGTGTTCTTCATGGCATCCGTAAGGACCCTTTCCACATCAGGAATGACTCGACCCGGAATGCACATGGAGTGCACACTGGATTTCTTCCTCTCCTTAGCCACCATTTCTCTAAGGGGCCCCTTACGGGGCAGGTCCGGCCGCCTTGGTGCAGGTCTTATTACATTCGACGCCTCACTGGGCGTGAGACAACACAACATCCAGTCCCTGATCGGAGAAAAACCCCGACCCAGATGGAACTCGAACCCGGGCCCCTTAGGACGGCAGTCCGTCACGCTGATCATTCAGCTATCGGGGCGGACATTATATGCGATGTTGAGATTGGACTTTGTTATGTTTCTTTTGCATCTTTTAAAAGTGTGAACGTTTCTCTGTACCTGGTGAGGCAAGAATATTTTGTCAGTTTTCGACAAAATATCATGAAAACATTTTCAAGTAAACTATGTTTCGTGGTGTAACTATCTGTGATTCACACAGTTACATTGTTTTGTGAGTCGTTTACTATTCGCCACTCGCAGCTGAATTGGTTTGTAATAGAACACATAGAGACTGCTATGTATACGATGTGTGCATGTGAACTGTTTTTGTTTAAGATATAAAAACATCGATTTCGCTCTGTTGTGTGCTTGATTGAAAATGGTTAACTGTGCAAAAAAGCCTTTCTTCAGTTTATTGCCTTTCGGGACGTACCCAAACAGCTACCTCAACAGCAGAATGTCAGTTATGACTATGTGAACGTAAAGGACAACACAGCACACAGTCACAGCACAGCGAAATTCTCCGACCCGGCTGGGAATCGAAACCGGCCCCCTGCTGTTACCAACCCGCCACGCTGAACGCGCAGGTGCTGAGGCGGACAAAATAGCTCTTTTGGTGATACTGGTAAACAATTTGTCATTCGCCCCGAGCACATTAGTTTCTCGACTGAAACCTAGAAGGAAGCCAAAAAAACATGTTAATCACGTCCTGACATGCCAACATTCAAGACTACAGTTTCGTTTACAGCATCGCGTACGGACATAGCCATGTGGCAATCGCCGACATGGACAACGCAACGCCAACTACAACAGTTCAGCGATTGAAATTTAACATTCAGTCTACTAAAAGACATTGTCGCCATGGAACAGTTATAACTTATTTGTCAGTCTTGAACGTACGAAAACCATTCCATAAATCACGGCAACTGTGTATGATACATCTTGAAATAATGCGACAGCATGTGAATTCCATGGAGTGCATTAAGCCGGTACGGCAATGTGTACCTGAATGCCGACATAAAATAGGTTGCAGTTCAAAAGGTCAAGGTAAAAACTGAAACTAAACAAACTCATTGAAACTCCGTGTAAATTTATTGTGCACGAGAACAAATGGAACAAAAATTAATCAAAATCAACCAACGTGCTCCAAACTAGTCCACCAGTGCATACACACAGCGTTTTCAACGATGGGGATGGCGTTGAATGCCATTGGCATTGCCATCAGTGTGAGCCACCAGTTGCCGAAATGCCATGAGGGCATTCCCTCTGTTTGCGAAACGCCTCCTACACAATGGTTTCCCCAGATGGGGAATGAGGCCGAAGTCGCATGGACTTAGGTCTCGTGAGTAGGGTAGGTGGGGATGATCCATCTTGTAGCGCGGTCAACCTCACGAGGAACGTTTCAGGCGCTGGAACCGAGCCATCCGCTCACTCGGTCGCAATCGGTAGCTTGATTTCGTTAATTTTTGCTACAGGCTTTAGAATATATTTACGGCGACCAGGATGAGGCCATATGTTCACACAATATACAGGGTGTCCCACTCAAACCTACCTGATTTCAAAGACCCAGAAAAAGAAAACCACAGTAGATATGACAATGAAAATTGCACCACATTGTAGAGCATCTCAAAGAATTAATTTATTTATCATCAGTAAACCTCTACAAGTGAACCATTCGAAGCACGAAGAATATCGAGTCAATATTCAATTACTTGCCAAGTTCTTTGTAACATTTCCTCTGTTATTGTTGCAATCGCATCAGTGCTACGATTTCACAACGTAGAAATATCGTGCACTATGGTCGCATACACGCGGTCCATCACGAATCCCCACATGAAGAAATCAAGCGGCGTAATGTTGGATGAACATGGCAGCCAGGTGATGGGTCCTCCTCGTCCGATCCAATGATTGGCAAGTTTCCTATCCAGGAACTTGCGAACAGCCGGTGACCAATGCGGCGGAGCTCCATCTTGTTGAAAAATGATGTTGGGTCGCAAGGCATGTATCCGAGGGTACAAAAACTGCTCCAATATATCCAGATACACTGATCCATTCACTGTTTGCTTCGCAAAGAAGAACGGTCCAACAATCCTGTAGTGCAACGTGCGGATTTTGCGAACCACAAATACGAACATTATGCCTATTAACCTTTCCTGATAGATGAAAGGTTGCCTCATCTCAGAATAAACATCTTTCCAGGATGCTGGCATCCATGTCAATACGCTGCAGCATATCCGCAGAAAATTGTTGTCGGCGCGATTTGTCGTTCGGCGTCTGACGTTGCAGAATTTGAACTTTGTAAGCACAGATACGAAGACGCTAGTGAACTACACGATACAATGTTGATCGAGGTCCATCAAGTTGCCTAGATGCTTGACGAATTGACTTACCTGGGCTTCTGGGAAACGTTTGTCTGATGTCCTCCACAGTCTCTTCTGAAACTCCGTAACGAGCACCGCTATAATGTTTCAGAACATTTCCTGTTGCCAAAAACTTCCTATACCACTCCTTAATTGTTTTCACATCAGATGGATCACATACATACACATGACGATAATTTCTTTGCACAGTAATTAGCGATTTTGTTTCTGGAAACCATACTACTGCTTGCGCCCGCTGCTGTGGAGTCTGGCACTTCTGAAGCTGGAATATAAACTCTTTGAGATGCTATACAATGTGGTGCATCTTTTACTGTCTTATCTACTGTGTTCTTTTTCCTGCGTCTTTGAAATCAGGGAGGTTTGACTGGGACACCCTGTACTATAGTTGCCCTGACATATGAATGTCCTTTGTAATACGTTTGGATACAGATTTAAATGATACAAATGTATTAAATGCATGACTTTCTTACTACAGGTGCATTGTTTCTCGTTGTTAGAACGAAGTCATATATTGTTTGTTAAACGATACTTTAAACCTCTTTCATTAAATTGAAGCAAATGTTCGGTCATGGAAATTAATAGTATATTTATATTCATTTTCATAATAATGGTAAACGGCGAGAAGTGATTCAATTTAGTCACGTAATATCTTTCTTATGCCATTTTCATTCTGGAAATTTCTTGCATTATTCGTTTAATATCCACTTTCTCTACGTCTTTGTCTTTCCCCATATTTCAGTCCCTGAGGTTTTACTGTTCTATTTGTGTCTACGTTCATACCTGTCAATCATTTGTTTTTCTGTACTTGAACTGTTAGTACAACACAAGCTCCATATTGAGTGTCCCTTTGGGTGCTTGTTGTGTTTACTCCTGTATATTGAATCAGGTTTATTCGTCATTACGGCAGTTTTTTATGCAAGTATGTCCTGTTTTGCGTTACCTGGATGTCCATTTCAACAAAATTCTTAAGTACTTGCGGTCATTTCCCTGTGGAAGTTACGGTAGTTAGTTACCCGTTTCGTCACATCTTCAGTAGATGATAAGTATCTTTGTATTTTGTTTTCAGGGCAATCGTATGAACTGTTTATATTCGGCATTTTTAAAGTTTTGTTTATTTCCCATGCTGAATCTAAAAATACGCCAAGAATACAATTTTTTTAACTTGTAATCTCTGACTAATTAAGGAGTTAAGGAGTACTTCACGAATATGCCATTTGGTGTTAGCCGATTAAGGATGAAAATAAATTTGTTTTTAGGAGATGAAAACTTCACATAATATTTGACTTAACACCTTTAACAATCCGAAAAATACTAAAAATATACTGATGGAAAAAGTACCTGGAAAGACGACGTTGATTTTCACTCGATGACGGCGTATGCCACCTGTGGGATAATAGTTGTACTGATAATACCTTCAAATAATGGTTCAAATGGGTCTGAGCACTATGGGACTTCTGAGGTCATCAGTCCCCTAGACCTAGAACTACTTCAACCTAACTAACATAAGGACATCACACACATCCATGTCAGAAGGATTCGAACCTGCGACCGTAGCGGTTGCACGGTTCCAGATTGTAGCGCTTAGAACCGCTCGGCCACCCCGGCCGGCTGATATTAGCTTCAATATCGTCCGCAACAAACAGCGTAGTGGTATAGGTACCGGAGTGCCGTCTGTTTCTACCCTTTAATAGGGAATTCTCACAACTAGAAAGCTCAGGATGATGCAAATATGTGAAGCCAGCAGCAACATACCACGAAGACGCACTGGTGCTTCCTCCAGCAGAGGGAGTTTGAAAAGGGGCAAATTATGGCCATCCGAGTGGCGGTGTGGTTAATTTCGGAAAGCTGTCACATAAATTGGACGTGCAGCTTCACTTATTCAACGACGCTAGTATCAGTGGTCACGTGGACATACTTATATCTGTAGAAGAGTTTCTAAACGTCCACGCAGCACATACGCTCGTCAGAATCGTCGTATAGTAGGAGAAGCTGTAGCGTATAGTACAGATATCACAGTGTGATAAGGAGGCTTCTGAGCCCAAATATGTCAATACGAACTGATGTGACTCGGTTATTGGCCCTGTGACTATGGGTACGCATACCTCTAGCATATCTTCCACTCCTGTCACAGCATCGACGTGCACGGTTCCAGTCGTGCCGTCAGAGGATCACTTGGAAGATTGAATGGCCGACCGAAGTCGTCCGTTACGAAAGCAGATTCTGCTTGCACGCAAGTGACTGTCGTTTGCGCGTGTGACGCAGACCTGGTGAACATTGCGTGGTAGAGTGCGTTCGTCCGAGACACACTGGCCCCAGGCCTGATGGTGTGGGGTGCGCTAAGCCACAACTCTCGTTCATCTTTGGTGTATCTGGAGGGAACACTAAGCAGCGCTCGGCAAGTGGAGAATGTTGTTACGCCTTTTGCCTTTCTTGCAACAGGAAGGTGATGTGTTTTTCCAGCAGGATGATGCTGGTTACACGTTGCCCGTGAAACTCAGCGTGCACTCCAAGACCGTGCAGCAACTTCCCTGGCCAGCGCCATCTCCAGACTTGTGTCCGACCGAACAAGTGTGGGATATAATGCAACGGGAAGTGACTCGTGCGAGTTTTAAACCAACAACTCTTAACAGAACTACGTGAACAGTTCGAGCAGGCGGGGCATAACGTATCCCAGGACAAATACTCGTCATCTATATGATCGACTGGGTGCGAGAGTCAGCGCTTCCAGTGCCGCCGGCAGAGGATATACCACGTACTAAAGCGGACGTTGTATCATGGGTCGATACTTGGTACCTCAGAACCAGTTCTGCTTCTCATCTGTAAATGTAATCATTTCATGTACTCCGTACGCACTGTTGTTACAATAACTCTGGAGTAAATTGGTAACCTCTAAAGTAGTGGACTAATTTTTTTTCCAGCAACGTAGTTGACACTAGTACATGAAGTATGGCTGTACATGACGTACGAGACTTTCATCCTTTGTAACTTCAAATTTCAAAATTAATCGGCATATTGTTGCCTGGTCATGACTCATAAAAAAAGGAAATGTGAATCAGTGACTCAGCATGAGTCTTTAATTATGCACTTTCATGGCACGCAAAGTATCCGAACTGAAACTGATGATTAAATTAAATTAAAAATTAATAATTTCTTCCTGCAGTAGCCCACATCACGTTTCGCACACACATGGGTAAAATAACCTATTACGTTTCGGTTCCCAACACTGAAATGAACAAAATATGATAAATGCGGACAGTTGGGAACTACCTAAAGTCATCAAATATGACATAAATGTGACGACTTTTTTTACGCCCGCACAGCAACGTGTAATGACGATACTATGTAAAAAATTATTTCCGGTCACGAAAACTGACAACGGCTGGGAGAACAGTGTGCTGACTACATGCCCCTCCAAGTATTCACATCTAGTGACATCTGTGGACTGTGGATGACACGGCTGTCGGTCGGCAAGCTACCGTTAGGCCTTCTAAGCCAGTTCGGACGCAGTTTGTTTTGTCAAAATTATTATAATTAGCTTTATATTTATTCCCATTTAAAGTAACAATTTAATTAAACAGTGTAAAAAGTATTAATAACTTGTAAGTAGCGATAGACTACTGAAAACATTACACATTTCTTAAACATCGCATAAAATGTAGCCAGATCTTTCAAGGAAGATGTGTGCCGCTGTAGTCAATAAGCAGACCTTCCCGTTGTACAAAACAATGTTATTTCCAGGGACAACAGTGTCAAGAAGGAGCTCAAGTCGGAATATACTTACGTTGACGTAACATTAATAGTCGGTGTGTAACATTACAAACAGCGTGTAGCACGAAAGTGAAACTCATATAGGGGGCTGCAAATTTATTAGTGCGTCACCTCGCTTCCTTATTAGCTGGTCTTTAGTCTTCCATGTTTGTTTTCCTTTTATTGTTAAGAGAAGTTGATTTCATCACAGTGCGCCTCTGATTACGATTTCTCGTATGTATTGCACTTTCTGAACTCTGATGTAAACATGTTACTCGTATTCTGATTGCGTTCTTCTCGCATCCTTAATATTGAGTGGGATAAAATATTACAAATTTGTTTTTGTTTCACATAAAACAGAAGCTGCTTTCGTTGCATGGTGTTCTGCGGACGTGTATCAGTTATTGCTTACGAATCTGAGCGTGAACTGCGTTATGTGACTTATTGTAAGTATATTACATGTATTCTACGTTATTTTTATTATCATCCGCGTTCTGTAATTTGTCGCATTGAATGGAGAACTCCATTTTAGCAGATTTTGACAGTACAGGCATTCAACTTCATTATATTTTGCCCCAGAACGAGTATGTGATTCTGTTTTCAATGGTGTTGCTTTTTGCCACTGAGTGCCACGCGTTTCACAGCGTCTTGCAGAGCATGGACGTAGATGTAGATGAGTAGGCCCTATGCTTTGTGGTCATGGTACCTAAATCATTCTTCCTTCCAAATGCGACGGTAGTTACGCAAATGTTTTCACACGTTATTAACAGGTGCTACAAACAGTACATTTTAGTGGAATTAATGAAACTTTCGGTGTCCATTAAAAGTGAGAGCACGAAAAACGGGTGAAAAAACCGTCGAATCATGTTCCCCAGCCATTATTAATAATGGGAGCATAATATTTCTCGTAGTCAGAATTCATTGCCACTCCACTTGGAGCAGTACTGTCGTTCTCTGTTTCCGTGGCGTTACACGGGCCTTGCACTTCTGTTATCTTGATGTTCTCTGGAGCGTAGTGTCAGATTACTTTCTTAGCGTCTACGGTGTTTACAACGACGTTTCTAATTATGTATTCGGACAAATGTCATCTCCATCGTTAGACTACTTACGATTCCCATCCATTGTTCAAAACTTTCGCTACTTTTGCAGATTATCATGAAGGCTTTTTTAAGTTTTCAGAGTTCAAGTATAATTACATGTTCTATTAACTGCCACATTTTGCAAGCGTGTTTCCATTAACAAGTAAAACTGATACGCTACAATGTGTCGAAAATAGCACTGCCATTTGAAAAGAGGCAAAACAACTCTAAATTGATGAAATAAGAAAAATCGAAGTAAATGATTGTAGTTTTCTTAAGCTTCATGCTGCTTTAAGCTTCTGCACATAAAAGACAAATTAGTCGAAAGCTGAGATTATTTTTCCATAGGAGAAGTGCACAAAAGTGCCACATACTTTTCAGCAACATCGCATCCATTTTAGCTTATTGTTACATGGTGGATCACTGTATTGAAAATGAAAGATTATTTTTCGTAGCCCTCACTACGATGTATTTTATATTTCTTTATCCTGTGATAGGTTTCGAGCGTTTGGTTATTTAAAATATTATAGTTAACTTAGCTACGGCCCTTATGATTACGTTATTTTACCACTGAAAGATGCCAAACAGACGAAGCTGATCAGAAAATAAGGGAGTGAATCAATAACTCCATAGTGCTACCAAGATAATTATTTGGCAATACATGGCTTCTGTGGAACGTGGCAATTGATTCCGTATTTCTATTCAATTGATTCCGTATTTCTAGATTTTCTGAAGGTTGTTCACATTGTACCACACAAGCGGCTTTTAACGAAATTGCGCGCTTATTGAAAATCGTCTCAGTTATGTGACTGGATTCATGATTTCTTGTCGAAGAGGTCACAGTTCGTAGTAACTAACGGAAAATCATCGAGTAAAACAGAAATTATTTCTGGCGCTCCCTAAGGTAGTGTTGTAGGCCCTTTGCTGTTCCTTATCTACGTAAACTATTTAAGAGACAATCTGACCTGCCGTCTTAGGTTGTTTGCAGATGAAGCTGTAGTTTATCGACTAGTAAAGACATCAGAAGATTAAAAAAAACTGCAAAATGATTTAGAAAAGATATATTTATGATGCTGAAATTGGAAACTGAACCTAAATAATGAAAAGTGTGAGGTCATCCACAAGTGTGTTAAAAGGAATTTATTAAACTTCGCTTACACGATAAATCAGACGAATCTGAAGGCCGTAAATGCAACTAAATACCTAGGAATTACAATTACGTACAACTTAAATTCTAAGGAAGATATAGAAAATGTTGTGGGGAAGACTAACCAAAGACTGCGTTTTATAGACAGGACACATAGAAATGTAACAGACCTACTAAAGAGACTACCTATAACACGCTGTCCGTCCTCTTTTAGAATACTGCTGCAAAAATGTGTGTTTAAAATCTTATGGGACTTTTTTAACTGGTGTGCGTTTCTTACTAGATAGGATTGACGGAGTGTATCGAGAAAGTTTAAAGAAGGGAAGTAAGTTTTGTATTATCGCGAAATAGGGGAGAGAGCGTCGCTGGAATGATACAGGATTTGGGGTGGACATCATTAAAACCCAGGCGTTTTCCGTTGCGCGGAATCTTCTCACGAAATTTAAATCACCAACTTTCTCCTCCTAATGCGAAAATATTTTTTTGACCCTACCTATATCGGGAAAAACGATCATCATAAAAAAATAAGAGAAATCAGAGCTCGCACTAAAAGAAATAGGTGTTCGTTTTTCCCGTGCGCTGCAATAATAGAGAATGATGGCGAAGGTGGTACCTCTGCCAGGTACTCGAATTTAATTTGCAGAGTATCCGTGTGGATGCAGATGATGACAAGGAAACCATTACAGCATCACTGCAAATGCGTGCCTCCTTATATGGTCAATGAACATACTGGCTTCGATTTACGGACAATAAGTGCACGGCAATGTTATTATCGAATTAATGTTTATCATGTCTACGAAGATGGAAGTAAAACTATGTATACTGTTGCAAATCGCACATCGGAGATCGTTTACTTATGCCAGCCACCACTACAGTATCGGCAGCCAAGTTATTAAGCGCTTCAATAACCTTTGAATGGAAGACATCCAGTCTAGGTCTGGACTAAAGGCAGTTGCATTTACTGCTGCCAAATTCGAGTAGCTGCCGCCTCATCTCGGGACTGAGGTGCTGCATACCTTGTCGCTGGGTCGTGTTGACCCTTCCGGACGACATTAACACGGAGTCCTTTGTCCGTTAATGCAGTCCCTGTAATAGACTGCTCTACGGCTAAATTGTCTCGGTGGGAACTCAAAGGCGCCATCTATCCAGTAAATGAACCTCCACTGTTTCGAAATTAATCCCACCAGGTAATCAACAGAATACAGGGTGTTTCAAAAATGACCGATATATTTGAAACGGCACTAAAACCTAAACGAGCAGCGATAGAAATACACCGTTTGTTGCAATATTCTTGGGACAACAGTACATTTTCAGGCGGACAAACTTTCGAAATTACAGTACTTACAATTTTCAACAACAGATGGCGCTGCAAGTGATGTGAAAGATATAGAAGACAACGCAGTCTGTGGGTGCGCCATTCTGCACGTCGTCTTTCTGCTGTAAGCGTGTGCTGTTCACAACGTGCAAATGTGCTGTAGACAACATGGTTTATTCCTTAGAACAGAGGATTTTTCTGGTGTTGGAATTCCACCGCCTAGAACACTGTGTTGTTGCAACAAGACGAAGTTTTCAACGGAGGTTTAATGTAACCAAAGGACCGAATAGCGATACAATAAAGTATCCGTTTGAAAAATTTCAACGGACTGGGAACGTGACGGATGAACGTGCTGGAAAGGTAGGGCGACCGCGTACGGCAACCACAGAGGGCAACGCGCAGCTAGTGCAGCAGGTGATCCAACAGCGGCCTCGGGTTTCCGTTCGCCGTGTTGCAGCTGCGGTCCAAATGACGCCAACATCCACGTATCGTCTCATGCGCCAGAGTTTACACCTCTATCCATACAAAATTCAAACGCGGCAACCCCTCAGCGCCGCTACCATTGCTGCACGAGAGACATTCGCTAACGATATAGTGCACAGGATTGATGACGGCGATATGCATGTGGGCAGCATTTGGTTTACTGACGAAGCTTATTTTTACCTGGACGGCTTCGTCAATAAACAGAACTGGCGCATATGGGGAACCAAAAAGCCCCATGTTGCAGTCCCATCGTCCCTGCATCCTCAAAAAGTACTGGTCTGGGCCGCCATTTCTTCCAAAGGAATCATTGGCCCATTTTTCAGATCCGAAACGATTACTGCATCACGCTATCTGGACATTCTTCGTGAATTTGTGGCGGTACAAACTGCCTTAGACGACACTGCGAACACCTCGTGGTTTATGCAAGATGGTGCCCGGCCACATCGCACGGCCGACGTCTTTAATTTACTGAATGAATATTTCGATGATCGTGTGATTGCTTTGGGCTATCCGAAACATACAGGAGGCGGCGTGGATTGGCCTCCCTATTCGCCAGACATGAACCCCTGTGACTTCTTTCTGTGGGGACACTTGAAAGACCAGGTGTACCGCCAGAATCCAGAAACAATTGAACAGCTGAAGCAGTACATCTCATCTGCATGTGAAGCCATTCCGCCAGACACGTTGTCAAAGGTTTCGGGTAATTTCATTCAGAGACTACGCCATATTATTGCTACGCATGGTGGATATGTGGAAAATATCGTACTATAGAGTTTCCCAGACCGCAGCGCCATCTGTTGTTGAAAATTGTAACTACTGTAATTTCGAAAGTTTGTCTGCCTGAAAATGTACTGTTGTCCCAAGCATATTGCAACAAACGGTGTATTTCTATCGCTGCTCGTTTAGTTTTTATTGACGTTTCAAATATACCGGTCATTTTTGAAACACCCTGTATGAGCGACTGCAAGGATCTTCACGACTTAGGCCCATGAACCGAGCCACTAATTCAACGATTACTCTGCAACACTTGCGTGAAGAAGATCGGATGTTTGACGAGTTTTTATTCATGGCCCCATTCTGGCGAGTTCACCTTAGAAGACACTAAATTTTTGAAAAATGCTTGGTACATTGATGAGTCGGAATTGCCACTTATTGGTTCCTTAAACCATAACAAAGGAATATATTTTCGGAATAACTGGAAGCTACCACTGCATAAAGGAAGTTTTATTCTCTATATTTATGAATTATGAACAAATGTATTCCGTGACTGTTTAATCATTTTTTTATTACAAAGTCGTTATCACTTTGCTGGACTGGCAGAGCTACACATGCTCGAGAATATAATCGAATCTTTTCTTTGTTTGTCACTGTGTAGCATAGCGCTGTTCAGAAGAACATCGATGGCATTAGAGACGAAACACACGCTCCGAATGGTTCACGGATGGGGAAGAAAATCAACCGTACCCTTTCAAAGGAAACTTCTCGGCGTTTGCCTCAAGCGATTTAGGGAAATCACGGAAATATTAAATCACTATGGTCGAATACGGGTTTGAATTGACGTCTTCCAGAGTGTGAGAATAGTGTGCAAACAACTGCCCCACCACACTTGGTCGCACAGTCGGACTCTATCCATTTGAGGTTAGGAAATGTAATCAGCGATGTACCTTGGTCTGTCAAAAATAGTATGGTGTGGCAGAAACAGAAATAACGCCGTATTTCGAAGCACTGCTTCGTGTTAACGTTGATCCAGAATATTAACTCAGTACAGCCGGTAGTCAAAATTTTAATTATCATCTCGGAAATATGAAGTTACGGAATTAAATTTTTGTTTCGTTGGATATAAATGTCTGCAGTCCTGGTACACACTGAAATTCCTTTTCCCCCAGTACCGTAGCACGTCGCTACGGGAACCAAAACAACATAACACAGGCCATTTCAGCTTAAGCAACCGACTGCGCTACCTTGTTTCTGCACCCTTAGCACTGGGATTGCAGTGTTCAGGAGGACCGCAGATATGTATGTGGAAACGAAAAAAAATTAATTATATAAATATAATTGCTCTTAATGCTAAATAAAACTTTCTAACTATGGTACCTCTGATTTGGATAAATATTTATGATTCATACTGTGGAGATAAGACATCATTAGCACTCTTGGAAATGTGGGTGTACGTTGAAAGAGGTGACATTTAAAATCATACGAAAATTACGTATACTGACTTTATCTTCGAATAACGTTACGCACCTAAATAAATGCTTTAATAGTTCATTTCGGCTCAATTGAGCCCGCTGCTTTTATTCCATATTGCTAAAGTATGTTATAAAGCAGTACCTTCGTTGGTTACGTAAAATGTAACTACTGTTGTGCTATGACAATCTTGTGCATTGTGAATTGTTCCGTTACATTTCTTCATTACTACCATAGTTAATGAGGTGAAGCCTGTCCTAAGCTATTACCCTGAAGTACTAAAGAAACTGGTGAAATCAAGCGTATTCAAATACAGAGATATGTAAACAGGCAGAACACGGCGCTGTGGTCGGCAACGCCTATTAAGAGAACAAGTCTCTGGCGCAGTTGTTAGATAGCCTACTGCTTCTACAATTAAAGTGAGTTTGAACGTGGTGTAGCCTGCCGATGTGGCCGAGCAGTTATAGGCGCTTCAGTCTGGAACCGCGCGACCGCTACGGTCGCAGGTTCGAATCCTGCCTCGGGCATGGTTTTGTGTGATGTCCTTTGGTTAGTTAGGTTTAAGTAGTTCTAAGGGACTGATGACCTCAGATGTCAAGTCCCATAGTGCTTAGAGCCATTTAAACAATTTTTTTGAACGTGGTGTTATAGTCGGCGCCCAAGCGATGGGACACAGCATCTCCGAGGTAGCGATGAAATGGGGATTTTCCCGTACCTCCATTTACGAGTGTACCGTGAATATCAGGAATCCGGTAAAACATCAAATCTCCGACATCACTGCGCTGGAGAAAGATCCTGCAAGAACGGGACCAACGACGACTGAAGAGAATCGTTCAAGGTGAGAGAAGTGCAACCTTTCCGCAAATTGCTGTATATTTCAATGCTGGGCCATCAACAACAAGTGTCAGCGTGCGAACCTTTCAACGAAACATCATCGATATGGGCTTTCGGAGCCCCGTTGTGCCTGCCGACGGACTTGCGCAATTTCAGCAGGCAATGTGACACTCCAAACGTCCAGAATTGCTACAGAGTAGCACCATGAACACTCTTCTGAGTTTAACACTTCCACTGGCCACCAAGTTGCCCAGACATGAACATTGCTGTGCATATCTGGGATGCCTTGCGACGTGCTATTCAGAAGAGATCTCCACCCCCTCGTACTCTTAGGGATTTATGGACAGCCCCGCAGGGTTCAAGGTCTCAATTCCCTCCAGCACTACTTCAGACATCAGTCGAGTCTATGCCACGTAATGTTGCGGCACTTATGCGTGCTCGCCGGGGCCTTACACGATATTAGGCAGGTGTACCAGGTTCTTTGGCTCTTCAGTGTAGCTGGAAAAATATTACTATGGAGATTAATGTAATTATGTGAGTATGCGACTTCTACATCTACATCTACATTTACAAAAATGGTTCAAATGGCTCTGAGCACTATGGGACTTAGCATCTTAGGTCATCAGTCCCCTAGAACTTAGAACTAATTAAACCTAACTAACCTAAGGACATCATACACATCCATGCCCGAGGCAGGATTCGAACCTGCGACCGTAGCAGTCCCGCGGTTCCAGACTGCAGCGCCAGAACCGCACGGCCACCACGGCCGGCTCTACATTTACATCTACATCTACGTGATTACTCTGCTATTCACAGTAAAGTGCCTGGCAGAGAGTTCAATGAACCACCTTCAAGCTGTCTCTCTACCGTTCCAATTTCGAACGGCACGCGGGGAAAACGAGCATTGAAATTTTTCTGTGCGAGCCCTGATTTGTTTATCGTGATTATCATTTCCCTCTATATAGGGGGGTGGCAACAGAATGTTTCCGCAATCGGAGGAGAAAACTGGTGACTAAAATTTTATGAGAAGATTCCGTCACAACGAAAAACGGCTTTGTTTTCATAATTGCCACTCCATTTCACGTATCATCTCTGTGACACTATCTCCCCTATTTCGTGATGATACAAAACGAGCTGCCCTTCTTTGTACTTTTTCGATATCATCCTTCAGTCCCACCTGATGCGGATCTCACACCGCACAGCAATACTCCAGAATATGGCGGACAAGCGTGGTGTAAGCAGTCTCTTCAGTAGATCTGTTGCACCTTCTGAGTGTTCTGCCAATGAATCGCAGCCTTTGGTTTGCTCTAACCACAATATTATCTATGTGACCGTTCCAATTTAAGTTATTTGTAATTGTAATCACTAAGTATTTAGCTGAATTTACATCCTTCAGATTTGTGTGACTTGTCGCGTAACTGAAACTTAGCAGATTTCTTTTAATACTCATATGAATAGCTTCACACTTTTCTTTATTCAGGGTCAGTTGCCACTTTTCGCACCATACAGATATCTTATCTAAATCATTTTTCACGTCTTTTTGATCAGCTAATGACTTTATAAGACGGTAAATGACAGCATTATCTGCAAACAATCTAAGACGGTTACTCAGATTGTCTCCTATGTCATTAATATAGATCAGGAACAATAGAGGGCCTTGGGGAACGCCAGATATTACTTCTGTTTTACTCGATGACTTTCCGTCTATTACTACGAACTGTGACCTATCTGACAGAAAATCATGAATCCAGTTGCACAACTGAGGCGATACTCTGTAAAGAAGCAGTTTGGTTAGAAGACGCTTGTGAGGAACGGTGTCGAAAGCCTTCTGGAAATCTAAAAATATGTAATCAATTTGACATCCCCTGTCTATAGCACTTATTACTTCATGAATATAAAGAGCTAATTGTGTTTCACAAGAACGATATTTTCTGAATCCGTGCTGACTATTTGTCAATAAATCGTTTTCTTCGAGGTACTTCATAATGTTCGAATACATTATATGTTCTTAAACCCTACTGCAAAACGACGTTACTGATATAGGCCTGTAATTCATCGAATTACTCCTACTTCCCTTTTTGGGTATTGGTGTGACTTGAGCAATTTTCCAGTCTTTAGGTACGAATCTTTCTGTGAGCGAGTGGTTGTATATAACTGCCAAATAAGAAGCTATTTTATCAGCATACTCTGAGAGGAACCAGACTGATATACAATCTGGTCCGGAGGCCTTGCCTTTATTAAGTGATTTAAGCTGCTTTGTTACACCGAGGATATCTACTTCTAGGAGTTTCGGAAAACCGTGTTTAATAACTCTGCTTTAGTGGCACTGTCATCAGTGACTTCACCGTTGTTATCGCGCAGTGAGGGTATTGATTGCATCTTGCCACTGGTGTGCTTTATGTATGACCAGAATCTCTTTGGGTTTTTTGCCAGATTTCGAGACAGAATTTCGTTGTGGAAATTATTAAAAGCATCTCGCATTGAAGTACGTGCTGAATTTCGAACTTCTGTGAAACTTTGAAAATCTTGGTGAGTTTACGTTCTTTTAAATTTGGCATGCTTTTTTTGTTGCTTCTGCAACAACGATCTGACCCGTTTTGTATACCATGGAGGATCAGCACCATCACTTATTAATTTAAGTGGTACATATCTCTCATTTACTGTCGATACTATCTCTTTGAAAACATTCCTCAACTTTTCTACACTTACATGATCAGATCGGAAGGAGTGAAGACTGTCTCTTAAAAAGGCGTTAAGAGCATTTTGATCAGCTTTTTAAATAGACATACTTTGCGTTTCTTTTTGATGGTTGTAGGTGTTACGGTATTCAGCCTAGCAGCAACTGCCTTGTGGTCGCTAATCCCTGTATTCGTCACAATACTCACTATTTTTCCAGGATTATTTGTTGCTAAAAGGTCAAGTATGCTTTCGCAACCATTTACGCTTCGAGTGGGCTCATGAACTAATTGTTGAATATAATTTTCTGAAAAAGCATTCAGTACAATTTCAGATGACGTTTTGTGCCTGCTGCCGGCTTTAAACGTATAATTTTTCCAGCATATCGAGGGTAGATTGAAGTCACTACCGACTATAATTGTATGAGTGGGGTACTTATTTGAAATGAGACTCAAGTTTTCTTTGAACTGTTCAGCAACTATATCTTCTGAGTCGGGGGGTCGGTAAAACGATCCAATTATGCAAACAAGTTAGCGACCGAGCACTTAGTGTGCTCGAACAAGAAATCAAAGAGTCACCAATGATCAAAGATAATGCACCGCTAAGGGGATTCACGGGAACTTTAATTTTGTCCCCCACAGAATGTCAACAGTATTACGGTACTTAAAGTAGCTAACCGAACGCTGATATTAAAACGGATCTACAATGTTTTTAAGAAACCTGTCTGCCTCTCTCTTGTAATCTGTGTAATGTACGAGTATTTTCAATCTTCTCGATATCTGTTGAAATCTCAAACTGTTCTAGTAGATCCAGTTTCATACATTTATCCCATGTGTGCAAAATTGCGAGGTTTGCTTGTTAATAAAAAAAATGTCCAGTTTCATTTATGTGCATAGCTATGGGTGACTTTTCGAAATTAAGCCGGAAAACGTTCCTATTTTCTTGTATCCGCGCTCGTAATGCCTACCGGCGTATCTGATAAAATTTGCATCACAACCGTTACGATGAATTTTGTATGTACCAGCTTTATCGTATTTATCAGCTTTATGTTTTGAATTAGTCATTAATTTACATCGTAGTATGTTGTTGGTTTTAAGCAAGGCTTCAGCTGTTAAACGGTTTATAAATGTTAGCTACTTTCTGGGATAAATGAGATAAATTACCGAATGTTTCAAAGAGTATAGGAAGCCAACAACGCGTATTATGATACATAGTAACTCTTGACATTCAGTCCACAAATAGTTTCCACCCTTCACTGTTTAGTCGATAGAGCATTTGAAGTCCGGATGAAGGATACAATGACGGAACTGAAAATCTTAAGACAGCTACGCGGCTCAACGAATATAATGAAGAATATAGTGAATAAAGTACCACATAAAAACAGCGCACAGAGGTCAATGGGAATACCTCACTAAATGTAAAGACAATCACGGTTCCGTATTTCAGCAATTTATCTCAGAGTCACCACATCTTTTAGTTGTTGAAAGCTAAAGCCGCATTATAAATAAACAACCCACTACGATTTAAATTGAGGGCTAATTTAAAACAGGAGGTTGAGTGTAAGAGTTGCATTGCTAACTACATGGATCACTCTGGTACATTCTTCAACTTGAGAGACGACGAACGTAGGGACGCTTTAGGGACTTAATAATACCGAAAAGTCGACCTCAACTATACGCATACATTAAACCAGGCACACTTTATTAGAAACTGAAGAAGCTCAAAATTTTGTACGTGATAGTAGAAAACTGAATCCATTGGAATGCTTTTAGGTTAGTACTGATAGCAAGAAAAATGGAAATGTAGTAAATGAACAGATTACAGTAGTGGTAAACAACTTTCTTAAAAGCTATGTAGTTTTGTTACAATATCACTCTTTAGTTAACTACGGCAATTATAGTAACAATGTTAACGGTCTGTGCGTTTCGAAATTCGAGCTCCCGAGCATCTCCGTAGTGGTGCATTATCTTTGATAACAGGTGTCTCTCTGATTTCTTGTTTTCGGACACGAAGTGCGCGGTCGCACTAGCGCGCTAGTTCTGTAATTATAGTTTGAGTGCGTCTTTCCTGGTGGTAAACGGACAACGACCGTGGATTTCTGATTCTCTGTCGCTGTTGATACTCATGGAATATACACGCCGTTTCATTTAGTCTATTTTAGCGATTGGACGAATGGTGTTGAAACACAGTTTAGGAAGACACGATTAAAAGGTAAGTGACAACGATTTTTTGTTACTTTTCAAAATGGTTCAAATGGCTCTAACCACTATGGGACTTAACATCTGAGGTCATCAGTCCCCTAGACTTAGAACTACTTAAACCTAACTAACCTAAGGACATCACACACATCCGTGCCCTAGACAGCATTCGAACCTGCGACCGTAGCAGCAGCGCGGTCCCGGACTGAAGGCCTTTTATTTATATCTTTCTCGCATTTATAAGATTCTTCTAGAATAATTCTGAGGGTGAACGCTTATTCTTTCCAAACCTGTCAGTTTTAAAGCTTTTGTATTGTGAAAGTCGGTTGAGCCTACATTTTAATATTGATTATCTTGTTCCTGGTCACTTAAAAGCGTTTTGAACATTGTTGTGACTACTAACTAATAATTTTGCAGATGTTGTTTCTTTATCAGCAACCCACATGATATTTTTTCACGTTACAGTCCTTGACAAATAGTTCTTTTAATGTGAGATTCTTCCCATTTACAAACTCTTCGTCAACGCTGTCCAAAATAACGCATTCAGTGCTCTTGTTTGGCTCGGTTTTTATATGAGTAAGTACCAAACTACTTGTCCAAAGCCAAGGTTGAGTTTCCATTCAGTTGTATAGCTTCTGAAAATTGTTAATTAATGTGAAAAATAACAAGGATAATCACGGTTTCTTGCCTACGGTACAGTATATCTCCTGCAATAGTTTTCTGGGTAGCTATAAATGGGCGAAATAGTTTGCTTCTAAATATAAATTGTATGAGGAAATTTACAATTGTCCCTTTGATTTTCCACCCTTCATTAATGCTGTGCTGACTCATGTTCAGCCGAGATGATTCCATTTTGTGCTTATTATTTCGACGAATGATCTGTGCGTTATTACACGTAAAAATTGTTTAAAAATATTTAATAACTTTTAATTGTTGCAGTTACGCAATAGTAATTAGGTAACTGGTTTTGTTGGAAAAATAAACGTTTTCAGATCTAATTTAGCGAGAAATTTTCGTAATCGTACGTCAAACGGATAAATCACCGAGTGTGAATAGCAGGAAGTATTCCCAACAAAAGCAAATAAGACGAACATTTATGTACCGAAGTGGAACATCATTAACGAGATATTTACATTACTCATCTTCGAGCCCAGTCTGGTAAGAAATTTTTGTAAACGTATGTGAAATGGTTTAAACACGGCATCTGAATACCAAGAAGTATTCCCATGAAAACTGACTTTCTCGTTCAGGAGAGTCCACTGTTGTACACAAATGTTCATTTTATATATTTTTCATGAGAATACAACCAGTCTTTTGTCCGTTTCACACACGGGTACTCTAATTTCTTATTAAACTGGGTTTGAAGATGGCTGATTTTTTAAGCCGAAACTAGCTATTTAACTATTGTTATCTAATTGTAATGTAGACAGTTAAGAGATTTTAAGTAATTTAAAAAAATATGTTTGAAAATATAGATTTTTAGATCGCTTTTCCCCATCGCGACAATGTCAGGTGATAATGACTTATTCACCTTCTTCTGGAGCTGCCAGCTGCCTGAACTCTGACCAGACAGAATAACAGCGCCGCTTGCAGCACCTGAAGCAAACAACTAGGCCAGTAGTTCAAATATTATGCATAAAATGGAATCAACAACTCGGTAGAATACGGGAAAGCACGCCTTTAAACAGTCACAGCAAGAAAAACTGACAGATCACACTATATTGCTTTTTGACATAGCTAACCATTATTATTGTAAATATTGTTTTTGTCACTAGTATTTTTAAGCTTTAGATTCTATTAAGTATTAGACGTATTGTAACATGTGCATTGTAATGAATGTGATGATATACGAAGAAAGCCAAGTTATACGCAAGAGAAATTCTCCAGGAGGAATTAATTAGCAATTAATGCAGTAACACTGTACTAGTAGAGGTCACAGAAAGCGAATATTATCTTTTCGTTGTTTAGAGGTTACATAAATTCTCTGAGTGTCTTTCAGAAAACAACACAAAGAGCAGATTCCATTATAGCACAATACCTTCCAGTAAAACCGAAAAGTTTATACTGTATGAGGGGAATAACATGTTATCCGAAAGTGGTCATTAATTTATGAACTTGTGCCAATGACCATTTAGACGATCTGATCAAAACTTTCCGGACACCCCTGCGTAGAGCGGAACTGACGACTAGAAGTCGTGAGAGGAGGACGCGCCTCGTAAAAGGAGCGGGGGAGTTTTTTTTCTCCAATAAAAAAACAGAGCAGAGAGGGCCGATCAGAAGTGCTCGGTGACCTCGAACGTGGACTAGTTATTGAAGTCACATTAGTAAGAAATGCATCAACGACATTTCAGCCCTTCTAAAACCGCCAAAGTTTACTGTTGGTGATGTAACCGTGAAGTGAAAACGTGAAGAAATAAACGTAGCTAATGTACTAGCGGACAGGGTTCGTAGAGCATTGCGGATGGTGCTTGTTGGAATTATGTAATACATTTATATCGGATATGAGAAAGTTCCAGAACATCGTTCTAGAATAAGTTATATCGAGTATGTTCGAGAAGTATCGATTGTGGTGACAGCTATGTTTGTGTATATATGCGTGAGTGATGAGGCGCAATAGGTAGTCTTCGCGTGTCTTTTATGAAGTGAACCTATGTATATTTTAATAAAGTATTTTATAAGTAAAAGTGTGAACGTGATTCAAAACATGGTAGCAGAGCGTGGTTGTTGAAAAGAAAAGTAGAAGTTAAATATTATATTGTGGCCATCGCGTGTTATTCAGAAAGTTCGACATGGCTGATATAACTATTCCTGTATTTGATGGCGAGGACTATGGGACCTGGAAGCAGCGGATAATCATGTACCTAAAAATGAAGAAATGTCATACAGTGATTACGAGGGCAAAAGTGAGCTCAGACAACGAAACGTGGGATGAAGAGGACTTGAAGGCTATCAACTATATTTATGGTGCAATCACAAATAAGCAACTAGAATTCGTGAGTGACAGAGAAAATGCTTTCGAGATCATTGAAGAAATTTGATGAATTATATTCGAAAGAGTCTACAGCCCTTCAAATATTATGCAGAAACAAGTTGGACAAATTGAGGTTAAGTGATTACAGTGATACGGGGACATTTTTCAGTTCATTTGAAAAAACTGTAAATGAGCTGAAATGTGCAGGCGCTAAAGTAACGGAAAAGGAGAAGTTAAATTATATGCTGCGAACGTTACCAGAGTCAATGAGCTATATTGAGGACTTAGTGGACGTCTTGAAGGAAGAGGACCAGACAGTTGAATACGTTAAAAGTAAAATTCAATTACTGAATGCAAAAACTGGAAATGAAGAGGTAAAATCAAATGCATTTCACACAGAAAGAAAATTGAATTCAAGAAATCAGGAGCAAGTATGTTATCGATGCGGCAAAGCAGGTCACTTCAAACGTAACCAGGGAAGAACAAGTAACAGAGGCACATGGCATCGTGGAGTACATTTTCAAAGTAGCGACAGAGGTAATGGAAATATGCAGCGTGGAGGCTATAGCAATGTACAGCGTCGAAATTACGGCAACATACAGCGTGGAGGTTATGGCAGCAGGCAACGTGGTCGAGGAGAGCAGCATGGTTTTAGCAGCGGTCGGCATCACAGCAAGCAAGGTTACCATCAGAGTGATCATGGTATGAGTAGTTTTATAACAGAGGTTAATTCTATGATAGGTCAAAATAGAACAGTAGAGTCAAGTAACAACAATCAAATTCAAATCAATTGGTTATTAGACAGTGGCTGTACTGATCATGTTATTAATAATGAGGAATATTTTTCTAAGAGTATAACTTTAAAACAACCTATAAATGTAAAAATTGCTGATGGAAAAATTTTGCAAGCTACTAAAGTTGGTAATGTAATTAGTAATTTTCCTGTCTATGATCAAATGGTTCCAATTAATATGCGATATGTTTTCTTTGTAAAAGACATAGACAAAAACTTGATCAGTTATGCCAAAATTACAGATAATCACAAAATTGTATCGGTAGGGAATAATGCTAAAATTTTTGATAAGGCTAATGGATTGATTGCGATTGCATGGAAAGAGAGTCGGTTGTATAAAATGAGTAGTACTATTAATAAAGGAGAAGTTAATGTTAATGTTATGAGTAAAGACAATAATATGACAACAAAGGAAAAATGGCATCGCATTTTGGGACATGTTAATTTCAATTATCTAAATACTCTATGTAAACATCAATTGTTAGATGGGGTTCCTTCAGAACTAGAATCAGAATTTATGAAATGTAAAATCTGTATCGAAAACAAAATGCATAATGTTCCTTTTAAAAATAATAGAACCAAAGCAAAAGAAATCTTAGAAATTGTTCACACAGATCTAAATGGGCCTCACTCAACTACTGGAATGCATGGGGAAAGATATTTTCTTTCTTTCATTGATGATTACAGTAAGGCAGCTCGTGTTTACACCATAAAATCTAAAGATCAAGTATACAATTGTTTTGTAGAGTATATTAATGAACTTGAGAATCTCACTGGGAATACTGTTAAAAAGATAAGATGTGACAATGGGAAGGAATATTTAAATGAAAATGTCTATGAATTTGTGAGACAAAAAGGAATTGTATTGAATGCTTGTCCACCTTATGTGCATGAGCTTAATGGTACTGCTGAAAGGTATAACAGATCCATCATGGACATGTCTCGGTGTCTGCTAGCCGAAGCGCGAGTAGACAAGAGATTTTGGCCTGAAGTGGTTTGTGCAGCAGCATACCTCATAAACAGAACTTTAGCTAACACCATTGAAAAGAAAACTCCTTATGAGATATTACTGGGGAAAAGACCTAATGTTAATCATTTGAAATTGTATGGGAGTAGAGTTTTTGTAAGAGTACCTGAGCAACTGAGGAAGTCAAAATGGGATAGGAAAGCCGATTTGGGGGTTTTAATGGGTTATTGTGAAGTAGGCTACAGAGTGCTAATAAATAATAAGATAGTTGTTGCTCGACATGTGGACATTGTTGAAAGTGGTGTTAAATGTATTGGGTTTAAAGATTATGATTCAGTAAGTGAATATTTTAGTGATTCTGCACACGAAAGTATAGAAAATGAAACTGAACTAATAGAAAAACAGAAGGAAATTGAGAAAAATGAAAAGCTTTCTGATAATCATGAACCAGAGAAAGTACTTGGGTTGAGGAGATCATCTAGAGAAAGAAAACCAAAAATATTAAATGATTATGTTTACAGCAACTTTATTTATGTAAACTTTTGCAGTGCAAATAGTCCGGAAAGCTTTGAGGAGGCGATTAACAGCGCCGAATCAAATTATTGGGAAAAAGCGATGAATAAGGAAATTGATTGTTTGAACAAAAACAAAACATGGGAATTAGTAGATAAACCAGTTGATAAAGAAGCCATTGATGTAAAGTGGGTTTTCACAAAGAAATCAGAAAGTGTTTACAAAGCAAGATTAGTTGCCAGGGGGTTTCAACAAAAAGAAGTCGTCGAGGATATTTATTCTCCAGTAACCAATATGCAAACATTAAAGATTTTGTTGTCATACTGTTGTCAAGAAGGTTTGGTTATAGAACAAATGGACGTAGAGACTGCGTTTCTAAACTGTAAAGTTTTATCTGAAGTTTATGTAAAGCAGCCAAGAGGATATGATGATGGTACGGATAGAGTCTGTAAATTGTATAAAGCATTGTATGGTTTGCGAGAAAGCTCACGAGCTTGGTACAATTGTCTTGATGAGTTTTTAAGAAGTTTAGGTTTTAAAAGGAGTAAATAGGATTATTGTCTTTATGTATTGCGATATGGAGATGTCTTGATTTATTTGATTATTTTTGTCGACGATTTGCTCATTTGCTGTGTGAGAAAAGAAAAAATTGTTAAGATTAAGAACTTATTGTCAAAACGATTTAATATGAAAGATTTAGGTGAGGTAAAAAGATATCTTGGCATCGATATTAATTATGATTGTGAAACAAGAGTTATGAGTTTGAGTCAAGAAAAGTATATTGATTCGTTAGCTGCGAAATATAAAATTGAAGATTCAATCTTGTACAAAACTGCAATGGAAGTAAATTTAAAGTTAGAACCAGCGTATGAAGATTGTAATGACGTTAGATATAGAAACTTGATAGGTGCACTCTTGTACGTAAGTTCGGGTACTAGACCAGATATTAGCTATAGTGTGAATTACTTGAGCAGATTCCAAAGTTGTTACAGTAGTACTCATTTTAAATATGCTTTGAGAATTTTGAAATATTTATATTTAACTAAAGATTTGAAATTAAACTATTGTAGGAATGAAAGTGCTGAGATATTAGATTGTTTTGTGGATTCAGATTAGGTAGGTGATAGTGTGGATAGAAAGTCAACTTCTGGTTATGTAATTAGATTATTTGGTAATGTTGTATTTTGGAAGTCAAGAAAACAAGCGAGTGTTACAAAGGCTTCAACTTTCGCAGAATATGTAGCATTGTCTGAAGCTGTAAGCGAGGTGAAACTTGTACATGATATTTTAGACATTTTTAATGTTAAATTTGAAAAACCTATTGTCATATATGAAGATAATTCAGGAGCATTAAATATAGCGAAGTTTGGTAATTTTACAAAGAATTCAAAATACATAGAAGTGCATTACCATTTTGTGAATGAGTATTATTTACAGGGACTCATTGATATTGTTAAAGTAGATTCAAATGAAAATGTTGCAGATATATTCACAAAGTCGTTATGTAAAGAAAAATTCATTAAAATTAGGAATATGTTAAACATCGCGATATAAATGTAAGGAGGTGTGTTGGAATTATGTAATACATTTATATCGGATATGAGAAAGTTCCAGAACATCGTTCTAGAATAAGTTATATCGAGTATGTTCGAGAAGTATCGATTGTGGTGACAGCTATGTTTGTGTATATATGCGTGAGTGATGAGGCGCAATAGGTAGTCTTCGCGTGTCTTTTATGAAGTGAACCTATGTATATTTTAATAAAGTATTTTATAAGTAAAAGTGTGAACGTGATTCAAAACAGTGCTCATAAAAAATCGCATGATATTATCGGAGCCACTTGTGAGATTCGAAGTGCTATCACTAGTTCATCTAGTACAATAACTGTACGTTGGGAGTTAAAAAAGAATGAGGTAGATGGCTCGAGCAGCTCCTCATAAGCCAAGCATTTCTGTAGTCAATGTTAAGCGAAACTTGAGATGGTGTAAATAGTGACGTCACTGGATAGGGGATAACTGGAAACGAGTGATTTGGAGTGATGAATCAAGCTATACGCTGTGGCAAATCTATGGAAGGGGTTGGGTTTGGCGAATTCTTGGCGAACATTGCCCGCCATCACATGGAGTGCCAGCAGTGAAGTACGAACGAGGTGGTCTTACAGTAAGAGCGTGGTTATTGTGATTAGGTCTTGGTCCTCCGACTGTGCTTGGTAAAACATCAAATATATAAAAGGGTATGAACACAGTTTACACCATTGTGCACTACTTTTAGTAAAGGAACAGTTCGGAGACGATGATTGTTTTGTATCAACATGACAATACACCCTGTCTTAAAGCGGCTTCTGTGAGGCAATAAGTTATGCGGAAAACATTCCTGAAATCGAATGATTTTCTCAGAGTCGTGACGTGAACCGTATGGAACACCTCTGAGGTGAGTTAAAACGTCGACTTCACTCGAACACGGACGATGAAATGCCGATCATGTGTTAACACATAGAGAATGATCCACAAAGGGTTTTACTTTGTTTTAACTTTCGCAAATGGAACAAAAATAATAACTACTACACATTTTTAAGTCATTTTGATCGTCTCGTCTTTACTGGTGACACTGTGCTGCTGAAGATGTTCAAAATGTCTTCCATCGGCTGCAACGCTGTGGAACTGATCGACGCCGATGTGTTATGATTGCCATTGGAATGGATTCACAGGGAGCCATAATGAGCTCTCATGTTATCCAGTATACCTGGCTTTGTGGCATAGACGGTGTTTCCCACAGAAAGAAGTCCCATGGCGTTACATCGGGAGATCTGGGTGGGAACTCAGCACTTCCTCGTCGGGCTACACATCTCAAAAGATGTTTTATCCTTGTATTGCCACACGTCACGAAGGTAATGTGACGGTGCACCGTCTTGTTGGAAAAAAAATCTTCATCTCGGTATAGTTAGTAAACAGTTCGTCCCCTACAATTCCTCAGACAGACATGCCACACAATACTGATGATCCAGAAAGATAACAGCTCGTTCTTTCGTAATATTAGGATTACTTCTTGACCAGTACACAGTTATGACAACTGACGGTTTCATTCAGTTTACGCTTCATCTCAACAGGCTAAGCAATAACATGAGTCAGCTGTTCACTATCGCAAATCCAAACACAAAATTCGAAGTGCCTATCCGGACCGTCGTCATTCATCGCGTGAAGCAACATTGGAATGTGAGGTTTCCACCTTGCTTAATTTGAAATGTGGTGAATACTTTATATGCTTACGACTGATTCATGCACATATTGCCGTATGGTCTTCTTTGGGGTTCTTGTGAAAGCCTATACAACTGTGTCCGTCGCTCTTGTTCTTCAGAACATGCACAGTTCCTTTACTCTCAAATTGTCACTTAAATTTGTCACCTGCCATTGTTTCTGCAGTTCTTTCAGCCTATACAACTGCGTCCGTCCCTCTTGTTCTTCAGAACATGCACAGTTCCTTTACTCTCAAATTGTCACTTAAATTCGTCACCTGCCATTGTTTCTGCAGTTCTTTCAGGTTTTCGCATTTCAAATAACACTTTAAAATCCACTTTTTTTTTTTGCTGCAAGGATAAGTTTCCAACCATCTTGTTATTTTCGTGTAGTTACTGGAGGTTGAAAATAAGCAAAAGAAAAGCGGGTGAGTGGTTACATACACTAGTCATGGGAGCACCATACAACCACGACTAGATCAGATAGTCATTAACACCTTCTCAGTTATTAGGGTCCAAATGGGGTAAACTACTTTGTGCGACACATTGTATTGCTACAAGGAAACTTTTAGATTTCTTTTATAAGTATGAATTCTTTTATGACTCTTGTGATTTTGCTGATCATAAATTTCTGTTATGTGGTATTATTTCTTCAGTGATCTGTGACTGTACATAGTTTTTAGATTCGCTGACTTTCACTGATGGTGCAAAAATGCAGAGTTTTACAGGCAAGGACGATGGTAGGTGTCAGAACAGACAAATGCTAGTATTTTCTAATAATTTTATTTGGTTTTAGCGACTTCGCAGCACGGTACGTTTGATGCTAGGGACTTTCCACGTCAGGATCGATAACGGGCAAATCACTAGCAACAATAAATGCATTGCAACACTCACAACTAGGATACAGTCCGGAAAATATGGGTTGCGGTGCGATTGTGTCTAGTGAAGAGATTTCCAGCGACAATCTGTAAAGGAAGAATCGAATGTTTTTTATCTGCAACTGACCCTGTACAAACGCATGTAACAGACAATTAGTGTATTACAAAGGAACATATGTAGTCTGTAAAATTCAGCAGTTGTGTCAATAAGCACTCCATTCCTTACGTAACGTAACATTAATCGAAAGTTAGTGACAAGGAAAGCCCATCAAAGACGACTACAGCTCCGGACCAATAAAATATCTCGAAATTACGTTTATTTATTTATTTTGGGAACCAGCGACGTATATCATGAGAATATAGTCGTAAGTTGACCACTGACTCCAAATTTTGGAAATGTTAAGTGATTCGTAAAAAGTAGACGAGAACCAGAGATCTTGAATTAACTTAACACAAAAAGAGAGATGATACCAATTAGAAACGATTCTTAACCTGTTTTGCAATTAATAACGCTTGTCTGCATGTGATACTGCGTCAGATTTACCAAACACCCTTGTACAATACTGTGTAGCCCTACAGCATGTGAAGCAGACCGAACTGGTGTGAAATACTCTCTGCAACAAACAACAAGTGAGCAGGTATCAGGTACAGCGTTGCTCCTAACCGGCAATAGTTAGTGGCTACGACATACATTTTAAAAGTCGAAAGCTATGAACTCCTGAGGTATGCCCTAAGACTGTGACGTTAAAAATGTAATGAACATATTGGAATGAGTGCTTTTTCATTCCTATTAGCCTTTATTCCTGTAACTTTCTAGTTTATCCATTATAAGCTGTTCGCACATGCAATAGTGAAATCAATAATCGAATATTTTGAACTGGTAATTTATCGTAATATTCATTACAGAAAATCCAGTACTGTGATCATTTTTCTTGCCATACGGCCCTCATTTATATAAAGATTCACACAAGCTTCACTATTGTAGGAGACGCTCTTTGTGAGCCATACGTTGTCATTGCACTCTGTCTGTGTCATACGTTTTCACTTTGACATTTCGTTTAACAATTTTTCATTGTTTGTTTCTAGTTTGACAGAGACCTTCCCTACATGACAAAAGAAGTTGCAGTGTCTTCTACGCGACGAAGTACCATGACCGTCCATTTTGTATTTGACCTGACAATCATCACCACTTACCCTCGCAATGTCATTTCGCTTTGCCGCACCTGAATAAGTCACAACCACCCTTCTCAAAGGAGTATCTCCACTCCTACTCCACCCAAAAGCTACCACAATCGTCACACGATATGTTAAATAATCCACAAATGCTCTCCTCACAAGTCTCATCAACTAACACCCCGTGTTAATTCTCCAATTATTCCCCATCTCCACTTTACTTCTCACAAGCCCATTCCATGTCATTGATTGCCATGAGCTAGTCCTTAAGCCATTGACAGCAACGTCCAGTAGAGCCACAGCAGCTCCAGATCAACGTACTCTGCAGCATAATGACATCAGTTCCATAAAAGTGCAGTCATTTACCGTGTTCTTTATCCCAGCGTATTTGTAATGAAATGGGAATGAGTTACGAATGTATTTTCAAAATATACACTTATCGCTCAGGACATTATGACCACCTACGTAATAACCGGTGTGTTCACTTTTGGCAAGGATAACAGCAGTGAAGCCTCGTGGCATGGAAGCACTGAGGCCTTGGTAGGTCGCTAGAGGGAGTTGGCACCACATCTGCACACACTAGTCACCTAATTCTCGTAATTTCCGGGAAGGGGGCGAAAAGCTCTTGCGCCACTTTCAATCACATCCCAGATGTTTCCGATCGAGTTCAGATCTGGCGAACTGGGGGCCGGCACATCAACTGGAACTCGACACTGTGTTCCCCGAATCACTCCATCACACTCCTGACCTTGTGACGTGGCACATAATCTTGTTGAAAAATGCCACTGTCATCAGGAAACATGATCGTCGTGAAGCGGTGGACGTAGTCTGCAGCCAGTGTACTTCTAGGCCATCATGGTGGCTAGCCCGAGTTCCACTGGCTCATGGATGCCCACGTGAATGTTCCCAGAGCATAATGCAGCCACCTCTGGCTTATCTCCGTCCCGCAGTACAGGTGTCATGGAGATGTTCCTCTGGAAGACGACGGATTCGCTCCCTCCCATTGCCATGATGAAGAAGGTACAGGTATTCATTAGGTCACGCAACGCTCTGCCACTGCGCCAATGTCCAGTGCCGATGTGTGCGTGCCCATGAAATGGGCCCATATCGTAGTTGCCGATATCGTGATGTTAACAATTTTCACACGCATGGGTCGTTGACTGCCTAGGCCCATCGTTAAGGGTGTGCGGTGCGCTGTATGTTCAGGCACACTTGTACTCTAACCAGCATTAAAATCTGATGTTATTTCGGCCACAGTTCACCGCCTGTCCTGTTTTACTAGTCTGCCAAACCTACGACGTCCGACATCATCTGTAACGAAGGGTGGTCGCCCAACCCCATGACGTCTACATCTACATCATACTACGCAAGTGGAGGGTACTTTCGGTACCACTATCAGATCCATCCAACCCTATTCCACTCGCGAATAGTACATGGGAAGAATGACTGTCGATAAGCCTCTGTGTTGGCTCTAATTTCTCGAATTATCTCCACGTAGTCAGTACGCAAGATGTATGTGGGGAGAAGTAATATGTTGTGATTCTTGAGTTTCTCCCGGCGTATTTGATAATCAAAATATCCAAGGGTGTACTGCCGGTCTACAGTGTCCAACGGACACAATATTTCGGCGATCATACATGTCGCCATCATCAGGTGAACTGACGGACTGAGCTCCTGAGAACGTGCCGGCACGGAAATCACGAGGGAGGAGGTAGGCACTGCGTTTATCCCATATACAGGCGCACTCTCGTGGAAAATCGCCCGCATTTTGAAGAAACACCGGGTCGGAACTGTGTTTTGTCCTCCGAATAAAACTCGTGCACTGGTGGGGAGCGCCAAAGATGACCTCGGTTTGAGGAAGGCCGGCGTGTACCAGATTCCGTGTCAATGTGGCAAGTCGTATATTGGTCAGACGATGCGTACCGTCGAGGATCGATGCCGTGAACACCAGAGGCACACTCGACTGATGTATCCGAGCAAGTCGGCGGTCGCTGAACATTGTTTGTCGGAAAATCACGCTATGGAGTATGAACGCACGAGGATTCTGGTACAGACGTCGAGATACTGGGACAGCGTTGTTAGAGAGGCCATCGAAATTCGCACCAATGACGACCTCATAAACCGTGACTGTGGCTATAATCTTAGCAAGGCTTGGGAACCAGCGATTGGGTTAATCAAGAGTAAATCGAGCAAATGTATAGTTGTGACGACCACGGCGGACAGAGCCATCACACCGACGTCATCTCAGACGCCGTCGCAATCTGTTCCACCGCGCGACCGTGGCGCGGGGCGCGGACGGCGGAGTGAGCGCGCCGCGGGCGGAGGGTATTTAAATCGGCCGCCGCCGCGACCGAACCCAGTTCCCCCTGAGCAGACATAGTGTACGGATCTCCGTGCCGGCACGTTCACAGGAGCTCAGTCCGTCAGTTCACCTGATGATGGCGACATGTATGATCGTCGAAATATTGTGCCCGTTGGACACTGTAGACCGGCAGTACACCCGTGGATATTTTGATTAAGTAACATGTTGTCTGACTGCTCCTGAAAAGTACTGTCCCGAAATTTCAGTAGTAAATCTCTCCGTGATGCCCAACGTATCTCTCGTAATGTCTAGCATCTCCGTGACGCGCTCTCGCCAGCTAAATGATTGCGTGACGAAACGCGTTGGATCTTCTCTATCTCCTCTATCAGTCCTACCTGATAGGCATCCCAGATAGATGAGAACTACTCAAAAATCGGGTGAGCAAGCTCCTTATAAGCCACTTCATTTGTGGATGAGTAATATTCTTCCGATTCTTCCGATAAATCTGAGTCTGGTGTCTGTTTTTCCCACTATTTGTTTTGTATGGTCATTCCACTTAAGGTCAGTCTGTATAGTTACGCCTAGATATTTTACGGCAGACGCTGTTCCCAGCTGTTTGTCATCAATAGTGTAGCTGTACAGTAGTGAATTTCTTTTCCTATGTACGCGCAATATGTTAACATTTATTTACGTTCAGGGTCAACTGCTAGAGTCTGCACCATGCATCAGTCCCCTGCAGGTCGTTCTGCAAATTCTTACAATGTTCTTACGTTGCTACTTTGGTATAATCAACTGTTTCATCTGTGAATAGCCTTCAAGAGCATCCAACGCTTTCTACTAGATCATTTGTACATACTGTGAACAGCAACGGTCCTATCACACTTCCCTGTGGTACTCCGGATATTACCTTTACATCTGTCGATTTAGTTCCGTTAAGAGCGACGTGTTGTGTTCTTTCTGCAAGAAAGTCTTGAATGCAATCGCAGGTTTGCTCCGATATTCCGTAAGCTCGTATTTTTAGCATTAAACGGCGATGCGGGACGGTGTCGTTAGGTACATTTCGTTGCTCAAGCGATCTACGATAAATTACTGGTAGAAGCGGAGAAAGTTCTTTCGAATAATCTTTGTACTATCTTTTAGTTATCTCATCTGGTACTGAAGCCTTTCCACTACTAAGCGATTGTAGCTACCTTTCGATCGGTTATCTCAATATCTTCCATTTCGACTTTCGCACGGCGATTGAAAGGAGAGACAGTGTTACTATCTTCCGCTGTGAAACAACTTCGGAAGACCGAATTCAGTATTTCGTCCTTCTCTCAGTTATCTTTCGTTTCGGTGCCGGTGTGGTCGCAGAGAGATTGAATAGATGATTATGACCCACTTACTGATTTTACATACGACATAATCACTTAGGGTTTTTACTCAGGTCGGTTGAGAACGTCTTACTTTCGAAATCATTGAATGCTTCTCTCATTGTTCTCCTTACGCTCATTTTCGCTTCGTTCAGCGTTTGTTTGTCAGCTAGGTTTTTACTTCTCATGAATCTGAGATGAAGTGCTCTTTGTTTACGTAGCGCTTTTCTAACACGGCTATTAAACCATGGTGGATCTTTACCATCCCTTAAAACCTTACTCGGAACATACTCGTCTAGGGCATATTGAACGATGCATTTGAATTTTTTTCATTGGTCTCCACATCTTCGTCCTCATCACCGAATATTTGATGCTGACTGCTGAGATATTCTGAAATTTCTATCCTGTCACCCTTGCTGAGGAAATATATCTGCCGGCTGGAGTGGCCGAGCGGTTCTAGGCGCTTCAGTCTGGAACCGCGCGACGCTACGGTCGCAGGTTCGAATCCTGCCTCGGGCGTGGATGTGTGTGATGTCCTTAGGTTAGTTAGGTTTAAGTAGTTCTAAGTTGTAGCGGACTGATGACCTCAGAAGTTAAGTCCCATAGTGTTCAGAGCCATTTGAACCATTTGAAATATATCTTCCTACCTTTCATAACAATCCTTGTTGGACCCGTCGACACCTTGGGTTCGCCATTTGTTGAACGCACTCACAACAGCATAACTCGAACATCCGGCAAATCGTGCGGTTTCAGAAATGCTCGTGCTGAGTCTCGGGCCCCATCACAATCCGCCCTCGGTGAAACTCAGATAGATCGCACGCCTTCCTCTTTCCACACACGGGCAGCACGCTCATAGATATTACATGCACCGTGCTTGTGCCTAACTAGCAGTCATTCCTTGCCAGGTGACGCTGTCAGCTGGACGAGTTTATATCGAAAGTAGGTCGGTGGACGTAATGTTTTGGCTGATCAGTGATTAAATAAGATTCTAATGTTTTTCTTTGATATGACACTCCGTGGGCATGGATTGTAGAAAGATACTTTTACTTGACGATGGAGGCGCGTTACGAATTTATTACGTTCGTGGCAGAGACTTGATAAAATCCATTTTAATTAATGAAATCTGAACTTTCATCATCTCTTATGTTTGTAATTTGACATTACTATATCTAAAACCTGTGTGACTGAAGTTACTCTGTCGCTACTGGCGATATCCGACAGCGAAATGAATACCAATAAAAAACAAAATTGTCTTCCTGTACGCTATCTCTCTGCTGTCTCGAACACCTAATGTTGGTTCATCATCATATACAGTTTGAAACCATCTGATACTTCGATACCTCATCCGTAATAACAGTAACAGGTACCGTATTTATTTGTAAGTAGCTACAAGGTACTCCTACACACGATAACTACACGGTGACAAGTGTCATGGGATACCTCAAAATATCGCGTCGGACTTCATTTTGCGCGGCGTAATGCAGAAACTCTACCTGGTATGGCCTCAAAAAATCTTTGGAAGTGCCCTGCAGAAACACTGAGCCGTGCTGTCTTCATAACCGTCCATAATTGTGAAAGTGTTGTCGTTGCAAGATGGAACGCACGAATTGGTCTATCGATTAAGTCCCATGAATTATCGATAGGACTCTTTTTGGGCGATCTGGACGGTATTATTATTCGCTCAAATTGACCTTTATGTTCTTCAACCGAAACGCGAACAACTGTGGCCCGGTGACATGGATTTGTCGTTTGCGAACAAGGCGTCCATGAATCTCTGCAAATAGTCTCCAAGTAGACGAACATATCCGTTTCCAGTCAATAATCGGTTCAGTTGGATAAGAGGACACAGTCCATTCCACGCAACACAGCCCACACCATTACGAAGCCACAGCCAGCTTTCACAGTATCTTGTTAAGAACTTGAGTCCAAGGCTTCGTGAGATCTGCGGCAGATTCGAACCCTACCATCAGCTCTTACCAACTGAAATCGGGACAAATTTTCCAGTTTCCTATGCTCACGAGGCCAAGAGAGGAGTTGTAGGCGATGTAGTGCTGTTAGCAAAGGCATACCCCGTTAATGTCAAATTTCTGTACAGTGTCCTAACGGATACGTTCCTCGTACGTCCACATTGACTTCTGCAGTTATGTCATGCAGTTATCCTTGTCTGTTAGCACTGACAACACTACACAAACGCTACTATTCTCGGTCGTTAAGTCAAGGCCGACGGCCACTGCGTTGCCCGTGGTGAGAGGTAATGTCTAAAATTTGGTGTGCTCGGCACACTCTTAACACTTTGGATCTCGGAATATTGAATACCCTAACGATTTCCCAAATGGAATTTCCCATGCGTGTAGCTCCAACTACCATCCCGTGTTCAAAGTTTGTCAATTCCCGTCCCGAGGCCATAATCACGTCGTAAGCATTTTCACATGGATCACCTGAGTGCAAATGACACCTCCTCCAACGCACTGCCCTTTTATACCTTGTGTACGCCATAGTACCGCCATCTGTATAGGTGCAGATCGCTATCAAAAATAGTTCAAATGGCTCTGAGCGCTATAGGACTTAACATCTAAGGTCATCAGTCCCCTATAACTTAGAACTACTTAAACCTAACTAACCTAAGGACATCACACACATCCATGCCCGAGGCAGGATTCGAACCTGCGACTGTAGCAGCAGCGCGGTCGGTTCCCGACTGAAACGCCTAGAACCGCTCGGCCTCAACGGTTGGCGCAGATCGCTATCCCATGACTTTTGTCATCAAAGCGTATTACGACTTTTGCAAATTTACCGATGGCTGAACTGCAGATGTAATGAAAATTAGTAATGTCCCTAGCAAGCCGGACGCCACAACGGCTATTTCGTTAAGAATTATGAGTTGTCTTTCACTTTCCTCTTCTGTCACAAATGAGCGTTCCCGAAGTGCGATGACAGTTCTCACTACGCTGCACTGTTACACTTAAAACACAGCACGACAACTCTATACAAACCTATAATTTTCAGTTTGTGTGAATTACCAAATGCCTTTACAAATTAACATACAATGTACACAATATTAGTAATCACTTAAGTCAGCAAACAGATTGTGTCGTAGTGTGATATACGTTTCATCTCAAAAGTTATGTGAATTCTTCACATTTCTGAATGCTTAAATTTGAAGAATTTTCTGTGTTTATTCAGCTGAGTATAGCTCAAGATTACAATACAGCATTTTACCCTCAGGTGACTATAGAAATGCGGTACAGTACATATAAAACGATCATACTCATGCTTACAGAAATGATAACTGTAATTCGATTGTGAATACTTGTCATTGTGTACTGCTAGAGGTAGAATAGGCAGTTCAGAGTCTGACGTATTTTAGAGTCAGGCTCTTTTCAGAAAAATATCAGGCTAGATGATAGCGGGGTAGAGTTATTCTCAACTGATATAAATGGCAGGAGATCACATGATTATGCCATTTAACTGCAAAAAGGAGCAAATATGCCTGTATATGAAAGTGAGTTTGAGGTACAAAGGTTTTGACTCTAATGTCTGGTAACACGCTGCTTTACTGTTTCCGTTTATACTGATGTTAGTATTTAATTTTTGTTTTGTAGTCTGTAATTTTAGTTATTCCATTTCTTTCATCTGGCTTAATTATATTTCATCTTGTACTGTGATTTTTAGCTTCGGTTATGTACTGGATAGATATAATTAATGTGCAGCCACTCTCAGAGACGAAGTGCAAGCTGTTGTTATTGTATGACAGCGAATCTTGGTAGATATGCTAAGGCGTTGATATAGAACCGATTTATGCTGGAAAAAAATAGTTTGTTTTGGCCACCAGGTACAATTCTAGGACTGTAAATGCAAAAGAGATGCATAGAAATGTTTGCATATGTAGCGGATTAGGATCGGTGGTGGGCAGAAAAAACCAAACACGTCACAAAGGCATAATGTTGATTTTATTACTAACAGTTATAGTTTGTCAAATGACAGTGTGGATGCCATACCGTCATACGAAAAGTGTACAGCGCCAGATGTAGCAACAGTTTATTCCGATAAAGAGACCTCTAGCAGGTGTCTAAACCTAGATCAATGTACTTCACGTTTATGTGCAACCTGATTTCGATTTGCCTGCATGTTTCTAGCCAGGATCTCCAATATCTGGTCTGGTACCTATTCGTTCTAGCTCATTTAGCTTTACTCTGTGTGCAGATGTATTATTCCACTACGGAGGCGAGCTAGTTTACACATGATATGGGTCTTATATGGATTAGAAACGTAGATATTGACATTTAGTTAGTTTTTTATGTAGTTTCGTATTATATATAGTATTACTAATGTTATATACCTGTAACTTTAAACTGCCTGTGAGCCGTACGAGTAAATAAATAAAAAATTGGCTTTTTAATCTAATACTGAAATTTCTGCAGCATAAGTACTTCTCACTTTATATTTGCTTCTACCGGGTACGAAATTTTTCTTATTCTCTTCGGTTTTATCGCCAGTGTTATACAGTTTTTGTTCTCACTTGGCATTAGCGAATTTTCATTAT
This sequence comes from Schistocerca nitens, assembly GCF_023898315.1. Lineage (NCBI taxonomy): Eukaryota > Metazoa > Arthropoda > Insecta > Orthoptera > Acrididae > Schistocerca > Schistocerca nitens. The sequence continues at coordinate 335,890,560 of NC_064614.1, read as the reverse complement.
TAAATAAGTATGCACTAATGCGAATATTTACGCACATGCAAAGAAAGCCCCGTTAAAGCCCCTTCCACCATTCTTCCACTCTTTCGTCAAATGACATCACAAAAATCGCAAAATTGACAGTACTCCTATGGACATGACATATACTTGTTTATTTGAAACAGATTGCGTAACGACTGACAAAATACAAATAATGCAATTACACTTGAGATAATGCTAGCCTAAAAACTTAACATTGCCCGGGTATTTATTTTGTCAATTTTCTATTAGAAACGAAAACAAAAAATTAAGTGTTTTTGCAGTGAAGTATCAAAAAATATGATGGTATGTATTTATGAAAACACATCTGAAGTTCTGAAACATTCGTACACAGAAATATCCATAATTTACAAATTTCTACGTACAGTATTCAAATTAAGTAACATGATCCCGAACAGTTTCTGTACTCTTGGCGCAGCTGCTTTGCTTGTCTACCACACGATTTTGGAAACGTGTCTGCGGCTACACCTCCTCAAAGATGTCTGTCATTTACTCCTACAGTCGTTTACGCTTCGTAGATGAAAGTTTTCAAAAGCGCTGCCAGATGTCAGGGATTTACTGAAGTTGACTCACTGTAGAAATGTCTTTGTAGCAAAGAATGAATATATTAAGACTTCAGGCATGATGCGGCATTTTTTCGCCTATCTCAGTGCTTCTGACGTCTGTTTCCTGAACTATGATAGGTCGGTGGTTCTTACCCCCACTACCATTGTTGCCAGACATTGAGGGATATGTGTAGCATGTTTGGTTGAAATCGGTCCAGCGGCTTAAGAGAAGATGTGGAACAAACACACACACACACGCACACACACACACACACACATACATAAATTCATGCATACATACATTTTTATATTATATATGAATTTTGCATGCATGTTTTGTTTCAGTCTGCACTACCTGATCAAAAGTATCCGAACACCCATTAGCGGACGATAATATGGGGTGTGCCCAATCTTCGCCATTATGGCGTATTGAGACCTGCTGACGTCTTGATCATGCTTATTGGACTCACTGTTGAAAATTCGGAATCTTACTGTCTTAAAAGTGTGAGATACAGTTTCGTGTCTCTTACTTCCGCTGTCCATGCATCCTAATTCCATTATTTACCGAAAACACTTCAGGCACATGCTGCTATAGTAATACGGCAAATTTGTGACTCTAATTTGACTGCCCTTGTAGTACGAAGCGTATAAACATTTCGTTGTGGATGTTTAACTATGATGTTAAAGCCCTTTGACACAAATCCTTTCAAAATTGTTCAGGTGATTCTTTTCGTTGCTACCTAATGATAGATGTGAAAATAGCGCTATTAAATCACAGGTATTTCTGTATATGTATCTATACTCTTTAAACCACTATGGGGAAAGTCCCATATAGAGCGCGGCAAGAATGATTGTTTCAACGCCCCTGAACATTCTATAATTAAACTAATCGTGCCTTCACGATCTGTACATTAGAGATATGTAGTATATTCCTAGATTGTTCACTAAAAGGAACGTTAATTAAACTTGGTATGTAGGCAATCATGGGATAATTGATACCTACCTTTAAGGATCTTCTAGTCCGCCGTCTTACAGCATCTTGGTGTAGCTCAAACAAACAAACCTGTGTGGTTAAAAAATGGTTCAAATGGCTCTGAGCTCTGTGGGACTTAACATCTGAGGTCATCAGTCCCCTAGAACTTGGAACTACTTGAAACTAACTAAGCTAAGGACATCACACACATCCATGCCCGAGGCAGAATTCGAACCTGCGACCGTAACGGTCTCGCGGTTCCAGACTGAAGCGCCTAGAACCTCTCGGCCACTCCGGCCGTCCAAAGCTGTGCGGCCATTCGTGGTCTATTGCTTTGCGTAGTTTCAGTATCCCATACTAGCCCTATTAATTATGGTTGCACACACTTCAGAAATATTCTAGGATGTACTGCGCGAATTTCTTTTAAGCGATTTCCTTTGTAGGTCGATTTCGTTTTCCTAGTATCCCACTAATTAACAAAAATCTTCCACCTGCTTTACTAATGACTTAGACTATATGATCATTCCATTATTGATTTGTATCAGTTTAGTAATCCCATTTGTGACTCAATAATATTGTACTAACAGGACACTATGTTTTTCGTTTAATAAAATGCACAATTTTATACTTCTGAAACATTTAAAGCAAGTTGCTTGTCTTCGCACTACTCTAAAATCTTATCAAAGTGTGACTTAATATTTATGCAGATCTCTTCAGACAATACTACGCTACAAACAACTGCATTATCTGCGAAAAGTCTGTGGCTATTATTTATAGTCTACAAGGTCATTAATATGCTACATGAACATTAAGGATTGCAACACGCTTTTCTCTTATGGACGTTCCTTCAGAAACTTTTAGAGTACCTTGCATCCTTGATAACGTGATACACACAAGATAATGTGCTACACTCCCCTTACATGTTCAGCTGTCTAGCAAATTACGAAGAGAGAAACATCTTGGATCAACAGTGGCGTAACTTGGTAACACTTCTCTTTCCCTTATGGCCCTTAAGAAAAAAAATGTGCCTCATATTTTAAAGCTAACTGCCAGCGCTTCTCCACATAAAGTGGTTCCACGAAATTCTCGAGTAGCAGTCGCCAGGCGTCGCTGCCGAGTAGCAACCTCTCACGCCACGCAGTGTCGCTACTCTCCGTGTTTGCAGAGTCTTCTTCGGCGAGCCCATTAGCCCCGGTGTCTGATAACGAAACTTCCATCGCGGAGAGGGCGTATAATGCCGTCCGTACGAAGCCAGACCCGCAACTGCTGGGCCACTTCACTTGCAGACAACTACAGAAACGATGTTAATCTCCCGCTTTTCTGTGCCACACTGAAAATGGTATGGAGTCTATGACTGGCTGCACAGAGATTTTTTTTTTGATATTGTACTAAAATCCCTGAAACAATGTTAACGACAGTTCTAAGTTGTAACCTCCCCACAAAAATTTAAATAAAATATATAATATGATTATGATTCTAATTTAGTGTAACCTCAAAACAAAATTCTTTCTCATTTGTAACCTCCCTACAAAATTCTTTCTGATTTAATTTAAGCTCAAAATTCATTCACATTTAGCGTAACCTCAAAACAGAAAAAATCCTAAACCTCTCAACAGTAAAAATTATAATTATGTCGTTCACACTCAGTGTAACGTCCCAATTAAAAAATAAATTCAGTAACCTGGTAATAAAACAATGTAACTAATCTCTCAATTAAATTGTCACTCACTTATGACTTTTCAGTAATTCACTGTGAATTTAACCTGGTAAATTTTGGACGACAGCAGTGCTGCGTCATGGCCCTGAAAGATCATTCTGAATAAAAAAAAAAAAAAAAGGAAAAATTCTTACGTCAATGAAGTCTCCGGATATATCTGGTCTTACAATATATTTTTCCGGCACAGCTCTGTGCAATGCTGGCCGACCTATCTGTCATTTATGAAAGGAAGCAACTGATTTTTCTATTGCAATAATAGGGATGATTATGGATGGGAGAAATTATTAAATTCTTTAAATTGAAATGAATGGTTCTTAAAAGTTACTTTTTATGAGCAAGATTATTATTACGAGATTTTTAAAACATTTACATGGGACTTGAGATAACATTACTACATACGCGCGAGGCTGTTTTGTACCTTATACAATAATACTCAGGCTCCGGCATTGCTGCATCGCGACTGGGCCAGCCAACACGATGCACCAGACCAGACCAGAGCAGACTCCAGACAAGCAACAACTTACTGCTACAGCTACACAGTTCCTACTGCAGTCAACACTGCTCTCTGGTCAGAGATTTTCTTATACCTTGCATATCGCAGGCAGCTCATGAGCAATACGTCGAAATTACATCTGCTCGGACCTCTTACATTTGAGCAATACATCGAAATTACATCTGCTCAGACCTCTTACAAAGTATTATTTCCGTCCATGATTAGTAGATGGTCATGATTTAGTATTATTTTTACTTGTATTACTTTTTACTTACATAACCCTCCACTGGGGGGTCAAAAATTTGGCAGCGATGGTGAGTCAATTGGACTTGTCATGAGCAACAAATTTTTCTAAAATCTATTTAATTAACTAAGTTTACAGTCACAGAGTATATACATATATATATAAGTGCAGAACATGAAATGAAAGAGTGCACATGCACTGAGTACAGAACATATCAAACAATGACCAAATGTATACGCAATGAGTACAAAACACATTAACAAATGACATAAAGTGCACACGCACTGTATATATTTTTTTACCATTTTACATGAACTAGGATACGCAATGAGTACAAAACATATTAATAAATGACATAAAGTGCACACGAACTGTATATTTTTTTTTACCATTTTACAAGAACTAGGAAAGGAAATGGAAGGATTGCATCATGGTTGTAGCACAGTAGGTTGCACATAGCTGCACTGAAAGTCCATATCTTTCTACAGAAGCACAACACCAAGTGAGACAATTTGAAGTTCTCTTCCCTGAAGAATTAATCAGTGTAGCCAAGGCACTGAAATGTCGTATTAATATTCAATGTTATCATTTTGGTAGTACATTAGGTACACCAAACAGCCGGACCATAGTAACATTTTCATCATTCAAGGTGGTGGACACCATGATGTGTCAACACCATCGATACTTTTTCACCAACGTAGAATTAGTGCAAAATGCAAATATAGTGCTCCATGATCATGAGGATGGACAGGACAAACGGATATTGCAGTAATTTCTGGTAATTAGGTCAGAAGGTGAAGGACATTAAGTCTTATGGTAGTCATCATTGAGAATTACACTATCTACCAACCGATTTGAGTAATTGTTGGCACTCATTGCCTAGTTACTAAATATTTCTGTACTATGTGTGGAGTATTACAGAACATCATTCATAAGTCATCTGATTACACTAAATATTGGCACTCATTGGCCAGTTACAATCCATATTTATGCATTGTTCAGAAATCATCATTCGAAACAAGAGTTAATTAATGGCACAGCATTAACATAATTCATCTAGTTATAGTAATCATTGGCACTCATTGGCCAGTTACAAACCATTTTTATGCATTATTCAGAAGTCATCATTCAAAACAGGAGCTAATGAGTGTAGCATCAAGCTACTGGTATTGATATATAATAGCATGTAAGTGACATAAGACAAATTTAAAACATAAGAAACAGTGGCATTCATTGGCCAGTTACAAAGAATTCATATAGTTTTATAAAACATTATTCAGTATTATTCAGAAGTCATCATTCAAAATGAGAGTTAATTATTGGCATAGAATTTATAGAGTATAACAAAAATATTATTTACAGAAATCACTGGCATAGCATTTATGCATTATTACAAAACATCATTCAGCACTACTCACAACTCATCATTCAAGTGACATAGGACATATTTAAAATGTAACACACTGTAACTATTACTCAAGGTCTGTGGTCCAATAATACATAGATATAATGAATTGAATACATCTGACAAATCTGCATTATATTTAGTACTATAAATATCTCTTAAACTACTAGCATTATTTGGGACTGGTAATACATTTTTTTTTGTGCCAGCAATGCATTGCGTTGGGATCGATAATTAATTGCTGGGGCATGAAAATATTTGCTTTTGACTTATTGCTGTAAATAAGGATTAGTAACGTCATTCGTCATGAGTCAGCTGTAGCAAGGTTATGAAACAAGTAGAGTATATGTGATCACATTCATGAATGACACACACAAATGGGTGAAAAAAATGCAATTACTAGAACAGGTTTAATGGCTAACTGCTTATAGCACATTAATTTCATGAATAGCTTCTCCTGGAAAAAATACCAAATGGATTATTAAGCTGAAAGAAGAAACGTATATTATGCTGAAAAGTAGTGAACTTCGAATTGACAGGTAATATGTATGTACTCTAGCTATCTTTTCCAAAACATTCAGTCATTATACCATGTGACATAAGACATACTGTCAAAACGAACTGCAACAAATACTTAAATAACTACATAGCATTTCTTAACTAACAGTAAATATATAAACTTCATCATTATTCTCATCTGCAAAGAAAAACTTCATTATTCATATTACCATAACTTCATCACTATCATCAGCTGCAAAGAAAAACCTCATTATTCATATTAGCATATTCTTCATACAACTATTCATCATCATTCATTATCACCTGCAAAAAAGACACTTCATTATTCATTATTCATATTACCATTTACTTCATACAACTTTTCACAGTATAGAGTTTCTTATTTCTAGCATATTTCATCACTAAAACCGAGATGTGTAGTTCTGTCTGACAGCCTGCATCAATCGCCTCGTATTCTGAAAGAAAAAAAATCACTAAAACCGAGATGTGTAGTTCTGTCTGACAGCCTGCATCAATCGCCTCGTATTCTGAAAGAAAAAAAATTAGTTAAGACTGCTATCATACGATGTGTATAGTATATTCCTGTTAATGCTTATTAATTCTGATCGATTTACTCTTCATCACAAGGTATTCCATTTTCTTTCGTTCGTTCCGAAGGTCAAATTCCCATTTCATAGTAATCCACTGTGGTTTGTTTAATTTATTTCTTTTACACGTTATTGCTTTCTGGAAATGATGAATAAGGATTAATATCTTGCATTTAAATCATATACCAATTAAATAGAAACTGGTTTCTAGTGATATAATTAAGCATACAGCATAGCACGACAGAAAACGTATTATGTCAAAAACATAGTGTTCAGGTGCAAAAATGTATACACAGTTTCATAATGCAGTAGCCAAAGGTGTAGAATAGTCAAGATATTGAGATATCATAAGGAAAAATGTCAAAGTCAACTGGTGTTTGTTATATCTTAAACATTTCGTAGTGCATACAAACAAAACAGGAAACCAATCATACATACACGATAAATGGAAAATGTGCACGGTCTGATATATAACGACAAGAAACGCGACCTGCTAACCTTACCTTGCCGGGCACTTGCCAAGAAAAAATATGATAATCATCAGTAAGTAGTCATATAAATATAATTGCATAAGTGGTCATATAAAAATCAGGAAACGGCATTACCGTGTGATAAATCATAAAGCATGTTCATTCAATAAAGGGTTTAATATTGGATGTGTGTGCGTACTAATAACTTCTGTCCAATGTGAAAGTCATGGCGTGTACAAACCTGTTTTTGCTTTCTTCTCCGGCGCTCTGCGGCACGTTTGATGTTATTCAGCGCAATGTCAATTATTTCATGGTATCGTAGTCGACGAGATGTAGGAAAGGATACTAATTCTTTAATTTTATTAGGTGGTTCAACATTTTTCAGTATAACAGTCGGAGGTAACGTAGTAGATTCATTTGGTATGAAGTTAATTACATCCTGGAATGACAGTATGTTTGTATCCCAATCAATATGTTTTTTATAGCAGTATATTCTACATAGTTTACCAATTTCTTTCATTAGTCGTTCACAAGGGTTCGAAGAAGCGTGATACTTGGATATATAAATCGGAGAAATGTTTCTTGCTCGTAACATACGTGTCCATTTAGCAGATCGAAACTGTGGTCCATTGTCGGAAATTACTTTCAATACATGCCCTATATGAAATAGAAAATGTTTTAAAAATGCTTTCGAAACAGTTTTAGCAGTAGCTTTGCGTAACGGAGTGAAGGTAACAAATTTCGAAGTGAGTTCAACAGCGACAAAGATGTAGCAAAAACCTCTATTAGATCTGGGAATCGGACCAAAAATGTCTACAGCGGCCATGTGTCTCAATTTAACAGATACAATGGGATGTAACAGAGTAATATGTGAAGTCGTGTCTGACTTAGCTTTCTGGCAGTTTTTACATGACGCTAAAACTCGTCGAATACGTTTCTACATGTTGGCAAAATAACAGTTCTGTCTCAGTATAAGAAAACATTTTCTGGCTCCATAATGTGCGTAACTTAAATGAGTATATCAAATTAATTTGTTAACAAGCTCGTCAGGAATACATAGTAACCAATTGTTGCTGTCAGGGTGAGAGCGGCGAAACAGAATATAATTGCGTACAGTGTAATGGTTTCTGATGGTAACATTATTCCTATCTTGCCAAAGGTGTTTAATTTCTTTCCATACGTTGTCTTTGCTCTGCTCTTGTGCTATGTCTCGTAATGACACCGAAATGAAATTTTCAAATGCAACTTGTTGAATATACATGACGCTAAAATTTGCTTGGCAGAAGTTGGTTGCGATGTCTTGCTGATCGCTGCTGAGAGAACGGGATAGTGCGTCTGCTACAACAGTTTGTGTACCGGGAATGTGAACAACTGTAAAATTAAATTCCTGTAAATAAAGTTTTCATTTGCTTAATCTGTCGTGTGTAAATTTTGCTGAAAGTAAAAACTGTATCGCTCTATGATCTGTGTAAACGGTCGTATGACATCCATAAAGAAAATGCCGAAATCTCGTAAATGCCCATACAACACATAATGTTTCAAGTTCTGTAACAGAATAATTGCGATCAGCAGGTGACAGAATACGACTCGCAAAGGCGATGTTTTTAATTACTGTAGAACCATCTTCTTCAATTTCCTGAAAAATGTGTACGCCTAAAGCGGTGTTAGAACTGTCGGTGACAATGGAAAAATTTCTAGTAAGATCTGGATGTGATGAAAGTGGTGCAATCAACAAAGCTTGTTTCAGATTGACAAATTCAGAATGTGCTTGGCTATCCCAGGACCAAATAGTGTTTTTACCCGTCAATTGACATAATCTAGGGGTGTCTAAAGCAGAGTAATGAGTAAATTTACGAAAAAAGTTATTTAAGCCCAAAAAGCTGCGTAGTTGTTTCTTCGTCGTAGGTACAGTAATGTAACGTAAAGCCTGAAGTTTCTCCGTGTCAGGCGCAATGCCTTCTGCTGAAATTACATGTCCAAGAAATTTTATAGAAATTTAGCCAAAATGTGATTTACTAAGGTTAACTGTGAGTCCTTGTGCACGAAAGGTTTGTAACAGTTGTTCAAGAATCAGATTGTGTTCAGACCAGTTAACTTCTGCAATAAGAATGTCGTCTACATACGTTGTGATTCTGTCTTTTAATTCTGTCGGAAGTATAGTATTCAAACCGCGAATAAATGCTGCTGAAGAAATAGTTAAACCGAACGCCGTGGCATACGGAGCTCCATCGCAGTCTTTAACACTGGTAGCATGCCGCGACAGCGTGGACGTGAACCGTATGTGCAGTTGACGGACTTTGAGCGAGGGCGTATAGTGGGCATGCGGGAGGCCGGGTGGACGTACCGCCGAATTGCTCAACACGTGGGGCGTGAGGTCTCCACAGTACATCGATGTTGTCGCCAGTGGTCGGCGGAAGGTGCACGTGCCCGTCGACCTGGGACCGGACCGCAGCGACGCACGGATGCACGCCAAGACCGTAGGATCCTACGCAGTGCCGTAGGGGACCGCACCGCCACTTCCCAGCAAATTAGGGACACTGTTGCTCCTGGGGTATCGGCGAGGACCATTCGCAACCGTCTCCATGAAGCTGGGCTACGGTCCCGCACACCGTTAGGCCGTCTTCCGGTCACGCCCCAACATCGTGCAGCCCGCCTCCAGTGGTGTCGCGACAGGCGTGAATGGAGGGACGAATGGAGACGTGTCGTCTTCAGCGATGAGAGTCGCTTCTGCCTTGGTGCCAATGATGGTCGTATGCGTGTTTGGCGCCGTGCAGGTGAGCGCCACAATCAGGACTGCATACGACCTAGGCACACAGGGCCAACACCCGGCATCATGGTGTGGGGAGCGATCTCCTACACCGGCCGTACACCACTGGTGATCGTCGAGGGGACACTGAATAGTGCACGGTACATCCAAACCGTCATCGAACCCATCGTTCTACCATTCCTAGACCGGCAAGGGAACTTGCTGTTCCAACAGGACAATGCACGTCCGCATGTATCCCGTGCCACCCAACGTGCTCTAGAAGGTGTAAGTCAACTACCCTGGCCAGCAAGATCTCCGGATCTGTCCCCCATTGAGCATGTTTGGGACTGGATGAAGCGTCGTCTCACGCGGTCTGCACGTCCAGCACGAACGCTGGTCCAACTGAGGCGCCAGGTGGAAATGGCATGGCAAGCCGTTCCACAGGACTACATCCAGCATCTCTACGATCGTCTCCATGGGAGAATAGCAGCCTGCATTGCTGCGAAATGTGGATATACACTGTACTAGTGCCGACATTGTGCATGCTCTGTTGCCTGTGTCTATGTGCCTGTGGTTCTGTCAGTGTGATCATGTGATGTATCTGACCCCAGGAATGTGTCAATAAAGTTTCCCCTTCCTGGGACAATGAATTCACGGTGTTCTTATTTCAATTTCCAGGAGTGTATTAATATCTATACGATTTTTCAGAGAAATGGAGCACTCGATTTCCATCGCACTTCAAGATAAGATGAATACTTGGAAGGCGGAAAATAATCGCATGCGATTTAGTGAAAGCGGTAATAATTTACATGGTGCCACAATGATAAACTCTTCAGTAGTACCGGGGTGGAATGTTGATTTACTATATGCCAATCAGACTTAGTTTTCTCTCTGCTCTGAAGACAGACGTAAATGATAATAATACAGCTTTCACACAATACTGTACATTAGTGGTGAGTCAGAATTATTTGAATGGCAGATTCGACCGTTAGTTCTATGCCAAATGCCAGTAACGTTATCGATAAACGTTGTAAGTACGTGTAGAAAAATGAAACGAAGTCTGTGGCGAATGTAGACCTAAGACATTCTGATCGAGTAGAAGTTTCCAATCCTTAACGTGACGTAACATCTTGTATATTTCCTTATCACGAATTATTACATGCAGATTAGGAGCGCGTCTGAGGACTGAAAAAGACGTCCGTACAAAATCCTCTATAAGCTGCCTGTATAAAAACAGGGTCTCGTAAAAAGACCTCTCCTATTTGAAAAAGTAGTTTCAAATAAACAAACAAAGATACAGAGAGAATACTGTTATTTGTAAACAATAGATACTATGCCATTTTGCAGTGGCTTGTTTCAAAAATTGTGTCAGGTAATTGGAGTCCTCCATCCTTGACACATCAACGAAGCCTTTCGCGGAAGTTGTACATAGTTCTTCGTGCCATTTCCGGTGGAATAGCAGCCACTTCCTTGGTGACTGCCTCCTGAAGTGCTTGCAGGATAGTGAGGCGATGTTTGTATGCTTGAGCCTTGAGGTGCACCCAAAGAAAAAAAACAATAAAGCGGATGACTTTGGGAGCCAGGCGGTTTTCTAGTGAATAGAGAAAACGTCTAGGAAGCAGATCTCTCAGAATTTCCAGAGAAGTGCGATCTGTGGCTCAGTCTTGTTGGAACCAGATTCTCCCTCTTCATGGAACGACACAAACAGGTTTAACTAAGCTCGGATGAAGGTCTCTATCATGAGACAGTAGCTATTTGAATTAACCATTACCGTTAGGCCATCTTCTTCGAAAAAAATACGGGCCCCAACACCAAATTCAGCAACGGCACACCATACCACCATACGATGGCTGTGGAGTGGTCGTTGGTGAAATTACTGAACATTTTCTGCTGCCCAATAACGGAAATTTTGTTTTCGGCGTTGGGGCTCAGTCGCTTTTCTTTTCAGCGCACAACCTGATGTTCTAAAGTCCGATAGCCAAACTCGAATACTTCTCACATCATTAACAGAATCATGTCGGCGAACTTCAAACCGAATACTAAATGCTCGCTGAGCAGTAATCACAGGACTAGTTATAGGGTACAGCGGGGCTATTCCGCTCACGGGGCTAATCCTCCTGAAATAGGAAATATTGGAACAGTGCTCTAGTTCCTAATAGGGCAAAGACCGTATTGCCTGCAGTGTGCGCCAGTATCCTTGTATCGCCGGATGCGCATGTAGTAAGGCTGTTTTCTGTTACAGTACTGACAGGACAAGAACGAACTTTAGAGGTAACTGCATTGTGATGGACTATTTGCCGTAGTTAAAGAATACAACCTAACAAATTAAGGTATACCACGCACAATAACGTAAAAATTTAAACTCTTTATGTTACTTGTGTAATAATACAGGTTATGGAGTGTGCTTGTCAACAAACATTACTGGGACTTTCCACATAGGTCTGATTTGGCGCGTCTTTCGAAAAGTCTGCACATGGGGCTATTTCGCCCTGTCCACGTGTGGCTATTTCCACTCCGTCATATTGTTAGTTTAATCAATGTTTAATGTGAAATACTAGTGAACAAGTTTTCTTGGTTTCTTTCCAGATGGTCCGTACATACAAAAGGAAAAAACCAAGTGCTTCATGGTCCGAAGAAGAAATGAAATACGCAGTAACAAGTTTTATAGATGGAGATGTGAGTATGAGATGAGCTGCTGCGTTGTTCAGAGTTCCTTACTCGACACTTAAAGATCGGGTAACTATTTCAAAACATGATTCGAGAATAGGAGAAAAGAACCCTCATAGATCTGCTGGTCATCTGACTGCACTCAGCCCAGAAGAAGATAATTTAAGTTCTAAGTTGAAAGACTTAGCTGCAAGGGGTTTTGGCTGCACTCCTGAACAAATTCGAAGAGCAGCATTCACGTATGCAACGATGAATCCCTTGGGCATGGAACACATTACTGCAGGTAAAGACTGGTTTACAGCGTTTACGTAGAGGCTTAGTGATTTATCTCTCCGAAAACCACAAGGCCTTCAAAAGCTAGAGCGAAGGGAATGAATAAGCAGGCTGTGACTGCATTTTTCGACGTGTATCGGAATTTGTGAGAGCAGACTGGAGTTTGTGGTAAGCGTAATCTCATCTTCTATGTTGACTAGACGGGTCTGCCCCTCAATAATTCCCACCTAAAATGGTGACAGCGAAAGATACTAGGGAAGTAGTGAAGATAACAGACGTGGAGAGAGGGGGAAATGTCACTATTATAGCTTGCTGTAATGCTAGTGGCGTTTTTATTCCTCCCTTTGCAATCATCAAAGGTGTTCGATTTAGGGAGGTGTACAAACATCCACTTCCAGTGCGTTCAGAAACCACCAAGTCTGAGTCTGGGTGTGTGAACGAAGGTATTTTTCTAAAGTGGCTCGAACATTTTCAGAAGTACCGCTCACGTGAACAATGTCTTCTAAGTCTGGATAACCATAGCTCACATTGTTCTCTCCAGCGTCTGGAGTATTGTAGTTAGAATAACATAGAGATCCTCTCCACCCTCTGGACCGAACGGTATTCAAACCAGTGGCACTTTTCTACCATCATCCTGCAAAAAGTTACATACATTCGACACCAGGAGGCGCAATCAACAACTATAACTTGGGACAACTGTTGTGCGCGCGTTAGAATAAAGGTGCCACCGTTGGTAATGGTGTTAAGGGATTTAAATGCACTGGTTGTTCCCTTTAAATCCTTTAGTTATTTCTGAAGACAAATTTCTCCCCTCAGTTCTTTTCGAGGCAGACATTTTCAATGTGCCATCAGGTCCCGTTCCTGAGATTTCTGAAAGTTCCTTGCTGCGAACTGAGTCCTCTTTGCAGGACACTCTTCCTCCGTTCACCAGAAGATTTCACCTTTCAATGCAATCATTTCCAGCCCAGCAAAAAGATATTCCAAATGACGTCAAAAAAGGTAGAAACAGAACCAAGGCTTTTGACCTCAGACGCGAGCTACAAAGCGACGAAGGCTAAACGCAGACTAAAAATGGAGAAGGAAGACAAAGGTAATGCAAGTAAGAAACGTCGTCGTCAACTGATTGACTCGGACGATGACTTACAGCCAATTGCAATTGAATACGATCATGAGAACACTCCTTGTGGCTTCTGCGATCTGAAGTATTATTCGTCAGAATCGGTCAAGAAGGTGGACTCGATACAGTGCAAGCAATGTGCTACATAGTGTCACGAAGTGTGTGTGGGTGCAAACGGTCAAAAAACGTTTGCGTGTGATAAATGCCTGTGATCTGAACACTGAAATATACTGGCGGAACAGCACCACGAATGGGCGGAAATAGCCCCACCATTTTGCATATTGTGATTTCTGCCTTCTTCAGATGTTTGTTTAATATTTTGTTCTTGTAAACCAGTTTCCAACTTTTACAATACTGGAATGTATTCACAATGAATTCTCCATATTGCATCACATTGATTCTTTTAAAACGTTTTATGTCATATTACATACGGCGTATAGTTGAAATGAACGGAATAGCCCCGCCGTACCCTAAGAGTACACTGCTTCACAACAAACGCACGATGATCACCTAGCCAAGTTATGACGCCCACTGGAAATGACAGGTGTTTTGCTATCGACTGATACCCCCTCCACTTCACCACAATTCAGGTAGCGACCTCTCCAAATACGGAAGGTCTCTTTGCCGGACGTTGTATAATAACTATCGGATGTTCTATGGCTGAATCAGAACGAACGGTGTGGATTATATATAACGAACGATTTTACCACAGTGCCTGATGTGGGATGTTTCACAGTAGGAAAAGATTTTGATAGTGTTGGGTATATCGGGACCTAATTAGCTCCTTCATACTTTTAATAACACACCGTCCATGTTGGTAAACGCTTTGAATTTTGACTTTTATACATGGGGCTGAACGGCCGACAGTTGTGTATGCGTGGTTCGTGGCTACTCCCTGTGAGATTGTGTTCACTGACGACCATGACGCGCGTAAGGCTATTGGTGCAGTGGTACGCCCACGATCACGGCCAGACTTCTTGCGACTGGTCGAATATAGCCATATTTATATGGAAAGCGACCGTGCAACGCGCTCGCAGCCGAATGCAAACAGCCGCCTAGGCGGGCCAGGACAGTATTTTGTCACGCGACCAGCCTCAGGCCAGTGAGCTGCTGCCGCCATCAACCTACTGCACGCGGTTGCGTGGGAGGAAATACCTTTGATGTTCTGTGGCAGCGAATGTACAAACTCACAGCAACAAATCGCACTGTATAGTTTGTTTTAAGTTAATTCATATTTTTTTTACTAACACATCGTGTCATATAATTCAGCTAATTTAATCAGTCTGCCGTTCCCATTGAAGATCGCATTCATCTACAAAAGAATTGGTAGAATTGGTAAATACGTTTCTGTCGTATGAATTTGATCTCGAGTGAGTATTTTTAATGAAACATCCTCATGAACTTATGCATATTCATACAATGTCTAACACCTATGTCAAATATTGAGTGTATCAGTGACGAATCGCCGGCCGCTGGTGGCCGAGCGGTTTTGGCGCTACAGTCTGGAACCGCGCGACCGCTACGGTCGCAGGTTCGAATCCTGCCTCGGGCATGGATGTGTGTGTTGTCCTTAGGTTAGTTAGGTTTAAGTAGTTCTAAGTTCTAGGGGACTTATGACCTGAGCAGTTGAGTCCCATAGTGCTCAGAGCCATTTTGAACCAGTGACGAATCAGGGGCCTAAACTCTGGGGAGGCAAGCAAACATATTAGAAAATCACCTTTTCATCTCTTTTAATATAAACATTAATAATGACAACCACCACCAGCACGAATAGACCACCACCAACAACTACTACTACTACTACTGTTACTACTACTGCTCTACGATGATGACGACAACCACTACTGCTAATAATAACAACAGTTGCACTCTTATTTATAAGCGAACTGGTAGATTGAACGTTTCAACGTTGTTACTTGTAAAAGTCGTAAATGTGGCGATCCCTCTTCTTCCCGCCATCGTTCGATGACATCGTCGTACCATGTGCCTCTGCTTTCAAGTATTTGCAGTACAGCTCTTCTAGTTGAGATACAAACAAGAGCAAATATGCGATCGAGGGCCATACTGTTCCTCAAATACGTTTTTACACATTTAAGACAACAGGAAGTCCTGTAAACGGAAGCTGCTGCTGCTGAAATAGTAGCAATTAGATAAAATAGTTTGAAATCTTCTAGACGAGTTTGGTCCGTTTCATTCCGTCATTATTTTGATTACGTGCCCCAAACTGACAGAGTGAAATAGTTTATTTTATTTGTTAATTTATTATTTTTATAAATCTTTCATTCAACCTCTGAGGGAGACGATGGCCTGTAAGAGAGCATAGCCCTTTTCGGACAGTAGTTATACTTCGGTCTGTTGTGACACTATTTATTTAGTGTAGTTGGGGCTTACTTAATTTTGTAGGATTTTTGATTGCATATAAACGGATAACTGAGAGGAATGTATTGTTATATAAGATTTAGTATTTCCAACTCTCGGCACGGCTGACGGAAAAAACCTCTCGACGGAAGAAAACCCAGCTGGGGTGGGTTGACTGTTGTTCTGGCTCATATATCTTCATATCTCACTCATCATGAAACTGACATTGTGATCTTGGAATTTTATATGTGTAAAGAATTTATGTCTAACGCTGTAGAAGATGAAAAACTAGAAAAATTAATTGAGGTAAAGATTTTTTTTCTCCTTCTGTAGGAACTAACTGAAGCACTATTGCTAAATAAGTTGTTCTTTCTAAATCACACTGCTGTATCATCCCAAATCCTTGCAGTGGTTCTTGGTCTGTTGGAAAACTCATTGATTTCTTCATTTTCCAGAGTACTCTGTTGGAATGAATTTGATACTGCTTCAAGAATAAAATAAAGAGGAAATGAATATTAGATTTTCGCAAAATTGGACGTTTTTCGAACGTGTTGCAAGAATGATTTTGTAAGTACGTCGTAACATAGTCTGTTGATTCCGAATCTGGTGATCTGTTCTTTCATTCTGTCTAGCATATTTTTGGCTTTAGGTGTTTCGTAAAGAGACTTTGTTGGGAAGCTATAGCGTAGACCTTCAGCTGCTAGAAGCATTCTCATGTCAGCAGACAGAATTTTTTTTCGTTTGGTTTGATGAAATAATCCATGCTTGAGATCTATAATCGAGAATGAATGGTTTAAAGGCTCTGAGCACTATGGAACTACTTAAACCTAACCAACCTAAGGACATCACACACATCCACGACCGAGGCAGGATTCGAACCTGAGACCGTAGCAGTCGCGCAATTCCGGACTGAAGCGCTTAGAACCACTCGGCCACTGCGGCCGGCCTGAGAATGGAGAGGACAAAAATTTTGTATGTAAGAAGGGCAAGTAGTAGTTGCACTCTATATGTTCTATATTTCATGAGACATCTTAGTGAAGTCGGCTTTCAACTTGTTTAATCTTTTGAGATGTATTTTTTTTGCGAATTTATGAGTTCATCTAGAGAGATTCCAAGGTATTTAACGTCATGCTGTGGAGCAATTTCTTGTCTCCAAAGTCGAATGCTGAGTTTCTTGGGATCTATTGCTGACAGCTAGAAAGACTTTTATGTCTGAATAGATTAAGTTGAGTTTTAGTTGGATTCGGTCTAATCCTCCATTTATTTAGCCAGGCTTCAAATTTGCCGATGTACTGTTAGCCTGTTCATTTACAGTCTAATGATTCCGCCACCTAGTTCTTGGGATGTCAGCAGTATATATCGTGTGTAACAAGGGGAAGATGACGACATCCTGAGGGACTCCTGCTCTGGGTGTGAAGTAAAATCACCAAGTCGTACTTTTCCATTTCCAATATGGCTCGCTGTTAATTGTACTAGGTGAGTTCTGAAGTCCCGCATGTCACACCTCATCAAATACGCGTTCTACTCCTTAAAAGAGGGCAGCAGTCACATCTGCTAAGTTGCAGGCATCTGCCACTTTGCTAGTTCGTGTTAATAATGATCAGTGGAGCTGTCATTGTTTATGAAACCAACGTGTAATAAGTTTGTTGTCTTCTACAAACTGTTGTAATCTCTTGTTTTACTGCTTCAAAGATTTTGCTAATTATTGATAGTGATATGATAGAACTATATGAGTTACGGTCGTTTGGATTTACTTCGGTTTCAGATTCATTCTAATATGTGTATGTTGCCACTGGTATGGTACATTAGGATGTATGATAATTATGTGTAATAAGTACGTGTCATTTATGACTGTTTAAAGCAGAAAAATACGTAAAGACTTATTATAGGTTAAGTGATCATTTTAAAGACTTTGACGCGTTAAGCCAGAATATTCGGAAGCGGTAGCAGTCGAACAAGGAAAGCTGGCACGTGTGTCGACATTGACCATGTTTCTGCCCAACGTGAGAAGGGCGATGAACAGCAGAGTTTGCGCAGGAGCAGTGAGCACCTCGACAGATCAACGACCGTGCAGACGGACAATGCTTCCAAGGATAACAACGACCACGCATTTCGCACATCAGCGGTCAGTGCTCCAGGAACTGTCAGCATACAGAACTCGCGTGCATGACGCATCTGGCGATGCGGAGGAAGACGACAAGGCAATGCCTGACCACGCCAGCAGAGAGGCAAAACAATGAAAAGCCGGCACGTGTGTCCCGTTTGTGCCCCACGTGAGAAGCATAGATCAACGACCGAAGAGTCAGTCGCCGACATACGAACTTCGTGACATTGGCGAAAACACCGAATAAATACCTCCGACTAACGGACATGAAGAGGTTCTTCGAGGGGAGAAAAAGGACACGAAGGAACGTCGCCTGGACAGAATGACGGATGGTTAGTCAGCGGACGTCATACTTCGCTACAACGACTTAGCCGCTACGCTGCTCCACAGACGCGCCAGTAGGGAAACGCAAAAGATGCCATTCCAGATATTACCAGAATGAAGTTCGTGGGGTACCTTTCTACGTTGCTGGTGAGGACGAATGGACTGCGACCTCACTAAATGGGTCACCTGTGAACCTAGAGGTTGTTGTACTCCTCTAGAAGACACCGAACGTGAAGGTCGCTGGTTCGATTCCGGGACGGAGCACTGTAGCCGCTTGTTAATAACGCAACAAGCGAATTCACAAAGAGAGCACCGCACCGCCGTCAGAGTAAGTCACGGTACGATACTGAATTGAGGAATACCACCGCTGGCGCGCCGCTGTAACACGAGCTGTCGCCGTATCAACTGACACTGGAATCTGCACGCTACGATCGCGCCTCTTCACAGCCCCGAGGAATTGAGCGAGTTAAAACACATTGTATTACTCTGTTTGTTTAAAAGGTTTTATGCCTCAATAAATGACTGTTACTGGAACCACCAATGTTTCACTCACACCTCACCCATTGAGCCAAGGAAAGTGCCCACGCCACCGCCCACAAAATGTCGCTTTTCCTCCCGCGTTCCCTGACAAAGTAATGACCTTTGCTCCCCTCTGTCATGGATTCTCAATGTCTAGTGTCACTAAACCCCGACCCCCACCCTGTGACAGAAGTTGTTTGAGACGAAATCGTCCAATGCAGTGATTTCCAGGAGCTGTATTTTTACCGTTTAGTATAACAAAAGCTATCTCATATCCTGTTATTTCTTTCTATAGTGGATGGCCGGCTGGTGTGGTGTTTTTATTTAGTAGTGACTGAAGTTCAGCAGTAATAATTTCCTCGTAATTGTCGTCAAATTTGAGGTCCTGTGGGTGACAGTGGATTTTTTTTTCGGGTAAATCGCTGAATATTTCAACTTTTTCCTTTTAGTCTGACTGATGTGGTCATCGATTCGTAAAGCCTGTTCTTCGGTGACTGTTTTGCCTACGATTATCTTGCATCTATTCCAAATGAGAGGGATTACGTGGCTGAAGTATTTGTGACTAACGTTCCCGTCTATACTGACGGAAAAAAACCGGAACACCAAAAAATAATTAATATAGAGTAATGAGATTCCGGGAATCCATTCATCTACGTAACATATTTAAGTGGTTAACACTGCAATACAGGATAATGTAAGTGCGAGATAAGCTATTGCAAATTTGAAATGATGGTACATTAATAATCGGTGTAACCGCCAGAATGTAGCACGAAAGCTAGCAAACGTGCATGCATTCTGTTGTACAAGTACTGGATATCAGTTTGTAGGTCGGTTACTGCTGATGATGTCCCACTTGAGCTCGACTGGAGACAGTACTGGTGATCGAGCAGACCAAGGGAACATGTCGATACTCTGTAGAGCATGATGGGTGACAACAGCGGTATATGGGCGAGCGTTGCAAAACAGTCCCTGGAGTGGTGCTCATCAGTGGAGGGCACTACAGGTCGAACCATCAGACTGACGAACTACATCCGCGCCCGTACACCGGTCGCAGCGGCCAAGTGGTCAAGAAAGACCTACCTTAAATAATTAGGTGGTGGGTCGTAAAAGCAGGGCGGCAAGTGAAAAAAAAGTCAGGATGAATGGCATAACCACGAGAGTATTCCTGCTGTCATACGATCTCGCATTCAAGACCATAAATCCGGGTGTAGGTCCAACATACCTAGTATGCAAACAAGTTGTTTACGGGCGCTCACCTAGCCTCCTTGTAACCGACACAGGGTCATCACTGGCAATGAGGCAGAACCAGCTTTAATCAGAAAACAGAACAGTTATCCAGCCCTCCAATGAGCTCTCGTTTGACACCACTAAAGCCGCAAATGGCGGTGGATTGGGTTGGAGGAATTCACCCTACAGAATGTTTGGCTCAGAGCTGCCCTCCAAATAACCTATTTGCAACAGTTTGGTGTGTCATTGTGGTGCAAACTGCAGCTCAGATTGCTGCTGCAAATGTAGTACGATGCGCCAGAGGCATACGCCGAATACGAGGTCTTCTCTCTCGGTAGTGTCACGTGACCGTCTGGAACCCGGTCTTCTCGCGACCGTACATTCTTGTCACCACTGATGCCAGCAATCACGTATATTGGCTACATTCCTCCACAAGGAACGTCCAGCTTCTCGTAGTCCTATTACACGACTTCGTTCAAAATCAGTGAGGTGTTGCTAATGGCGTCGTTGTTACCTTGACGGTATTCTTGACTATCATCAACTCTCTACATTCAATCTCGAAGGTAACTAACGGTCACGACCGTTGCACCGTGTGTTTAAAGCAAACCTAATTGCATCCTCATAGTGGCCCTACTAGCGCCACTCTTATGAGGCTGGTGCGAAATCTCAACAAACATCATCTTTCAGATGTGTAAAAATCACTACAACTTTTGTTTATATCGCACAACTTCTTGGTATTGCGATTATTTTTCTCTCGGTGTATTTGCTCTGAATTGACGAATCTCAGATCTAACTTGATTATTAAGGTGCCATTCCGTTTAGCCCTGTCATTAGGTTGTCACTTGATTTGTCTATATAGTTTTCTTTCTTCTTTGATTAGGTACAGGATATGTGTATGATGTCTATCTTGATGTTCTATAATGGTGTTTTTAGGTGCATTGTTAATGACAGTAGACCATATCATTTGCATGATTAGCTAGTTGTAGTTCTTGAGGTTTTCCATAGTATTAACGACTATTGTAATGGGCTTTTCTTCACAATTTCTGTTTGTTTATATAAATGTCTTTGAAATCAATGAAAGTTTCTCTTTTGTAATAGCCGTCTTTGACGTGGATAATAGACGTAGTTTTTGTGATGATAGGGAGGTGATCGCTTGAGATGCCATCACCTATTTCCACTTCGCCACAGTGACTATCAGTTTGGGGTGTGCAAATAATGTGATCAGCTGTGGAGGTTCCAGTGTGATTGAGGAAAGTAGGTGAGTTATTTTCTAAGTGGATCAGATGGTTGTTTAGAGATGCAATAGAGAAATCGCCGTTTTTTTTTTGTTGGTTTTATCACCGAAACCAGTGGATCTGGCATTGAAGTTGCAGAGAAGTTTGGTTTCCTATACTTTCCTACTATTTTTCGGATAATAGCTTGTGGGTGTTATGTTTCTCTGATAAATTGAGTCATATAGAGGCCAGTTTTTTTGAATGAAAGGTGGCGACTCCTCCATGTCAATATCTTTCTCCTTCTGGTTTGGGTTTGGCTAGTCTGTGGCATATATGATCGAGAAGGCTTATGGCTTTGCTGGACCAGCAGATTTCGACAATTCCATTAAACGTAATGTTTTGTTCTCTAACCATCTTTTCTTAGAGCTCTGCTTTAGCACGGAAGCCATTCATGATGTCAAAGCATATCGTTGCAACGTTTTGTCTGGACTCGTATGTGAAAAAATTACCAAATCTGTAGAGTACAGCAATAGGTTAGACTTGCGCTGATGAATCTGGTGTCTTGCCGATGTAAATTTGTATGTTGTTCCAGGAGTGTGTAATATCCATAACCTGCCGGAGGAACTTTCTGGAAACTGTTTTTATCGTTTCAGTAATGAGGTATCTACGTTCCAGAAGAATTTTGATTAGTTCAGTTCTTAATGCACGCAGAAAATTTTCAGTTTGTGAGGATTCTTGCACCGGGTGTGCTGGTTCATCTACACATTTTATTTTCTTTGTTCCGTCAGCATAGATGGGTTGCTTTGGCCTTCCTGTGGAATTTGGATCATTTGTGATGTGAGTATCACTGCAGTTGCTGTATTTAGGTAATTCCTTCTTTGAATCACGTTTGAAGATGAAAAATAGGTGAGGTCCGCTATATTTCCCGCGTCTGCGTTCGTTGCGACAGTTTCCGGAGGTGTGTTGAAAACTGTTGCATTTTTAGCATTTCGTGGGTTGCGGAGATAGTGTGTTGGATGGCTTAACTTTGTGTAGTATGCAATGCGTCCTGAAGTGATGTGCAAGAAGTTTGTCTATGGTTTCCTTGTGATCGGAGATTACACTTATTTATTGATGGTTCGTTTTGTGAGTCACGAGTAGATGCACGATGCATGTTGCTGTTTTGAAATGTTATCACTGTAGTTTTAGTTCCTCTTAGACTTCCTCATTGGTTCAAATGGTTCAAATGGCTCTGAGCACTATGGGACTTAACATCTTAGGTCATCAGTCCCCGAGAACTTAGAACTACTTAAACCTAACTAACCTAAGGACACCACACACATCCATGCCCGAGGCAGGATTCGAACCTGCGACCGTAGCAGTCCCGCGGTTCCGGACTGAAGCGCCTAGAACCGCACGGCCACCGCGGCCAGCCTTCCTCATTGGTGATGTCGTGGTTAGTAGTAGGGCAAAGCCAACACGAATGCGCGTTGTTAGTGCAGGTTGCCTACATCAGGGGCAGGATGCACTCAGGGGCAAACCTATCGTTCCCCTTGGATGACAGGTCGTTAACCTATTGTTTTTCTTTGATTGGCAGGTCCTTAATCTATTGTTTTCGTAAAAGGATCCCCTTGTCAACCCCCTCCCTCCCGCCATGCTGCTACAGGTACACTTTCAGGTCTGAGTTATTGGAATGGCCATTCTCACTCTTCTCAGTTTGATTGACTACTTAAGTTGATTATTTGATTAAGCCCTTCCCCTCTGGTAAACCCCATCCCTCCCCTCTCCCCCACCCCTCCTCCTCTCCCCTCCCCACCATCTGTGATGGAGAGGAAGGATCTCATGACATGAAATTCAAGGGCATATTGTTTATTTATAAAAATTCTGTTTTCAAGGGTTGGTTTTATCTTCCTCATCATTCTGTGCTATTTGGGAGGATGCAGGTCTTGTAAGAAGTAATTTCATCGATCACTTTTCTTTTTTATTCCGATTATGCAAGGAATGCCATCATGAAACATACACCACAAGTAATTACACACATAAAAACTTTCGATAGTGAAGCACGCAGCACCCACTGTTCGCTCTCTATTGGAGTACACAGAATGCCACCACACCCACTCCCAGGAGTTCAGCTGCTGAACCATGCACAGGTGTCAGTTCAGGTCCCACAAAGGTGAGGTGGCATCATCCCTTTCATACATGGCACCTGAGAAACACCTGTCGAAATACGTGTCTATCTAGACACCGTTGCTAATGCGATGACGCATAGCATTTGTCCCTGTGGTCCTGCGAGATGTTTCCATAGCATATCACCCTCAGTGAGTTGTTAGCATAGTGGCTTATTCTTGCAGGCACAGCTAAAAGTTGTCAGTGTTATACTGACATCACATGTCTTTGTAAATAACAGCCAAATCTCTGTCTGGATGCGCTATACAATCTTCTGCAATGCTCCCCAAAATAATAGAGAGTGCATTATTCCTAGTGATCCTATTGGGACAGCCCATCCATTACATATCAGTCCATTCCCAGAGATCGTAAAGTGTTGCAGAAACAGTTAACAGTTGCTTTTTTCTTGGAGTAGGAGCTTTCGCGATGTCTCAACTTGTCTGGATGGAAATTCTTTTCATAACAGGACCCGTTTACGAAAATAGCCCAGAATAACACCGAATGAATTCATCCTGATGGTCCTAACGAGACATCATGTATTCCCTTTCTGGAAATCGTGACGTACTGCTTTCGACATACGACTCAGAAATGGTAAACGTTCTCACCGCTAAAAGCCTTCATCATGTCTGTGCTCACTCGTGAAAACACTGTTTATCAATAAGCATTCTTGTTGTTTGGAAAGAGAGCACTGTCCAAGCACAGCTTGAAAATCAGAACAATTCATCTCTGCCAGAGATGAATGGTCTGCTTCAACTTGTCTTTGAATACTTGCTTTCTCAGAACTTTTCTGTAGATATCTTGCATCCATCTTGTTCGAATCAGTTTGTAGAGGCTCCTGTGTCCCAGCACAAAGGATGTCTTTCGAATGAATGAAGCATTCTGATTGGCTCTTACTGAATTTACACACCAAATTACTGACGCTGGTGGTGTGGAAGCACTGTCTGTGTTTTTCTTTCCACAGAAGAGGCTTTTAGCGGTAAAACTATTTTGTACAGATCGCCATATTTCACTCACAGTTAAACTCTGCAAAAGTGGTCAAAGTGGTCTACAGGTCGTGAAATACACCCCACATACTCCCTGTGCTGCTGTGCAGTGCCGACGGAGGAAACTGCCGCCGTAAACGCGGCCCTTGACTGCTGTTGCGAAAGCGCATGGCAGCCAGAGATAGGCCAGCTGGCCGTGGACGAACCCTACACCCTAGGAGGACTTGAGTGGTAGGAGTTTGAACGCTACCAATACTCCCAGTGCAAAAACTCTGAATATTGGATCATCTCAAATTCCCGCAGATTATACACGCGACACACTCGGTCTCAAAGGCAACTGGGTATTAGTTCACTATTCGCAACCCACGGGCGAACGGCAAGACAAATCGTCATAAGCCGGAAGACCCTTTGAACCGGTGTAGAAAGGGTGTTCAATACACAGCTCGGAACAAAGGTGTCTGCTGAGATGCTGTTTCTCGGCCGGTGTGGCCGTGCGGTTCTAGGCCCTACAGTCTGGAACCGAGCGACCGCTAAGGTCGCAGGTTCGAATCCTGCCTCGGGCATGGATGTGTGTGTGATGTCCTTAGGTTAGTTAGGTTTAATTAGTTCTAAGTTCTAGGCGACCGATGACCTCAGAAGTTAAGTCGCATAGTGCTCAGAGCCATGCTGTTTCCCGCCCCGACCTCCTTGCTTGCTGCTGTGCTTCCTACGGCCGTCTCCAGACTCACAAGACCATTGGGAACCAGGCACATACACTACTGGCCATTAAAATTGCTACATCACGAAGATGACGCGTTACAGACGCGAAATTTAACCGACAGGAAGAAGATGCTGTGATATGCCAATGATTAGCTTTTCAGAGCATTCACACAAGGTTGGCGCCGGTGTTGACACCTACAACGTGCTGACATGAGAAAAGTTTCCAACCGATTTCTCATACACAAACAGCAGTTGACCGGCGTTACGTGGTGAAACGTCCTTGTGATGCCTCGTGTAAGGAGGAGAAATGCGTACCATCAAGTTTCCGACTTCGATAAAGGTCGGACTGTAGCCTATCGCGATTGCGATTTATCATATCGCGACATTGCTGTTCGCGTTGGTCGAGATCCAATGACTGTTAGCAGAATATGGAATCTGTGGGTTCAGAAGGGTAATACGGAACGCCGTACTGGATCCCAACGGCCTCGTATCACTAGCAGTCGAGATAACAGGCATCTTATCCACAAGGATGTAACTGATCGTGCAGCCACGTCTCGATTTCTGAGTCATCAGATGGGAACGTTTGCAAGACAACAATCACTACACGAAAAGTTCGACGACGTTTATAGCAGCATGGACTATCAGCTCGGAGACGATGCATCATAGACAGGAGCGCCAGCGATGCTATACTCAACGACGAACCTGGGTGCACAAATGGCAAAAAGTCTTTTTTTCGGATGAATCCAGGTTCTGTTTACAGCATCAAGATGGTCGCATCCGTGTTTGGCGACATCACGGAGAACGCACATTGAAGCGTGTATTCGTCATCGGCATACTGGCGTATCACCTGGCGTGATGGTATGGGGTGCCATTGGTTACACGTCCTGGTCACCTCTTGTTCGCATTGACGGCACTTTGAACAGTGGACGTTAAATTTCAGATGTGTTACGACCCGTGGCTCCACCCTTCATTCGATCTCTGCGAAACCCTACATGTCAGCACGACCGCATGTTGCAGGTCCGGTACGGGCCTGTTTGGATACAGGAAATGTTCGACTGCCGCCCTGGCCAGCACATTATCCAGATCTCTCACCAGTTGAAAACTTCTGGTCAATGGTGGCCGAGGAACTGGCTCGTCTCAATACGCCACTCTTGATGAACTGTGGTATCGTGTTGAAGCCTCATAGGCAGCTGTACCTGTACACGCCATCCAAGCTCTGTTTGACTCAATGCCCAGGCTGTTATTACAGCCAGAGGTGGTAGTTCTGGGTACTAATTTCATCCCTGAAACTTTGCGCATGTGATCATTCCAATGTAAGTCAGAACTGAGTGGAAGTCGGAGAAAGCTATATCTATCACCTTCTGCAACCTGTGTAGATACAGGCTAAGTTGAGTTGCTGCAACAGAACAGTGTTTTGACCATTTGATGGAAACAAAGCTTGCTCCTGCAACACGAGGTAGTATAAAAGGCAGTACGGGAACTCGAGAGAGGACGCTGATTTTGCTACTGCACTGTGGCACATCCCCAAATTACATACAAGTACTGCTGTCCGAAGCAGACCCGTGTCCCTCAGGGCACATTCACGTCTATCACCTCAACATGCTATCTTCGTTATTCTGTACCATCCAACAGAGAAAAATTACGACTTATAAGAGTTCCACTAACTTCATGCGATAGAAAACTCAATAAGATATTTCCGCATCTCTCTCCTCTCATATAAGGAAAACAAATACCGTCTGCATGCCGTCATCGAGCACATGTGACGATCCTGTTAAATATACCGCTATTGATCTACTGCACAGACCAGTGTAAAGTTGCATCACCTGTGCTGTAGGAGGATGACCGTATCCCACAAACTATACTATAAGTTGAACAGACCCCCCTCCCTGTGACCCTGTGTCGTTGTTTGAAACATTGTTTTTTTCCTGCTATAACAGGCTTTGTACACTGCCATACATTTTGACTCTCCGCCACGACTTCAAGGTCTGCATCAGGTTCTAAACTGACATTAAAATGTGGTGATCCATTGCCTCTCACAGAAAACTAGACATCGCATGGTATAAGTCATGTTGTTACCTCTGCTGCCATAACACACCACACACACTTGATGGTTTTAAATAAAAGATAGTTACAACATAAGGAAACTGGACGGGTTTGGCTGCATTATGGAGAGTCTCCAAACTGCTGTCCGAAGGTGATTGATGACCTCTACATTTAAATTCATCTCTCACAGTGACAGAATAGCTGATGGCTATGCATCCTGTTTCGATTGATTCCTCATATTGCAGTCTTGTATGCGATCACTGTTTCAGTGCTAGCCATCCCCAGAATTCAGTCAGTCATTATGTGGTAACCAACAGCCTACCAGTGGATGGATGGGATGGAAAAGGCACTGTCGGTGTACCGTAATACTAAGCATCACAGTTAATAGTGCGAACAATTTTAGCAGTTTTACAGTAATTGCAACACCAACCAATGATGTGACAGCATGTTTCCCAATTTTGGTATTATAGCTAAACAGCCCCTTCTCTACTTTGCGAGTATCATTGCGAATGTAGATAGATGACGGTGCAGTATGTCCATCCATTGTTAATTCTTGAACACATATGTCATCAAAGTATACTAGACAGTGCTTTGCATATTTCTAGCACCTCGAGCATAGCGCTTAATTTATGATTTATCTCTAAGCGGATGGGTTTCACAGAGCATTCTTGCAGTAGGAGAGACTGAAAGACCCCCTCGCATTGTCTTTGGCCAGCCCACCCTGCAGCACCATTACCGATTTAATCTGCAGTTGACCAGAAGTAGACTGATACATTCCATGTCTTGTGAATGAATGGAGCTAGCCGAATCTTTGCCCATCCAAGTGCACAAGATTTCTTCAGATATTCCCATGTCGAAGAGGTTAGCACCCCTTATCGGTGTATTGTAACTCATTTGAAAGTGTTGTGATATAATACCAGACGGTTAAGAAGTACAAGAAATGGTTAGTTTTTGTGCATGTTGGAGCTCCAGGCAGATGGAGTTCGAAGCATTTTTATGCAAATCAAACATGCTGTCAACTGTAAAGTATTCTTCTATAGTCTGTGATCAGTACCTGAAAGATATTGCTAAGAGAGAACCTAAACAAACGTACTCCTAAGGCTACAAGGTTCCACACTTAAAACAGGCTATAATGTTAGATCACTCCAGTTTCTGACCTATTAGTCATATGGAATGTAACACAGTTAATATTCCAATGTAAGAAATATATTTCCATCACATGACATACATCCTTCTTGCTGGTTTCTCTATGATAAACTATGGTAACAAACCGTAAAATGAAAAAAACTTCTTCCTTAAAATATCGATTCGGTGTGCACAATATAGCTTTCCAGAGATGTATATCATCTACTGTTCATATCAGATTACGGCTCAAAAATTATACTATGCCTGCATCAGTCCTATATAAAATGATCGTTAGGTAACGGAGAATACCTCTTAGAAGGAAACAGATAAACGCATAGCAGCAGAGTTTGACATGTGAAATTACACGTCATGCCACCACTAACTCTGTAAACAGGACATCTGTCATGCAAATGTATACATGGGGATTGCAGTGCCTCACAAACACCTATCGCTAACTTGGAATCATCTTAGTTATGAAACTGAAATCTTGATTTTATACCCAAGATGGAAATCGGAAATGATAGTATGGCATTGTGATAGGGGAATGGAGTACATTGCATAAAACTCTGTTTGTTTAGAGGAATGTGTCACGTTTCATCAAACATGAGATGGAAGTCCTCTGATGACCGAGAGGCTTACTGTTAACGATCGCAAGTAGACACTGGTCTAAGGCCTACACAGAACATGCAGTTGTATACGAGTCCAACACCGGCTATGTCACGTGACCGTTGCATCTTGACAGAACAGCGGAAAAATTGACCTACAGCAACTTCTCCCTCCTTAGATTGCATCATGAGTTTACCATTAACAGCACGTCGTTACAGCTCCATCTCAACCTACCATCCCATCCACCCTATCTCATTCTTTGACGCAGGTGCAAGTAAGTTTAGAGGCAGACGGTTCTCTGTTTTCCTAGGAAAGCATCAAAGAGAACAGTCAACTCATGTGTATCAATATTACTTCAGTAGACATATAGCAGAATGGTGCGTCGACGTAAAAGAAAGTGACTGATTCCTGATGCTTCCATGTCGATGTTTTCTCGTATTCCTCTTGCTGTCGCATACTCATTCCCAGGCATAAGAATTCTTCTGCCGCAACCAGTAGACACGCAAGTGGTTCCTCAATTTCCCCACATTTCAGTGTATTCTCTATCAATTTATACGTACTTTCCGTCATTTTTCACAATTCTGTCTATTTTTTTTTGTGTCACTTATACCCATGTCCTCATGACATCACCTTTGATTCTAAAATTCCTTATAAATGTAGTAGAGCTGTCAACACGTAGCGCAAATACACTGATCGTGTGCGTATGTGCATGTGTAGCTTTTTTGCAGTGCGAAAACGACATCCAACTTGCGCAAATAATTTTTTTGTGCACCTATAATTGAGAGTCAGAAATGTTATGCTGCTGCTTGAACATAAAGGTACCATGGTTTATGTTCCGACATACGTTTGTGGGAAGTAATCAAACAAAAAATTTAGATATGTCTAATCGTAATGGTAGGATAGATTGGACATGGTGAATTGTCATTTCAACACACTAAGGAGTATATGCTAATGTAAGCAGTGATAGATTCATTTCGTAAACAGCTGCACAATATAGCAATGCAAGTGTTCAACTGGACCTCTTATAGTGTACAAACAGGACGGGCAAAACAGCTGTAACAATACATCCCCTCATCAGCACCCGTAAGCGTACCCTAGCATTTTCGTTGTTGTTCTATCGATAGTGATGTTGATACAGTAGACCAACCCTTGTCGGTGATGTCTTTCCTAGCATTACGTCCATGGGTGCGGTATTCATTATCACACAGTGTGGGATGCCTGTCCCTCATAACATTTGTTTGAGTGAATCTTGGCAGGATGCAGTACATTCCAGAAGTGCTGATTCGAAGACTTTGTCAGATAATTTCCTAGGGTTGCGGAGAATCGAGACATATAGCTGGTGTGAATGTAGGCATACCATAATTTTTGCGGGTGCTGTACACATATAAAAGATAACTGCAATGTTTGTGTAAAATGTTTATGTATGACAGTGTAATGTGGCTTATGCTGTGGCATAACCAGAGAAAATGAGTGTACGTCCTATCGTGAGGAATGTCTAGACTCATTGCATCAATAACTGCAAGGGTATAAGAGACATTTTTATGTGGAAAATTATGTGCGCTATAGATGCCAAGATTCGTTCCAGAACCACAGCCGTCAAGAGGAGACATCATCTGTACATCGATCAGTGTCAGACTGCAGCATCAATCATAATATTTAATTGTAGTTGCACTGGTAAATACGTTCCTGGTTCCCAATATTCCTGTGACTCTTGTATGTATTTGATGATCTCTAGACAAATTTTACAGTGTTTATCTACGGAAAGTTCCAAGTGTAAGGTGATATATTCTTTGTTCATGTGTTCAAAGACAAGTTGAAGCAGACCATCCATCTATGGTGCGATGCTGTCCCTCATGTGACCTTGTAGTATTAGAACATATCCAGACCAGTAGCTGTAGGACACTGAAAATTCCAGCGACACTATGCATCTGGTGGTGATGTGTTAGCCTCACTGGGCAGAAGAACATATACACGCAGCCGACGCATCTCCCGTGTCCCATTAGGATCGCTAGGAGCAATGCACCCTGGACTATTCTGGGAAGCATAGGAACAGATTTGTATGCTGCTGGACCCACAGCTCTGGGTCACCGCACCAGCAATGGTGCATAGGTAATCAGGTGTTTCGACAGGTATTCTTCTGCCGCCTCATCTTTGTGGGACCCAAACTGACACCTATGCGTGGTTTGGCAGCTGACGGCTGCATCATCACTTCATGGGGACTGTGGTGCAGCCTGACTCCTGGTTGCATGTGCAGAATCAGCGGCATCAGCATCGGGCATCAAATGGTGTGACATATGTTTTATTAGTGATCTTTAGTTTAAACTATATTCCATCAATTTCACAGACAAATAGGACGCTGCAAATAGAGAAAAACTACCCCACACATGTGAAGAATATAAAATTAATTAATTTGCATAAATTTTTTATATCAATGTTGTGTTAGCAGTACAATAGCTAATGGGAGGGTTTGCGTGAATGGGTGACATGTAGCAGAACAGCAGGTTAAGTACCGAACACCAGGTTAATTTGCATATTTTTTTGTAAAACGCAGTACAATAGTTTAAGGAGGTGGATGACGAACAAGAATGGGCCAGAAATGGCGTTCAAAAGCATGTGAAGTTCGAAAAGTGTACTAGAAAATGGTCAAAGGACATAACTAATTACTTAATTTGTTATCAAAGACGGTACAATAGTTTAAGGAAATGGGGGTGACATGGAAAACCACTTAACAGGACAATAGGTTAAGTGCTGGCAAAGAGCCAAACATTAGGTTAAGACAGAGTACAGTGCTGAATATTAGGTTATTCAACATGTTTGCCCCATGTAATTACTTCTTACAAGACCTACATGTTTCCAAACAGCAGAGAATGACGAGCAAGAGAAATAAAGCCCCCACAAACTGCATTTTTTTTATAAATAAAGGATATACCCTTCAGTTTCCTGTTATGAGATCCTTCCTCTCCACCAAAGAGCTACCATTTTCCATATATTCCATACACTGCCTTGAATCCCCTAAACTGTTTAAATAAACAATATTCCACACATTGTCTACATTGTTTAAACAGTATTCCATACACAGCTATCGATTTCTGGACTAATTCTTTAACTAAATAAATAAAGTACATTCCATACACTGTCATAAATAATTAAATAATATTCTACACATTGTCTAAAGTGTTTAAACAATATTACCTCCAAATGACCGATCAATTGAGTCTTTTTCCTGCCAATTTTTCAGGAGGGAAGGTGTGAGGGGAGTCGGTCTACCAGAGGGCAAGAGGTTAATTAATTGATCAATTTAATTAAATAGTCAATCAAATTGATAAGAGAGGGGCTATCCAATAACTCAGATCTGAAAGTGTATCTATAGCACCGAGGGGTGAGGTTTCCTGAGGGTGGAGGGGAGTGGGAGGGTGCAGGGGAGCAATAGACTAAGTGCCTGTCAATCAAAAGAAAGGATCATTTTAGCAGTACTATAGGTTAACTACCTGTCAATCAAAGGAGAACAATAGGTTTTCCCCTGCATGTGCATACGTGCTCCTGATGTAGGCAACCAGCACTACCAAATGGACCAACTCACTCTTTGGTCCACTACTCATGTGGTGGCAGCGGTGTTGATTTATGTTTTCCTTCTATCTGTTGTTGTTGTGGTCTTCAGTCCTGAGACTGGTTTGATGCAGCTCTCCATGCTACTCTATCCTGTGCAAGCTTCTTCATCTCCCAGTACCTACTGCAACCTACATCCTTCTGAATCTGCTTAGTGTATTGATCTCTTGGTCTCCCTCTACGATTTTTACCCTCCACGCTGCCCTCCAATGCTAAATTTGTGATCCCTTGATGCCTCAAAACATGTCCTACCAACCGATCCCTTCTTCTAGTCAAGTTGTGCCACATACTTCTCTTCTCCCCAATCCTATTCAATACCTCCGCATTAGCTACGTGATCTACCCACCTTATCTTCAGCATTCTTCTGTAGCACCACATTTCGAAAGCTTCTATTCGATTCTTGTCCAAACTGGTTATCGTCCATGTTTCACTTCCATACATGGCTACACTCCATACAAATACTTTCAGAAACGACTTCCTGACACCTAAATCTATACTCGATGTTAACAAATTTCTCTTCTTGAGAAACGCTTTCCTTGCCATTGCCAGTCTACATTTTATATCCTCTCTACTTCGTCCATCATCGGTTATTTTACTCCCTAAATAGCAAAACTCCTTTACTACTTTAAGTGTCTCATTTCCTAATCTAATTCCCTCAGCATCATCCGACTTAATTTGACTACATTCCATTATCCTCGTTTTGCTTTTGTTGATGTTCATCTTATATCCTCCTTTCAAGACACTGTCCATTCCGTTCAACTGCTCTTCCAAGTCCTTTGCTGTCTCTGACAGAATTACAATGTCATCGGCGAACCTCAAAGTTTTTACTTCTTCTCCATGAATTTTAATACCTACTCCGAATTTTTCTTTTGTTTCCTTTACTGCTTGCTCAATATACAGATTGAATAACATCGGGGAGAGGCTACAACCCTGTCTCACTCCCTTCCCAACCACTGCTTCCCTTTCATGCCCCTCGACTCTTA
The DNA here is from genome assembly GCF_023898315.1 of Schistocerca nitens. Classification (NCBI taxonomy): domain Eukaryota; kingdom Metazoa; phylum Arthropoda; class Insecta; order Orthoptera; family Acrididae; genus Schistocerca; species Schistocerca nitens. The sequence continues at coordinate 335,856,832 of NC_064614.1, read as the reverse complement.
TAACTGCCATCTGGTTTCTGTACAAATTGTAAATAGCCTTTCGCTCCCTGTATTTTACCCCTGCCACCTTCAGAATTTGAAAGAGAGTATTCCAGTCAACATTGTCAAAAGCTTTCTCTAAGTCTACAAATGCTAGAAACGTAGGTTTGCCTTTTCTTAATCTTTCTTCCAAGATAAGTCGTAAGGTCAGTATTGCCTCGCGTGTTCCAACATTTCTACGGAATCCAAACTGATCTTCCCCGAGGTCGGCTTCTACCAGTTTTTCCATTCGTCTGTAAAGAATTCGCGTTAGTATTTTGCAGCTGTGAGTTATTAAACTGATAGTTCGGTAATTTTCACATCTGTCAACACCTGCTTTCTTTGGGATTGGAATTATTATATTCTTCTTGAAGTCTGAGGGTATTTCGCCTGTCTCATACATCTTGCTCACCAGATGGTAGAGTTTTTTCAGGACTGGCTCTCCCGAGGCCATCAGTAGTTCTAATGGAATGTTGTCTACTCCCGGGGCCTTGTTTCGACTCAGGTCTTTCAGTGCTCTGTCAAACTCTTCACGCAGTATCTTATCTCCCATTTCATCTTCATCTACATCCTCTTCCATTTCCATAATTTTTTCCTCAAGTACATCTCCCTTGTATAAACCCTCTATATACTCCTTCCACCTTTCTGCCTTCCCTTCTTTGCTTAGAACTGGGTTTCCATCTGAGCTCTTGATATTCATACAAGTGGTTCTCTTCTCTCCAAAGGTCTCTTTAATTTTCCTGTAGGCAGTATCTATCTTACCCCTAGTGAGACAAGCCTCTACATCCTTACATTTGTCCTCTAGCCATCCCTGCTTAGCCATTTTGCACTTCCTGTCGATTTCATTTTTGAGACGTTTGTATTCCTTTTTGCCTGCTTCATTTACAGCATTTTTATATTTTCTCCTTTCATCAATTAAATTCAATATTTCTTCTGTTACCCAAGGATTTCTACTAGCCCTCGTCTTTTTACCTACTTGATCGTCTGCTGCCTTCACCACTTCATCCCTCAGAGCTACCCATTCTTCTTCTACTGTATTTCTTTCCCCCATTCCTGTCAATTGTTCCCTTATGCTCTCCCTGAAACTCTCTACAACCTCTGGTTCTTTCAGTTTATCCAGATCCCATCTCCTTAAATTCCCGCCTTTTTGCAGTTTCTTCAGTTTCAATCTGCAGTTCATAACCAATAGATTGTGGTCAGAATCAACATCTGCCCCTGGAAATGTCTTACAATTTAAAACCTGGTTCCTGAATCTCTGTCTTACCATTATATAATCTATCTGAAACCTGTCAGTATCTCCAGGCTTCTTCCATGTATACAGCCTCCTTTCATGATTCTTGAACCAAGTGTTAGCTATGATTAAGTTATGCTCTGTGCAAAATTCTACAAGGCGGCTTCCTCTTTCATTCCTTCCCCCCAATCCATATTCACCTACTATGTTTCCTTCTGTCCCTTTTCCTACTGACGAATTCCAGTCACCCATGACTATTAAATTTTCGTCTCCCTTCACTACCTGAATAATTTCTTTTATCTCGTCATACATTTCATCTATTTCTTCATCATCTGCAGAGCTAGTTGGCATATAAACTTGTACTACTGTAGTAGGCATGGGCTTTGTGTCTATCTTGGCCACAATAATGCGTTCACTATGCTGTTTGTAGTAGCTAACCCGCACTCCTATTTTTTTATTCATTATTAAACCTACTCCTGCATTACCCCTATTTGATTTTGTATTTATAACCCTGTAATCACCTGACCAAAAGTCTTGTTCCTCCTGCCACCGAACTTCACTAATTCCCACTATATCTAACTTTAACCTATCCATTTCCCTTTTTAAATTTTCTAACCTACCTGCCCGATTAAGTGATCTGACATTCCACGCTCCGATCCGTAGAATGCCAGTTTTCTTTCTCCTGATAACGACGTCCTCTTGAGTAGTCCCCGCCCGGAGATCCGAATGGGGGACTATTTTACCTCCGGAATATTTTACCCAAGAGGACGCCATCATCATTTAATCATACAGTAGAGCTGCATGTCCTCGGGAAAAATTACGGCTGTAGTTTCCCCTTGCTTTCAGCCGTTCGCAGTACCAGCACAGCAAGGCCGTTTTGGTTAATGTTACAAGGCCAGATCAGTCAATCATCCAGACTGTTGCCCCTGCAACTACTGAAAAGGCTGCTGCCCCTCTTCAGGAACCACATGTTTGTCTGGCCTCTCAACAGATGCCCCTCCGTTGTGGTTGCACCTACGGTATGGCCATCTGTATCGCTGAGGCACGCAAGCCTCCCCACCAACGGCAAGGTCCATGGTTCATGGGGGGGTCCTTCTATCTACACCTCTTAAATGTCCATAAGTGTCTCTAATAATGCACCTAAACTGCATGTTTCGCTGTCTGTCTCGCTGACGTCGTTCGGAGGTTAACAAGCAGTGGGAGAGACACACCTGTCTTCCCTGCTCTCTTCAACAGACACTTACACGTTGAAATCTACATTTTTCGGCGTGGTTCCGTCACGATCTATTTGCATTTCCTTGTCTACTCTTGGAGGGGTAAGGATTTACTGCTGCAGTATCTCAAGTTGCTTCTACAATTCTCTACTATTTTTTACAAACTCGTCCTCCTCTAAATCAGTCTGTAACCTTAACTCCAAGTTCTCGCTGAAATTGTCTGGGCTGACCGCGTAACTGTTCATTCTGACTGGACAGTTCCTTGTTTTCTTCTAGCGATTTAGTTATTCTCTCTTGATGCTTTGCTGACAGTGTCTCTATTTGCCTTTGGAACGCTTCGGCTAAGCTTAACCATGTGTTCTCAGACAAGTTTTGCACTCCACTTCTTGTTCTCATTTTGGGAGGAATGGTTACAATAGTAGTGCAAAGATCTCTGTAGACCAACAACGGTACGAAAAAGGGGTCTCAAAAGTAACCTAAACTACATTAAGCAACAACGAGTTCCCACGGTGGAAGTTCGCAATTCAGGCGGTGAAGAAAAGTAAGGACACACTGGAGTGACACGTTAAGACCCCGCATCGACGGAGGCAGCGACGAGAAAGCGGTGTCGATGAACCAGCCGTACGGCGGCGCCGGGCTTCGAGTTGACGAGGGCGGGGCGGCAGCATCCGCGTGCGGTGGCGATGCACGATAAGTCGCTGCTACGAGGGCGCCAGACTGCGCCCGCAGCGACGAGAAGATTGCAGCAGCGTGTTGCGATCCGTCACGCAGCAAGCGATTGTCTGCAGCCTGACGCGTTGACGGTACGCTCGGCCCACGTTGACACGCGGCGGCGCACAATATGCGTTTCCAAGCGCAAACAGGACGTCGATGTTTTCTATCACGGTCCAGGTTACATGGTAACTACCAGCCTAACAGGCATTGCCAGCTCGCGTCGGCCAAATTAAGGCGGCCAAAATCCGCAGAGGAAGCGTGTCAGCCGGACATAACATTGAGCTAACCCCACTTCAGCCGACACCATTTTGTACGTGCTAGAATTGGTGAGGAGACGGAGATGAGCAACAAGTGGGCGTTCGGTGGTGTTAGGAGAAAACCTTCGAGAGAAGAGACTTTCCGTCACATAAAGGGTGAACAAAACTCATACTTGCTACGGCAACAGACGGCTACCGCACTCAAAGTGAGAGGCATTGCGCCCCAAAGGGAGGAGCTAGTGAACACGTCCGGTCGTGGACTGAGCTGGAAGGGCAAGAGAGCTTTCTCAAAACAGGCGCATTCTCACCAACCCGTATGACGCGCCCCTCATGACCGACCCCCAGTCCTCCTATTGGTGGGAAGATTCAGTGGGTGTCTCCGTCAGTGGTACTCAACATATCGGCCTTATTCGGCAATGCTACCGTGGACTGGCGCGGGTGTTACACGAAAAATCTGTTGCTATGCCACTGTCTTACCAAAACGGGTTTACCGAATTGAAAAACCGTCTTTCCGCTCAATAGAAGTGCTCTCCACACACAACCCGTCACGTGGGAAGAGTAGCCGCGTGGTTTGAGGCACCATGTCACGGATTGCGCGACCACTCCCGCCGGAGGTTCGAGTCCTCCCTCGGGTATGGGTGTGTGTGTTGTTCGTAACGTAAGTTAATTTAAGTAGTGTTAAGTCTAGGGACCGATGACCTCAGTAGTTTAGTCCTTTAGGAATTCACACACACACACAAACACACACCCACCACACACACACACACAAACACGGGACGACTAATGAGGCGACACCAGAGCAACTGCACCCCCCCCCCCCCCCCCACATCACGGAGGCTCACTGGAACATGGCTAAGACAGCATATACCTCCTCTTCTGTTTTTAGAAGTGACGTAATAGTTAGCATAGCAACCGAGCATGTACAGGCGGCCTGGCATATTTGTGGCATCCACACAACATAATTTTCCAGCCTCCATCTGATTTAGGTTGAGATTTAGCTTTTGCACTTTGATTTTATTTCTGTTGCTGGCGGTTTAGAGATAACGTGTTTAGCGTTCGCTGACAAAAGTGCGTAAAGATTTATTGTGAAAATAATAACTACTGTTATTAGTATCTCCACCACAGAAGAGCAAGGATGCCCAGCGTACATTTCCAAGCCGCCACTGGAGGGTATACTATCTGTATTTTTCAACTTCTTTGACTTGCGTGTACGTAGATATCTTTTTTCTCACTGTGTGACTTCGTGTAATTCGAAATATTCTTTAAGTGTTTTTAAGTTTTATTATGTTTTATTAAACATCTACTAAATTGGTTCATGATTAGGGAACACAGTATTGTGCAAAGTAGAAAAGCTGTAGTGAAGTTCCTTCATAACAGAAAGATTTAGGCGAGACTGTAAAATGTGAATTGGCATCAGTTAGCGAGCCAAGTCTCCGTGCGGAAAGGGGTCTGTGGCTAGCCTTCGAAAATTAAACACCCCGAGGCAACGATTCCTGGAAAAGTTGATTAAATATGCCATGAAATGTATTCGAAAATTGCGAATACGGTACCACCATAGCTATATATTTTACTGGAAATAAATGAAAATTTGAGCTTCGTCAGGACTCGAAACCAGATTTCCCTTTCTACGCTAGCAGTCGCCTTAATAGCATCAGCTAGCCGAACGTACTTCACAGACGGACCCAAATTATCGTAATTCTCAGTGTCTTCTTCCCGTAGGGCTCGCACGATTATGTAACTCCTGCAAGGGGGGGAATTTATTTAGTTTGGTTGTCAGGTGGTCTTGTATTTGGCACAAAGTACATTAGTGGGGTGTATGTATTTGACAGTATCTCTTAAAATTCAAGCAGTGTTCCTTCAGATAAACACGAATGTCTGAAGGAACATTGCATCCAACTTTAGCGACACTGCCAAATATAGACACGGAACTTATTGATAAAATACATGTCTCGGATATGAACTGGTATTAACCGCTTTATCTTACTATTTTGGATTGCTCTGGAATTTGCATTTCCGAAGCGAAGAATGAATATTCACAGTTGATTACGTCAAGAGCCATGATACGGCATTCTTGGTTGGATCAATGGTTGGTTCAAGTTTTGCTGCTGTAAATGCTTAATCTCAAATTTGAGTCACGAACCTAGATTTAGCCGAAGTCACTCACCTTGAGAGGAACATATTCTTGTTACAAGAATATTCCGAGTCTTCAAACAAAGGGAAAGCCTCGAACTGAATGACTGCACAAATTGAAACGAGTGTTAAGTTTCATGGAGCAGTAGTTTTTGGAGTTGCAAGTAGCCTTTTCTGTAAATCGCTCCACGTGATAGTTAAGGTACAGAAGTTCAAAGCATAGTGAAAGAAAATTTAATTGAAATTTCTTTTAAGGTTGATAACTTCCAAGAATTAATAATATCATTTCTCATAATATGAAATTGCCTACAAAAATTTTGATTAAAAACTAGAAAGTAGGCTGCAACAGATTAAAGGCCTACAGCATCTTTACGTGTATAACAGATTAATTACTTATATTTATATTTATGTATCTTTGTTGCTAATGTTTTATGTGGAAACTGTTAGCAAGAAAGATTGTTGTGAGAGAGAACAGTCTTTGGCTTCCCTATGCAGGAGTCAGCCTGTCACGTATTCTACAGTTAAAGTTTATGTGAACCTCAGTTAACTATATCTAAGATATTTGTGCGATTAAAATTATGAGTTCCAGTATCTAACTTAACGTACAACAGATTTTGGACCCCTATACATATATACAGGGTGAGGAAGCTAAGCCATAACACCCCTTGTATCTCCCCAACCGTAATAGATACAAAGATTCCGTTTGGACAGCGACTTCCAGGGATAGAGGCTACTTGAATACATCACATTTCATGTTTGTGCTATTTTTTATTACAGAGATATCCGGCCATCTTTGGTTTCTTTAAATGGAACCCTACTTTAAATTTTAGCGTAACATATTGGGCTTAAAAAGACGGCTTCAAATATGTGTATATCATAATATTTAGGCGAATAGTTTTTGTGACGCAGATATGTTCCCGTATCGTATTCGTCCTTCGAAGCGGCGTCGTCCAATGCGACCTTTTCTGTTGTGTAGAGTACATGGTAAACGTCGCGAGTCCGTCCTTACACAAACGCGCCCATTTAGCCGGCAATAGTAATACATAATACGATATTTTGTGCAAAAATTAACTGATGATGTCACGCAAATATTATTCAGTTATTTGATAACTGTGATACCAAAATAGTGGACAACATACAGTATTAAAATACTACAAGATGTCAATACATTTTAAGTAACAGAAATACAAATGTAAATGAGGAGGCCATTATTAGTCACAATTACTTCGTACGTATTTGTTTTTTATTTGAAAATATTTACTATTGATCACAATACGAAGCAAATACACACAAAGATGCTAAATACATACTGAACATGATACAAAACTATAGTGAAGCATGGGCTCAAAATGCTTCCCCTCTGCTGCAGTGCACAATTGTAGTCGCCATTCTAATTATTTGTGAACAGCTGCGAGGGTGTCACGTGAGACATCAGCGCACGCTTCGATGATACGTTGCTTCATATCGTCTGGTGTAGTTGGTATTTGAGCATACGCTTTATGTTTGATTGCTCCCCACAGGAAAAAATCAAGAGGGGTCAAATCAGGAGACCGGGCTGGCCACTTCACTTCAGCACGTCGTCCTATCCAACAATCCGGGAACTTTTCATTGAACAGTTCCGTAGCCACACGGGAAGAGTGAGCAGGACAGCCGTCATGTTGGAACCACATGCACTGACTCGTAGTTAGTGGTACCTCATCCAACAAAATAGGCAGAACGTTTCGCAGGAACTGTGCATAGCTATTGCTATTTAGTATACCCGGAATGACGTACGGCCCGACAATGACATCTTCGACGATTCCGCACCACATATTAGCACTACACGGTTGCTGATGCTGCTCCTGTGGAAGCCAATGAGGGTTCTCTATTGACCAGTAATGCATATTATGCAAATTCACATTACCGTGGTTGGTGAAAGTCGCTTCATCAATAAAAAGCACCCGTTGAAAAAACGTTGGGTCATCTTCTAGGCGCTGCAGTGCAAACCGGCAAAATTCCTGTCGCCGTTCGAAATCCACATCAGAGAGTGCTTGATATAGTGAGAGGTGAAACCGGTGAAATATATGCCGGTGCAATATGCGTAGAACACGTCTCTGACTTATACCACATTCCGAGGCGAAACGTCGCGACGAAACAGTAGGGTCGTTATGCGCCAGCGCTAGAAGGCCCTCTTCATGTACCTCACCAGCTGCAGTTTTCTACCTTTTCCTCTGTGTGCCCTTCCATGAAGCCGATTCAAAAATGGTTCAAATGGCTCTGAGCACTATGGGACTCAACTTCTGAGGTCATTAGTCCCCTAGAACTTAGAACTAGTTAAACCTAACTAACCTAAGGACATCACAAACATCCATGCCCGAGGCAGGATTCGAACCTGCGACCGTAGCGGAAGCCGATTCAATTAGTTTCTCGCGTATACGTGCAAGAAGCTGGCGCGCAGGACGCTCACGATCAGGATACAACTCTCCATATCGCTTTATTACTCTAACAGCATTTCTTCTGCTTTCACCATACACTAGAAGCATATATAACTTCTCTTCGTTGGTATACATGTCTGCTCCAAGACGGAAATGCGATGCCTCATTACCCCAGCAGCACATTTATACCCTTCTCTCCAGCTACCTCGTGCGTCACCTTGCGGCGTTAACGAAAAGCAGGAAAACGACGCCTTCCCTGTTACGTTCCTCAGTGGTCAACAGGAAAGGTCGCACTGGACAACGCCGCTTCGAAGGACGAATACGATACGGGAACATATCTGTGTCTCAAAAACTATTCACCTAAATATTATGATATATACCTACTGGAAACCGCCTTTTTAAGCCCACCATGTTACGCTGAAATTTAACATAGGGTTCCATTTAAAGAAACCAAAGATGGCGTCATATCTCTGTAATAAAAAATAGCACAAACATGAAATGTGATGTATTCAAGTAGCCTCTATCCCTGGAAGTCGCAGTTCAAACGGAATCTTTGTTTCTATTGCGGTTGGGGAGATACAAGGGGTGTTATGACTTAGTTGCCCCGCCCTGTATATATAGGGGCCCTACATCTGTTGTAGGTTACGTTAGATAGTGGAACTCACAATTTTAATCGCACAAATATCTGAAATACAGTTAACTGAGGTTCACACAAAATTTAACTGTAGAATACGTGACAGGCTGACTCCTGCATAGGGGAGCCAAAAACTGTTCTGTCTCACAGTATTTCTTGCTAACACTTTCCACATAAGGCATTAACAACAAAAACACATAAATATGAATACACGAAGTGAAAATAATTTAAGTGTATTACAATTCCATCCAAAGGTAGATTATAACTCTCAGGGAAGTAGTGCTCTTGTCCTACGGTAGCTGATGATTGGTAATTTGATAAATTATGTTTAGTTTTGTTCACTTAAAGTCAGAGAGAGAGAGAGAGAGAGAGAGAGAGAAACATAGGAAGTTTTGAGAAACAGACCGGTCAAAGATGTGGGTGGTACTTAAGAAGTTATTTGATTTTGATTATCAGGTTGAAGTTAAATGCTGAGAGCGTATTATTTAATATTTTTTAAAAATGGGTGTTGTTGTTGTTGTGGACTTCAGTCCTGAGACTGGTTTGATGCAGCTCTTCATGCTAATCTATCCTGTGCAAGCTCCTTCATCTCCCAGTACCTACTGCAACCTACATCCTTCTGAATCTGCTTAGTGTATTCATCTCTTGGTCTCCCTCTACAATTTTTACCCTCCACACTGCCCTCCAATGCTAAATTTGTGAACCCTTGATGCCTCAGGACATGTCCTACCAACCGATCCCTTGTTCTAGTCAAGTAGTGCCACAAACTTCTCCCCAATCCTATTCAATACCTCCTCATTAGTTACGTGATCTACCCACTTAATCTTCAACATTCTTCTGTAGCACCACATTTCTAAAACTTCTATTCTCTTCTTGTCCAAACTATTTATTGTCCACGTTTCACTTGTATACATGGCTACACTCCATACAAATACTTTCAGAAACGACTTCCTGACACTTAAACCTATACTCGATGTTAACAAATTTCTCTTCTTCAGAAACGCTTTCCTTGCCATTGCCAGTCTACATTTTATATCCTCTCTGCTTCGACCATCATCAGTTGTTTTGCTCCCCAAATAGCAAAACTCCTTTACTACTTTAAGTGTCTCATTTCCTAATCCAATTCCCTCAGCATCACCCGATTTAATTCGACTACATTCCATTATCCTCGTTTTGCTTTTGTTGATGTTCATCCTATACCCTCATTTCAAGACATTGTCCATTCCGTTCAACTGCTCTTCCAAGTCCTTTGCTGCCTCTGACAAAATTACAATGTCATCGGCGAACCGCAAAGTTTTTATTTCTTCTCCCTCGATTTTAATACCTACTCCAAATTTTTCTTTTGTTTCCTTTCCTGCTTGTTCAATATAGAGATTGAATAACATCGGGGAGAGGCTACAACCCTGTTTCACTCCCTTCCCAACCATTGCTTCCCTTTCATGCCTCGACTCTTATAACTGCCATCTGGTTTCTGTACAAATTGTAAATAGCCTTTCGCTCCCTGTATTTTACCCCTGCCACCTTTAAAATTTGAAAGAGAGTATTCTAGTCAACATTGTCAAAAGCTTTCTCTAAGTCTACAAATGCTAGAAACGTAGCTTTGCCTTTCCTTAATCTTTCTTCTAAGATAAGTCGTAAGTTCAGTATTGCCTCACGTGTTCCAACATTTCTACGGAATCCAAACTGATCTTCCCCGAGGTCGGTTTCTACCAGTTTTTCCATTCATCTGTAAATAATTCGCGTTAGTATTTTGCAGCCGTGACTTATTAAACTGATAGTTCGGTAATTTTCACATCTGTCAACACCTGCTTTCTTTGGGATTGGAATTATTATATTCTTCTTGAAGTGTGAGGCTATTTTGCCTGTCTCGTACATCTTGCTCACCAGATGGTAGAGTTTTGTCAGGACTGGCTCTCCCAAGGCCGTCAGTAGTTCTAATGGAATGTTGTCTACTCCCGGGGCCTTGTTTCGACTCAGGTCTTTCAGTGCCCTGTCAAACTCTTCACGTAGAATCGTATCTCCCATTTCATCTTCATCTACATCCTTTTCCATTTCCATAATATTGTCCTCAAGTAGATCGCCCTTTTATAGACCCTCTATATACTCCTTCCACCTTTCTGCTTTCCCCTCTTTGCTTAGAACTGGGTTTTCATCTGAGCTCTTGATATTCATACAAGTGGCTCTCATTTCTCCAAAGGTCTCTATAATTTTGCTGTAGGCTGTATCTATCTTACTCCTAGTGAGAAAAGCCTCTACATCCTTTCATTTGTCCTCAAGCCATGCCTGCTTAGCCATTTTGCACTTCCTGTCGATCTCATTGTTGAGACGTTTGTATTCCTGTTCGCCTGCTTCATTTACTACATTTTTATATTTTCTGCTTTCATCAATTAAATTCAATATTTCTTCTGTTACCCAAGGATTTCTACTAGCCCTCGTCTTTTTACCTACTTGATCCTCTGCTGCCTTCACTACTTCATCCCTCAGAGCCACCCATTCGTCTTCTACTGTATTTCTTTCCCGCATTCCTGTCAATTGTTCCCTTATGCTTTCCATGAAACTCTGTACAACGTCTGGTTTAGTCAGTTAATCCAGGTCCCAGCTCCTTAAAGTCCCACCTTTTTGCAATTTCTTCAGTTTTAATCTACAGTTCATAACCAATAGATTGTGGTCAGAGTCCACATCTGCCCCTGGATATGTCCTACAATTTAAAACCTGGTTCCTAAATCTCTGTCTTACCATTATATAATATATCTGATACCTTTTAGTATCTCCAGGATTCTTCCATGTATACAACCTTCTTTTATGATTCTTGAACCAAGTGTTAGCTATGATTAAGTTATGCTCTGTGCAAAATTCTACCAGACGGCTTCCTCTTTCATTTCTTAGCCCCAATCCATATTCACCTACTGTGTTTCCTTCTCTCCCTTTTCCTACTGTCGAATTCCAGTCACCCATGACTATTAAATTTTGGTCTCCCTTCACTACCTGAATAATTTCTTTTATCTCATCATACATTTCTTCAATTTCTTCGTCATCTGCACAGCTAGTCGGCATATAAACTTGTGCTACTATAATACGTTCACTATGCTGTATGTAGTAGCTTACCCGCACTCCTATTTTTTTATTCATTATTAAACCTACTCCTGCGTTACCCCTATTTGATTTTGTATTTATAATCCTGTATTTACCTGACCAGAAGTCTTGTCCCTCCTGCCACCGAACTTCTCTAATTCCCAATATATCTAACTTTAACCTATCCATTTCCCTTTTTAAATTTTCTAACCTACCTGCCCGATTAACGGATCTGACATTCCACGCTCCGATCCGTAGAATGCCAGTTTTCTTTCTCCTGATAACGACGTCCTCCTGAGTAGTCCCCGCCCGGAGATCCGAATGAGGGACTATTTTACCTCCGGAATATTTTACCCAAGAGGACGCCATCATCATTTAACGATACAGTAAAGCTACATGCCCTCGGGAAAAATTACGGCTGTAGTTTCCCTTGCTTTCAGCCGTTCGCAGTACCACAACAGCAAGGCCGTTTTGGTTAGTGTTACAAGGGCAGATCAGTCAATCATCCAGATTGTTGCCCCGGCAACTACTGAAAAGGCTGCTGCCCCTCTTCAGGAACCACACGTTTGTCTGGCCTCTCAACAGATACCCCTCCATTGTGGTTGCACCTACGGTACGGCTATCTGTATCGTTGAGGCTCGCAAGCCTCCCCACCAACGGCAAGGTCCATGGGTCATGGGGGGGAATGGGTTATCGCTTGCTTTATAAGTGTGCTGCCTTATTGTGAAACTGCTGTGTTTAGAGCGTGGTTGCTCCGGGTGATTTGTATAAACCTAGTTGACATTTGCAGTTTTTATTTTTTGAAGTTGTAAATTTTATTAACTGATGTTCTACATAAAGTTGAAAAGAGAATGTATGGTGTAGACAATATTTTCGAGAATTAATCTTTTGCCTAAGAAGTAAGTAGGGTAACAGAATGCAATACAACTGTGCAGCGGATTTGGATTCTTGTTTACGCTACTGGGGTGAAAAGTTTCTCTTGACATTCAGTAACCCCCAGTAAATTCCAATTCTCTAAATCCGTGTCCTGTCACTGTTCAAGAGTTTCATAAGGAATTTATAAAGTTGACCTACACAATATCAGCACGGTATTTTTTTATACTTCAGAAAGATGAAAATACCACTTAGAAGCAAGCCTTTATGATGCAAGGGAAAAATGCTTCTCTTTTTAATGAAATGTAATACCGATACGTCGAACTTAGTGAAAGAAATGAGAGAATTATATATTGTATGCGTGCGTGTGCGTGCGTGTGTGAGTGTGTGTGTGTGTGTGTGTGTGTGTGTGTGTGTGTGTGTGTGTGTGTGTATGTTTTTGTCTGTTGTGTCGAAGAATAAAATGTGTTTGAGGTTACTGGGACGCTATAGGAAATGCACAGATATACCCTCTCGGCGCCTGCCGTTTCAGATATAGGGCGCTCTTTCTCTTTTTCACTTTCACATGGCGGCTACACCTACCCACGCAAGTAAAGAACGGCAGCGACGATCGCGTTTTTCTTGTTCCGCACACAGCTGCGCGGCCAGAAACAAAGGGAGCATCGGACGCGTGCTCGGCGGATGCATACGGCAGCGGCGCCTGGCTGTTCCTCCCCCCCGCTTCCTCTCAGCCACAGAACCCACGGCTGGGCTCAGCAGGCCTGGGTGGCTCTGATTGCGCCGTCTAATGCCGCGCACCGCGCACTGCTGCAGACCACGCTCTCAATCCCGCTTTTGAGCTGATTCTGCTTCTCACTCTAGTTCATTTTTAGAACGCGGTCAGGGATTAGTCTGGGTTAAATTAGCACCCTACTGTCTATTCCATTTGATGTCTCCTTTTGGAAGACCTACAAATGTACTGGATTCTCTTAAACCACGGCTTCGTGTAACCTGTCATATAAGCCGATATGTTCCTTGAAAATTCCTTCATGTTGCAAGGTCTTCGGCAGTATTACCATGATTTATCTTCACCAATACTGACAGATATATGATACTATTAACTACTCAAAAATACAAATTATAAGACGTTGGTATTTTACCATTATATCATCTTTGGGGAAAGGTGGGCGTTGTTATTGTCGGATAAAACATGAAAAAATTACTGTTACATGCTAGAATTTTTGGATGTGAGGTCCGCCAGTTATGCAAAACACCGTTTTTCTCAGTAGTCATACATGTTTCGGCACCACTGTACCATCATCAGTGGGTTTTCGTTTTTATTTTATTCTGCAATGTGAATATTTTTGTTAAATGATTATACAATTTTTAGTTCAAACAACAGATAATTTTTCTGTAAATACCTTTACATTTCGTGTGCATAAATTTTGTGGATCACTTTTGTGTTAATTACTACATCACTGCCCGCATCTCGTGGTCGTGCGGTAGCGTTCTCGCTTCCCACGCCCGGGTTCCCGGGTTCGATTCCCAGCGGGGTCAGGGGTTTTCTCTGCCTCGTGATGGCTGGGTGTTGTGTGCTGTCCTTAGGTTAGTTAGGTTTAAGTAGTTCTAAGTTCTAGGGGACTTATGACCACAGCAGTTGAGTCCCATAGTGCTCAGAGCCATTTGAATTACTACTGGTAGCAACTAAACGATGTTGAAGAGAAAGTTTTTTGCTGGGAATTAACCTATCTTCTAGAATGTAATTTAGTTGTTCGCGATGTTTTCGAGCCTATTTTCGTATTTACTTACGTTTTCGTGTGGCAAGCACTCCCATTATCCATATCATGCTGAGATGTTGTGATGCATACGTAACTACAACAAGTATTTTCCACACTTTTTCACTTCACCAGAACACAGTGTGATTGTGGTTTGTTATGTGTCCCAGCCCATGTAGTGGTGTAGTGAAAAAGTGTTTTACTACTTTATTTGTGGAAATTACTTGTTATAGTTACGTATGCATCACAACATCTCAGCATGATGTGGAGAATGGGAGTGCTTGCTACACGAAACCGCAAGTAAATACGAAAATAGGCGCGAAAACATCGCGAACAACTAAATTACATTCTAGAAGATAGGTTAATTCCCAGTAAAAAAATTTCTCATCAACATCGTTTGGTTGCAGAGGACAAGCTACCTGTAGTAATTAACACAAAAGTGATTCAGAAAATTCATGCACCAAACGTAAAGGTATTTACAAAAAAAGATCTGCTGTTTCAACTAAAAATGCACATAATTGTATAATCATTTAACAAAAATTTTCACATTGCAGAATAAAATAAAAACGAAAACCAACTGATGAAGGCACAGTGGTGCCGAAAAGTGTTTGGGTACTGAGAAAAACGATGTTTTGCATAACTGGCGGACCTCACATCCAAAAATTTTCAGCTGCAAACACGACCAATACAAGGAGCTACAAATTCAAAAAGATGGATGTTACATGCTACCTTAAATATCACTCAGACTCGGAATGGTGACAATTTCATAGCTATTGCGGAAGCAAATACACGGTCCGATTACAGTATTGTGAGTACCTGTCACAAGCCTGAATTACCACAGTATGGTGTGTGAACGCGCAAGAACAGAGTCAGTGATGTTCTTGAAGCTACCGACAGGTGTGTGGAGCCATGCCGACGTCAGAACCAAGGCCAGTTGCGCTACGATTCTCGTTTGGGAATCCACGGCGCGAACAGCCTAATTGAGGTGGTCCTACGGTTCTCGATTCACTTTAAATATGGAGACTTTACTGGTTCAAATGGCTCTGAGCACTATGGGACTTAACGTCTGAGATCATCAGTCCCCTAGAACTTAGAACTACTTAAACCTAACCAACCTAAGGAAATCACACACATCCATGTCCGAGGCAGGATTCGAACCTGCGACCTCAGCGGTCGCGCGGTTCCAGACTGTAGCGCCTAGAACCGCTCGGCCACCCCGGCCGGCGGAGAGTTTAGTGGCCAGAGCAGTATACCAAAATCGTTCTAATGCTCTTCGAACCACGTACGTACACTGCGAGCTCTGTGACACCTTGCATTCTCCTGCAGGTAGATGCCATCTTCCGAGAAAAAAGTGAACTTCATATATGGTAGGACATGGTCCCCAAGGATACATGAATACTTGTGTTGATCCATTGCACCTTACAGAATGACAGGATCATACACAAAATATCACGAACGTATTCCCTAGATCATAACTCTCCTTCCTCTGACCTAGACCCTTACGACGATTGTTGCAACGGTCATCTGTTCTACATCTACATCTACATCTACATGACTACTCTGCAATTCACATTTAAGTGCTTGGCAGAGGGTTCGTCGAACCACAATCATACTATCTCCCTACTATTCCACTCCCGAACAGCGCGCGGGAAAAACGAACACCTAAACCTTACTGTTCGCGGCTCTGATTTCTCTTATTTTCTTTTGATGATCATTCCTCCCTATGTAGGTTGGGCTCAACAAAATATTTTCGCGTTCGGAAGAGAAAGTTGGTGACTGAAATTTCGTAAATAGATCTCGCCGCGACGAAAAACGTCTTTGCTGTAATGACTTCCATCCCAATTCGCGTATCATATCTGCCACACTCTCTCCACCACTACGTGATAATACAAAACGAGCTGCCCTTTTTTTGCACCCTTTCGATGTCCTCCGTCAATCCCACCTGGTAAGGATCCCACACCGCGCAGCAGTATTCTAACAGAGGACGAACGAGTGTAGTGTAAGCTGTCTCTTTAGTGGACTTGTTGCATCTTCTAAGTGTCCTGCCAATGAAACGCAACCTTTGGCTCGCCTTCTCAACAATATTATCTATGTGGTCTTTCCTACTGAAGTTGTTCGTAATTTTTACACCCAGGTAATTAGTTGAATTGACAGCCTTGAGAATTGTACTATTTATCGAGTAATCGAAATCCAACGGATTTCTTTTGGAACTCATGTGGATCACCTCACACTTTTCGTTATTTAGCGTCAACTGCCACCTGCCACACCATACAGCAACCTTTTCTAAATCGCCGGCCGCGGTGGTCTCGCGGTTCTAGGCGCGCAGTCCGGAACCGTGCGACTGCTACGGTCGCAGGTTCGAACCCTGCCTCGGGCATGGATGTGTGTGATGTCCTTAGGTTCGTTAGGTTTAAGTAGTTCTAAGTTCTAGGGGACTGATAACCACAGCAGTTGAGTCCTATAGTGCTCAGAGCCATTTCAACCATTTTTTTCTTTTCTAAATCGCTTTGCAACTGATACTGGTCTTCGGGTGACCTTACTAGACGGTAAATTACAGCATCATCTGCGAACAACCTAAGAGAACTGCTCAGATTGTCACCCAGGTCATTTATATAGATCAGGAACAGCAGAGGTCCCAGGACGCTTCCCTGGGGAACACCTGATATCACTTCAGTTTTACTCGATGATTTGCCGTCTATTACTACGAACTGCGACCTTCCTGACAGGAAATCACGAATCCAGACGCACGACTGAGACGATACCCCATAGGCCCGCAGCTTGATTAGAAGTCGCTTTTGAGGAACGGTGTCAAAAGCTTTCCGGAAATCTAGAAATACTGAATCAACGTGAGATCCCCTGTCGATAGCGGCCATTACTTCGTGCGAATAAAGAGCTAGCTGCGTTGCACAAGAACGATGTTTTCTGAAACCATGCTGATTACGTATCAATAGATCGTTCCCTTCGAGGTGATTCAAAATGTTTGAATACGGTATATGCTCCAAAACCCTACTGCAAACCGACGTCAATGATATAGGTCTGTAGTTAGATGGATTACTCCTACTACCCTTCTTAAACACTGGTGCGACCTGCGCAATTTTCCAATCTGTAGGTACAGATCTATCGGTGAGCGAGCAGTTGTATATGATTCCTAAGTGGGGAGCTATTGTATCAGCGTAACCTGAAAGGAACCTAATCGGTATACAATCTGGACCTGAAGACTTGCCCGTATCAAGCGATTTGAGTTGCTTCGCAACCCCTAAGGTATCTACTTCTAAGAAACTCATGCTAGCAGCTGTTCGTGTTTCAAATTCTGTAATATTCCATTCGTCCTTCCTGGTGAAGGAATTTCGGAAAACTGCGTTCAATAACTCCGCTTTAGCGGCACAGTCGTCGGTAACAGTACCATCGGCACTGCGCAGCGAAGGTATTGACTGCGTCTTGCCGCTTGTGTACTTTACATACGACCACAATTTCATCGGATTTACTACCAATTTCGAGACAATGTTTCGTTGTGGAACCTATTAAAGGCATTTCGCATTGAAGTCCGTGCCAAATTTCGCACGTCTGTACATTTTAGCCAATCTTCGGGATTTCGCGTTCTTCTGAACTTCGCATGCTTTTTCCGTTGCCTCTGCAACAGAGTTCGGACGTGTTTTGTGTACCACGGGGGATCAGTTCCATCTCTTACCAATTTATGAGGTATGAATCTCTCAATTGATGTTGCTACTATATCTTTGAATTTGAGCCACATCTCGTCTACATTTGCTTAGTCAATTCGGAAGGAATGGAGATTGTCTCTTAGGAAGGCTTCTAGTGACACTTTACCCGCTTTTTTAAATAAAATTATTATGCGTTTGTTTTTGGTGGATTTGGAAGAAACGGTATTGAGCCTAGCTACAACGACCTTGTGATCACTAATCCCTGTATCAGTCATGATGCTCCCTATCAGCTCTGGATTGTTTGTGGCTAAGAGGTCAAGTGTGTTTTCGCAACCATTTACAATTCGTGTGGGTTCGTGGACTAACTGCTCGAAATAATTTTCGGAGAAAGCATTTAGGACAATCTCGGAAGATATTTTCTGCCTACCACCGGTTTTGAACAAGTATTTTTGCCAACATATCGAGGGAAGGTTGAAGTCCCCACCAACTATAACCGTATGAGTGGGGTATTTATTTGTTACGAGACTCAAATTTTCTCTGAACTGTTCAGCAACTATATCATCGGAGTCTGGGGGTCGGTAGAAGGAGCTAGTTATTAACTTAGTTCGGCTGTTAAGTATAACCTCCACCCATACAAATTCGCACGGAGTATCTACTTCCACTTCACTACAAGATAAACCACTACTGACAGACACAAACACTCCACCACCAATTCTGCCTAATCTATCTTTCCTGAACACCGTCTGAGACTTCGTAAAAGTTTCTGCAGAACTTATTTCAGGCTTTAGCCAGCTTTCTGTACCTATAACGATTTCAGCTTCTGTCTTTCTATTAGCGCTTGAAGCTCAGGGACTTTCCCAGCACAACTACAACAATTTACAACTACAATTCCGACTGTTCCTTGATCCAAGCACGTCCTGTATTTGCCATGCACCCTTTGAGATTGTAGCCCACCCCGTACTTTCCCGAGGCCTTCTAACCTAAAAAACCGCCCAGTCCACGCCACAAAGCCTCCGCTACCCGTGTAGCCGCCAGCTGAGTGTAGTGAACGCCTGACCTATTCAGCGGAACCCGAAACCCCACCACCCTATGGCGCAAGTCAAGGAATCTGCAGCCAACACGGTCGCAAAACCGTCTGATCCTCAGATTAAGATGAATCATAAAGCGTCATTCACGTGAAAAGGCTGCCTGACGCTTGTCAGTGAACATCCACTTATGGTACTGACGTTCACATTCTAGTCATCGTCGCTGATGAACACATAGTTGTCATAGGAGCGTGAACCAGCCGCCTGCTGTGGAGGCCCATGCGCAGCAACGTGCACTGAACACAAGCTGCGACGTGAGCCAGAAAGTAGAATAAATTTCTTTATTTCACGTCTATGATGATACATTTGTTAGGTCCTCAGATTACGTTTTCCATCAGGAATGACCATCTTCAGATTTGCAGCAAAACACGGGAAACACACACATGCAAGTAGTGGATTGCCCAATAAAATAGGCCATAATGGAAAGTATTACTGACACACGTGTCAGAATTATGAGCTCTAAAATGACAAGGCAAACCTATTTTAAAAGCTTGTCCTAATCTAATGGAGCCATAGTGGAATCGTCAAATGATAAATACCAATTCAGCGCTACTGTTTGAAATAAACTGCTGTACAGTAGCCACAAAATGTTTGTGTCGCATGCTTGTGAGATATAGTAACTGTAGTACACATATTCTTCTGTGGCTCAATTACACGATATGAAATAAAAAAGAAGAATACAATTGGTAAAGTCTGCAGCGGGTTTACCAGGTATACATGTCATTTCAGTAATAAAATGCAATAAATTAAAACACGACCAAAGTTACATTGTCAAAAAGGAAATACGAGCTAAATCACAATAATTCTGAGACGCTCTTGTGGCGAATTTTAGATGAAAATGTAATAAGATGTATAAGAGCAAGCTTCCAGAGCACACAGAATAATATGAAAGTGATAAAACAAACGCGTAAAGAAGCCAAACGAATGACAGCAGTGTGTAATAAATAATCAGCGCCTTCTGTTGGCCTATTTTTCCTCGCTGTATTTGCGAGTGGAAGAGTAAAGGAAAAACTAGTAGTGGTACAGGGTATCGCGCACTGTACTGTGGCTTGCGGAGTTTCTATATAGATGAACAAAGAAGCCCTGAAGAAACTGGTGTAGGCAAGAGTATCCAAATACAGAGATACGTAAACAGCAGAATACGGCGCTGCGGACGGCAACGTCTATGTAAGATAACTAGTGGTTGGCGCATTTTTTAGATAGGTTACTGCTGCTATAGTGGCAGCTTATCAAGATTTAAGTGAGTTTGAACGTGGTGTTCTAGTCAGTACATCAACGATGGGGCACAACATTTCCGAGGAAGCGG
This sequence comes from Schistocerca nitens, assembly GCF_023898315.1. Taxonomy (NCBI): domain Eukaryota; kingdom Metazoa; phylum Arthropoda; class Insecta; order Orthoptera; family Acrididae; genus Schistocerca; species Schistocerca nitens. The sequence goes on along the minus strand of NC_064614.1, from coordinate 335,836,471 downwards.
TGAGGTGGGGATTTTCGCCTACGACCATTTCACGAGTGGCTGTGAATATCAGGAATCCGGTAAAACATCAAATCTCCGACAGCTGCGGCAGGGACAAGATCCTGCTCGAACGAGACTAACGACAACCGAAGAGAATCATTCAACGTGACAGAAGTGCAGCCCTTCCGCATTTGCTGCTAATTTCAATGATGGCAGATTCAACAAGTGTCAGCGTGCGAACCGGTAATCGGAACATTATCGATATGGGGTTTCAGAGCCGAAGGCCCACTCGTTTACCCTTGACGACCGCACAACACAAAGCTTTACGCCTCACCTGGGCCCGTCAACACGGACGTTGGACTGTCGATGACTGAAACCATGTCACCTCGTCGTACGAGTCTCGTTTCAAGTTCTATCGAGCGGTTGGACGTGTACTGGTATGGCGACAACTTCATGAATCCATGGCTCCTGTATGTCAGCAGGGGACTGTTCAAGCTGGTGTAGGCTCTGTAATGCGGTAAGGTGTGTGCAGTTGGAGTGATGTGGGATCCCTGATAGTCTACGTACGACTCTGACATATGACACATATGTAAGCATCCTTTCTGAACACCTGCATCCATTCATGTCCAGTGTGCACTCCGACAGACCTGGGCAATTCCAGCAGGACAATGCGACCCCCTCCCCCCACACGTGCAGAATTGCTGCGGAATGGCTCCATGAACACTCTTCTGTGTTTCAACACTTCCGCTGGACCTCACACTCCCAAGACATGAGCATTACTGAGCATATCTGGGATGCCTTGCAACGTGCTGTTCTGAAGAGTCCTCCACCCCTCGTACACTTACGGATTTATGGAAATCTGTGCAGGTTTCATGGTGTCAATTCCCTCCAGCACTACTTCCGATATTAGTCGAGCCATGCCACGTCGTGTTACGGCACTTATCGTGCTCGTGGGGACCTACACGATATTAAGCAGATGTACCAGTTTCCTTGGCTGTTCAGTGTACAAGCGATGTATAATAGAACTGGGTAGGTATCATGCGTTTCTTGTTCTTTTTTATTTTATTTTACGCCACCTCAGCTAGCCACCGATGCACATCGAATTATTCAAACACACACATACATACATACATACATACACCTACGATTCGCGTACGATATTTACACTGACTGTAAACATATTAGACGATTTCATTGTTGAACACGAACATTCATGCCTCCAGACAACTTTTCTGTTGTACACTGCTTACATTGCTTACGTTATATGAAAGTGATAATATTCAGATGCTTAACGTTGTTCTGTGATATTTATTCCTAATTCTATGCAGTGGCCTGCAAACAAAATACGCTACTCCACCCAAATCGTCTTGCCCTAGATACCTGACGCTACCTGCATGAATCTGTGCCGGATCGCTGATCCTCTATATACATAAACGATCTGACGGATAGGGTGACCCGAAATCTGTAATTTTTTGCAGATGACGCTGTAGTATACGAAAAAATGTCGTCACTGAATGACTATAAATAGATACATGCAGGCTTAAACAGAATTTCTATTGGGTATTATGAATACAGCTTGCTCTAAGTGTAACAAACTATATTAGTATACGCAGGTGAGTAGGAAGAGCAATTAAGTTATGATCAAGCATAGTATCAGGGTCGTGGTGTATGGGAAGCGTCTGTCCTCGGTTCCGTATTCGAATCCCGCCAATGCTTAAATTTTGATTAATAACAGCCTCAGTGGCCGAAGCCGTTCTGCGTAGGAAGCCACCCTCATTCTGCCAACGGCCTTGTCAAAGAGGGCAGATGAGCGGACAGAGATTCACGGCTCTCTCTTGTCCTAGGGGTGGCAAACTGCACCTAAAGGTGGAAGAATCAGCAATGTTCAACGGTATGAGGAAGCAGAACGCAATGGAAACCACTGCACTAAAGACACATAACGTGTATCCACGGGACATGTTACCCCGTAATTGAAAAAGTGTCATGACGATCTCTCAATTGGTAAAATATTCCGAAATAGTCCCTCATTCGGATATTCGGGAGGGGACTGCCAAGGGGGAGGTGACCATGACAAAAAGATTAAATAATCAACGAAAGGCTAACGTTCTACGAGTAGGGGCGTAGAATGTCAGAAGCTTGAACGTTGCAGGGAAAGTAGAAAATCAGAAAAGGGAAATGCAAAGGCTCAAACTAGACCTAGGAACGGTGAGTGAAGTGAAATGGAAAGAAGCAAGGATATCTGGTCAGTAATAACGCCAGCAGACAATGGTATAACGGGAGTAGGATTCATTATGAGTAGATTGGTAGGACAGAGAGTTTATTACTGCTGATGATGGAGAAGATGTTGGTGTGTGAGGCGCTCAACATCGTGTCATCAGCAACCGTACAAGTTCTAATCTTTCCATTTTCAGTCTCGACGGCTGAACTTCCCCGATGGGGCCTCCCGGCCAGCAATGCCATACGATCATTTCATTGTTTTCATTCTGTGCAGGTTGCCAGTTTTGAAGTAACGTAAAAAAATAGCGCAGGTATCCTATCATCCTCCGCAACCCCAGACATGTCCTTCTGTTTTTTGAGTCATCAGTCTTATGACTGGTTTGATGCAGTTCGCCACGAATTCCTCCCAGTGCTAACCTCTTCATCTCGGAGTAGCACTTGCAACCACCTCCTCAATTATTTGCTGAGTTTATTCCAGTCCATGTTTCACTGTCATACGATGCTGTGCTCCAAACGTACATTTTCATAAGTTTCTTCCTCGAATGAAGGCCTATGTTTGATATTAATAGCCTTCTCTAAGCCATAAATGTCCTATTTGCTAGTGCCAATCTACTTTTGACGTCAGTCTGTCAGGGATTATTTTGCTGCCTAGGTAACAGAATTCCTTCATGTACTTCACGAGCCTCTGTCCTGATGTTAAGTTTCTCGCTCTTGTCATTTCTGCTTCTTCTCATTACTTTCATCTTTTTTCGGTTTACTCTCAATCCGTATTCTGTACTCATCAGACTGTTCATTCCATTCAGCAGGTCCTGTAATTTTTCTTCACTTTCACAGAGTATAGCAATGTCATCAGAGAATCGTATCATTGATATTCTCTCACTTTGAATTTTAATTCCACTCTTGAACCTCTCTTTTATTTCCATCATTACCTTTTCGGTGTTTAGATTCAACAATAGTACGCCCTTTTTAATCCGAGCACTTCGTTCGTGATCTTCGATTCTTATTACTCCCTCTTGGATCTTGTTCATGTTGTGTATTACTTCTATTTTCCTCGGAATTTCGAACATCTTGCAGCACTCTACATTGTTGAACGCTTTTTCAGGCCGACAAATACTAGGAACAGGTCTTCCTTTTTCTTTAGCTTGCTACCATTATCAACCGTAATGTCAGAACTGCCTCCCTGGCGCCCTCACGTTTCCTAACGCCAAACTGATCGTCATCTAACACACCTTCAATTTTCCTTTCCATTCTTCTGCATATAACACTTGTCAGCAACTTGGATGCGTGAGCTGTTAAGCTGGTTGTGTGATAATTCTCACACTTGTCAGCTCTTGCAGTCTTCGGAATTGTGTGGATGATACTTTTCCGAAAGTAACACAGTGTATTGCCGGACTCATACATTGTACACACCAACGTGAATGGTCATTTTGTGGCCACTTCCCCCAGCGATTTTAGAAATTCCGAATGTGTCCGTACTGCCTTATTTGATATTAAATCTTCCAAAGCTCTTTTATATTCTGCATCTAATACTGAGTCCCTTATCTCCTATACATCGACGCCATTTTCTTCTTCTGTTGCGTCATCAAACAAGCCCACCACCTCATAGAGATCTTCAATGTATTCTTTCCACCTATCCGTTCTCTCCTCTCTATTTAGCAGTGAATTTCACACTGCTCTCATGATATTACCACCCGTGCTTTTAATTTCACCGAAGGTTGTTTTGATTCTTTTCCGTTTGTTGAGCCAGTCCTTCCAACATTAATTTCTTCACAGTTGTCTTGCAGCCATTGCGCCTTAGTTTCCTTGCAATTACTACTTGTTTCATTCCTAATCGTCTTGTATTAACGTATTCCTAAATTTTCCTGAATATTTTTGTACTTTATCGACCAGCTGAAGTAATTATTCTGTTACCGAAGGTTTACCGTATGAGATGGCGCAGTGGTCAGCACACTGGACGCCCATTGGGGAGGACGAAGGTTAAAACTCTCGTCCCGCCTCCTGATTTAGGTTTTCCGTGATTTCCCTAAACCGCTAAAGACAAATGCCGGGATGGGTCCTCCCCCAAAATCAACCAACTAACCAACCCAAGGTTTCTTTGCAGATACTTTCTTTGTACCTATGCTCTTCTTTCTAACCTCTGTCTCTGTGATTAACCTTTTTAGAGATTTCCATTTCTCTCCAGGTAACTGCCTATTGAGCTATTCCTCATCGCAGCATCTGAAGCCTTAGAGAACTTCAAATATATCTCTCCATTCTTTAGTACTTTCGTATTCCATTTCTTTGTGTACTGGTTCTTCCTGCCTAGTCTCTTAAACTTCAGTCTACTCTTCATCGCTACTAAACTGTGACCTGAGTCTATATCTTCTTCTGTGTAGGCCTTAGAATCCACTATCTGATTTCGGATTGTCTTCCGGACCATAATATAATCTAACTGAAATCTTTCCGAATCTCCCGGCCTTTTCCAGGTATACCTCCTCCTGTTGTGATTCCTGAACAGAGTATTCCTTATATCAAGCTGAAATTTATAGTAGAACTCAATTAGTTTTTCTCTTCTATCATTTCTAGTACCAAGCCCATATTTTCCCATAACTCGTTCTTCTACTCATTCACCCACAATGGCACTCCATTCCCACATGACCATTAGATTTTCATCACCCTTTGCATACTATATTACCCTTTCAATAGCGTAATATAAATCGTTCTTCTGCTCATTCCCCCACAATGGCACTCCACTGCCCCATGATCGTTAAATTTTCATCACCTTTTACATACTGTATTACCCTTTCAATAATCTCACATACTTTCTCCTCCTCTTCATCTTTAGCTTGCTATGTCGGCATGCATACCTGAACTATCGTTGTCGGTGTCGCTCTGCTGTCGATGCTGGAGAGAACAACCCTATCAGTGAACTGTTCACAATAACACACTCCCTGCCCTACCTTCCTATTAGTAACTAACCCTACTCCCGTTATGCCATTTTATGCAGCTGCTGATATTATCTTCTTTCCATTTCACATCACTTACCTCCACTATATGTAGAGTGAGCCTCTGCATTTCCCTTTTTAAATCTTCTACCTCTTTCAGACTTCTGACATTCCACGCCACGGCTGGTAGAACGTTATCCTTTCGTTGGTTATTCGATCTTTTTCTCATGCTCACCTTCCCCTTGGCAGTCGCCTCTCACATATCCTAATGTGGGACTACTGTAGAATCTTTTACCAATGCCGAGATCATCATGACACATTTTCAGTTTCAGGCCACATGTTCTGTGGATGCACATTATGTGTCTATAAAGCGTTGGCTTGTATTACCTCCTGCTTCCTCATGTCGTTGATCATTGCTGATTCTGCCTCCTTCAGGGGCAGTTTCCTACACCCAGGGCAATAGCCCGCCATGAACCTCTATCCGCACCTACGCCCTCTTTGATAAGGCCGTTGGCAGAATGAAGTTGACTTCTTACGTCGAACGTCTTCGGTTGTCATGGCTGATGATTTGTATTCATAATTTAAGCGGTAGTTCTAACAAGGGGCTGAGGACGTTTAGATTACTAATCTAAGACGCTACCCATAGAGCACAGGTGTCTTACCAAGCTTTCTATAAGTACTCTACAGATCGACCCCCCATGAACCATGGACCTTGCCGTTGGTGGGGAGGCTAGCGTGCCTCAGCGATACAGATGGCCGTACCGTAGGTGCAACCACAACGGAGGGGTATCTGTTGAGAGGCCAGACAAACATGTGGTTCCTGAAGAGGGGCAGCAGCCTTTTCAGTAGTTGCAGGGGCAACAGTCTGGATGATTGACTGATCTGGCCTTGTAACATTAACCAAAACGGCCTTGCTGTGCTGGTACTGCGAACGGCTGCAAGCAAAGGGAAACTACAGCCGTAAATTTTCCCGAGGACATACAGCTTTACTGTATGATTAAATGATAATGGCGTCCTCTTGGGTAAAATATTCCGGAGGTAAAATAGTCCCCCATTCGGATCTCCGGGTGGGGACTACTCAACAGGACGTCGTTATCAGGAGAAAGAAAACTGGCATTCTACGGATCGGAGCGTGGAATGTCAGATCCGTTAATCGGGCAGGTAGGTTAGAAAATTTAAAAAGGGAAATGGATAGGTTAAAGTTAGATATAGTGGGAATTAGTGAAGTTCGGTGGCAGGAGGAACAAGACTTTTGGTCAGGTGATTACAGGGTTATAAATACAAAATCAAATAGGGGTAATGCAGGAGTAGTTATAATAATGAATAAAAAATAGGAGTGCGGGTTAGCTACTACGAACAGCATAGTGAACGCATTATTGTGGCCAAGATAGACACAAAGCCCATGCCTACTACAGTAGTACAAGTTTATATGCCAACTAGCTCTGCAGATGATGAAGAAATTCATGAAATGTATGACGAGATAAAAGAAATTTTTCAGGTAGTGAAGGGAGACGAAAATTTAATAGTCATGGGTGACTGGAATTCGTCAGTAGGAAAAGGGAGTGAAGGAAACATAGTAGGTGAATATGGATTGGGGGGAAGAAATGAAAGAGGAAGCCGCCTTGTAGAATTTTGCACAGAGCATAACTTAATCATAGCTAACACTTGGTTCAAGAATCATAAAAGATGGTTGTATACATGGAAGAATCCTGGAGATACTAAAAGGTATCAGATAGATTATATAATGGTAAGACAGAGATTTAGGAACCAGGTTTTAAACTGTAAGACATTTCCAGGGGCAGATGTGGATTCTGACCACAATCTATTGGTTATGAACTGCAGATTGAAACTGAAGAAACTGCAAAAAGGTGAGAATTTAAGGAGATGGGACCTGGACAAACTGAAAGAACCAGAGGTTGTAGAGAGTTTCAGGGAGAGCATAAGGGAACAATTGACAGGAATGGGGGAAAGAAATACAGTAGAAGAAGAATGGGTAGCTCTGAGGGATGAAGTAGTGAAGGCAGCAGAGGATCAAGTAGGTAAAAAGACGAGGGCTAATAGAAATCCTTGCGTAACAGAAAGGAGAAAATATAAAGGAGAAAATATGAAAGGAGAAAATATAAAAATGCAGTAAATGAAGCAGGCAAAAAGGAATACAAACGTCTCAAAAATGTTATCGACAGGAAGTGCAAAATGGCTAAGCAGGGATGGCTAGAGGACAAATGTAAGGATGTAGAGGCTTTTCTCACTAGCGGTAAGGTAGATACTGCCTACAGGAAAATTAAAGAGACCTTTGGAGAGAAGAGAACCACTTGTATGAATATCAAGAGCTCAGATGGCAACCCAGTTCTAAGCAAAGAAGGGAAGGCAGAAAGGTGGAAGGAGTATATAGAGGGTTTATACAGGGGCGATGTACTTGAGGACAATATTATGGAAATGGAAGAGGATGTAGATGAAATGGGAGATAAGATACTGCGTGAAGAGTTTGACAGAGCACTGAAAGACCTGAGTCTAAACAAGGCCCCGGGAATAGTCAACATTCCATTAGAACTACTGATGGCCTTGGGAGAACCAGTCATGAGAAAACTCTACCATCTGGTGAGCAAGATGTATGAGACAGGCGAAGTACCCACAGACTTCAAGAAGAATATAATAATTCCAATACCAAAGAAAGCAGGTGTTGAAAGATGTGAAAATTACCGAACTATCAGTTTAATAAGTCACAGCTGCAGAATACTAACGCGAATTCTTTACAGACGAATGGAAAAACTGGTAGAAGCTGACCTCGGAGAAGATCAGTTTGGATTCCGTAGAAATATTGGAACACGAGAGGCAATACTGAACTTACGACTTATCTTAGAAGAAAGATTAAGAAAAGGCAAAAATACGTTTCTAGCATTTGTAGACTTAGAGAAAGCTTTTGACAACGTTAACTGGAATATTCTCTTTCAAATTCTGAAGGTGGCGAAAGGCTATTTATTATTTGTACAGAAACCAGATGGCAGTTATAAGAGTCGAGGGGCATGAAAGGGAAGCAGTGGTTGGGAAAGGGGTGAGACAGGGTTGTCGCCTCTCCCCGATGTTATTCAATCTGTATATTGAGCAAGCAGTACAGGAAACAAAAAAAAAAATTCGGAGTAGGTATTAAAATTCATGGAGAAGAAGTAAAAACTGTGAGGTTTGCCGATGACATTGTAATTCTGTCAGAGACAGCAAAGGACTTGGAAGAGCAGTTGAACGGAATGGACAGTGTCTTGAAAGGAGGATATAAGATGAACATCAACAAAAGCAAAACGAGGATAATGGAATGTAGTCAAATGAAATCGGGTGAAGCTGAGGGGATTAGATTAGGAAATGAGACACTTAAAGTAGTAAAGGAGTTTTGCTATTTAGGGAGTAAAATAACTGATGATGGTCGAAGTAGAGAGGATATAAAATGTAGACTGGCAATGGCAAGGAAATCGTTTCTGAAGAAGAGAAATTTGTTAACATCGAGTATAGATTTAAGTGTCAGGAAGTCGTTTGTGAAAGTATTTGTATGGAGTGTAGCCATGTATGGAAGTGAAACATGGACGATGACCAGTTTGGACAAGAAGAGAATAGAAGCTTTCGAAATGTGGTGCTACAGAAGAATGCTGAAGATAAGGTGGGTAGATCACGTAAGTAATGAGGAGGTATTGAATAGGATTGGGGAGAAGAGAAGTTTGTGGCACAACTTGACTAGAAGAAGGGATCGGTTGGTAGGACGTGTTTTGAGGCATCAAGGGATCACAAATTTAGCATTGGAGGGCAGCGTGGAGGGTAAAAATCTTAGAGGGAGACCAAGAGATGAATACACTAAGCAGATTCAGAAGGATGTAGGTTGCAGTAAGTACTGGGAGATGAAGAAGCTTGCACAGGATAGAGTAGCATGGAGAGCTGCATCAAACCAGTCTCGGGACTGAGGACCACAACAACTACAGATCGAAGATGGAAACACTTCTGGTTGCATGATCATGACATCACTTCTGGTCAAGTACTCTACATTTTCTTGTAGATTCAAGTCAAGTGCAAACATCTAGCCACAGTGGGTTACTCTCGGTAAGTCTTCATGTTGGTTTGCTGTGGAGGGATCCTCAGACTCTATCCCAAACCAACTGCTGGTGGATCCACCTGCAAATCGGCACCCCACCCTCGAACCTACTGCTACTTTGGACGAAACATGGGTGGATCCGCCTCTGAACACTATTCAGTACGTATCGCTTGCTGATTCACTTTCAAACCCTATCCCGAACGTTGTGTGTACTGTATCTATATTTGAGCCCCAACCAAGATATAACGCCCTGATATGGTTCCTTTTGTAAAAAGTCATTAATTTTCCTGATTATAAGTATCATAAAGTTTCAAACGAAAGGATGGACTCCAAAAACGTTAAAAAGGGAAGTGTGACTATTTTGATTTGTAATTAATGCTATAAATACTGAGTGTTTTTTAAATGAAATTGTTTTGATTGACTTTAATTGAACAAATGTGAGCTTCAGGCCAAGAAGTCATTGTTGGTTAATGCTGCACTCGGTGAAAAATGGCCGTGTATGTAATTAAGTTTCATACAAAAGAAATTACTGTTAAAACGTTAATCGAACTTCAAATTAAGGTGAGTGTTCGATTTGTTATTAAAATTATACCTAACAATAAAGAGCTTACAACGCTTGATCGTTTCATCACCAAACAAGTCATTCCAATTCATTTTAAATGTTCAGAAATCAACTGCATTATATCATTAAACGGAAGGACTGGGAGGTGTGTCGTTTTATAAAATGAAAAGAAGTTTTAAATTTAATGATCCAATGATTATTGGCAAAATGACACATAGAATACACGTACAACCTTGCTATGTCAGTGCCAGGACAAGAAGAAGGGCCAGTCTAGCGTCGTATTTTTTCAGACAGAACAATTACAGTTATCGAAGGAGAAAGTTTGGTATATCAGTGGGTTACAGACATTAATTTTTCAAGATTTTGCTTCTATATAAGTGCAACGAACAGAAATAGTTTTTTACTGTTCAATCAATGTAGTTGGCATAATATCCCAAGCTTTTCAGGAGAAAAATAATAGTAATTGTTACGAGTCTGTCCGTAAGCGTGAATATTACCTGACATTATTATTATCACGTCCCTTACGGAACGTTCAATCAGGCACAAAATTTAGCTTTAGTCTTTATGAAAAGATTTGTTATAGTGTGGTGGGTCCACCTTCGAACACTATCCCGGAACTACTCTAGATCGTGGGGGTCCCCTGTGACAAAAAACACTCAAACATATTTAAAAAAATTCAAGAACTGGGCTAGGTGTTTACAGCTGCATTGCAACTACAAGCAAATATAGAATATGTGACTGGAGGTGACATCATCTTCACGCGATTGGAAGTGCCACCATCTTGGATCTTTAAAGCATATATAAGATTTTCTTTAACATAGTTCATGTCTGGGGTGTTGTGGAGGTGTACCTGTGGAAGTGTACCTTTGATAAGTCGAATGTTATGCTTAGAAATGTTTTTTGTATGATACTTGTAACCAGAACAGAATTTAGATAGATCTGCACTCGTCTTCAGTATCAACATTGCAGTTTAGTTTAATGTGTGATGAGTGAGACACTGCGTTAGCTAGTCCTCAAAGTAGAACACATGCCTCCTTAAATGGTTGATCGTTAGCTGTTAACTGGATTCTTTTATACTGCTACCCGAGATGAAACCACGTGTTCCCATTCTGATGGAATACTGAAATTTTGTGAAGAAATGCACAATCCATGAATTGAACATATTGTGTGGTTTTCCAAGTGTTTGTTAGCGTTTCTTGCGAAGGGTAAAGATTTTGTAGATGATATTGAGCGGAACAGAGATGCAATAACTGCTGCAAGGGATGCAGCTTATATTACTCCCTCCATAAAATCTTCTGAAAACTGACAAGGGAATTATCATGAAAACGCCATCAGAACGCAATTTCACTGTAAGTGCATCTGACAATGTTTGCCTCTATAAGATCCGCTTTTGAGAAGAAATGGGACTGCTGTTATTCCCACGCAGACAAATTGCTACTTGCGTTAAATGTGGACTTTTTCAGCTACTTTAACAGAATTTTTTTATCAAACAGCTATTCTGTAGGCAACAGTATTATTTAATTAGTTATCTTATGCATTGTGAATATGCATTGTGGAAAGTAAAGCAATACTTTAAAATACGAGTACATCCGTTTTTGCCACATCACACTTAGGTACGCTCCTAACACGATAACTATGATTACACCATGATCTTAACATTTATTTCGAACAAAAAAATTATCTGCATTAAAGAATAGTGAATTTTAGTGTCGAGATGTAGAAATTACAGGCAAAACGGTTATTTACCATGGTATGCAGTTTTATCCCCAGTAGCGTACTACTACTACGACCTGTGCCGCGCTGTTCCATATCATCCGGTAGGAAGGGCTTTGCGGATGTGGGAGCGGCGGGGAGGGGGGAGTAGCACTCCAGAGGTGACATGTACAATCCACTAAGCTAGTAGCGGCTCGACTTTGTACTGGGGTATATTGCATGGGAAACCTACCTGATTCTGTCACAGCACAAAACATCCGCATTATATCAATATTAAAGTGCTACCTACAGCCGGATATGATTATACCTTCGTACAAAGCGTTATACGTTGGACGTAATCGGAATTTGCGATAGAAGATGCTGGGTTTTAAAGTAAACCCCAAATGGAGGAGATAGGTCTTTACTTTAGTAGTGGGAACACTAGGCATTCTAGAGACATAGTGTCATTCAGAAACAACCGTTTCCCATACACAGGCAGAATACTGCGGCATCAAGAGGCATGGCAAACATAGCGTATGTAGCCTCTTCTTTCCAAGTTTCCTACCTCTTATTCTAAGTGTTCCGTTGTTACTGCGACATATGGCCAAACTGTCTAGGTTACATGATACTTCAGACTTGGGTGAGATTTAAGATTAAGTAGAGATCTTATAAGAGAAAAACTACCGTGACACACATCTTCCTCAATGGCAGAGCATCAAGTCTCCCTCTAACACTAAACAATGCAAAATCCAATAATAATACGCCGACCCAGTGTAGGTACAAGATAAAGGCAAAAGAAGAAATAAGACATATCGTTCTCACTGAAGAATATGGTATTAAGTGCTATGCCCATGAAATGGTAGGAATAATATGTATGATTTGTTTATTCATTTTTTGCGTTCTATTCACTGTTTTATTTATTTTATTTATTTTTATTTATTTCATTTATTTTAAACAAAAAGTATCAAGGCACACAAATATAAGTCATTAAAAATATAAACATGGAAATTTGTATCTAATCTTTGGCGTTGTCTGTCGAAAAACCATACACATTACAGCTTAAAATGTGGTCTATGGTCTGTCTTCCCCCATGAACCATGGACCTTGCCGTTGGTGGGGAGGCTTGCGTGCCTCAGCGATACAGATGGCCGTACCGTAGGTGCAACCACAACGGAGGGGTATCTGTTGAGAGGCCAGACAAACATGTGGTTCCTGAAGAGGGGCAGCAGCCTTTTCAGTAGTTGAAGGGGCAACAGTCTGGATGATTGACTGATCTGGCCTTGTAACATTAACCAAAACGGCCTTGCTGTGCTGGTACTGCGAACGGCTGAAAGCAAGGGGAAACTACAGCCGTAATTTTTCCCGAGGACATGCAGCTTTACTGTATGATTAAATGATGGCGGCGTCCTCTTGGGTAAAATATTCCGGAGGTAAAATAGTCCCCCATTCGGATCTCCGGGCGGGGACTACAATAGAGGACGTCGTTATCAGGAGAAAGAAAACTGGCAATCTACGGATCGGAGCGTGGAATGTCAGATCCCTTAATCGGGCAGGTAGGTTAGAAAATTTAAAAAGGGAAATGGATAGGTTAAAGTTAGATATAGTGGGAATTAGTGAAGTTCGGTGGCAGGAGGAACAAGACTTTTGGTCAGGTGATTACAGGGTTATAAATACAAAATCAAATAGGGGTAATGCAGGAGTAGGTTTAATAATGAATAAAAAAATAGGAGTGCGGGTTAGCTACTACGAACAGCATAGTGAACGCATTATTGTGGCCAAGATAGACACAAAGCCCATGCCTACTACAGTAGTACAAGTTTATATGCCAACTAGCTCTGCAGATGATGAAGAAATTGACGAAATGTATGACGAGATAAAAGAAATTATTCAGATAGTGAAGGGAGACGAAAATTTAATAGTCATGGGTGACTGGAATTCGTCAGTAGGAAAAGGGAGTGAAGGAAACATAGTAGGTGAATATGGATTGAAGGGAAGAAATGAAAGAGGAAGCCGCCTTGTAGAATTTTGCACGGAGCATAACTTAATCATAGCTAACACTTGGTTCAAGAATCATAAAAGAAGGTTGTATACCTGAAAGAATCCTGGAGATACTAATAGGTATCAGATAGATTATATAATGGTAAGACAGAGATTTAGGAACCAGGTTTTAAATTGTAAGACATTTCCAGGGGCAGATGTGGATTCTGACCACAATCTATTGGCTATGAACTGCAGATTGAAAGTGAAGAAACTGCAAAAAGGTGGGTTGAAATGGCTCTGAGCACTATGGGACTCAACATCTGAGGTTATCAGTCCCCTAGAACTTAGAACTACTTAAACCTAACTAACCTAAGGACATCACACACATCCATGCCCAAGGCAGGATTCGAACCTGCGACCGTAGTGGTCGCGTGGTTCCAGACTGAAGCGCCTAGAACCGCTCGGCCACACCGGCCGGCAAAAAGGTGGGAATTTAAGGAGATGGGACCTGGATAAACTGAAAGAACCAGAGGTTGTAGAGAGTTTCAGGTAGAGCATAAGGGAACAATTGACAGGAATGGGGGAAAGAAATACAGTAGAAGAAGAATGGGTAGCTCTGAGGGATGAAGTAGTGAAGGCAGCAGAGGATCAAGTAGGTAAAAAGACGAGGGCTAATAGAAATCCTTGGGTAACAGAAGAAATATTGAATTTAATTGATGAAAGGAGAAAATATAAAAATGCATTAAATGAAGCAGGCAAAAGGGAATACAAACGTCTCAAAAATGACATCGACAGAAAGTGCAAAATGGCTAAGCAGGGATGGCTAGAGGACAAATGTAAGGATGTAGAGGCTTGTCTCACTAGGGGTAAGATAGATACTGCCTTCAGGAAAATTAAAGAGACCTTTGGAGAGAAGAGAACCACTTGTATGAATATCAAGAGCTCAGATGGCAACCCAGTTCTAAGCAAAGAAGGGAAGGCAGAAAGGTGGAAGGAGTATATAGAGGGTTTATACAAGGGCGATGTTCTTGAGGACAATTTTATGGAAATGGAAGAGGATGTAGATGAAGATGAAATGGGAGATAAGATACTGCGTGAAGAGTTTGACAGAGCACTGAAAGACCTGAGTCGAAACAAGGCCCCGGGAGTAGACAAAATTCCATTAGAACTACTGATGGCCTTGGGAGAGCCAGTCATGACAAAACTCTACCATCTGGTGAGCAAGATGTATGAGACAGGCGAAATACCCACAGACTTCAAGAAGAATATAATAATTCCAATACCAAAGAAAGCAGGTGTTGACAGATGTGAAAATTACCGAACTATCAGTTTAATAAGTCACAGCTGCAAAATACTAACGCGAATTCTTTACAGACGAATGGAAAAACTGGTAGAAGCGGACCTCGGGGATGATCAGTTTGGATTCCGTAGAAATGTTGGAACACGTGAGGCAATACTAACCTTACGACTTATCTTAGAAGAAAGATTAAGAAAAGGCAAACCTACGTTTCTAGCATTTGTAGACTTAGAGAAAGCTTTTGACAACGTTAACTGGAATACTCTCTTTCAAATTCTGAAGGTGGCAGGGGTAAAATACAGGGAGCGAAAGGCTATTTACAATTTGTACAGAAACCAGATGGCAGTTATAAGAGTCGAGGGGCATGAAAGGGAAGCAGTGGTTGGGAAAGGAGTGAGACAGAGTTGTAACCTCTCCCCGATGTTATTCAGTCTGTATATTGAGCAAGCAGTAAAGGAAACAAAAAAAAAATTCGGAGTAGGTATTAAAATTCATGGAGAAGAAGTAAAAACTTTGAGGTTCGCCGATGACATTGTAATTCTGTCAGAGACAGCAAAGGACTTGGAAGAGCAGTTGAACGGAATGGACAGTGTCTTGAAAGGAGGATATAAGATGAACATCAACAAAAGCAAAACGAGGATAATGGAATGTAGTCAAATTAAATCGGGTGATGCTGAGGGGATTAGATTAGGAAATGAGACACTTAAAGTAGTAAAGGAGTTTTGCTATTTAGGGAGTAAAATAACTGATGATGGTCGAAGTAGAGAGGATATAAAATGTAGACTGGCAATGGCAAGGAAATCGTTTCTGAAGAAGAGAAATTTGTTAACATCGAGTATAGATTTAAGTGTCAGGAAGTCGTTTCTGAAAGTATTTGTATGGAGTGTAGCCATGTATGGAAGTGAAACATGGACGATAACCAGTTTGGACAAGAAGAGAATAGAAGCTTTCGAAATGTGGTGCTACAGAAGAATGCTGAAGATAAGGTGGGTAGATCACGTAAGTAATGAGGAGGTATTGAATCGGATTGGGGAGAAGAGAAGTTTGTGGCACAATTTGACTAGAAGAAGGGATCGGTTGGTAGGACATGTTTTGAGGCATCAAGGGATCACAAATTTAGCATTGGAGGGCAGCGTGGAGGGTAAAAATCGTAGAGGGAGACCAAGAGATGAATACACTAAGCAGATTCAGAAGGATGTAGGTTGCTGTAGGTACTGGGAGATGAAGAAGCTTGCACAGGATAGAGTAGCATGGAGAGCTGCATCAAACCAGTCTTAGGACTGAAGACCACAACAACAACAACTATGGTCTGTTCCATTCCACAGTCTCACTTGGGATCTTCATCAAGTCCTCACTTCATCATTAATTGATTAATGACTGACATAAACACATATTGTAATGCTTGTAAAATTATCAATTTATTATTTTATTTTAGTTTCATCTAATGTATTATGTACACACAACGCTCTGACATAGCGACAACACTGGCCACGTATTAGTACGGTCAACTCTTCATACAACAGCTATGATTACATCGTGACCTTAACAATTCCTTAGAAAATAATAACCATCATTAAGGAACCATGATTTTATTGTTATAAACGTAGAATAGTTTGACAGGAGTATGTACAATACCACCGTTTCTCTATGCAGACTGCATTCCATATGATTACAGAAACAATGTTTTCGGGGTCAGCGTAACTGGTCAACTGGACTCACTGATAATCATTAACCACGACAGTAGTGAGGTAATAATGCCTCAAGTGCCTTATTGTTCTGTCTGGATCTTCACCTACGGTGTACAGAGCACACATGATGGTGGATGAATAGCAGCTGCATCCTTCTCATTGCTTTTAAGCCACCCAATCGGTCTAGAAACGTTATAATCAGCAATTTTTTCCGCCATAATTTTTTTTATTTCTGCCATTTTCCTGTTGCCATAACAATTATTAGTCACATTAAGTGGGCAATCGTGTCATTTTAAACTTAGAACAAGTTGTAAAAGAGAGTTTTAATGCATATAAATGTATGAAAGAAGTCAGCTGCGTGTATGTAGGTTGTGTGCAGGCAGGAAATATGATAAGGGTCCTCATATGATGCAACAGGACGGCCTTACATACAAAAGGAAATGGAACATTTCGAACTACATACAGGTGTTGGACAAAAATATGGAAACACTACGAGAAATGTATGCTTGATCATAAGCAAAGCCTGCAGATTTTACTGTTGTATTTTACCATGAACGACACCTGTGCAGTATCCTCAATACACTGCAAGTGCCAGTCATGGTCGGGATAATGTTCTGTTTAGTTGTGAGTGCGTTACATGGAAGCTAACTCAATCGGAACAATTGCTGGAGCTCATGTGTTGGGTGCTTCCGTAACCAAGGTAGCCGAAGTATTTGCTGTTTCAAGAGGCAACATATTGTAGCTTTGTACACTATGGAGTAGTGAAAAAAAATAATTTGGTCGGTCGAGTCTCGTTTCAGACTGTTTTGAAATTCTGTCCGAGTTTACATGCAGGGAAGGTGGTGATACATAACCTGCTAAGTCACAACATGGACGAAAGTGTGTGTTGAATGATTGTGACAAATCATCATTAAAGAGTATTCTGACGAAAAAATAAAGAGGTCGATAACTGCAAAAGTTTCTGCAGAACTGAATGCCACGCTCACAAAACCTCTCAGCACCTAAACGACACGAAAGGAGCTCCAGAAACAAATAACTGGAGCTGGAATTCTCAAAACATACATCGGTCATGCAAATGCTCGTAGCAGGGAAATGTACTGCTGAAGCTACACAATTTACACTATGGAGTAGTGAAAAAATAATAATTCGGTCGGTCAGGTCTCGTTTCAGACTGTTTCCAAATTCTGTCCGACTTTACATCCCAAGAGTGAAACATTGGGCGTGTTCCGTGATAATTTGGGCAGCCATAGCGTTGTATTTCATGAACCTCAAGGTTATTCTTCAAGGTCGCATCAATTCCAATCCCAAAGAAATCAGGTGTTGACAGATGTGAAAATTACCGAACTATCAGTTTAATAAGTCACAGCTGCAAAATACTAACGCGAATTCTTTACAGACGAATGGAAAAACTGGTTGAAGCCGACCTCGGGGAAGATCAGTTGGGATTCCGTAGAAATGTTGGAACACGAGAGGCAATACTGAACTTACGACTTATCTTAGAAGAAAGATTAAGGAAAGGCAAACCTACGTTTCTAGCATATGTAGACTTAGAGTATGCTTTTGACAATGTTGACTGGAATACTCTCTTTCAAATTCTGAAGGTGGCAGGGGTAAAATACAGGGAGCGAAAGGCTATTTACAATTTGTACAGAAACCAGATGGCTGGTATAAGAGTCGAGGGGCACGAAAAACAAGCAGTGGTTGGGAATGGAGTGAGACAGGGTTGTAGCTTCTCCCCGATGTTATTCAATCTCTATATTGAGCAAGCAGTAAAGGAAACCAAAGAAAAATTCGGAGTAGGTATTAAAATCCATGGAGAAGAAATAAAAACTTTGAGGTTCGCCGATGACATTTAATTCTGTCAGAGACAGCAAAGGACTTGAAAGAGCAGCTGAACGGAATGGACAGTGTCTTGAAAGGAGGATATAAGATGAACATCAACAAAAGCAAAACGAGGATAATGGAATGTAGTCGAATTAAATCGGGTGATGCTGAGGGAATTGGATTAGGAAATGAGACACTTAGAGTAGTAAAGGAGTTTTGCTATTTGGGGAGCAAAATAACTGATGATGGTCGAAGTAGAGAGGATATGAAATGTAGACTGGCAATGGCAAGGAAATCGTTTCTGAAGAAGAGAAATTTGTTAACATCGAGTATAGGTTTTATGTGTCAGGAAGTCGTTTCTGAAAGTATTTGTATGGAGTGTAGCCATGTATGGAAGGGAAACATGGACGATAAATAGTTTGGGCAAGAAGAGAATAGCAGCTTTCGAAATGTGGTGCTACAGAAGAATGCTGAAGATTAGATGGGTGGATCACATAACTAATGAGGAGGTATTGAATAGAATTGGGGAGAAGAGAAGTTTGTGGCACAACTTGACAAGAAGAAGGAACCGGTTTGTAGGACATGTTCTGAGACATCAAGGGATCACAAATTTAGCATTTGAAGGCAGCATGGTAGGTAAAAATCGTAGAGGGAGACCAAGAGATGAATACAATAAGCAGATTCAGAAGGATGCACGTTGCAGTAAGTACTGGGAGATGAAGAAGCTTGCACAGGATAAAGTAGGATGGAGAGCTGCATCAAACCAGTCTCAGGACTGAAGACCACAACAACAACAACAACAATGTAACCACTTTAGCTGATCACGTTCGTTCCATGGTAAAATGTTTGTTTTCCATATGTGATGCTGTTTTCCAAGGCGACAGGGCCCGTGTTCACCCAGGTCGTATCGTCCAGGACTGGTTTTGTGAACATGAAGCCACCATAGTCAGCAGTTTCAATATTATTGAGCCTTCGTGGTCTATCAGAATTCGAAAACTTTAACGCCAGAGCTGTTATCCATATGTACTAACCGTACAAAAGTGTATTGGAGAATTTCATCTCACGCATATTTTATATTGAAAAGAATAATCAAAAGGAGGTAATGTGGCAGCACTGCCTACATATAAGTGGTACTTTTAAAAAGTGGAGTATTATTATTATTTCTGACAGTAAGATGTACATGTTATATGGGGACGAGTGTATAACTCCACATGATTATTGGTGTCTCACCTCTTCGATCTCCTTATGTGTCCATGGCTGTAAAATTCGTTCTGCATTCTGTCGCAAATGTGTGCTCCATAGCCGGCCTTTGTGACCGAGCGGTTCTAGGCGCTTCAGTCCGGAACCGCGCTGCCACAACGGTCGCAGGTTCCAATCCTTCCTCGGGTATGGATGTATGTGATGCCCTTCCGTTACATAGGTTTAAGTAGTTCTAAGTCTAGGGGACTGATGACCTCAGATGTTAAGTTGCTTAGTGCTCAGAGCCATTTTAACGATTTTTTTTTGTGCTCCATAAATATGGTCAATAATTCCTCACAAAAAGAAAGTCTTCAGCTCCTTAAATGTCATGTGAATGCTAAATTAGCGTGTAATGAGATACTGCAACTCGCAGAATGATGCTAACAGAAGCATGTGTGTAATTTCCTATGCGAATCTGAGAAACCACTGTACTGTTATCAGAGGGCTGTTGGGGTAGTTAGAGTTCAGCTGCATGTCATATTTCAGCATGCCTCTGAGCCCAGCCTCCCACATGTGGTGGTTGCAGAACTGTAGACCTCTGTCAGTGCCGCGAGGGATTAGCCGAAAAGTCTAAGGCGCTGCAGTCGTGGACTGTGTGGCTGGTCCCGACGGAGGTTCGGATCCTCCCTCAGGCATGGGTTTGTGTGTTTGTCAATGGGATAATTAAGGCTAAGTAACGTGTAAGCTTAGGGACTGATGACCTTAGCAGTTAAGTCCCATAAGATTTAACACACATTTGAACATTTGAACCTCTTTCGGTACGGGTGATGGAAACAGTCAATGCAAACTTCTCAGAAAAATCATTAAATTTAAGACTGTGGTGTAAATTGGTTATAATTAACATGTTTATGTGGCATAGCTATTCCATACCACAATTAGAAATTATATTGTGTTATTGAGAAGCAATGCTCGGTCATGTGAGATCACACCCATCAGGATTTATGAGCTTGAGAAATAGAGCAAGTCAATGACACATTGGTCCACCTCTGGCTCTCATGCGAGGAGGAATCTGACTTGACTTTGGTTGATAGAATTGTTGGATGCCCTCTTCAGGGATATCGTGCCAAATTCTTTGGCCATCAGGTCTCAGCTCGAAGCGAGACTTATCACTGAAGACAGTCCTACTCCAGTCAACGTTATTCCAGGTCGAATACGTGTCTGGAGACACCCCAGACAGCAGTTCAGTACCAACCTGCCTCTCATGCAAGGAGGACTCCGGATTGACTTGGGTTGGTAGAATTTTTGGATGTCTTCCTCTGGGATATCGTGGCAAATTCTTTGGTCATGGGGCCTCAGTTCGAAGTGAGACTGATCACTGAAGACAGTTCTACTCCAGTCAACGATATTCCCTGTCGAAGACGTGTCTGGAGACGCCCCAGAGAGAAGTGCAATACCAACCTGGCCCTCATGCAAGGAGGAATCCGGTTTGGCTTTGGTTGATCGAATCGTTGGATGTCCCACTCTAGGATATAGTGCCAAATTCTTTGGCCATCGGGTCTCAGTTCGAAGCGAGACTTATCACTGAAGTCTGTTCTACTCCAGTCAACGATATTCCAGGTCGAAGACGTGTCTGGAGACGCCCCAGATAGCAATGCAATACCAACCTGACTGTCGCCAGCTATTCAGCCCGAAACCTGGTCCGGAGTGTCATTTCTTTTCTTAATATGTCCCCTCTGGTTGTCATCCGCGGCAACCTTACATCTCAGTGGTGCTTCAACGATATTCTACACCCAGTTTTGTAGCCCTTTATGGCAAGTGAACCTGAACTTACATTTCATGTAGATAATGCCCTCCTGCACACAGCGACAGTTTTTATTGCTTATTTATGAGCTTGCCAAACTCTACCTTGGCCAGCGAGGTCTTCAATTGTGAACGTGTGAAACGTTATGGGCAGGGCAATCGAACTACTTCCGGACGCACCAATGGGACATAATATGGAACTAAATCCCTCAGAATGGCATCTAACAACTCTATGAATGAATGCCAAGCCGAATGACTGCTTCCATAAGGGCTAGAGGTGGACCAATGCGTTACTGACTTGCTCAATTTATGAAGGTCTTTCTTTTGAATAATTCATATTTTTTTCTGCAATTGTAATCACTTGTTTGTCTGTACATATACATCACATCTACCGATTTCCGTCCATTCTTTTTTTTATATATATAATAGAGTATCTTCATGCTCTTGAGGTTCACAGCCCATAGTTAAATAGCCGTTGTGTGAAAAACACCCCCATTACATGACACTTTTCCAGTTCTGTCAGTGTATTTGCGAATAAAAACAAAGGTATGGTGATTGCGGGCACCAGCCGCGGCCTTCCCGCCTCCACCGTGCGGGTCTGCCGCCGCCTCCGCCGGCCAGCAGCGCGCTCAGGCGGTGGTTCCGCGCTTCTCGCGCGCCGCGCCGCCGCACTCGGCGGGCCGGAGCGCGCTTCGGAGCGTCGGCAGTTGCGCGCGCGCCTCCCGCGGCTGCGGTTGACAGTGTCCGCTCCTGGCGAGGCCCGGCACGGCGCTAGCAGGTCGCCGCCCGCGATGGGTGCCGCCGTCGCGTACTGCCCGTGGCTGCTCTGCTACCTGCTGCTGATCGTCTTCTGCGGGGGCGTGACTGTGCCCCAGCTGTACCAGGGAGAGCTCGGTGAGTGCTTATTCATTCCTTCCACGCCCCCTGCTCCGGCAAAAAATGAACTCAGAGCATTCATGCAAAAGTAAACAAATTCTGGATTAAATTGGTAAATTAAAGTCTCGAGTTTTCATTTTTATCTACGTGTACTATTAGGGTTAAAAAGCAACTTAATCACATAACTGAGCATGACTAAACATGAAAAATAATTCTCTTCACCGTAACCGAATGATACCATCATTGTGCACACGGATAGGCCCATGAAACCTTTTAGCGCCCCTCACATTTCGTCACAAGTAATTGAAACAATATAAGGAGACCATAGTTTACTAATAAAGTTGTTCCTACGATGTCACGGGACGAGTAGTTGCTTCCACACAGATTAGTGAACCACTGGCACCCCTTTTCCTTGCTTCAGAAAGTTGTAGAACTCCAAATTATCATGTGGCGAAAACATTCCCTGGTTAAATATGTGGTGCACTGGATGTTATTCGACTTCGACGTTGGTATGTAAAAATTTATATGTAACGCACATCCGGCCGAAACACCGGCCTGCCACGCCTACATCTGATATTTATTGTATAGTATTTGAATATGTACTGAGTCTATGAGGGCCTCTGTAATGACTTGACAAAGCAATTCACACATTCTGCAGGGGCTGGGTTCAAAACTCCTTATAGTTATACAGCTTTAGTTGCTCGGTTCATTCTCCTGACCGCTTCAGGCAGAGGCCGGTTTGGTTGCTTTGAAGACGAGAGAGGCATTTTCCATCACGACCCTACTTCAATGCAACGACTCTATGATCTACGCGGCGTAACACACTATTCTTTCTTCTTTCCCCAGTGCAATTGCCTTCTTGTAATTTTCTCAGATGACTTACTTATGTGCCGAGAAAACAGTAGCAATTAAGCAACGGCCGATTTAATTTCGCATCTCTTTCTAGTTCTTGGTAACATAACATCTTACGGTGGCAGAACGGTATTATTCGTTTGGCAGCTTTTTTCTATGTCGTTTACAGCTGCCAGGAATTTTATGGGAAGTGCGTGTTAATTAGATTTATTGCACACGCAGGAAGCTTCCTGTATATTACGCTAATCATTAAAACATTTTTGCCATGCTTTTTTTTACTTTCAAGAGAATCCTTCACATTATTATGGAACTAACAATTACCCACAACGTTGTGGTGCGTGTAGATATTGAGTGTCCTGTCATAACAACATTTCTGCATGACACAGTTAAATCTCAGTAGAATATTTATTCTGTTTATGTACAAAGAATGATGGTAGTGAGGTACAGAGATTAGTGAAGACAAATGCGTCGGACAATGTCAGAGACTGCGATCGCTTAGAAAAATGGTTTTCTATTCGTGAGTGTCTTGATCACATTTTCTGGATTTATGGCAGATGATCGGTTTCGCCTCTAATGACTCATCATGGGAACCAATACCTTGTAACACTTCAAATAATCTAATAGTCACCTTGATCATTTAAAATTAACTGAAGTGCACTATAGATAGACATGACGTTCGACTTTCGTAACAAGATGATGACTGAGAGCCTAAACCGGTCAACTGTTTAAAATTCGGTAATAGCGATCAAGACAGTTAAGGGAAAACAGCCAATGTTAATCTCTTAATGCGAATCACACAGAACTGAAATTTCTCATTTGTGAATAAGAGCCGGGTGAGACTATTGTTCATTTTCCTAAAGGAATCATCCAAACCTAATTCACATTGATTTTGCATGAGTGTTAATCACACTATGTTTTTGAAGCGGATGTTGTGGCCTGCATTCATGCTTAGCTGTAAGTCACTGCCTATTTACAGCTGAGATGATGTGTTTATACTTGTGTTCTTATCTGCGCTGGAGCTGTTTGGCACGTATAACTGAGCAGTGGATAAAGATCAGAGAATATAGAAGAAAAAAGTGAGAGGACGTACATCAGACCGAATACGGGTCCTGCTGACAATACGCCATAAGGATTTATGTATCAATAACTTACACTCTACACTGCTTCTCGATATTGACTCTGTCACATCCGCAACATTATTTATATGTGGCAAGGCCACGTTTGAACTTCTGAATTTCCTTAAAACTCGTTCGTTCCTCAAATACCGTACCCGTCGATTGAAGATGTAGTTGAATATCGGCCTAGGCCCCATTACTTATGAACTGTGTCTATGACATACAGAGAGCCTGAGGTGTTTAAGAGAAAACAATTACTACATTTATTGATGATAAATACTTATGCAGAATGGTGATGCATTAGAACTGAACGATCTCTTTCCTCACATATTTCTACGACAGTGGATTAGTGGGATCAATGAAATACTAACTGGCTATGGCGCAGAGAAAGCAGTAATGCCCAGGAATTGGATGTTACTAGTGACACGTATATTTAAGAAACGGAAAAGTTTGAATTATTTCCAAGGTAGCAGTTGCTACTTCTAATTATGCTGACTCGTTTCCATTAGCTGTACTTACTGTGAACGCATTGGTAATTTCGTTTATATAGTGATGGATTTTTGTTTTCTTTTTCTTTTGTTTTTGTTTTTTTTTTTACTTTAA
Source organism: Schistocerca nitens (assembly GCF_023898315.1). NCBI lineage: Eukaryota > Metazoa > Arthropoda > Insecta > Orthoptera > Acrididae > Schistocerca > Schistocerca nitens. The sequence continues at coordinate 335,811,811 of NC_064614.1, read as the reverse complement.
GTAGTTAAAGCAAAATGGCTCACGACTGTTATACGGAGTGGATTAGTCCTTCAACCTTACGTATAATTAGCCTTAAAATATATGAAAATAAACTTATGTTGACTTGTTTCTAGTCATTAATCAATGAGGACATTTTAAAACTTCTTCTCGCCAGCCCTTGGACAACTAACACTCCATTTCGTGAAAGATAGGTATGTGGGTTCAAGTACCACTATGACAAAGCTGTTCGATTTGCCACAAGCGTACACTAAGAATTCTACATGTTACAGATTGCTAACACATCCTCACTCGTTGTGTCATAAAACTAAAGGCTGCCATCAACAATGAAGCTGAGATTTATATTTATTCAAACACAAAACGAAGACGCAATTTCTGCATAAAGAACTACTATGACCTGTTGTATTTCAAAACTTTTCTGTCACGTACATGGACCTTTCAACATTTTCCGGGTAAACGCTGTAGTATTTACCTCATAAAGATGAATAAGATTTCCTTATAAAATCCGATTTATGATTAAAACAAGCGTAGGTCATCCCCTTGTGAGCCTCCACGAATTATTATAAACCTGGAACCACTATTTCTTTTCTTCTGTTTCTGCTTCAACTTTTGTCCGGATCATAATTGGTGAGCATTGAAAGAGTGTTCTATCTCTCCATTCACAGCACATTTCCCTCCGTACTTCTAACTCTATCCACATAGTGCAGTTTACAGTTTACCCTTTTACTCCATTTAAGCACTGAGCCGAAGACTGCTTTAAGAAATCTAAATTTGTTCTTTCCGACATTTTGTGTTTATGTTTATTTCAAATTACCAATTTAATTCGCTGTTTTTAGAACTGCGTATTTGAAGTGTCCGTTACGGTAGAGATACTAGTGTTTTAAATACTGAAAACATATGCGTTGGCGTTTTGATGTAGTCGCCACAGCTTGTGACACTAACTTGTACCTATAAACTGACATTGAGAGTTTTTCATATGATCCTGCAGAAGTGAAATAATATTTACTGACGTACGTGATTTAGTAGGTCATCAGTTCGAGCCCCATGAGATGTTCACACATTTCGATTTAATTTTATGAATGTGATTATTCTTAAAGTTACTTCGTTAATTTTTGGCACTACAGTTATCGCAGATGAAAGTAAATTTTACTCTATGGTTATTGATTTATTAGCCAAACGTTATCCCTCGTTGTCTTTCTATTGAGGTAAGAAGAAGAGTTACAGATAGATAATTATACGGCGTAAGGAACCTCATTTTTATCACCATCATCTTAGCCGAATTCTGTACTCGTACGTACATAATTCCACGACCAGTGTGGGATATTCGCTCCATTTTCAACTGGCTAATACACTATATGGTTTCAAATGAACATATCATCCAAGTGTTCTTCGCGCTGTCACATTAAAGTCTTTGTTTTAGAGGTGTGACTTTTGTGTGTACTGCTTAATGGTATCATTTTGAACTTTGGGTCATGCACTTCGCATTACATGTGTATTTCAACTGTATGAAGGCGGTATGGATTACCCGTTTCACTGAAACCAAATGTTCCATCATCCATCTGATTAGGGGATCAGGATTCATAACCAGATAATGAAACGATATAGAGTAATATAGTATTAACGATACTGCAATCTCCTTGTAATTACAACAGCCGCCGCAATCAAGCCATAAAACGAACAAAATACTTCGATAGTTAGCATTCTCTGCGAAGATAATTACCGTACAACTACAAAAAGTGTGTGCCTGTTAGAAATGAAAGGTAACGAATAATAGTCACGAATGACTGTGTTTCAGTTACAGAAAATTTTGTTAATTCCATCGGCCTGATGAAACACCGCGTTTCCATCATCTTTTCATTGTGAATATCTCTTGCTGTAACAACCATTTATCTCTTCTTATTGCCTTGTCAGACTGTCTTGTAGACGTAATTTATTTCGATATGCTGAATTTGCAATCACATTATGATTGATCTATTTTTATCAGGTGAATTAATATATTAATGATGCCACGGAGTAATCCATTAAAGCCCGCATCTCGTGGTCGTGCGGTAGCGTTCTCGCTTCCCACGCCCGGGTTCCCGGGTTCGATTCCCGGCGGGGTCAGGGATTTTCTCTGCCTCGTGATGGCTGGGTGTTGTGTGCTGTCCTTAGGTTAGTTAGGTTTAAGTAGTTCTAAGTTCTAGGGGACTGATGACCATAGATGTTAAGTCCCATAGTGCTCAGAGCCATTTGAAACATTTTTTAATCCATTACAGTGTCTGGTGTTAACTGTTGGTTCACATTTCTATGTTCTATGTTTCTTTTTCCGTTACTTAATGTTTGTTAATGGAGAACATTAGCATGAAATGCGGGGAATACAGTTTTTCGTAAGTGTTTGGACACATAGTTGAAGCTGTACTTAAGAAATGTATTTCTAGTGGAGGAATGAAGTGCGCCCACATGTGTATTGGGACCACATGTAAACGTTACAGCTACATTCTGTGTGGTTCACGCTCAATTGTGGCATGAACCGGTATGGATGCCAAGCTCTTGATCAACTGTAAATCATAATTTAACCTACGGAAAGTAAAGTATGATACAATTTCACTGTGTCCGACACAGCTGCCATGTTATATTGCTACAAAAGACTGAAAACCAGCAATATAACGTTAATCTATAAGTGAATTTTTGAGACAGATATGGAATTAATCTCCAGTAATATTAATTATTACATCATATTGTACTCATATTCACAAGTAGGCTAACATTTTTTCGCTACTTCCAGATTGACTACTTTGTGTGGTAGTAGCGATTTGCACCTACGCTGTATGTAGTAATCAGTGTGAATCAGACGGAAAATGTAATTACACATTTTTGAATCAGTATCGCTCCATTTACGGGAAATGCATATGAATGGTAAGAAGATAACGGTTGGAATTTATTTGAATATATTTCCAGGAAGCGAGAAAAAATATTAGGGTTTTATGTTCCGCTGATGGCGAGATCATTAGAGATGGAACACAAGCTCGTGTTGGAGAGATAAGGCTAAAGAAGTCGGTCATGCCATTTAAACGGAATCATGTGTCTTACATAATTTAGAGAGATTACGGAAAAGCCAAGTCTGAATGACCGGATGGAAATTCGAATGATCATCCTTCAGAATACGAGTCCAATGTATTAGAACGCCCTCCGACTTGCTCGATAGTCTCGCGTAGCCAGAAACCTCCTTATACAGCGACATTCTTCTTATGCCGCGTTCTGTCAAATACCAGCAGTTAATGTTTCCATAAAGCTATAATAAGCACATTAAAGGGGAAGGAGGCGAGGGGGAAGAGAATAGGAGGGGATACTGATAGGTCTATCTTTTTTAATCGTACTGTATGCTTTGTAGTTGCGGTGTATAAACACCTTTATGTGTCTACACTATCAAATTAATTAAGGAATCAGCCACTAAATCACAAGTTTTATGAAGACTTTTTTTAATATACACTTGTATTACACTTATCGTGATATCCTTATGGACAACGTACAATATACGAAATAAGTGCTCTGTATTTACTTTGTGCATCAGTCGTAACATGAATCAGTTGGGATACATATGAGTTCCTTGAGAACATTTTGTAGCTGTTAGAAAAGAGCAGCCTACATATCAATGCGGTCGTGAGAGGTTCTTGCCCGTCTGCACTGCGTACTTCAGCTGAGTTCCGTTATGTATTCAATAGATTTAAGGCTATGGACACACCTGTACGGTACTCAGGTTATAAGTTAAACCTGCAGCATGTCCTCCAACATTCAATCTCTTTTGTGACGAACGTTGTGATTCACGGAATAGTAACCAACCGCACTAGAATACAGAAGAAGGGGCAAGTATGTGATCCTTTCGAATCTGATGTTCCGTACTACCACCATAAAGAATTCTGCCCGACACTTTGATATTCTCATGTAACTTAAAATATTGTGATCTATCACTAGGCAAAAAGAGATCGTTGTCATACTTCACACTATATTTCTGAGCGTCAGATATGTAAGCAAATAAAATACGTTGGAAATAGCTGAGTTGTTGAACGTACTCCTTCTACACCGTTTTTGTAGGATTCTGCGAGTAACATCACCTCCTTCCAGAGATAATCCTGTGAGTTCAGTAAGCACCTTTATCACACTTTCGCACGCGTTTTAGTCGAATATTTTACGTTCCTATCACTATGTCTCTGAAATCCGCCAATGCTTGCTCTCTTGCTTGATTAGGACACCAAACACGGAAACTATTGTATAAATGAGGTAGTAACGTCTTGTATACAGGTACCATAACGAGTGCGAGAATACCCCGATTAACATAATATTTCTGTTCGCCTGCCTTACTACTGATTTCATTTGTTCGTTCCATTGTATATCGCTTCATAATATCACCCTCAATATACCTGAAAAATGCGGCACACTTAAGATATTTTACACATATATTACAGTCGGACAGTACCGGATGCTTTTAACTATAGCTCTTTCAATCATATACAACGTTCAATAGGCCTTTTGATAATACTTGACAATTTCTTCCGGTTTGCATCAACAGTCCGACGGTCTTCCAGTTGTTAATCAGCGCCGCGTTAGGGATGCAATTAGCGAGGGAAACTATTTTTTTCCTTTTCTTTCTCAATATCCTACGGATTTCTGGTCTTACATGGAATGGTCAAAATGTGTAACACATTTGTTCTACGTTGGAACATCATACAGGGAGTTCTATTTGCATGTGCAAATGAGTATAGGCTAATCCTTGCAGGTCACAGTATGGCAAGCGGCAGGCTTTCATTTGATTATGAACTGCGCTCTGGGTAATGGTTATGATTAAACCCATATTTTATATGTTATTCTAGACTTATCCGAATAGTTAAAATTACTCATTTTCCGATGGTTGTAGGTTGCGGGATGTTTTCAAGTAGCGCTTTCTGTAACGCACGAAGCTTTTATTGGTGTACAGGTGTTTACCCTTTATTAGTGGTGTTTGGTGTGTAAATAACGTCGAGTAAACTGTTACAAAGAATAATAATAGGAAACGGAATTAAAGGGAATTAAAACCGACAAGATACACAGAGAGCTAGAGAGACGGAGAAAGAGAGAGAGAGAGAGAGAGAGAGAGAGACTCGGGGAGAAGGAGAAAGAGTCGTACAATCCTTTCTGTTAGAGATTTGCAAATGATGGTGGAAAATGTCAGTCGAGAAAATGGAAATGGATCGGCTACTTTAAAAGGGGAAAGAGAGAAGGGCGATTTCGTCGAGCATTGCTGAATATTTATAAAAGCTTCGTTTAACAGGGATCTTAGATCGAAATCTTCCAGTAACCTGTATATAATGTTGTACCCTTATTAACAGTGTATAAAAGCGATAAAAGTGGCAATTTAACCTCTGAAGGTAGCTGGAAACCTGAGAATATTTCAGAGCCAAAACGAGCTATTTACTACTTTGGTTATAAACTATATATGACGGTAGTATCTGTTCCCGAAAGAACAGTTACCGTGGATGACCATGCAGCTTTGCTAGAATGAAGCGGGAGATCCAGGGTTCGAGTTCCGGTCGGGGCACACATTTTCAACATGTCCCCAATGAAGTACATCAACGCCTGTTTGCAGCGAGGGTGTCCATTTAATTATCATTTCATTCTAGCAAAGCTGCATGGTCATCCACGGTAACTGTTCTTTCGGGAACAGATACTACCGTCATATATAGTTTAAAATATGGCTTCCCGGCCATTGACCTTCTTGTGCGAACGCGCACGCTATGCCCGAACTCGTACGGGACTTGGTAGATTAATCTGCCACGAGTAATGAGTATGATGGGCAAACATCTATTAGGCGCACTACGAATGTAGTGGTGTGGACATGTTGGGAATGTGGATCTCACGGGGAGTGTGCAAGGGATAAGTCCCTGCAGACGCACTATCCTCTATGCCCACGGTGGCTCAGATGGATAGAGCGTCTGCCATGTAAGCGGGAGACCCAGGGTTCGAGTCCCGGTCGGGGCACACATTTTCAACATGTCCCCAGTGAAGTACATCAACGCCTGTTTGCAGCTAGGGTGTCTATTTAATTATCTTTTCATACTTTGGTTATAGTAACATTGTAACATTTGTACCGTACAAATTAATAAGGAAAGAAGCTTAAGGTTTAACGTCCTTTCGACAAAGAATTCATTAGAGACGGTTTACTGTCCAGAAAACTGTTACGGTACTCAGACGTAACATTCAAAACAAATAAGAAAACTTACGATGTTCGTACACAGAAGTTTTTCTCAGAAAACTCCGCTAACCTCCGTTAAACGTTTTGCTTGCTTCCTACGCGGAAAGTGTTGATGTTCTTCAATGTTTGGAATCACTTAAAGGGAATAGTTGTGATGTTCTATACGCAGTCAGTACTCAGTGTTTCGAGCTGTACCGTATCAGAACACTCTCTTAAATTTACAGGCACAATGGGACTGGCTGAAATCTAGTATCTTGCAAAATTTATAGCAATTTCATGAATAAATCTCCTTTGTTGTCTGTTAGTGTAAGTGATACAATAATGTTGGACTTAAGATCTCATGTTTTTTTCCAAATCGTCTGGGTAAAAATGTCACTCTGAAATGCTTCAATGTGGGGTACGATGGGACATTATGGGTTCGCTTTCTGTCAACAGCATACAGTTTTCATTCACTACCATTCATTTTAAATTATCTAGTAAAACAACGGAATCTAATGCTGGATGGCACCATGCCATAGAGAGACTTTCAAATGTCTGTTCTTTCCGATAACCTGTATACCACATCACTTGGTAAACTGCCTCGAGAAAGGCTGCTATCTGTGTAGCAATCACAGTCTTCCATTCCTTTTCCACTGGACTCGCATTCGGGAGGCCGACGGTTCAAATCCGCGTCCGGCCATCCTGATTTAGGTTTTCCGTGATTTCCCTAAATCGCTTCAGGCAAATGCTGATCTGGTTCCCTTGAAAGGGGACGGCCGATTTCATCCCCCACCCTTCCCCAATCCGAGCTTGTGCCCCGTCTCTAATGACCACGTTGTTGACGGGACATTAAACACCTACCTCATCCTCCTCCTGTAATTTTCTGGTAAACATGTTTGTAAAGCAACTCCTTGCCACGCCGCGAATGCCCAGTTTGGTCTCCTGACAATGTTAGCCTCTGCCTCACGGCTTCATGCGGATGCGGTCAGCAATTCGCTCTCCCAGCCATAATACACACTTTTCAGACAGCGGAACCGCTACTGCTCGGTCAAATAGCCCCTCAGTTGGCATCACGAGGCAGAGTGCACCACGTACCAGACTTCCCATAGAGGAAATTCCTTGGCAGTACTGGGAGTCGAACCCAGGTCCCCGTGTCGCAGACATCTACGCTAACCACTCAGATACGGAGGTTACATGCTGTTGGAGTGTAACGATAAGTGGTCCTTTCTTTGTCCGTGTCGCCATGGTAGAAAAGTAAGTCCTGCGTCATGACGCTGGCGGGCTGATTGTGTCGGATCGACCACAGTGTCATCCTCAGTCGATGGCGTTATGCGGACGCGGTATGGCGGTGCAGTGATCAGCACACACGTCTTCCGCCCGTTGTCGTGTTTCTTGACTCTGGAGCCGCTATTAATCGGTCGAGCAGCTTCTTAGTTGACCTCACGAGGCCGAGACCATCCCTTAACAGTCTTTCCACGAAGAAAAAATCTTTGCAGTACTGGGAACTGAACCCGGGTCCTCCTCATGGCAATCAGCCACACTGATCCCCGGCTATAGAAGCGCAGATTGCTAAGCTCACGCTACTACAAATATTTCACTTGTTCAGTATGCATTCATTCTCTGGCAGTAATTTCCAAGTTTTACGTTAATAACTAACATGTAGAGGCATCATTGAGAGAATAAATAATCATTTTTCGCAGTAATTAGAAAATATGAACTACTTGTACTGCACGTCTATCTCAACTATGAGTATTCAAATTTGGTTTCGTTATCGCAGAACCACAATAGTTTATCGTGCAAAAATTTTTGCACTTCTCCGTGCGCTAGCGTCTGGACTAAATATTCAGAATAGTGTTTCAGTCCGTGGTGAAGCAATACCAGATAGCTGCTTCTTTTTCTTCATTGGTATTAGGCCATCTTCATACAGCCATCCGTCACAGCAAGCATCTAGAACCATCTTTGTGTGAGAATTAGTTGAGGTGCAAACATGCTGCTAAATTACAAAGAATCTTGTATTCGATCTAACTGGAAAAATCTGTAGTTATACGTGTGACAGTTAACTGTAATAGAATGAAAACTGTTCCTATAGCAGCACAAAATGGTGAGTATGTCTTGGGAGAGACATTAACGTAAAAGAATGGAACTAGCTTTTTGACGTATCTGGCAACTACAAAGACATAAAAACATATTGGCATATTCGCAGTTTTTTACTTGTTAGTGTTAGTACGCATGTCATGTAATATAATGCATCGTGTCAATGAAAGTAACATAACACGTGATGATGTCATGTCGTATAACATGACATGCCAACAACTCATCCATCATGGCATGTGTCATGTCGTGCACTATGACACAACGTGTCGTTTAAGTTTAGCATGGATGCATCCACACTCTGGGATACCTTCTATTGTAGGCGCATCAACACTCGCGTATAATTTCTTTTGCAGATACATCCTACTCTCTAGAATCACCTAGGTTTGTGTCTCTTTGTTCTTTCACGCCTCGCCATACATGTAACAGGCGTGTGTCTAAGACACGTCACTGCGTTGTAGAAGTAGAGATAACTCGTAAAAAAAGGCAAACACGGTAATACGTTTGTTTTAAATGTGTCTGAAGCTGTTCCCTTCTTTCGTAACTCTGACTCTATCCAGGACATATTCGCCTTTTTTGTGCTATGGTACGAGCCTTTTTCATTCTGATTTCCAACTCTTACTCTGTCGTAATTTTGACACTGGATCTCCGTACCTTGGCAACCGATGTAGATTTTTTGTTGACTCAGGCGACGACTGATCTGGTATAGGTTTTTTTATTGTCTTTCGAATCTTGTTGCCTATATCGTTGAATGGGATAAAGTTTTCGCAAAATAACAGTATGACCATTAATTTCATGTATTTGTCTAACTTAATAGAAAATTGGAACTGATTCGCGCAGGTCTGAAACATAGAAGTGGCGAATAATGACAATAAAAAAGGGTATTTTTTTGCACGTAAGGTACGAATGAAGCAAAGTTTTTGAAAGCGAGTTTCCAATTGTATCGTAATAATGGATTTTTTTAAAAATTTATTTGATTCCCTTTAAACTATTTTAGAGCACTCAGAGTTCACGTAAGTACGAAATTTAGTTGCTACATTTAGCTCGACGTTAAACCATCGTATCTCGACAACGGGTCAAGACTAATGGGTAAAGAGATTTCGATTTGACTTTATCCATTTATCTATGTTCGCTCAAAATTTGAACAGATTCTTACAAGAATAGGAGTGGCCCGCTTCAGAAGCCTCACAGAAAAAGTATTTTTTGCATGTAAAATGCAAACAGAGCAATTTTTTTCAAAATCACATTACGTCTAGTACACCGATGGACCAAATCTGAACCATCAGTCTAGCTGCAGGCCGGAGTTATTTAAGGGGGATATTTTGCATATAAAACCCAAAGGGTGCACATTCAAACTGTGCCATTAGCTGAGCTATCTTTTGCAAAAGAAATTAATGGATTCGCACAATTTGCCTCGTCGCCAGCTCGTTGCTTAAAATACTGTAACATGTAACGTAGTTATATGGTGTAACATAAGAATATGCTATAACATAGCCACACTAAGACTTGCCTCTATACAAGTGACCGCTGATCCGGGATAAACCAACAGCTTTTCACCCCGTATTCCTAACTCAATTAGGAACCGAGCACCAAACCACCGCCACCTCCCGCCTCCCCCCTCCCCCACTACCCCCGCAACCGCGATTCTGTGCTCGGTTTTTTCAGACGTTTATGCCAGCTCTTCCGCGCAGTAACAATTACTAAGCCATGTCATGTTCGCCTCCATAACTGAACGGTTACTTGCAGAAGACCCAGGTTCAGTTCCCGATACTGCCATGGGTTTTTCCGTAGTTGGAGGTCTGGAACGGGTTTCACTCAGCTTCGTGATGCCAATATGATGCAAATGGCTGGGGATGACACGGCGATCGGTCGGTAGGTGCTGATAGCCCTCTTTGTTTGGGCCAGAGCGGAAGAGCTAAACAATGACATTGACTGTTAGTTCTGAGTTCTTTTGGAAGCTTCATTGTTGGCTCTTATATGCAGTTACACACTTTTGAGACCACCACAACAGCGTACGTCCTTAGAATTCCTTAGCTCTGACAAGCATTAACTGCAAATGAAGGAAAAAAATTCTGTCAATAACGCATGTTAATTTTTTACCATTTAAAAAAATCATCTCAGTACAATAACACTTTCTTGAGAGTGCCACACATTTCTCGGATGAGCCACGTCTGTATATTACGATAAATTCCTCTCGAGCCCCCAGGCGCGTCAGTTGGTTAGAAACACACGAACTTTTGGCCGAGTGCTACTCGACATTTGACAATTGGTGGCCTTGTCAATAGCTCGAGAGAGTTATCAGAACATATCACCTTAAACCACAGATTCGTAGCTATATATATATTATGTACGCATTATGTTTTGTTCTGCTAGCCCACATTCAGACTCAGACAGGATCTTACCATAATGCTGCTAGAAGGAAATACTGTGTAACACCACGTACATGGAGTAAGAAACTCCCAGCGATTCAGGAACAAGGAAGAAATTCAGCTATAGCACATAAAATACACAAGAGTATCGTAATCCACAGACTTGCAAGGTATGCGATTTTACCTTGCATATCGAAAACATTGGCAAGCACTAGCAGTCAGTACAGCGTAACTCGATGTCGATAAAAACACATAGCATCTGGGTATTAAAAAATCTACTGCAACCTCCGTTTCTAGCGATTTCGATGCCGAGGGTGCGTTACACCCTAGTTTTGCTAATTTTTGGTTGAAAGCTAGGACCACGACAGATGACTTTATTTTTCAATAGAGGTCCCATTATAGCGAAAGCATGGAATACTTTCCGGATGTCTAATATGCTTTCACACTTTGATGTGAAATCTCTCTTAAAACGTGTGCTTACTTTCAACAATGATGTTAGGCAAACAAGAAATTAGTTGTTTCCGCGTTTAATAACTAACGATACTTTGAACTGACAAACAACTGCGTTTCGTTTCCAGACAGTCGTACCTGGTCAATCCACGACCCAGATTTACAAACTAACATCAATACCTCTGAAGAGAAGCGCCTTTTGCCACCAGGCAGAAGTAATAATATGCATGGCGCCTGCGAGAAAACACGGGGATGCAGCACCGCCAAAGCATCTGACTCTGCCCGAGTGAACCAGACCCACCCTACTGTAGAGCTAAGGCTACAATGGGTATATAACGGATGTTAGCCTGTGTGTAGTAGAACGAGGGAACATAATAACGGACTTATATTCGCCATCATTTTATTCCGAGAGGCCTTCCATTACAGGACGACTCTAGTAGCGGGAGATGGCGTGAGCCTTCATTCTCAAACTCTGCTTCCTCGACCCTATCAGTTCAACCACAAACAGGGAAACGTATCATCAACCCCACGCAGGGAGACCCAATATCGTTTTCAGCAGTTCATGACTAGTGAGACTACCGATTCTTATGCTCCAATGCAGCTTATTCTGGCGCCACCTTCCTCCTCTATGCGGAGGCTCTCCCAGTCTACCACTTGGGGGGGAATGCCCGATGGTAGGTAAGGCTGCTTCCGTGGCCCTGGCTGCGTGGACTTTCTTTGTGAAACATACGCCAAGTTTCTTGTGACAGGGACCATCTGGCTATTTATAGGGGCTTAGATGGCAAAGCTAACGTCCGGGGAGCAGGGGTATAACACTTGTCTGTTAAGGGAACTAAACCTGCAGCACCTCGTAAGCTAGAAAGCAGCTCAACGAGAATTACAATCAGCGACTACGCAGTTTCTCAGAACTGTATCAAACGGTTGTGTCTAGTGCCCGATTTTTGTCCCGCGGACTACGAGAGACTGATTTACTAGTAATTTAAATGTTATGGTCATTCGTCAGTAAATTTGAACTATATACTGTCAGGAGTCGTAAGACTTCCAAAATGGTTGAACATGTGAGTGATGCTACAGCAAATGCCCGGGGAAGGAATTTTTCAACTCAGTGGAAATAATCTATATTACTACTAAATGGTTAACCCGATTCATAGCACCCATACTGACCTTCAAATTGCCTAACTAACGGCTTCCGGGAGGAAAAGAAATTTGTGTTTCATAATGTGATATAATTATCTACCGAGTTTAAAAATTTGAAATGCTGTTATAATCGACTCATCAAGAGCTATAATCTTACGTTAAAGGTTTAACACAATAAGACTTTATTACAATGTTAAATACTGTGTACATGTCTTGAGGCAGAGTAATTAATCACGCGCAATTACAATTCATCCAGTATTTAAAAATAAGAGCACTTGATGACTTGCAACAAACCTTACACATTATTTCGAACCTTTATGAAACTTTTTCTCCCTGATACCTCCCACACAATGAGGAAAGGAAAACTGTTTATCGCTTATTACATTTTCGCTGTTCATGCAGTAAAAACGCCTCATCAGACTTGACGTTTTAATTTATTACCGTATGCGCAACACATTTTGTGGAGAGTATTCACGTAACTCCACTGAACCTACTTGCATAGTTACATGATTGTAAGACACATATTTGAGGAGATCTGGCCCAATAAACATTGACATTCGTGGAAAAACGATTGTAGAAAAACTAGCTTTTGCTTAAAACTGAGCGCAAATTCCCTGCCCTATACTTACCCAACGTTTGATAATCTGAGCACTTAACGATTTCCAACACGCTTTAAACACAGTTTCAAACCTTTTCTAATTTTTTTCTCTGTTGCAGGCTTCACTTTAGATATTTAAGACATTAAATAATGTGTGATGAGTAAAAGGAAGCAGTTTCAAATGTCGGAGTTTGAGCCTTTAAGGAATGGTAGTTACTGGTGGTGTTAGAAACAGCATCAAGTGTACCGCACAAACTCGATAAGAGATTAAAATGTAAGCTCCTATATAACGACACAGCTTAATAATGTCTCCTAATAAAGCCTTTCAGGGTTGTTCAGTAAGTAGAATGCGACAAAAGATGTGAAATACACTGCTGACTATTAAAACTGCGGCACCGTGAAGACTGCGTCCAACAAACGTAAAACAGGTAGGAAGCACTATATGCTTTCATATGCAAATTACTGCCCTTTCAGCGCAAATGAATGATGTCTGAAGAAGTAACGCCATCTGCTTTCTGTATATAAGGAAGAGGGTTTCTCATTCAGAAATCGCATTCGGATTTTTTTTTTTTTTGTCTGTGAGAAGAATGTGTTATGCCTCGCGTAAAATGAAGAAAAGTATAAAATTACACGCCGGAAATCGATACCCGCAGGATCGTAGTCTGTCGAGGCCAACTTGACGTTCCTCAGTATTGCTACATACGCCGTTCGTGTTCACGCGTCTGCCATGTGAATTTGGAATCTGTAGGTTCTGGATGGCCGTACTCATCGGCCAGCAGGGTCTCAGCGGCTCCGCAGTATTATAGCTCGAGACGACAAACGTGTTCTCTTGGCTATGCAGGAGCTTAAAGCCTATTTCTTTGAGTCAGGAGATAAGCTTTTTTGAGCTAGATAAGTATCCACAGGGACAGTGCGACCACAATTAGAGCGCTATTCGCTGTCAGTACGGCGACCACTGTTATTGCTTTCCTTGATGTGATAGAGAGAGGGGGCCGGCACTGGTGCGCCCAGTGACAAGTACATACAGTAATGGTATAATAGCGTCTCTTCAGACGAGTTCCTCTTCTTCGTACAGCATTGCGACGAACATACCCGTATGTGAAGGTTCCTAGAAGAACGAGAATCGTCGTTCGGGCGCAGCATCTGGAGTGCGGTTAGATGGGATGCACAGTACGATCACTTTAGGTTTACATAGTAGGAGTCTTGTACAGCAGGCGTCTCGAGGCCGTCGGCTGTATCTTAGAGTTCTACGTGACGTGATATTCCAGCAAGATAACACGAGATGGCATACTGCCCGTAGCTCCATCGGCACAAAGGACGTTCAAGTTTTTCCCTGCTTAGCATGTTGTCTAGGTCTCTAATATATTGATAGCGTCTGGACAGGGGTGATCGAGAGGCTAGAACGCCAGCACACGCTAGCCTCTCCGACTGATAAACTTCGCCACAAGAATGAACCAGGATGGAATTAGGTACACTGGTCGAGTTCGATTGGATGTCCTGCACGAGCAGAGCCATTCTTGCTGCCGTAAGTGGCAGCTCTGAGGACTAAATTTCTCATTCTATATTCTACCAAATCCCATAGAAACCATAGACAGTGATACGTGGCCGGTCGGTGTGGCCGAGCGGTTCTAGGCGCTTCAGTCTGGAACTGCGCTGCTGATATGGTCGCAGGTTCGAATCCTGCCTCGGGCATGGAGGTGTGTGATGTCCTTAGGTTAGTTAGGTTGAAGTAGTTCTAAGTCTAAGGGACTGATGACCTCAGATGTTAAGTCCCTTAGTGCTTGGAGCCATTTTTTTTGAGTCTTTGGCGCCAGACAGAACAGTCTACTAACTGAATGGCGCCACAGCTCAACCTACCCCTCTCAAATCTGAACAAGCCTCCCACTGGACTAAGAACCCTCACTCTGCTGGAATGTTTAATCTGGCTGGGTGGACCCTTATGAGCTTCTCCTTTCCCACGTTCCTGACCAAAAGATTCGTCGGGCTTAAAATTTTTACAGTGGAATATGGACTAAGGAAACGCCGGGTGAGCTTCCCTAAGCGCTTATACCGGGAAGTCCTAAGAACCTCCGGAGTGGTAGATGGAGGTAAAAAATCATTTATCACCCATAAATTGGAGAGTGGGGAATTCATGGGATATACGAACATTTGGTTAGCTGGGGCGGTCTGGGATGCTTCATGCCGTGCGGAGTTAAACGCTAAGTTTAACCAGGGCAAGATGGTATCCCACTTCTTGGGCGATTTTTGGTGATAAATAATCAACGCTGACTTCAAGTTGCCGATAATTCTTTCGGAAAAGGAAGCCTCAGGATAATAAGATGTGGTGGTAACATGTTTTATGCCAATGCCAAAACAAAATTGTCTAAACGACCTTGCCCTAAAGCCAGGAGCGTTATCCGTAACCGACTCCCGCGGTGGCCCGAACCACCTAAAAATATTAGTAAAATGAGAGATGGTGATAAGAGCGGTCACACCCCGGCTACGTATCAACCAAATGAACCTGGAGTAGGCGTCCACCACTACGAAAATATACGAATTGCCTTTTTTTGTCGGGGGAAGCAGACCCACATAATCAAACCATTTGTCCAACAGATGCTCTTCCCATTCCAACTGCAACAATCCCATCGCCAGGGAGTTACTTGATTTTCCCTTCTTACAATCTCGGCATTCTTTACACCTCTAATGTCTTTATAAAGTGTCGGCCAGGTCAGCTGCTAGTTGACCTTCTCTAAGGTTTTATAGAGACCTAGATGTCGGAGAGTCATGGAAGTACCAGAAGACCGGAATAACTAAGGTTTGTGGGAGACAAATTGTAGCTTCCCCAGACCTATCCCTTCTATTCTGCAGAAAATAGTCACTGGATTCCTGTCCATCTAGTATTTGCTTCCTGCGCCCCCAGAATGGGTCTTGTTCTTGTTCAGTTTTTAAATTATTATCAGTTGGGGTACCTCGGTAAGGATCGGACATACTAGGTGACTGTCTGGTGTTTCCTCATCAAGCTCATGCTGTTGCTGTTGGAACATCCTGCTAAGGGCATCAGCAACCTGATTATCAGATCCCTTAATGTGCCGAACCTTAAAATGGAAAGCTGTAATGCTGACCGCCCATCTAGCGATACGCCCTGCCTTCCCAGGACGAGCTAGGACCCAACTAAGTGCTTGATTATCCGTCTGTAGGTCAAGTTCACGATGTTCGAGGTAGAACCGAATTTTTTCCAGGGCAAATAACACAGCAGAAGCTTTCCACTCATATACTGAGTATTAGAGCTCAGGCCCCCCCAGACGTCGGGAAGCAAATGCTAAAGGGCGCCTGATATCTTGATCTTCTTGTAAAAGAATTGCTGCCACACCAGGATTGGAAGCTTCAGTCTGGACCAAAAATCTTTTCTTAAAGTCAGCTACGGCTAAAACCGGTGGATTGGCAATCGCAGTTTTAATTCCTTTAAAGGCTGCTTGCTGACTTTCAGCCCAAGCGAATTTCTCAGTATTTCTGCGTAACAAATTTATCGGAGCTGCAAGTTGCGCAAAGTTTGGGACAAATCTGCGGAAATAATTAGCCATGCCTACAAATTGGGCAACTTACTCCTTGTTTCGTGGCTGCGGAAAATTCATCAACGCCTTATTGCGTTCCTGATCAATGATAATTTCGTCCTCGGCCACATGACCCAAAAATGACACCTGGCGCTTAGCCAAGGTTATCTTTGAGGGTTTCACAGCCAGCCCCGCGTCCATGAGTCTTGATAGTACCTTCCAGATCAGCTCTAAATGCTCTTAAAAGGAGGCAGTAAATATTACCATATCGTCCAAATAATTGAAGACACAATTACACTTCAAATCACATAAAGTTTTATCGAATAAACGGGATAAAACTGCTGCACCAGTTAACAAACTAAACATAACCTGGTTGAACTCATATAAATTCCAATCCGTGTCGAAGGCGGTGAGATGCTTAGATTCTTCCGTTAGCCTATCTGGCAATAAGCCTGATTAAGATCTAAGACCCCAAACCAAGATGCACCAGAAAACCAGGTGAAACAGTTGTGATCAGGCAGTGCCACCAACTCCAAGATTTATTAGAAGCCTGTAATCAACCACAGGTAGGAAATCCTGCCCCTGATCTTTGGATACTAAGAAAATGGGGGAAGCATAGGGGGAAGTGGATTGTCTTGTGACTGTCTTTCAACAAGCCCTCAATTTTGTGCCGCAATATCATTATCTTAGGTGGTGACAAGAAATATGGAGACTTGCGAAACGGCACGTCATCCATGACACGAATATGGTATCTAATGATGGCTGTGACTTCCATCCTGTCACCAAATACGTCAGGAAATTCTCCAGAAAGTTCACTTAAATGTTTCCCTTGTTGACTAGGGAGGTGATCTACCCCCAAGCAGGCGCGTGTTACTACTGGTGTCAGGTCCCGTCCCCACATGAGGACATGATCAAAACGCTATTAGATCGTTGGGGAAAATTTGAAATAAAAGGTCCGGGTACCAAAATCTGACACCATACCGGTCTTATGGATGAAATCATTCCCTAGAATTAAGTCAAACCCCAGTCCCTTAATTAGTAGAAACTTGACAGGCCATGAAAATTCATTGACGCAAAGATTACCCCGCACTTCCCCACATAGAAGTAACTCTTGGCCATTGGTCACCGACATCTCTCAATCGAGGGACGTACTGGAGATAAGTTACATACATGTCCATATTTAATAAACCACTCGTATCTCTCACAACGGTTCATGCCCTATAGCCGGTCAAACAAATGGTAAGGTATGGTGGTGGCTGCCTGTATACGACTACACCACCCATGTCTCCGAAGATGGGACCCCGCCCCGCCTGTCATCGTTTCTCAGCTCGAGGCGTCCTTGGAACCGGGCATCCGCCTACTAAATGGTCACGTGTGTCGCATCTAAAACAAGCTCCTGATTTCATTGAACCGCGCGCTCTACATATCATGCTACCTTTTGGACCGGGCCGCGCAGTATTAGCCGAGCGGTCTAAGGCGCTGAGGTCATGGACTGTGCGGTTGGCCCCGGCGGAGGTTCGAGTCCTCCCTCGGGCATGGGTGTGTATGTTTGTCCTTAGGATAATTTAGGTTAAGTAGTGGGTAACCTTAGGGACTGATGACCTTAGCAGTTAAGTCCCATAAGATTTCATACACATTTCAACTTTTTTTTTTTTGGACCGAACTTAGATATGTGAGTACCGTTTTAAAAGATTACCGTGGTTCAAATGGCTCTGACCACTATGGGACTTAACAGCTATGGTCATCAGTCCCCTAGAACTTAGAACTACTTAAACCTAACTAACCTAAGGACATCACACAACACCCAGTCATCACGAAAGATTACCTGTGAATACTTATTACAAGAGAACTCACTCGGCGGAACTACAAGCTCCAGCTAAAATACACCAATAAACAAACACAGAAACGAACAGCTTAGTATAGCAGATTATAAATAATGACTTACAATAAAGGAATTGAACCACTTAACAGCTAAATCTAACAACAAGGCCCCTCTTTTTTAACGGTAGCCTGTGCCTAAGTACAATTATTCCTGCTGTATTTACGACCAACAGCTGATTAATTAGAACATTAATGATCGGGTACACACCAGAAAGGAAAAGTAATATAATAGCGGGACCATTTTTCAAACGATAACTTGTGTCTTAGTACAATTCTAATGCCTATATTTACGACCAAAGAGCCGACCAAGTAAAACTCTGAGGGGCGGGTACAAACCAGAAAATATTAAGGAGGGTAGGTATACAATGAAACAAATCACGAGGATAACAGAATGTTACTCCCCTTTACCAGTAAGCAGTTCCACTCATCCACGGTGCGTCGCAGCGTTTATTGAGTGGTACCGATGAAAGCCAGGTAGGAGAGGGCAGCCAGACCACGAGCGGTCGTCCGACACGAATGTTGCCAACCAACCGAGGGGATGTCGGCCTGCTGCTTATAGTCGACGCTGACCCCCGTGAGGTAATTCCGTATCTTCGCTCTGCGCAGGTCCTCCTTGTTCAGCTCATGGCTTCGGCCGCTCGGCTCTCGTGACCACCTCTTGTCGCGACGCTACGGATAACCCCCCAAACTTAGTGCCTCCCTCTCGGGCCAGCGAACATGGTACAGTATGTATTGGACCGCAGTCTCTGTAACAAATTATGATTGAGTCAATGGTCTCTAGCATGGAAACCATGCATTTCCGGACGTAAGTTCATTAGACATTTCTTGTTCTGTATTCTCTCATCGATCAATCTCTACAGTTTGTACACGGTGGAAAAAATCACCCTATATACTTCCTACTGTACTGCAATGTGTTGTATTGTGTTGTACGGAACTGGGGACCTAGAAACGACCGAGAGGCTTCGTCCCCGCCGTAGCTCACGGTAATACACAAACCCACAACAGGCTACAGCAGTCCACTCACCCCACCGCCGCCCCACACCGAACCCATGGCTAATGTGCGGTTCGGCCCCCAGTGGACCACCCGGGGACGTCCCGCACCAGACGAGTGTAACCCCAATGTTTGCGTGGTAGAGGAATTATGGTGTACGCGTACGTGGAGAAAGTGTTCGCGCAGCAATCGCCGACATAGTGAACTGAGGCGGAATAAGGGGACCCAGCCCGCATTCGCCGAGGCAAATGGAAAACCGCCTTAAAAACCATCCACAGACTGGCCGGCGCAATTGACCTCGACATTAATCCGCCGGGCGGATTCGTGCCGGGGAACGGCATGCCTTCCCGCCCGGAAACTATACCGCATACACAAATCTTTTTATCTAATCTCCTTCCTGGTGTTGGAATTTTAATGGGCAGTAGTGTAACTTGTAAACTGGTCTTAATTTAGTTATCGAAAATTTCAGGTCCCACTGTCTGTTCCCCAAAGACGAAATGCTAGTAACTCGTCTTTTATTCACGATCTGAGAGTAATCAATGAACAGTGTGTGACAGAGTAATTCTCATTCCCAATTGTTTCTGTATGCTGACATGATTTACTTTGGCAACATTTAAAAACTGATAGCAAGAACTGTTGAAGAAATATGTCCAAGCCAACTGTATTTAATGCAGCATTTATCATTGTCACGAGTGTCATGATTATAAGAGTACATTGAGCATCTACACAGGCATCACAAAGCTGTTACACAAAACTGTCGGCACCAGGTAGTGTACGGGCCGACAGTGCCTCGGCACCTAGCCGGGAAACAGAATACCGCAGGAGGAAATGAAAAGTCACCGTGCGAGCCAATCTACGGGGAAACAGAATGTCGGAAACCGCGTACAGGTGCGCACCGGTATGAACAGAACACACGGCAGATGCGGGCGGCTGACGGCTGAGCACATTGGAATGGCTCACGGCAGAAGAGACAAGGCCAGGCTTTCAGTCACCCGCAACTAAAAACTTCTGTCAGCGGGTCTGCCGCTATACTGTGCTTCGCGAGCCGCCTCTCCCCCCCCCCCCCCCTCCCCCACCCGTCAATGGCAGTTGTCAGCACTAGATAGCTGCGCTTCCCACATCAGATGGTATGCCTCCATCGCAACATCTGGTGACGGGGATGCTAAAATACATGATACGTGACGAGCCTCTTCTATCAAGATGTAACGGATGGTTTGATATCAAGCTCGGCAGTTAGAAAGCACACAGATATGCTGTAGGATTAAAGTCATGACAATCTGGTAGTACCCACACAGCTAGCAAACGAAATGGAAGTGACTCAGAAACCTAAGTCATAGCAGCGAACATGTTTGTGGCTTTGGTTTCAGAAATATTCAGCCAGCCGGAGTGGCCGTGCGGTTCTAGGCGCTACAGTCTGGAACCGGACGAACGCTACGGTCGCAGGTTCGAATCCTGCCTCGGGTATGGATGTATGTGATGTCCTTAGGTTAGTTAGGTTTAATTAGTATAAGTTCTAGGCGACTGATGACCTCAGAAGTTAAGTCCCATAGTGCACAGAGCCATTTGAACCTTCCACCTGGAAACGCAATAGTCGAGGATGTGACTCGTAATTAAATGAGTTTATCCTTCACACTGATCAATTGTAAAGGAAAGCTAAATATTCTCCGACGGTCTGTCTCTTAGACATCTGCAGTGGAAAAGTTGTTTCTATCGAATGCTGTCGTACGCAAACGTGTGAAGCAAAAACTGGTTCAAATGGCTCTGAGCACTATGGGACTTAACATCTTAGGTCATCAGTCCCCTAGAACTTAGAACTACTTAAACCTAACTAACCTAAGGACATCACACACATCCATGCCCGAGGCAGGATTCGAACCTGCGACCTTAGCAGTCCCGCGGTTCCGGACTGTAGCGCCTAGAACCGCACGGCCACCGCGGCCGGCGTGTGAAGCAGAAAATGTGATATGAGAAGAGCTTATATTTAGTAACGGTCTAGTTTCGATGTTATGGCGTAAAATCTCGTCTTGTGTGTTAACTACAGATAATGAAGGTAGAGACACTCCATCTACCTCGGTGCAGGAGGATACGCTTCACCTTTATAAACGTTAAGAGTTTGGTTTTCGCATCATCCAATACAGTCCAGCGTTCCTGCGCTGCATTTTTGACCTCGGATATCAATCATACGCAGCTTCCATGATAATGACCCTAAAACTAAACTAAACTTCGTCCCAACAGGCCTTGGAAGGCCCAACGGCACCGACCGGCCGCCATGACATCCTCAGCCCACAGGCGTCACTGGATGCGGATAAGGAGGGGTATGTGGTCAGTTCACCGCTCTCCCGGCCGTATGTCAGTTTACGAGACCGGAGCCGCTACTTCTCAATCAAGTAGCTCCTCAGTTAACCTCAAAAGAGCTGCGTGCACCCCGCATGCCAACAGCGCTCGGCAGACCGAATGGTTACCCATCCAAGTGCTAGCCCAGCCCGAAAGCGCTTAACTTCGGTGATCTGACGGGAACCGTTGTTACCACTGCGGCAAGGCCGTTGGTCTGATAGTGATCCACATTAGTTTGAAAAAGACTCCTACTGAAAAATTTCGCTACAGACACCAAAAATTCAGACATCAGCTTATCAAATGCATGGATTCTTTCAGGACAAAAGTCGACAATCTTCCGTTTTCTTAACTCGAAGCAGTGACACTCTATTCTCATGACATCAATGAGAAAAATGAGCATAGACAGTCTGACATTTAAATCTGCACATAGTGTGTACCTTTAGTCTAGGAGGTGCTAATGAACTCTGCCGTATAGTCGCCGAGTTTTCATAGATTCGTTCGGAGATAAACGACCTTAACTCTAGAAATAGATAACAAGCCGCCATCAATGCCTTCTATGTCTTCCGCTAGTGCCGACTTGCTGGATCATGACAAATGCCTCTAAATCGTAATGATATGCGGAGCTCCAGAACAAAATCATCGTTGGCTAAAAAGCGAATAACATTGAAGACTAGGATTTAACGTCCTTTCGACAATGACATTATTAGAGACCGAGCGCAAGCTGTGGTTATCTAAGGAAATGGGCCATATTCTTTCAAAAGAATTATCCTGGCATTCACCTGAAGCAACTTAGGAAATTCAGAAAAAACAAATATCTGTGTGGCCGAAAGCGGATTTGAAATTCTGTCCTCCTCAATACGACTCCCACGTCTTACAAACGCGCCAGCTCCCTCGGTGAGACTTTGCGCAAGTAACTGCTTCTATACCCGTCTCCTGCTATTAACACGCCAATCACAATTGACGTTTTTAGGAGACTAATATCAGATAATGTTTATAAAAGACCCTCATAGATCATCAGGAAAATTAAGATGAATAAAACTCTTTCGGTAGGCGTTGTGGTAAGCAATATGCTCTTATGAAACAAACCGAACTCATTGCAAGTAAACGCATTGGGTAGCCGCCATGTAACACACAAACATGGAGAATTGGACAACACAGCGCAAATTAGTGTCGAAGTTGCCGGGAGGCATTTTTTAGAAAGACGAGCGTCACAAAGAAAGAATTTCCAAACGATACTTCCGCTGTGTTGCCACATAAAAGTGCA
This sequence comes from Schistocerca nitens, assembly GCF_023898315.1. Lineage (NCBI taxonomy): Eukaryota > Metazoa > Arthropoda > Insecta > Orthoptera > Acrididae > Schistocerca > Schistocerca nitens. The sequence goes on along the minus strand of NC_064614.1, from coordinate 335,788,985 downwards.
AAGGCTTTCGCGGCCAGACTCAGTACGCATATGAACTTTCCCACTATGGTTAATATTACCACATTCCCGTAGCCTGTCTTCTTGGCCGTTCTTCTAACATGCTGGAATGATACCGCTTCTAATGTCACTTACAGAGACATTGTAGAATACGCGATGTCGAAATGCAGTTATGGTAAAAACAGATGCCCATACCATATCGTGAGAATGTTGTACCTTTGTGACAGTCCAGGTGCCTTCCTTATACAACTTAGAGGGGCCTAATGAGGAGTTGTTGGCACTAGTAGGTGTGCCAACTGCCTCACAAACAGTTCCAGTAACTGCCACTAGGTGACACCACAGTCGTGTCACTGCAATCACTTTCGATGCGAAATTAAAAACAGTCCAAGATGGCGGAAGGAAGTAAATTGAAAAAGAATTTGCAGGAAATTGAAAACAAGCCAGTTGTCCTGCCCTTAAAATGGCAAGAAATTTAAAATAACTGGCGTGAAATTTCAAATAGGGAAGGTTACGTGAAATTAACAAAAAGTGATGGGAAATTCAGGAAAACTAAAGATGACATTGGTGGTTAAAGAAAAGAAAAGAAACAAAACCCTCAATTGTGCTTTGTGCCCCAGGCCCCCATTCATATCCAACCAGTCATAACGAAGTACTAAAAGAAGGCATACAATCAAAATAAAGTAAATTAAAGAAAAAACGAACCAGCAGAGTTGTGTTTTACGCTATTCCCATAACACCTCCCCTTATCCGAAGCCAATCACAGTGCAGTATAAATAAATCGAAACTAGTGGTACTAATTCAGTTGTATTAGTGGGAAATTAAAAAATACCTCTCCCCTTTCCACCCCTTCCCATCTCCCTCTTTGTATATTTGGCCAACCATAGCGCAGTATCAAAGGTCATAGATGATGGAAACAAAGCAGTTGTGCATTATGTCCCATACAGGCTCTGTCCTATAGCTGTGATCCTGCAGTCAAATATCTATGCACTGGCTAGAACGACTAGTTAATAAAATACAAAATAAAAGTTTAATGAGTAACTTAATAACAAAGGTTCTTTTCTAACGTCAGTAATTTATTAAATTATGTAGATGACAGAGATTTATGTTGAATAGTATTTATTCAGGAAAGAATATCTGAGACAAATGAGAAGTGTTCCTGTGATATTCTGTTGAAATACAGACAGAAAAAATAGTATCAAATGCATTAAACTTACGTTGAGAGTGTTATGAGAATAGTAATACTTTCCGGGTTCCCGGGTTCGATTCCCGGCGGGGTCAGGGATTTTCTCTGCCTCGTGATGGCTGGGTGTTGTGTGCTGTCCTTAGGTTGGTTAGGTTTAAGTAGTTCTAAGTTCTAGGAGACTTATGACCAGAGCAGTTGAGTCCCATAGTGCTCAGAGCCATTTGAACCAATAGTAATAAAATCCCCACACAAAATTTTTATCAAAGATACATGAAAACTAAGTCCATTTTGGGATCATAATACATGAAACATTTATCAGGTCAAAACGGTTCTGGGCTCAATACAATGATCCAGTAATTAACATGTGAAATAAAGAATAATAACTCATACTCTATTCCAAGTCCCATAAATCAAGCAGAAATAGATTCCTATTCTGTAGCATTTTCAGACTTATTGAAATATAAAGGTCCTTCAAAAGTTAAAGTATTGTATTGTGTCCCCATAGACAGATCTGCCTTCTTCCTACACTCGACATAAACTGTCCAACTGCTCCCTTGAGCTCTTTACTCAAAAAGTCCCAATGTCTAGGTGACTGCCATTGTGTTCCTCTACTGTTTGCTTTTCAATTGGTTGAGGACCATCCTCACCAAAAATACATCGGTCTTACACGCTACACGCTTGATTTGACTCATTGTGAACACTTCCTTGCTCTAAACAATTACAGCAATGTTTAAACACAAGAAATGTTACAAACATTGTGTTACAGTCAGATAATTTACAATTATTATAAATAAAGGTTTGTCCATTAATAAATAAGCCAGTATTCTTGTTCAAGTTCGTTCGCAATAAATGACAACAGATTGGCCTTATAGACTGTTTAAACAATTGTTTAGGTCTGCTTGACAGATGCGTCTTTTGGTTCTCTGCTCACAATTATGGTGCGCACTAACTCATGCGACTGATCGCTTTTAAATTTGCACACTTTCTAATAGCACTTGTAATTAACATTTAAATGAAGTTACTGGCAGAAGAGTAAACTGTTAATTAAATAAAAAGACAGATACGACAATATATGAGGTATTGAACCTGTTTCCGTTTGCTGTGTAAATGTTGAGAATGCGATGTTCTGCAATCATTTGCATAATGAAAAAGATATAAAAGATGCCATACGTCAATATACCCTAGACCCGATGCTGATACATAGCTCTCGGGGACATAGCTTCATTGCAGTGCTACCATCTGAGATACTGTTTGTTGAAATCGCATGAAGCGATTCATTGTGAAATCGTTTATTCACTGTGAAATATTAACTTCTATAGAACTAAAGACATTGAAACATTGTTGTCATTTCATGTGACTCATTTATATGAGATCGCTGATGCATTCAGATTTGCTTTAGCACTTCATGTGAATCTCTTCTCACACATGTTTGATCACATCTTTCCATCTATGTCTCCTGATTTAAAGGCGTCGCGCAACTTCTTTTTTGTGAAAAAGTATCAGTGCTAGATCTCTCAAACTTTTTCTTCGCGAATAACTCGCAGTTCATATGTTACTTAGCTTCAGATCACCTCCTTTCCTGTCACTGCGAGATAAAGAGAGTGGTCTAGTGCAGAGAGGGTTCTCTCTGCATGTATCTGCTATCCTGGTAAGACAGCACAGTTGAAAGACAGACTCGCTATCACTGTGTGGAAACAGATTGTAGAGGTAGTGTGGAGGTTAACTAAAATAAGTTTTTTTTCAATTAATGTTTTTAATATATTTATATTATTTACAGTTTTATAACATTCTCTTTTAAGTGTGAGAGAAGTTAGGGGGATTGTTAAGGGACTTTTTAGGGGATTTTTTTTATTGTATGTGACTTACTTTCTTTCTTAGACTTTTACGTCTTTATACACTCCTGGAAATTGAAATAAGAACACCGTGAATTCATTGTCCCAGGAAGGGGAAACTTTATTGACACATTCCTGGGGTCAGATACATCACATGATCACACTGACAGAACCACAGGCACATAGACACAGGCAACAGAGCATGCACAATGTCGGCACTAGTACAGTGTATATCCACCTTTCGCAGCAATGCAGGCCGCTATTCTCCCATAGAGACGATCGTAGAGATGCTGGATGTAGTCCTGTGGAACGGCTTGCCATGCCATTTCCACCTGGCGCCTCAGTTGGACCAGCGTTCGTGCTGGACGTGCAGACCACGTGAGACGACGCTTCATCCAGTCCCAAACATGCTCAATGGGGGACAGATCCGGAGATCTTGCTGGCCAGGGTAGTTGACTTACACCTTCTAGAGCACGTTGGGTGGCACGGGATACATGCGGACGTGCATTCTCCTGTTGGAACAGCAGGTTCCCTTGCCGGTCTAGGAATGGTAGAACGATGGGTTAGATGACGGTTTGGATGTACCGTGCACTATTCAGTGTCCCCTCGACGATCACCAGTGGGGTACGGCCAGTGTAGGAGATCGCTCCCCACACCATGATGCCGGGTGTTGGCCCTGTGTGCCTCGGTCGTATGCAGTCCTGATTGTGGCGCTCACCTGCACGGCGCCAAACACGCATACGACCATCATTGGCACCAAGGCAGAAGCGACTCTCATCGCTGAAGACGACACGTCTCCATTCGTCCCTCCATTCACGCCTGTCGCGACACCACTGGAGGCGGGCTGCACGATGTTGGGGCGTGAGCGGAAGACGGCCTAACGGTGTGCGGGACCGTAGCCCAGCTTCATGGAGACGGTTGCGAATAGTCCTCGCCGATACCCCAGGAGCAACAGTATCCCCAATTTGCTGGGAAGTGGCGGTGCGGTCCCCTACGGCACTGCGTAGGATCCTACGGTCTTGGCGTGCATCCGTGCGTCGCTCCGGTCCGGTCCCAGGTCGACGGGCACGTGCACCTTCCGCCGACCACTGGCGACAACATCGATGTACTGTGGAGACCTCACGCCCCACGTGTTGAGCAATTCGGCGGTACGTCCACCCGGCCTCCCGCAAGCCCACTATACGCCCTCGCTCAAAGTCCGTCAAATGCACATACGGTTCACGTCCACGCTGTCGCGGCATGCTACCAGTGTTAAAGACTGCGATGGAGCTCCGTATGCCACGGCAAACTGGCTGACACTGACGGCGGCGGTGCACAAATGCTGCGCAGCTAGCGCCATTCGACGGCCAACACCGCGGTTCCTGGTGTGTCCGCTGTGCCGTGCGTGTGATCATTGCTTGTACAGCCCTCTCGCAGTGTCCGGAGCAAGTATGGTGGGTCTGACACACCGGTGTCAATGTGTTCTTTTTTCCATTTCCAGGAGTGTATTTATTTATTTTTAATGTCTGAGGATAGACCTTTCTTTTTGAAACACCTGATTCTGGTGTGTGTGTTTTTGGATTTGTTGGTTATTGGATGCATGCACATGCACGTTAAATTTTAGCCAATGTACTGCACATTGCTCGGCCTTAATCACATACCTGAGTCGCTAAGTATCATGCTACGCCGGCCGGAGTGGCCGAGCGGTTCTAGGCGCTACAGTCTGGAACTGCCCGACCGCTACGGTCGCAGGTTAGAATCGTGCCTGGGGCATGGATGTGTGTGACGTCCTTAGGTTAGCTAGGTTTAAGTAGTTCTAAGTTCTAGGGGACTGACGAGCTCATAAGTCCTATTGTGCTCAGAGCCATTTGAGCCATTTATCATGCTACCATCAGTTTATCTTCTTCTCGTATATGGGCATCGTAATATACAGGATAGTCACGAAGGACCTTACGGCTTTGGAGTGATATAGAAATTTATTGAGATAACTTACAGAATCGGTAGATGTCTCATTTTGTAACAAACAGAACTTTGTTTGATTCACTTGGTGCATCAGTACCCTATTCCACTACCAGGAGCGGCTACGTAGTGCACAGTTAAAACGGAAACTTTCACTGGTTCGGAGCGTGCTCACTGTGTAGCTTGGTTTCATGAAATGAACTCTACAACAACCGTTCGGAGTAAATTTTGCACCGAGAGCGCTAAAGAACTTCCGAGAGGTTTAAAATTTACTCTTGGCACAAGAACTTTATTGAGACGAATTGTTCATTGTGGCATAACAGATGACCAGGTGGCTCGCATATTGATGATTAACTTGGACAGGTTAGGAAGAACTTCGTACACAGACCTCAAAAATCAACGTGACGTGCCTCATGTAAGCCTGCGTACACGTTTACACTTGAAACCATACAGATTCAAAAGGCAGAGGACATTAGTGATGTAGATAAGGTTGGTCGTGGGGAATTCTGTGCGAAAATGTTGCGTCGGATAGAGGACGACGAGATATTTCTGATGACAATAACTTTCAGCGATGAGTTATCATTTCATATCAGTGGCATAGTGAACACCCTCAGCTGCAGAATTCTTGGAAGCGAAAATTCACATGTAACCCTGGAACACGTTCGCAACAGCCCCAAATTTAACGTTTTCTGCCCTCAGAAAATTGCAAGTGTAAGCTAGTTTCTTCTTTATGGAGAAAACCGTCACTGGTATTCTGTATCTGGGTATGCATAAAAACTTACCAGTTCCACAGATCGATGATGACAACCAAGATGGGGTGGTTTACTGTCAGAAAGACGGTGCACCACTTCATTTCCTCATCGAAGTTCGAGGTTTCCTCGATAATCCCTTCCCAGAACGTTGGATTGGCCATAAAGTCCATCTCGCTCCCCAAAAATGACACAACTTTATTTCCTTCTCTTGGGATCGAAAAGATACAACTTCTGAGACTTTGCTGGTCTGATACAGATATGATTTATATATATATATATATATATATATATATATATATATATATATATATATATATATATATATATATATATATACTGAAGCGGCTAGTGAAACTTTGTACCGAAGCTGAGAGTGAATCCCGGTCTCCTACTTCCTGGCTACGTGCGTCAGCCACTAAGCCACCTCAGCACAACTGTCCACAGAACTGCAAGGATTGCCCTGCATGCCTCCCTTGCTCGAACTGAATTATCACTGCCGCCCCACTCTAAATTTAAATTCTCCCCCCCCCCCCCCCCCTTACACAGGAACCGAATTGTCGAGGCACAAATGTGCTGTGGTGCTATTCAAGAACATGGAGAACCTGGGCAGTTCTTTTTGTTTGTAAGGGGGAATTTAAAGTAGACTACAGCAGAAATGAGAATCTGGATCGTGGAGGGAGGCGTGACAGGCTAATCTGTGCAGTTCTGGGAACCGCTGTGCCGAGGTGGCTTAATGGCCAAATGCACCTGACTGCTAAACACGAGACCTTGCTTTGATTCCTCGCCTTAGTACAAATTTTTACTTGTCGCTTCAGTCTGTATTCATAAAATCACATTTGTATCAGACCAGTAAAGTCTCTAAATTGTATCATTTTATATGTACAACTAACTGCACTTGCGTTTCAGACTAGATCCCTAATTCACATTCGATGCGGAGGAGCTAACCCAGAACACGGAGAGCCTCGACAGTTCCATTCATGTGTAAAATGGAATTTACAGTAGACTGTGCTTAGTTGATAGCATGTTTACACTTTTGTGAGCATGGTCATACGCTTTGCTAGTATGACCTAAGGTATCACAGTTTTTAAAATTTCTTTGAAATTTTCTCATCTCCCTCGCGCGTAGAGTGGCTTGTTGTCGCAATTTTTCTTTTCATTGGGTCCCCTTCTCATTCTTTATGACTCTACTATGGATGGGTTTTATATCCGCTTGCTTTTGTGTAAGTTTTAATATATGATTTAGTTTATTCCCGTAGCCGTACAAGATTAGTTCTTAATGGATTGTTTTCTTGTTTTTTAGACAATCTGATGATGTCCCAAACCACAGTGTTTTTCAATTTGAAATAACTAAAAATGGTTACAGCGCGAGGCGGCCAGATTTGAATTTTTAACAAACGAACTGACTTCAACAAGTTAATTGTGTATCTTAACAAAAGAACATAAAGCTGAAGGTCAGTAAGTATCTTCATGTACGTTTGTGGTGAAACACTTATGAAATCAAAAAGACTTCTTACATAACTAAAGAATACAACAGATAAAGTTATTGTGAATGGGAATCCCACAATATAGTAGGAAATTTCTCATTGTGAGCTAGGTGTGCAAGGATTTCGAGTATGAAATCACACTAGGATTGTCAGGTACAAACAAACACTTAAGCATCAGACAGCTTGAGCCACAGTCAGTGTTCAGAAGATATGTTGTAAGTGCAAGTCCAGCGCGTCGTCAGTGGTTGGCAAGAGAAAATATTATGGACCCTGATGGCCGGTGACAGTGATGGTGTCCACATATACCCCTGGGGAGAACGTGTTGGAAACTATGGTTTGTGAAGATTGAGATGGACTGTGGTGACGGTGCACCGCTGGCTTCGAGTGAGTTACTTTCTGATAGATGTAATGCGCCAGGATGAGAGATGATCCTGCTTCAGACACATGGGCTACATAAGAAAGATGTCTCTGGGGCCAGCGAGCTATGTCGGCGCTCAGACCGCCATCTGGTTGCTGTGTGCATGTGGCATGAAGGCCCTTGGAAACGAAAATGTAAGGATCGTCTTCCGGGGGTGGTAGAGCCGTTGGGAGTTTTTGAAAAAACAGTGAACGGAGTATCGAGGGCAGAAAGGAGTGCACGAAAATGGAAGCATAAAACCTGTCGAGTATGAACGGAGGGAATAAGTGTGGAAGACATGGACAAATATGGAGATTGGAGAGGAGGGTATGTCTCTGCTGGGGATATGCAATCTGTAGATCCAAGGAGCAAAGAGGGATAAGGGATCCCGTGGCAGGGAAAATAATTGTGCCACAGATAAGGTGATGCAGAAAGGCTAGCTAGAAATTTCACGACGGTTTTAGGCACAGAGAAACTAGTCATATCGGAGGCATATAAATCAGGATTCTTACATGACATCCTGAAAGCCATGGGTCAAGGGACTCCAGTAAATTCCTTGACTTATGTAAAGCATTAGACTCTGTGCTGTACTGTGCTGTTTTTAAAAAAGGAGCAAGTATATGAGACAATGAAAAATTTGTGGCTGGGTTGACAATTGCTTGGTAATAGGCCATATACTGTTGTGTGGGATGGATAGCGGTCGACAGAAGTAGAAGTGACTTCATGTATGCACCAGGGAAATGTTTTGGGGTCATTTTGTCCATATTCTGTGTTAACGACCTGGCAAACAATATTAATAGCAGTCTCAGGCCTTTCGCAGATGAGGCGGTTACGTAAAATGAAATAATGCTTGAAAAACCTGGAGAAATATTCAGTAGATTCTTGAAGATATTTCGTATTGGTGCTAAAATAGGCGATTTGCTTAAAACGCGCAGATATGTAGCATTATGGACTTCAAAAAACGATAGGTATGTATTATAGTGTGACTGCAATACCAGTAATTAACAACTAGAATCATTCAACTTATACAAATACTTGGATGCAACAGTCTCTAGAAGTATGGAATGGAATGATCACATAGACAAGAAATCACATAGGCAGGAGGTAGATACGATTCACTGGCAGGCCACTGCGAAAATGCTGTCAGTTCACAATATGAGCAGACCCTTGAAGATAAATGCAAATTTTTCCGCAAAATCCTACTTACAAAATCACCCGAATTAGTATCAAGTGAAGGATGTAGACATATTCTCTAGCCTCCTACGCGTCGCTTTTGTACTGATCGTGAAGAGACGATCGGGCTTCCAGCATGCGCAGACGTATTGAAGGATTCACTCTTTTCGCTCTCCATACCCCGTCGGAAAAGGAAGAAACTTTAATATGTTGTACCGTGGTTAATACCCGGTGCTGTGCACTACATAGCGGTTTACAGAGTATTTATGTGAAGTGCATTTACTGATGAACGCTCCACCCGCCGGAAGAGCTACACCGCACTGTTCTCTGTAGCGTTAATTAATAATGGGGGTGCGTGCACTACGGCGCGCCGCACGAGCCAACCAGCGAGAAATGCGGCCCTTGTTGTCGAGGGACGACGTATTCGGGGCCTGCGGCTGATACGGCTGACGTCACAGTCAAATTCTACGTAGCGAATGACAGAAGAATCGAACATCAGAATGAGCAATGAATGGCGGAACACTCATCGCCCTAGTGGAAGATTACAAAGAAAGGTACTTCAGTCACACAGGAGAAAATATCGTGAGGAAACAACAATCGAGCGAATATTAAGTGTTTGATAACACTACTAGCAGCTATGAATTCGAAAAGAACTATCATCTTCGTCTCGTTTCTTGCAAGACAATTGCGCAAATCATTCAACCACACGTTCGCCTTTAACCTTCGCACAAGATAATTTCGAATACTGCAGGAAGAAACTAATACTCTGTCCAATGATGACGAGTATAATAATAACGTCCAAACAATAAGTTATAATTTTCCAGGAAGTACAAAAGCCTGTGGCACGATTTTGTGCATGTGGCTCAATAGCCGCCTTCAAGTCTTGTAATTGGACGCGGACGAGCTGCATGTCTCCAACCCACCCCAGTTATACAACCGGGGAAAGGATACATGTAATTTAACATGGAATCCGAATCACGTGTCGTACCGGGAGAGTCCGTTGTGGGATGAAGGTTGGATGAAAATTTTCGCGGTCCGGTCGGGATTCGATCCCACGATCTCTAGGTTCCAGTCGGCCTATTTGCAACTAAACCACCAGCACTACTGTGGCACCTTAATAGAAAGAGATGAAAACGAATCCACACTTTAAGTTCTTCGAGAATATTTGGGAACTAAAAAGAAAGTAACAGTAGAAAAAAATTGACAATACCTAAAAAATTTCTTCATCAGTGTGGCAGAAACGGTCAGAAGGTTTCCATTGCGAGACCAAACAGGAATAAAAAAATAAGGCATATGACATGCTAACTGCAACAGAAATGCGGATCGGGAGTTCAAGACTCCTTTTAGTGGATGCAACAGCTGAGAAAACAGGAGACTTAAAGAAAAGACAGCAGTTTCTATAGCAGTATCCCTGTCTTTAATTATTTAAGTTAAAACTAGTTGCAGTGAATCGTTTACGTTGAAAGAAACTTCATTTAAACTTGCAATATGCTTTACAAATTGAAGTTGAGTTGAACTGTTGATGTGTTACAGAAACAGTGCAGTTTGCATTAGAACGGCTAACTGATATTGTGGAGAGTTACATTAAGACAGGCTCTATCAAGCAACGTAAAGAAATGTTCCAAGTGAAGTATCCTGGTATAAAACACCCCACGACCTTCACTGTTCAATATCTGTACAAGAAAAGGAGGGATATAGGATCAGGGGAATAGGTAACCGACAGTGAGGAACCCAGAAACTGTAGGTAGAATTCACATTACGAGCAGTCCGTCCAAGTCGGTAAGGAGGTTATCGCATGAGGCAGGTGTGTCTCGTACGTCGTCTCATGGTGTGCTAAAGGATGTGAAATTAAAAACCTATCGTGTGTGTGGTGCAAGAGTGAAAATTTGAGGATCGAGAAAAAAGAATTCATTATTTTAATTGGCGGCTAACATCATTTGCTAAGTTTACTACGACCCCTTGCTTTATTTCATGTCAGAGGAAGTCTGGTTTCATTTGTCACGTAATGTAAACTCCCAGAACTGCAGATACTGGTCGCAGGACAACCCACATATTCTGCATGAAGAACTTCTCCTCTCAGGAAAATAGGTCTTTGGTGAGCATTGTCCGACATACGCATTGTTGGCTCCACATTTTTCAATTACGCCTTAAACAGTGCTACACATCTAGAGAGTTTTGACTCTTTCTACGCACATTAACAGATGCGGAGAAACTATGTGCGGTATTCCAACATGATGGACCAAAAGCTCACACATCCAATCAAAGTACTGCCCACGTCACCAAAGTATACCCTGAAGACAGTCTTTTCAGCAATGGCTCTGGCCCGCAGGGTCCCCGGAATCTACGTCGTGTGACTTTTATTCATGATGCACACTAAAAAGCAAAGTGTACGCTGGAAATCCTCGCACAATAGACGATGTTAAACCGACCATTACTAGAGAAATTAACAACATCACGTCTGCAGAATTACAACGTGCAGCTGGTAACGTCGTCGCACAAGTCAGTGATGCCTGTTTGCCCATGGGTACAACTTCCAGCACCTATTTTTGAACGTTAATATCATCTATTCTTCTTTAGTTATTTCGTTGTTACTTGAATCCAAGGCGTACTGGTTTTATGTAGGATACCCTGTATCATTGTTTAGTTAAATGAGTGCACCTGAAATTATACATTCGTTCAACAGCCCCTTTAAGTGAGGTATTTGTCCAGTAAGTTCACGCAGTCGAGAATAGACGAAAATATCTCTTCAGTTATTATATGATACCGTGATCAAATATAGAAACGTTACCATCTAGAAGGTCCGAAGATACGGTATGTAACTCTTCATGATAATACCTTTTGATGTAGTTGTTCTGCAGCCAAAATCTTTGATTTCATCTTTTCTTCTCCTTTTTCTCTCCACCAAGGAACATGCAAGCACCAATAATTTCTTCTGTAGCAGAAGATCGGCTGTCATGGTCAGCTTTACACTGTCCGCTGGAAAGGTCACAACTCTCGCCCACGCTTGCGTGCAGCGCTGTTGATGCTGGTCAGTGAACGCCCACCCCCTCCTCCCCTCTCAGGTAATACGGGTCTAGCGGTGGGTGCAGAGTGCTTAACAACCATGTAAACACAGCTGTACTAAAAGCTGGAAAGTATATTCTGGCAGATTCATAGAATCACCGACGCATCATTGTCAAGGAAACTGAAGTAATGAATATACATAAAGAATCATCAGCTCTTCGACAGCATTTTGGAGCTATACTGGTGAAAGAAATTTCAGCAGTTTTCCACAAATCATAAATATAGGACGACTTTAGTCCAAGATGAGCACATAACCCTGAAAGGCATCGTAGAGAAGCAGAATAGAAATTAAACGAGATGATCATAATGATATAAGTGAGAGGGGTGGCAGGCAGAAGCACCCTCATGTCGGTAGAGTTTTCCTGAAATCATTCGGACTAAGATTGGGAGCGACGTCTCTTGCTGAAGGTGTGTATCGCCTACAGCTTACAGTAGGTGTGTCAACGGACGCAGACGTTCGGACAACGAGTTCATGTATTGTTCGACACGATAGAATTGGTGTAGGGGTTGACGAAAATGAGGAAACATCATGACAGATCCAGCTTGAACATAAATGCATATGCTAGCCAAGGCTGGACGTTGTGCTGTTGTATCTGACCATGAAAGGCACTTGTCCAATGTCCTCAATACGTTTCAAGTGTTACTAGTGGTCGGAACTGTGTTCTGTATAGTTGTTAGTACATTATGTAAGAGCTAAAGTAAATTCAATCAAGGACAAATTACTGGTACTGGCACCGTGAGTGCTTCCGTAAACATGGGCGACAAAGCGCTTCATGTCTCAAGAGGTACTGTATCGAAGATTTATAACTCATACAGGGAAAGCTGAAAACATCCGCTAAATCACGACGCGGACAAAACTGTGTGTTGAATGATCGTGATAGACGGTTGTTGAAGATAATTGTGACGAAACATCACAGGACGATAGCTACAAAAGTCACTGCAGAACCGAATGCCGCATTCATGAACACTTTCAGCACCAAAACAACACGACGGGAGGTCTATAAGCAGGGAATTGAAGAGCGGCCTTGAATTCCAAAACACTCTTCAGTGATTAAAATCTTCTTAACAGGAAAACGTGGTACCAAAGCCATAAAATCTAGACTGTGGGCTACAGATGAAATCCATTTGGGCTTATGAGTCTTGTTTCACACTGTTTCCAACTTCTGGCTGAATTTACTTCTGGCTCCATGGGCCCCATGATTATTCTGCAAGATCGCGCAATTGCCAAGGATTATTGGACCATTTTGGCTGATCTTGTCCATCCCATGGTACAATGTTTGTTCCTCAATGTTGATGCTGTGTTTCAAGACGAAAAGGCTCCGATCTGATGGAATTAAACTTTTCTGGAGACGTATGAACCTCCACTTCATCTTCGATAAGCACAGATGCTGAAGCAATGAATTAAATTTTATGCCTCATGGGTCTTGAACCCAGTCTCTTGCTTAGAAGGCAGACTACCCTAGTCAAATGACCTCCCTACCGCAAGCTATTGTTAAATCTTCAGTATTGCCGAGTTTTTCCGATCTTGGGTGCTATTCCAGTGTCGGATAGCCTAGGCAATACTGACCAATTAAGGCGTGAATTGAAATTTGTGTTAGGGTGTAAGGTGTCAGGCAAATCCAACACCTTCCATGAAAACCCTGACATGGTAAGCAAATCCAGTAATATGTCACATAGCTCCGAATAAATCGTGACATTAAATTAACCAAAGAAATACGAGTAACGAGTGAGCAAATGGAATACCACAGACTAACACAGGAATGCCTAAATGCATGTCATACCTTCCCACCGTAAGACAGACGCAGTTCCGATGGGAGAAACGAGAACAGAAGCCGAGAGCAGAACCGTGTTAAGTTCGAAGGCCATACGATAAGGGACGGACACCCACGTCGCCAGCTAAACCCTAGGACCACACCCCAGCCGCAAGTTTTAGCGTGAGACTTTTTCGAGTCTCTGTTACGTCAGGACCACCCCCCAGCCCATGTTAAAAGCTAGAGCCCTCAATAAGAACAGTATAGATCTTACGATAACACAAAAAGGGCCACCCCAACAGCAAGTTTTAGCGTGAGACTTTTTCGCGTCTCTGTTACGTTGTAAACTTTAAAAACATTACCCCACCTTGAAAAGTATAACGTTTCTCATTGGATAGACAGAATTTTTGCAGGCGGAGCTTAAGGTTAGCATTGAGACCCTGATTGGTCAGATGAAAACACAGTCAGATAGTTTTTTTAAACCAACTTCGGTAAATTGTAGTAAGGAGAAGTTAGGAGAGAGTTGCTTCCGAGACGGCGAGGTGAGCGGAGCTGTGCTGCCCGCGCCCCCTGACGAACACCGACAAGGTAATGAACGCACGCGATGCCGCATAACAGCGCATAAAGCTTCACTCAGAACTGCAGAAGTCTCATCTGTTACACCCCCTTTCTGCGTAATACTAGTGTCGATCGTCAATTAAAGCTCATGGTGTTCACATTTCCCATTTGAAGTAAAAATCTGAAACGCGATGATTTTTCTGTTATATAGTTATTGAGAAGCCACATCAGTCAATGTAATTTACGACAAGTTAGATAAGTAATTAAAGATAATTGAGGGTCACTGTAGACCATTTGGATAGTTTTCTCTCTAGTGAAACTTAATTTAAACCTAGATTATAGATGTGATATGGCATAGGTCATCCTTCGATCCATTGTAGAACTTGGAAACCCATTAAGGGAATATTCGTTCACATTTTTAGTTGAAAGCAGTTGGTTTTTACCATCCTGTATTAAAACATTTCCTTTTATCAATAGTGCAATTTATAACCAATGTTTTGTGAGTAGAATAAAATTTCCAATGGTAAACTTAACTGCTTTTTCGACGTTATTTTACCAGCTAACTAAAAACAGGAAAGCCTTGAATCCCTTCCACTGAATTTAGTTAGTATTAAGATTCTTTTACAGGGAGTGCAGTGGAGCTGACTTTGAAATCATTAAATATTTGGTTGTATCATCGCTAGTCTCACTGAACTCTTCCGAATTCTACATTTCATGTGTGGTCTGGCGTCTCCTTACCAACAACAGGTCGCAGGTTCAAACTAGTCAATTCCCTAAAAAACACGCTCAGAGCGTCGTTGCACGAAAGTGGTAGGGAGACACGATATAGAACAAACAGACACCATGCAGAATGTTAGAAAATGGCAACCCTGCCAGGATGGTAAAATACCATGATTGAAGGTCGACCACATGCCTAACTAGGTCAGAAAAATATCCTGTTAAGAAATTGTTCGTAATAAAAAAAATTTTTTTTGGACGTTATAAATAGTTGAAAACAGTAGTTGCAGCGATAGATAGTAAGAAAGTATTCAATAAAAGTGAGACATTCTGGCAGAGACAATAGCATAATTAAGTTATGAATTTTAATATTGTTAGAATTAAGTTTTCTCTCCAATGCAAGCGCACAGGTGGCGGATACATCGTTGACAAGTTGGTTCTGACCCAACAAGTAAGTGAATTGTTTATCAAGTCGTGTGAATAAAAAGTTTATGAAATGCGTGAGATATTATGAGCGCATGTTGACTGGAAGTAGGGCGCGTGAATTGCTTTTAAAACAGAAAATAAGGGATTCGGAAAGATTAGCAATGGCAGATCGAGACCTTGACCGAATTGAGGTAGAGACCCAGCATGAAAATGGACAGAGAATAGCGTACAGTATAACAGACGATGCAGTATCGCGAGAAATAGGACATATAACGCACTATATCGAGGATAATGTACGCCAAGGCACAGAAAACCCAGGTCAGCATACGACAGAGGAGCAGGAAAGTAGAGAGACAGGCGATGAGGATTCTAACTTGCGTCTTGAATACGTAGAACCCATAGTACAAGTAATCAGAGCTCCCTCATCACAGAGTACAAGGAATGCGAGCAGAAACGTGTCACAGCACAGTTCAATGCAATCGGTTGCGAACCAACACTTGGGCGAAAACACAGAGCGTAGGACGTCGGAAGAAAACGCAATAGGACACACCAATCTCGCAGAATTATTACAATTAATGGCGGAAACCATGACAAGACAAAATAAATAAATTTCCAACCAAATTAAAATTCAGAATGCAGAAATGACGAAACAAAATGCAGAAACCACGAGACAAATGCGTGCGATTAAAGAACAATACAAAAAAATTCAGTTACACCTAAGTCATATTGAAGACGAGGCAAAAGAATCTCGAGAAGTGATAGGAAATTACATAACAGGTTACAATCAATTGAGAACAGACATTGACAAGGTACAAGTGGACGTACAAACATTGCGTAATGACACATCCGTATCTGTAACAGCATCGAAAAAACAAGCAATTAACGAAGATATTACGCATTTGCGATTCCAATCACAGGCGGAAAGTAACATACGTGACAATGGAAAGCCAGGTCGCGAAGAGTACAGTACAATGCATTCAGCTACACGTTCACAACCGATGGAAGAAAATTTTTGCGTACCACTCCAACGATACTACGCAAGGGTAGGCGAAAGTTACAGTGGACAATATCCAATGGATCTACCACAACCGGAAAGAACGACGGGAGAAATAATCAGAAACAAAAGTGGCGAAGAATCGCTAATTTCATATGGAACAATGACGAAGTACGACAACGATCATGTCCTCACAGTCAGAAAATTTCAACATTTTCGAGAAGGAAACTCATTACATCCGCGAACTTTTATTGATCAATTCCGAGTAGGATTACCAGAACACTGGACGCTAGCACACAAATTAGACTTTATATGTGCACACATGTCAGGAACAGACGCAGAAACCATGCAGAATGTTGCAGCGACATGCCGATCATACGAAGATTTCAGAGAGAAGTTTCTCTCACGATATTGGTCCAGCGAAGCACAAAACAGAGTGAAGTACGAATTATTACAGAACCCATATTTTGAAAATTCTGGAGAGAAGAGTCCCGTGAAATTTTTCGAATTAATGGCAAAGAAAAGTCAATGCTTAGATATACCGTACAGTGACGGAGATATGATTAAATTATGCGCGATGAAGCTACCACTGAAATACCAGCAATCATTAGTAGGTCGCGGAGGCAATGACGTCGAAGCATTTAAAGGTATTCTAAGGGAACTAGAGTTCATATTTTCGGAAGATGACGCAAGAAAAACACGAAGCGCACGTGAAAACGAAAGCAAAAAGCAGTGGAATCGACAAGACACAGTACGAAGAAACAATAATTACGAACCATGTGATAACTTCGCACCAAGAAACGACAATAGATTTCAACAAAGAACCGGTTATGGATTTAGAAGAGAATGTGGCAATAACTATAATTCACCCAGGAACGGCAACAACTATTACAGAGGGAATAACGACAACCGGAACTGGTACTGGAGAACCCATAGACCGACAAATTATCAACAAAGAAACCACTATCAACAAGCTGAACAAGAAAAGAGAATACAGATAGGAGAGGTGGAGGTAAGACCACCAAACCCCTATAAACGTTCGAATTGACAGCTAAGCGCCCATGCCAAAGAGAATGACGCACCGACCCAGGTCAATTGCAGCACCTTGAACAGAGAAGTAAAAATCTTATCACGAGAAGAGAAGAAGGAAGAAACAAATCCGCAGGGACCAGATGCAAACGAAGACAAGAAAATAACAATATCGTGTTGGGACGAAATTAATTGGGAGAATACTGACGAGGAAGATGAATTACCAGAGGCATGCACAACGAATGTAGGAGGAAAGGACGAAGTAATGAGTATTGCAGAGCTATTTGAGATGGAAACCAGGGAAAGCGAATTCAATGAGGATAATGCGCAGTCGACAGAAGTTGAAAATAAGTTACGAGTGAACACACAACCCAACGTATATAATGAAGGAAGTTATGAAGCGATAATTAGAGCATTTAGATGCGATTATGTGGAAGTAGCGACGAAGAAGGAGAAGATAGACGAGGATGAGGAAAAAGTAGAGGATCTTGAAGAAAGCGTAAGTGAAGGAAGAAATAGAGAAGAGGAAATAAGAGAGAGAAGTAGGAGTCGAAGCTTATCCTACAGAAAGTTCGAATTCACAAGGGAAATTCCTAAAAGGACTCATGTATGATTCAGTGGAGGATTCGTTGATGCAAGAAGAAGAAGAACAGAACCAACCCTTTCAAATTCAACCAATTGTGAAGGCCATGGTAAAGAATATCCCAGTCAATATTGTAATTGATAGCGGAAGTGAAATGACTGCGATCTCTGAAAATTTATTCATGCAGTGTAATGCCAATAAGGAATTGCCAGTTCTGAAAACACGTAATATTAAAGTAAGAGGTCCTATTATAAACATTGCTGCAGAAGTTACGAGACAAACAAGGTTAACTCTTTCGTGTCAAGGTCAAAAGATCGAAGCCAACTTCGTGATTATACCTAAACTAACTGTAGATTTGGTTATAGGTGCAGATTTTTTAAATGAGAGACGAGCGATAATAGATATGGGGAAAGGTAGCGTAACATTCGGGAATGTCACACTTTTCTTTGAGCAAAAGCTAAAATTAGAAGAAATACCAGTTATAAACAAACAATTAAGAATGACGCAAGATAAAGTGGATGAAGAATTAGAATGGTATGCACAAAAGGGGGAATCGCCTCAACTCATGTTAGAAGTCCATAAAGAAATCGACGAAAAATTGCAAGAAGTTCAAGGTATTTCGGAACACAGTAAAAGAGAATTAGAGGGTATTTTACGAGATAAAGTAGAGGTATTTTTACCTAAGACTGGCAGTATTAAACACTTTCAGTACAAGTTTGAAGTAAAACAGCACAAACCATTTGGAGTGCCACCCTATACAATCCCATTAAGCTACAGGAATAAAGTATTCCAGGAGATATCTAAAATGTTATATGAAGATATTATTGAACCAGCTACCTCCACATATAACATCCCGCTCCATATTGTACAGAAACGAGATGGGAGCATCAGGTTAGTGCTTGATTCCAGACAGGTCAACACAATCATAACGACTGAGACAGATCGCCCAGAAAAATTAGAGGAATTGATACAAAACTTCCATGGTGCTAAGATATTTTCATCAATTGATTTACGAAGTAGTTTCTGGCAAATAGAATTGGCCCCAGAATGTAGAAAATTTACAGCATTTATCGTATTCGGTAGATGTTAAGAGTTTAAACGATTGCCATTTGGTTTAAACATATCATCAGCAGCGTTTATTAGGGTATTTAATACTATACTCAGTCCTGAAATTTTACAAAAAATTACTTGTTAGGTTGATGATGTGATTATAGCAGAACCCTCTTGGGAACATCACAAATACACATAAAATGAGTTTTTACAGATCATGAAAAAGCATGGGGTCACAGTAAATATAACAAAATCCAAATTTGGAAGGCGAGAGGTCAAATTTCAAGGACACATTATTTCAGAGAAAGGGGTAATGCCCGACCCAGAAAAACTAACAGCAATCAAAGAAATCTGTACTCCACATAATAAGAAAACTCTCAGAGGATTTATAGGTCTCACCGGATTCTATAAAAAATTTATTTGGATCGACTCTCTCGCAACACCACGCCTATGTGCATTGACTGGAAAAAACACGCCATGGGTATGGGATCAACAAGCCAATGAAGAATTTTTAAAAGTGAGAAACGCACTAACAACAGCACCCATTTTAGCACATCCTGATCTAACACAAAATTTTTCTATTGCCACTGATAGCGCGAAAACAGGTTTAGGAGTTGTTTTATTCCAAGAATACGATCAGGCAGGGCTAAGATCATATAGAACAATTGCATTTGCCAGTCGGGTACTCACAAAAAGCGAGAAAAACTATTCAGTCACGGAGCTGGAAGCATTGGCCATTGTATGGGGCTTCCAACGTTTTCGATACTTCCTATTCGGAAGAAAAACAAAAGTATACACTGACCACAAAGCATTAGAATTTCTGTTATCCGCCAAACTAACTCATGGGAGTTTAGCCAGATGGATGTTAATACTACAAGAATTTGACTTCACTGTTACACACATACCAGGACCAGCGAATGTATTAGCAGATGCTTTATCACGATGTCCTCAGGGTGCATCCAATAACATAGGTTTGGAAGCAGCAGAAGACCAGTTTACAATGTACTATATGAAACAAGTACCTTTCGAAAACTACATTTCGACAACATTGAAAAACATAGGCAAAGAACAGGACAAGGATCCCGAAATACTAGGAATCAAACACAAGTGGAGAAGTAAGGATTTTCGAGACATTCTACAGCACTATCTCGTAAAAAACAATGTTTTATTTTTTAGACGAAATGATGCAACGAATGAATGGTTAATTTATATCCCAGATGAACTTTAATAAGTACATATGTATACACATTTAAGTAATGGCCACTTTGGACCAAAGAAATGCTTTTTAAAAATAAAATAAACAAGCCATTTTCCTAATATGGAAAGACGAATTAGAACAGTATTAGTCAAATGCAAAAAAGTATGAGGGCTAAACACGTCACTTTCCAAACCAAACCACCTATGTTTCCAATAATCCCTAAAAGATTAAAACAAATAGCTGCAACAGATTTGATGGGGCCCCTCACATGCACAAAAAATGGATATATTTTCATATTTGTCGTTTTGGAACTTACTTCTAAATATGTCACCTTGACACCATTAAAATGGGCAACAGGTCTTACTATAAGTAAAGCATTTAGACAAGATTTTCTCAGACAAGGGGGTCCAGTGGAACGAATAATTTCGGATAATGGCCCACAATACAAATCAGTGCAATGGCAGAACACGTTAAAACAACACAAAATAAAACCCATCTACATATCTAAGTACAAACCTAGTTTAAATCCAGCAGAACGATCTATGAAGGACATAGGCACTTTATGCCGATTATATGCAGGCAAAAGATACAACACTTGGGATATATACCTTAAAGATTTTCAAGAAGTAATGAAGGAAATGCCTCATAGCACTACACTACTACCTCTAGTTACTGTACTTAAAAATATTGAACCACCAAACATAACCAGAGAAAATGTTAGATTTCCTTTTGTACCACGTAGACAGCACAAACAAGTCATAGCAACAGCACTCTCCAACATCAGAAAGGCAGCCATTAAAAGAAAAGAAAGAGGAGATAGAACACCAACTAAAAGAACATTCTCAGTAGGCCAGAATGTATTTGTAAAAACACACCATCTCTCCAGCAAACAGAAACACAAAATACATAAGTTTTACGCTGCATACAAAGGACCTGTCATAATTAGCCAAATTGCTCATGATAATGCTGTGGAACTAATGAACCCAAAAACAGGCAAAACCTTAGGACTTCACCATGTGAGCCATATCAAAAAGTTTGAAGATTAATTTTATAACTGGTAAATAATCAGCACAATATTTCAAGATTATGTTGCAGATAAGATCATCAGGAGAAAGAAGAATGAAGAGAGAGGAAGGTGGGAAAAAGAAAGTAGTTTCAATAAAAACAAAAACAAAAATAACACCAATAGTACCATAGATTAAGGTGAAGGGATAAAGCGTAGATAGTCTAACAGCACGAAATACTAAAATGCTATACACCACGACACTACACAAAAATAAAAAAAAATTTGAAGATTCTTGTAGACGTTGAAACTCAGAATATCTTACAACTGTAACATGGAAAGGGCGCCGAAATTTGTAAAGCTTTTAAGAAGGCGTAAAACAATGTAGGTACTAGACATATGTTAGATGATTATAAGTAAAACTTTTTGTAAGAACCATTGTAAAATCTCCAGCAAGGACGAGATGCTACGACCTACAAGTTGCAACGCGAGAAGTATCAAGAAAGAAAAGGACGTAATTAGCAAGACACGATTCCTACAAGGCAGAAGCGTCAGAGAAAGGAAAGGATAGGGAGACCAACAGAAGGCCCTTGTATCAGAAGTGAGCCGTAAATCTGCCCACTAAGCGAAACCCTGCTGGGACAGAAGACGGAACCTTGCAGAGACACAACAGGACACTGAACACCACAAGCAGAAGGGACCGGTGCAGGGACTGACAAGCAAACACCGGACTTTCACCGCTCATAAACCCCTGAACATCCCCACTCAGCAGAGCGAGCAAAAAACGGCCCGACGAGAAGACGACCGCTTGGGCAAGCCACCACTGGCAAAAAAATATGTGTAAAAGTCACACTACTGCTATTAAACAGCACACTGATGCACGAAACTGAAAAAAACTTCCACAAAGTAAAAATGACACGCCCAAACTATTTATCAAACTGTTACTAAGAGGAGAACTTCAAAGTGACTAGTTATCAATAAATATTTCCATATCCTGCCCAGAGAAGAACCAAGAAGCAAGTAAGAAGCAGAGAAAAAGCAGGAAGAACAGAAGTTGAAGATTCGCAAGATTGGGACCAAGAAAGAAGATGGGTGAAGAATAGACGACAAACCTTCCCAAATCCTTATCCTATTGTAAACTAGTTGTCTGCGAAGTATTACAACGAAAAACGACCGCTTTCAGCGACACATGAAGATGAGTTTCACGCATACAAAGGCAGTAAACCACGAGATTCTGCACTCACAGCTCCATTCCATTATGGGACCTCCACAGCAGCAACACACACTTGCAAAGCCAACAAGGAATGACGAACGAAGCTGTACATCAAATACTTGCCCACATCCATCTCGCTCAAGTCCATCACCTTCGTGCAAAAAAACATTCGCCAACCTCATGTTGAAAACAATAGACTGGCTGGGTGAGATTAAGATATGTGAACACAAAATAAGCAGTCTCGTATAAACATTCATAGGATTGTGTGAATGTGTGAAATCAAATTATGTGATGTAGGAATTGTGCAAAAGAAATGTGTGAAAAACTAAATAAGTTAAGCACACCAGACAGCTAATAAACTACAAAATAACAGTCATGGACTATGGACTTAAGTAAAAAATAGACTGTCGGTAAAAATAAGTCATTAGTTCTGAAATGGACAGCATATAAAGAACAAAAGTAAGGCATAATAAGCACTTAAACAATATGCCACTTATTTTCTCCTCATAAAAATAAAAGAATAACTTTATTTTACTTATTTTCTTCTTATAAAAACAAAGATTAAAAATTATCTTGTTGGATGTTTTCCCTTTTTTTTAACATTTGTACCATTTGTTAGGATCATATCTCAATACTTGTGTATGTATATTTCTTTGTCAAAGCAATTCTTGGAAATAATTCTTATTTGTTAGTGTAACAATGTTGAAATGAGTGTCTAGAAACAAAAACATTTTACTTGTACATGATATTTAGAAAATATGTTAGGAATAGATTTTACTTAATTACTATATTAATAAAAAATATATTTATAAGAAAATCGATGTCAAAGACTCCTCACTTTCGATAACAAACTTCTTAAAAAACAAACTTCACACTGAAATAAAGAAAGATAATAATTAACAATTAATAATAGCATAAAAATATTCTCCTCTTGTCATTTTTGAGAATAATGAGGAAGAATATAAAAATATAAATTAGTAATACAAACTAGCATAGAACCAGAATAACGTGGCTGAACAGTAGGCAACAAAATTTAGATAAAGGAATAATTTTTGACTGAGTTAGACAATGATTCAATCAATGCCTAACTTCAGTACAAAAATTAAGTTCGAAGGGTGGTGATATGTAAGGTGTCAGGCAAATCCAACACCTTCCATGAAAACCTTGACATGATAAGCAAATCCAGTAGTATGTCACATAGCTCCGAATAAATCGTGACATTAAATTAACCAAAGTAATTCGAGTAACGAGTGAGCAAAATGAATACAACAGACTAACACAAGAATGCCTAAATGCATGTCATACCTTCCCACTGTGAGACAGATGCAGGTGCCGGACGTGGTGGTCAAGCGGTTAAAGGCGCTACAGTCTGGAACCGCGCAACCGCTACGGTCGCAGGTTCGAATCCTGCCTTGGGTACGGATGTGTGTGATGTCCTTAGGTTTGTTAGGTTTAAGTAGTTCTAAGTTCTAGGGGACTGATGACCTTAGAAGTTAAGTCCCATAGTGCTCAGAGCCACAGACGCAGTTCCGATGGGAGAAACGAGAACAGAAGCCGAGAGCAGAACGGTGTTAAGTTCGAAGGCCCTACGATAAGGGACGGACACCCACGTCGCCAGCTAACCCCTAGGACCACACCCCAGCCGCAAGTTTTAGCGTGAGACTTTTTCGAGTCTCTGTTACGTCAGGACCACCCCCCAGCCCATGTTAAAAGCTAGAGCCCTCAATAAGAACAGTATAGATCTTACGATAACACAAAAAGGCCCACCCCAACAGCAAGTTTTAGCGTGAGACTTTTTCGCGTCTCTGTTACGTTGTAAACTTTAAAAACATTGCCCCACCATGAAAAGTATAACGTTTCTCATTGGATAGACAGAATTTTTGCAGGCGGAGCTTAAGGTTAGCATTGAGACCCTGATTGGTCAGATGAAAACACAGCCAGATAGTTTTTTAAACCAACTTCGGTAAATTGTAGTAAGGAGAAGTTAGGAGAGAGTTGCTTCCGAGACGGCGAGGTGAGCGGAGCTGTGCTGCCCGCGCCCCCTGACGAACACCGACAAGGTAATGAACGCACGCGATGCCGCATAACAGCGCATAAAGCTTCACTCAGAACTGCACAAGTCTCATCTGTTACACCCCCTTTCTGCGTAATACTAGTGTCGATCGTCAATTAAAGCTCATGGTGTTCACATTTCCCATTTGAAGTAAAAATCTGAAAAGCGGTGACTTTTCTGTTATATAGTTATTGAGAAGCCACATCAGTCAATGTAATTTACGACAAGTTAGATAAGTAATTAAAGATAATTGAGGGTCACTGTAGACCATTTGGGTAGTTTTCTCTCTAGTGAAACTTAATTTAAACCTAGATTATAGATGTGATATGGCATAGGTCATCCTTCGATCCATTGTAGAACTTGGAAACCCATTAAGGGAATATTCGTTCACATTTTTAGTTGAAAGCAGTTGGTTTTTACCATCCTGTATTAAAACATTTCCTTTTATCAATAGTGCAATTTATAACCAATGTTTTGTGAGTAGAATAAAATTTCCAATGGTAAACTTAACTGCTTTTTCGACGTTATTTTACCAGCTAACTAAAAATAGGAAAGCCTTGAACCCCTTCCACTAAATTTAGTTACTATTAAGATTCGTTTACAGGGAGTGCAGTGGAGCTGACTTTGAAATCATTAAGTATTTGGTTATATCATCGCTAGTCTCACTGAACTCTTCTGATTTCTACATGTGATGTGAGGTCTGGCATCTCCTTACCAGCAACAGGTCGCAGGTTCAAACTAGTCAATTCCCTAAAAAACACGCTCAGAGCGTCGTTGCGCGAAAGTGGTAGGGAGACACGATATAGAACAAACAGACACAACGCAGAATGTTAGAAGGGAGAGCTTTGGTCTACGGTAGTCCTTGCTGCTGTGAGTGCCACAGTGCAAGCTGGTGTGCGACCGCTACGGTCGCAGGTTCTAATCCTCCCTCGGGCATGGATGTGTATGATGTCCATAGGTTAGTTAGGTTTAAGTACTTCGAAGTTCTAGGAGACTGATAACCTCAGAAGTTAAGTCCCATAGTGCTCAGAGGCATTTGAACCATTTTGCAAGCAGGTGTAGTGTTTAGTACATCTGCCTCGTAAGCAAAAGAGACGGGTTCAAGTCCCAGCTGCGGCAGAAATTTTGATTCGTCACTTCAGATTGTATCCTCCAAAGAAAAGGCGCCACTTCACATAGCTCGCATCGTCCAAGACTCGATTTGTGAGCATGAAGATGAATTGTCGCACTTTCCTTGGCCACGACACTTACCGTATCTCAGTACTATCAATCATTTGTGGTCTACTTTCGAGAGAGAGGTGTGTGATCTCTATCCGCCTCTATCACGTTACCTGAACTTGCCTCCATTTTGTTGGCAGAATGGTATAAAACTGTTATATCCTAGCCAGTGATGCCAACCGAGCCCGCTGCCAAAAGGTTGGCAGCATCAAAGTCCGGACGCCGTCCGCATAAGCAGCGCCAGCGATACAGGAAATCGCCGCAAGTCTGCGCGCGCCACCTCTGGCTTCTGGCTTCTTAAGTGCTGGAGTCGCGAGCGCTAGCACAGTTCTGGATTCGCCGCTCAGTTGTATACTCGCCACCGAATTGTGTACCTGCTAGTCAGTTGTGTGTTCATCGCAGCAGAGTTGTTGTTTGTCGTCAGCCGACGCTGACCAAGCCGCTCCGACTCGACCTAGACAGATTTCTGTAGACCATGTTCACCACTGTGTTCTGTATCGTCGTTAATAAAGATAAGTACCGACTTTCATTTAATCCGAGTGTTTGGGTTTTCATCTTTCTGTTCACTGTTCCAGCGGACCGGTCGGCCCGCTATTAAAAGTGTGGCGGTAACTTCGTAGGCCGTTTCTACAGCGAAGTGTTGTCGCTACGAAGGCCGTCACAAAAAAAACTCACCTGAGAACCATTACGGACCGGTATTTGTCCATTACGAGGTGACTGGAATCTGTTTCCAGTACCAGCTTGTTTCCTGCACCGTATTAGGACTGGTAATGTGTTGCGTGTTTGCTGTTTCCATATTTATGTTGAAACGTCCCCTTTTGAACATTTGTACATGACTGTGCTTAAACTGACACACAATATTTTTAGCGCAACGCAATCTGACTTTCAAAATCCCTACAAAAGAAAGTCCATGACTAACATTAACCTATACCTTTCACAAATCACTTACCTCACAAAAAATCTTCGTTACTCGAACTACTGCAATACAGCGAGCACCACTACTGCCAGCTAAATAAAAGATTCAAACTACTGAAGGCACTAACTACTGATAGGCATAGTTAGCAAATGAAAGATTTTGATAGAGAACAAACAATGTATTTACCTTAATAGTAATCAAAAGTCATAATATATGTAAGAGTTCATAACATCCATTCTTACAAATATCAAAACTCCGCCATTTCTCTCCCCACATCCACCACTGCTGGCGGCTCACCTCCAACTGCGCAACGCTACGCGCTGTTCACATCCAGCTGCCGCTGCCCAACACTACAATGGCAGACAACAATGCAAACTAGCCACAGAGTGCACACAGCACAGCCAGTGATTTTCATACAGAGCGCTACGTAACGTTGCCAATAAGAAAACCTATACAGTCTACTTACAATGTCCAGCCACCGTATCAGGGCTGTAACTTCAAGCCTCCACTTGAGAATACGGCCGTCACACATAAGAATTGTGCTGTCTGCAAGCCGGACGCGGTTTTGTGCTGGCGCAGTGCGTAAAAATGTGTTTTGCCTCTCACAATTACAGGCGACGTGTTTACTTGCTTGGAGCGTGTGCTACGGGTCGTGCAACTGAGCGAAGTTCAAATTGTTCAAATGGCTCTGAGCACTATGGACTTAACATCTATGGTCATGAGTCCCCTAGAACTTAGAACTACTTAAACCTAACTAACCTAAGGACATCACACAACACCCAGTCAACTGAGCGAAGTGACGTAATGGCAACACAGTGGAGTCTAACCGGTAGGGCAGCGGTTCACATCCTCGTGCGGCTCTCAACATTCTCGTTTTCCTTGTTTCCCTAAATAACGGGACGATTTAACTGAAAGGGCATGGCCATTCTCTTTGTCATTCTTTCCGGATAGGAGTTTATGCTCCGTCAACGTCGTTGTCGGTATTTTCTATTGTGCGTGCAGAGGTCGCGGCTCCGAAAGGAATGGCTTCTAATGCTTATTGTTATTCAGCGTCGCGCGGGCGAGTTACATGCTCCATGGTTTCCCGTCCAGTCCACACCGAGTCTAGTGAGCGACACGCTGTTGATTGTGTTAGAGCTGCCCCAGAATCGACGTAGCAACACTACAGCCTCGGAACGGTCTAACATGCACTTATCTCAATGAATTATTGTCCCTATAATTTGGCATCCACTACCTCAGCACGATAAAATGCACAGTTATCTGGAGCGTTACTCTACATGCCCGGGAGAGCCAGCAAAGGAGCGATGGCGGACAAAGCGGCTGTTGGGGTTCCGAGGGCTGAGAGATGACGGAATCGGAAATGCCTCAACTCATTCTCCCTGGAGGGTCGCGGAATCCCGTGAAGCCTAACATGTCTGTTGTGCACTCCTCGGAGTTATAAAAATGTTTGTATATGTTATTTATCCTAATGTAAGGGAAGTGGCTACTTTCTGTACTTATTATTCAGAGGTAATGTAAGCTATGTGTTTCTAATGAAATTGTGTTGAAAGTGTCATGTCCTACCTCCATAATCCTACTTCATGTATTGTAGGTTCGGTCATGCTATTACGGTGTATACAGCTTTGTGTATTGGCGACAATGCGTCTAAGTGGCCATCTCGACAGTGGCTTCTGGCCACATTGTGTAGTGGGAAAATGTAAAAGCAACGGCCGAAATATGATCTTCGTAGCGATACTTACAGGAAGTCCTGAGAGTAGCCTAGAATCACCAAATAAAGAAGAGAAGAAAAAGGAACCAAAAATAAGTAGAAACGAAAGGCGGCAGAAGAGAACAAAGGCTTTTTGCGAAGAGCAGGAAACACAACCCTGGAAGAGTTCCTGACGACAACGATGAAGACACAGAGGGCATGTACTGCGAAGAAGAATTTTCCATTTCAAGTCCAGATGATCAGCGCATTAAGTACCAGTTTTGCTTCACCTGGCTTCATGAACTCTGCACAACAGTTGAGAAAGACCATTTGACTTTTATTTCGGTAAAACATAATTCGAATCATATTTCTCACTAAAAATGTCTAGTTCTTCGTTAAAACAGTTTTTCATCCCTTGTTTTTGAGTTTAGAGCTAAGTGGACACTTTGCCCGCTCATGTCGGGCTAAGTGGCCTTTGTACCACTTCGTGAAAATTGAGCAATTTTTAGTATTTAATTTGATTGTAATGTGATTAACTGTTGCATATTGTACTTAAAGAGTTGTAAATTATAAACACTTATTTTTATGAATTTCCCTCTACTGCTACTCAGCTCAAAAAATAGGAATACCTTAACATGGTCACTTTTCCCGGCTCTCCCCTAGTGGATTCCATGGGCTAATGGTAAAAGATCTGAATCCGAACAAGGGAAAAAGTGGTAATTCGTCTTGGAGACACTGATTGACTTGCGTTCTTTTACTTCTTCGACACATTTACGTAATTATTTCACAATGCCGTCATTGAAGAAGACCACATTCGGTTCTAAACCGGTTACAGCATTGTGAAATGCACATGTGAATGTGTCAGAAGAA
The DNA here is from genome assembly GCF_023898315.1 of Schistocerca nitens. Taxonomy (NCBI): domain Eukaryota; kingdom Metazoa; phylum Arthropoda; class Insecta; order Orthoptera; family Acrididae; genus Schistocerca; species Schistocerca nitens. The sequence goes on along the minus strand of NC_064614.1, from coordinate 335,759,901 downwards.
ATCCAACAAACTAGTCCATTAACTCTCTAAAAAGTTGGCTAACTTAACTGTCCATGAGTGTACGTGCACCGAGCGTTAGCTTCTAGATTACTCAAGCAATAGTGAGCAAAGAAACAACTACTGCCCAGTGCGGAGTTGGAGAATGTGGAGGGGAAACAGGGATACGTTGAAACTTTTCGTAGCTTCGTGAAGCACGCACGCATACGGCGACAGGTAGTGCAGTGGCACATTAGGAAAGGATTTCGAGCCCCGGCGTAGGACTCAGGTGTAATTAGTTGCATTCATTTACTAAGAACGTTCAATATTTTGCACACACATTATTTTGAATGTATTTAGCTCATTTTGACTAGGTATTTCCGTTCGCCTAGTTTCGGAGGCGGGGAGTAATGATATGGGCCGTTTCGATAAGGTGACGTTTTACATTAAGTAGTAATATTCCCTGTTTCTATTGATAGCTCGCTGGCACAACGGCGATTAAAGGCGATAAGACATGGTGGCCTTTATCAGGAGGTTTACGGTTCATTGCTAAGGTACACTACTCGTTTGGCTCACTGCTCCCGCTGTATGCCCCACATGACTCTTCAAAATAAAGGCGTGGAGCCAAGATTGGATCCTTCCATCCGCACCTACAATCTTTGGTGTGAGATCGTCTAAAGTATCAACTTTCATTCCTAGAAAATGGGTGCCGATTAACTGACAGAAGGTTTATTGCATGCTCACTTCCATGAAATGGAAAATACTTTACTGTTAGATGTGCCAGTTGTTCGGAATCCGATGAACTCCATCACTATTGTCTGACTTCCTCTTCGCAACAAGCTGTAACTACTTTGCTTAGCACTTTGTAAGTGAATTTATACTATAAAAAACCGGTGAGGGGCTACCCAAAAGATATGACAGACGTTCGTGAAGAAGCTCTCACTATTGTTGCAGGTTGGGGAAATGTTCACATGATTCGTAGGTGCCTTGCTGAAGGATTGCGATACTTACAAGATCAAAGCTCTTTGGTGTAGTGACAGCTTGTAGCCCGGATTACATGCAATCTTACATTCTATCCGAAAACACGCTCCAGAAATGCAGGTAATGTCAGCACTCTAGAATACCCTTGAGGAAACGTAAAATGACTGTTTGGGAAATGGCGCTTGCGAATTTTTATGTGTTGTCTGTCACTAAGTACTGCTGTAGGACACACTACTTGAGACTATACTGTTTCCAGTCAGTTTTGCTGCACGTTATCAAGTATTTCGCTAAATTATAAAATTTGCGAAAAGTAATCTTCCTTGTTTTTAACCTTCATAGTTTAACTCTTACAGCAAAGAGAAGGGTATTATTTATTTGGTTGTTATGGACTGGCATTACTATCACTTTTCTCTCTTACAAACTGCGAACATGGCTGCACTGGAAATAAGCTTTGTAAATTATGTTCTATGAAAGCGGTGACTAATCGTGGATTACAAAAGGTTTTAATAATTGTCATTAACGTCCTTAGGAGCTCGTCAGGTAGCTATAAAAGTATATTAAAGTCACCTCTCAGGGTTAAATATGGCGTTGGTAATTCTAAACAACACATTTAAAATAAGATCTGCAATTCATATTACTGCTTTTAATTAAAGAAAAGAGAGAGGGAGCGAACATAGATCACGTTTGCTAGTATAACGAATAATTTGGTTAATAGATGTGGTTAATTCCCTGAACTTTCGTATCAGGTGAAATATGACACTTCTTCGACCATGCTGCTTTGTTAATGATAAAAAGGAGCAGCCAACTGAGCCGAAGAATTCATGTTATCCAGAGGAAATTGAAGTATTCTGGATATGGCACATAAATGTTGAAATATGACTCCACTGAAAAACATAATGAATTACAATTAACTGAAACCTTGGTTTAAGTTCCACTTTGCTCTTTAGGGCAGCTGAAGGTCCCTTTCTTTCCTGTTACCTCTGATGGACAGTCACATATGGTGGAATGTACACTGATGAGCCAAAATATTATGACCGCCTTCTTAATAGCTTGTCTGTCTGTCTTGGAACGAAATACATCACTGATTCTGCGTATCAGGGATCCGACAGTTTATTAGTAGGTTTGTGGAGGTGTATGGCATTATCTGTCTACGCACAGGTCATGTAATGCGCGTAAATAATGGCCCGCTGATTTGCGTACGCGGTGATGGCGCCCGATAGCGACTCATGTCGGTGCAACAGGATTTACATCAGGCGAATTTGGTCGCAGGGGCAGCAAGGTGAGATCACTATAAAGTTCCTCAAACCACTGTAGCACGGTTCTGGCTCCGAGATACTGACAATTACGCTGCTGAAAGATGACATCGCGGTCGGGGAAGACATCAAGATATAAAGAGATGCAGATGGTTCGTAGCTGTCAGCGTGTCTTCGATTACTAACACAGCTTCCATTGAAGGGCAGGAGAATATCTCCTGTAGCGTAGTACTGGTCCCATCAGCCTGCGTCCGTGGCCCGCTGCTCGTTTCGAGTCGACGTTCACCTCGATGCTGGCATTTGTAGAGACGACTATCGCCCTAGTGTAGCAAAAATGCTATTCCGTTGAAGAGGCGACACGTTTCCACTGATCGACGGTCGGTTCCCTCTAGTCCTGTGCCCATTGCAATGGTAATTGACGATGTCGTTGGGGCAGCGTGTGAACATGTAGGGATGGTCTGCTGCGGAGCTCCATGTTCAACAATGTACGATGAACGGTGTGCTCAGAAACATTTGTGCGTGCACCACCATCGTGTTCTTTCGGCAGAGATGCCATAGCTCGCCATCTGTCGTACTTGACAGAGCAGACAAACCTCCGAACCCCACGTTGTGTCAAGGGTCACGGTCGTCCAATTATTTAGCGCCTAGTGGTAGTTTTACTGTCCTTCTACCTCTTTCTGCAGAGCCCACGACAATAGCATGTCAACATTTGACAAGTTTCGCTGTTTTCGAGATACTCGTTCACATGCTCTGCGTAATAATAATCTGCCCTTTGTCAAGGTCGCTTACCTCAGTGGATTTTCCCATTTGCAGACCATATCTTTGCTAGGGTGATCCCCCGTCCTTGTTAACTCCGCTTATATACTTTCGTTTTTCCGTCTCAAATGCCCGCAACGCCACCAGGCGGCATTCAACGTCGCGGCGGGCAGTGGTCATAATGATTCGGCTTGTCAGTGTAAGTTATTAACTTGGAACCGACAAACAACTTCCCAGTTTCTATTCGAACAGAACTGTTTTGAAACGTTAGGCCCAAGTTAACTGCTAGAAAACAGAGGTGGAATTGACTATATACAATATGAATTATTATAATCAGCCTTTTAACTTTCTACATAAAAATGACGAAATACATCTCCTATTTCTTTTGTACGAGAAATGTGAATGTATGTCCTCGAAGACTAGAAAAAATGTGGTAAATCCATTTAAAAATATATTCAGATTTTGTCTACTGGAAGAGGAGAAAGAAGGTAGTAGTTTGACGTTCCATCTTCATCGTGGCCATTGGGTCCGATAAAAGAGGAATTAACCGTCGTGGTCTCCGTCTTCACTACAAATGATATTGGTAATGCTAGGAAAATTTGTATCATGACTACCAAACATCTACCGATTACGAATCTAGCGCCATGATCATTCCATTTTCCCATTACTCCTATTCCTAAAGTAGTCTCCGGCCGGTGTGGCCGAGCGGTTCTATGCGCTTCAGTCTAAAACCGCGCGACCGCTGCAGTCGCAGGTTCAAATCCTGCCTCGGGTATGGATGTGTGTGATGTCCTTAGGTTCGTTAGGTTTAAGTAGTTCTACGTTCTAGGGGACTGATGACCTCAGATGTTAAGTCCCATAGTGCTCAGAGCCATTTGAACCATTTGAACCTAAAGTTGTCTCATTGTGATGTCTCTTTCCCATGGACTAGTGATAATGGAGTGCGCAGAAAGTCTAAAAGAGCACAATATCGTCTTTTATGCAATTCATGGTGTAACTAAATAAAATGGTTCAAATGGCTCTGAGCACTATGGGACTCAACTGCTGTGGTTATCAGTCCCCTAGAACTTAGAACTACTTAAACCTAACTAACCTAAGGACATCACACACATCCATGCCCGAGGCAGGATTCGAACCTGCGACCGTAGCAGTCGCACGGTTCCGGACTGCGCGCCTAGAACCGCGAGACCACCGCGGCCGGCAACTAAATAAAACTACTTTTTTCGAGGACAAGAAAGGAAAGTGAGGACTATCAATCGTTCCCTCCACTTTGACCACCAAAGAGTGAGGGTGAAATTTCGCATTTGGTTTCTTTCTCAAACACAGCCCAATATTAATTTACTTACTATCTAACAGATGTTATGATGTAGATCTGAACTGTTTTGACTGATTGTGTGTGAAAACATATAAATTTAAGTTTCAGACAGTTTTATTGGTCCCGGAAGGACGAACTCCCAGAAAAATCAGTGGGTCACTATGTTTGAAAGATTTTTAAAACAACCAAAACTATGCATGGAGTCAATGGAGTTCAAATAAAATGCGCGGCATGACAACGTTTTTCAAATCTATTGAAAGATTAAAATGCATTTGAGACCAACAGTACGACAAGCAAAAACAACAGAAACCTAATTAACTCCATAGGGTTTCTTACTGGTTGGAGGAAATTAAGACTGGAAGGAAGACCGAAGCTGTAATCAATTGGCTAACGTCAGGGTCTGATAGTAGTGTATTGTGGTAAACGAATCCCTGCAGTGGTGCTACATCTCCTGAGTGACCGCCACACGAGGTACGTAAAGCGACTACGCATAGGAAAATGTGCGGGTTGAGGGTTGTGTCACTAAGGCCAAATTCAGTGAATTTATTCTTACTTTAATAACGTTGAGAACGGTACGTTTTCTACGACATTACGTTACTGTTGCTGGGGACCTCTTCAACATACTGTAAATACCCATGCGTGAGAAACTGATATTGTTCAAATTACAGTGAACTGTAGTATGCTTAATGTCGTGAGGTTGCTAGATAGTAGCAAATGACTCATTATTGTAGGGTGGCGTTAATTTATAGCCTATAAATATTGTTGAACAATCACGAGTATCAAAACGGCTGTAAGGCGACTGTTGGTCAGGTGGTCGTGTGAAAATAATGATTTTCAACAACATTAAATAAGAAAAGAAACTGTCCATAACTAACTACATTGGAGGCAACAAGAAGAGTACATGTTATTAAATATACCAAGTCAAGACGACCTACTACAACGATGCTCCAGACATAGCTGTCACTACAGCCCTACGGTATAGTGGTGTTATCTTCTTGGAAGCTTCTTGAATTTTTATTTACTCTTGCTGCACGCACCTTGTTCTAGTGTTCTCAGCTGACGATACTTAGGGAGTCTGAGTGTTCCGTGTATTGACTGTAACTGCCTTGTGTAGGTGACAATGAATGCTTATATACAGTAGAATGGTGTTGTGTTAACGCAGTTTACGATGAAAGGAAAGCGTAGAATGCGATGCTGCCTTTCCTTTTTTAAATCATCGGTCTTCTGACTGATGTGTTGCGGCCCACCACGCATTCTTCTCCTGTGCCAACCTCTTCATCTCAGAGTAGAACTTGCTACGCACCTCCTTAATTATTTAATGGATGTATTCTAACTTCTGTCTTTCTCTACAGTTTTTACCTCCCATACCTCCATCTAGTAACGTGGAAGTTATTCCGTAATGTCTTAACAGATGTGCTACGATCTTGCCCTTCTTCTTGTCAGTGTTTTACGTACATTCCTTTCCTAGCCGATTTTCCGGAGGATCTTCTCATTCCTTACCTTATCAGCCCATCTAATCTTCAATATTCATCTCTAGCACAACTCCTCACATACTTCTTTTTTTTCCGAATTTCCCACAGTCCATATTTTACTACCATACAGTGCTGTGTCCTAAACGCATCTTCTCAGAAATTTCTTCACAAATTAAGTCCTATGTTTGATATTAGCAGAGTTCTGTGGGCTAACAGTGCCATTCTTGCCAGTGCTAGTCTGCCTTTTACGTCCTCCTTGCTCCGTCCGTCATGGGTTATTTTGTCGCTTAGGTAGGAGAGTTCCTTAACTTTTCCGCTACTTCTCATTACTTTCCTCTTTTTTTCGAGTCACTCTTAGTCCCACTCTGTATTCATAAGACTGTTCATTCCAGTCAGCAGATCTTGTAATCCTTCTTCACTTTCACTGAAGATCTTATCATTGACAAACTTTTAATTTTAATTCCACTCTTGAACCTTTCCTTTATTTCTGTCATTGCTTCTTCGAACTGACCAACAGGAACGAAAAACTACGTCCCTGTCTTACACCGTTTTTGTCCGAGCACATCATTCTTGGTCTTGTACATATTGTTTATTACCCAACTTTCCGTATAGCTTACCACAATTTTCCTCAGAATTTCGAAAATCTTGCGCCATTCCAGGTCGACAGTCCTATGAACGTGTCTTGGTTTGTCTTCAGTCTTGTTTCCGTTGTCAACTGGGAGTCAGAACTGCCTTTACCTTTCCGAAAGCCAAACTGATCATCATCTAACAGATATTGTTTTCTTTTCCATTCTTACATGTAGCCTACGTGTATTTTACACACCGGCCGCGGTGGTCTAGCGGTTCTAGGCGCTCAGTCCGGAACCGCGCGACTGCTACGGTCGCAGGTCCGACTCCTGCCTCGGGCATGGATGTGTGTGATGTCCTTAGGTTAGTTAGGTTTAAGTAGTTCTAAGTTCTAGGGGACTGATGACCACAGATTTTAAGTCCCATAGTGCTCAGAGCCATTTGTATTTTACAGCACCAAAGCACCACGAAGTTTAACATGCATTTCCAACTGGCGGGTAAAAATCAATAGTGACACCCACCCACGAGATACTGTGAGGAGGTTTATTTGAAATTCAACTCGTCATCTCTTCCTCCCCCAATCCCCCTCCCCACACTGGCCGCATTACCATCATTTGCATTTGAATGGAATTCTACCAAATCGAGTGTGTTATTATCCTCGGCAATGGAAACTTGTACTTTTCATATAACTGTGGTTTCATTCTGTACTCTAATTAAATTTTTTCCTTTACCTAATGTCTGGTTTCCCAGTGATGCGAACTTTGAAGCGATTCGACTGTGAAGAATTGTGTAGGAATTTTATCATACACCTTCACAACGTACTCGGCCTCTAGTGACTTCTCATCGTTCGGTAAAGGTGGAGATAGTGGACTGTGTAAAGAATGAGAAATTGTACGGGCGTTGGTAACCACACAGTTTACCGCCCCAGAAACCAAATTTCGTCATCATCGTCATTATCTAATGACGTCGTCGGCTCAGGAGGCCTTATCTGCATTATGGAGAAGCCCATTACACATTCTACATATCGAGACTCTCTCACTCCTGACTAGCAAGAAATCCTTTAATTATTGCCAATCTTAATCGGCGCAGTTGATGTAGGAAGCATCGCACAACGCTTTTGCATGTCAACCTCATCCTAACGGTCGTTGGTATTTCAACGTAAACTGAAGTTGATAGCATTAAAATGCCCCCAACAGATGTGAATAAATATAAATAAAATAAAACTTGGAAGATTACCGTCAAACCTCCTTGCCTAGGGACGCCAGATGAAAGTTGATGTCGTCAAGTCCTGAATGAAAATTGCACAACGGATAACTGGGGAGGGGAGCTTGAGAGCGCTACCTAGAGAGCGTGCCCTTTCTGTACGATACTAGGCAAGGGACTAGAGGGCTCACACGCTGATGTGTGGCTCCCTGCATTCTATATCGTTTATTTTAAATGAATTCCTTTAACTTGACTCCTATGTGATTCTTAGGGTATGTTAAAGATTGATGACAATTGATTAGCTATTTATTTTAAACATTATCACTCGACTTTTAAGCGATTGCAGCAATTGTTTCAGTTTACAGATATTACAATTTTACAACTTATAGCTCGGGTATATTATATACTAATCTGCACGTACATTTCTACGGGCAAGACGGAATTGCGTTGGCGAAATGTATACCACCAAAGTCTCCCAATATTTTACATAGGACATTCACTATGTGAAAGAGGATAACGGGCAACCTGGGGACCAGATACTTTAACACAGGGGGTCAAATTTCCGGAATTAAAGGAGCACATTCATTACCTTACACAATCCGAAGCCGGAAATAAACGAATTAGTACAAATATTCAAATACCTCTCTTCCATGCGTGAACATTGAGACAGACGCACTGAGGGCACGTCTGCTCACTTACCCGTCTTCTGTAACCCTCCAAGAATGTGGCGGGCACCCGGAGGTCTTCCTGGGCCCCGGTGGAGGGGGTGGTCGAAGCACTTGGCCGTGACCAACCTCTCCACCCCAAATCTTGTGACACTGGAAAGTGTTTGACTTTTACCTGCCTGTGCTGTCTCTCTGGTCCCCTAGTCAGGAGTAAGGTTGGCCCTACTATACTACAGAATTATTTCCCAACAAAGATTTGGCCACGCTTTACGGAAAGGTGTGAGGAGGATTAGGAAAGTTCATGTGCAGATTCACTTCCACGTACAAGAAATGCATAATACACGACACTTATAAATACGTATTATGAAGCTTGACACATTTACTTCCACCGGTCCACATGGGTTCTGTTGCACCCGCGGCCGGCCGCGTCGTGTAATAAAATTGGCTGCAGAGCCGCCTCTGTTTCTATTTCCCGGTGCGAGCGAGCAGCGAAACCTGCTGCTTATGGAGCGGAAACGACTGTACCGTTTCAAGCTGACTGTCATAGGACTTCCTACAGTTTAACGAAGTTGTTCACTCTTAATATAAAAAAGGACAAGCAACCATGCTTGTATGCTGACTGCGGTATTTACCAATGTCGAACTGTCCCGACCAAATAAAAGTTATGCCAGAGCGGGACTCGAATAAGAATTTCCTGCTTATTGCAAGCGGTGACCTTAACAACTTCGGCTATCTGAGCATGCTTCGAGGAACGGCCCTAACCTCCATTTGTCCTGGTGTTTAGTACTGGCCCATGTACTCGCACTAAACTAAAGTGAAATATTCTACAGCTGTTGCGGTATCATAAACGCAGTTTACGAGTTCATTCTTAATTGAATGCGGCTGTAGGTCGTCAACGCAGTATCTTAGACACAGCACTGAAGTGTTCTGAATTATCAGTCGGTAGGCATTTGCCGATAGTTATACTCAGCGCGACGTGTCTCATATAGAAATGTACAAGATATATCTTAACAGAACATTCCCTTGTGATTGGGTACAAAAGACGGGTTTCAATTGTAATTTAACATATTTCGTAAAAGCATATTAAAGAACAATGTTTCGTCGGACCAACAGTACATGTACAACCTTAACTGCAGACGACGTAACGGTGTGTAATAAATAGAAAACTGGAATTTTTCTGGAGGACAAATCAAATATTTCAATATCCTAAATATTATTTAGCATCAAGTTTTCAGCAGCTTGATATTAGATGTATTATGTTGAGACACAACGTAAGGCATATACATTAAGAGCAGCAATGATCTTGCCACAGGGATTTTGTAGCACGACCAGAGGTTCACTCTTGGTTCAGTAACAGGGGTTGCGGTACTGGGTAGCCTTCCCGTGTTTCGGTAGGTGAACCTTATGACACTGTGTTATCTTGATAACCTTCGTAGGCAGCGCGCCAGCGCTATTGATTACGTCATCTCCGCATGTCGTTTATATAGATGGCCGGCTGATGCGTTGCGGTTGGCCTGCATGCAGACTTACTTCAGGAGGCAGCCGTCTCCGTTGGATATCGTGCTATACCCAGTAAGTGCGGTTTTGGTGAAGTATCAATTGGATGTGGTGACCTTGTCAGTGCCCTCTTCACAGTAATATGCGAAGGTTAACGTAGTATTCATTCTCTCGTGGCCCAAGAATTGCGTCTAGAACTGGTCTGCTAAAGAAATCGTCTGTCGGCTGGGACCTCATAGGTAAGTCGCAAAAATACCTGCTTCAGGACGGAAACGCACAAGATTGCGAAGAGTGTATGGAGGAAGCAGATAACTAGAGCATCTGTGTATATTGAAATGTATGGCAGATGGTGCAATATTACAGCTGACCTGTTTCATAGCTATATTAAGGTGTACAATGAACCACTCAACTGCAAGGTTGCATATGTTATATTACAGGTCACAATTATCTAATACACATCTAGTGGGGGCAGCAAAAGATGGCCTAGTCCGGGACTGAGAGGAGAGCCCTTAGACACCTTAGGATTAACCAAACCGACCTAGGCAGACGACGATGTCCAATTTAATTAGTCATACAGTGAAGTTGTTGCTACTCATAAGGTTAACTCGACGGATCACGTTAAGAAAAACACGTATAGATGGACTGCTCGCCAAACCACAGCGGCTCACCATCATAATGTGATCCTGGGTTCTGAGATTTATAAGCAATCAGCCTTTGTCTATCATGGCTCAGCACTGCTATTACGGCATTGGTAGGATTATCAGACTACTTTAGAAATGCTCGAGATTATCGAAAGGCGGTGTGCCGGTCGCAGAGAGAGAACACCTGTTTCAGTGAACAAAGTACATTGAGCAACATTTGCGTCTGCCCCTTGGCACATAAAATTCGGCCACAGAGATAAAAAGATAATAAAGTAGTTACTACAAATGCAGTGACTTCTGCTGCCTTGTATACAGTAACAATAAATATAAGAACTTTAGATCCGACAATAAGTTACTAGAGTTTGCTGTACAGCGAAATAAAATAAAATGGGTCACAACAGAACCCTCGCGTAATCAGAGAAAAAATATTCTGCGTACATAGTTATATCTGTGCACCAATTACATCTTATTACTGAATAATTTTTAAAAAACCTAAGAGTTAACATTTGTGAGTAGATTAACTGCTCCTTAATCCTATACAGTAAACGGGCTTGGGGAAACATCAAGAGACACAACAACAGACTTAAATTACATAACAATCAGTACTGCAGAATTCAAAGCTAAGTCATTGCTACATCAAAATGTGGGTATATCTAAGAAAAATAAGCTAATCTTCTATCAAGTTAAGAGATATTATGAACATAGTAAAATATAAGACAGGAATACCTCATAGGAAAATGAAAATAACACATTAAAGGTAAGGGATTAAATAATTAAAGATTGTCTACCAACTTCGTAGACGCCTTTAATAGCCATTTTCTATTAAAAGTTCAAACTTAAGCATTGAAGAATTTAGATTTGGATTACCTACAATTCCTAAGAACAAAGCAGCAAAGAAATTTCGTAAAAATTTGCTACGCACTGTATTTCCATTTGAGCGCAAGAACTCAACCGATATGCAGTCAGCATATGATGCAGGTTAGTACACAACATATTGTCATTTTTTACGACTGATCTACGGGGACGCGCATCCTTATTTTGTTACTACGATTATTCAGAACTTAGGTTATTTCTTTTAACCTTCACGAATTCTATAGACTTCTGTATTATCGATAAGAGTTAAAGTGATCAGTAGCGCACCGAACAGAATAGACTCAAAAAAAAAAAAAAAAAAAAAAAAAAAAACACTACAGAACACGAAATAATCATCGGAAAGCGATGGAAATCGGCAGACAGGTATTACATGAACAGACAAACAAATGATTACAATTTCAGAAAAAATTGGGTGATATATTGAAGGGAAACAGCATCACAAATTGAGCAAGTTAAAAACGAGTTGATCCCTTTGCGGCTCTTATGCAAGCAGTTATTCGGCTTGGAACTGACTGATACTATTGTTGGATGTCATCCTTAGCGATATAGTGCCCAATTTTGTCAAATTTCGAGATTGTTCTAGGGCTCAGCCCAAAATACTCCAAACGTTCTCAATTTTGGGAGAGATCTGGCCACCTTACTGGCCAAGATAGTGTTTGGTGAGCACGAAGACAAACAGTAGAAACTCTGTGTGCGGGCAAGCGTTGTCTTGCTGAAATGTGAGCCCACGATGGCCTGTCATGAAGGGAAACAAGACTGGGCGTAGAATATTGTCGACTTACTGTTGTGCTGTAAGAATATCGCGAATGACAACCAAAGGGGTCCTGCTATGAAAAGGCACGGCATCCTCGACCATCACCCCTCGTTGTCGGGCCTGACGGCACGTAACATTCAGACTGGTATTCTACTGCTGACCAGGACGTCTCCAGAAACTTCTTCGGCCAGTAGTCACTTTGTCCTCAGTGATCATTCCCACTTCTAAATGAGCCCCTATGATCAGCGAAGATGTATCTGGTACGTCCGAGTGGGATACCAACCTGACTGTCGCCCGCCATACGGCCCGATAACCTAGAGTAGAGGTCCGGGTGCTATTTCTTTTCATAATGGGACCCATTGGGTTGTCATTCGCGGCACCGTTACAGCTCAACGACAATATTCTACACCACATTTTGTTGCTTTTCATGGCAAGACATCCAGGCTTTACATTTCAGCAAGATAATATCCGTACGCACACGGCGTGTGTCTCTAGTTCTAGTCTTCGAGCTTGTCAAACCCTACCTTGGTCACTGAGGTCACCAGATCTCTTCCCAATAGAGAAGGTCTGGAGCTTTATGAGCAGAGTCCTCCAGCCAACTCGAAATTTTGATGATCAAAATTGGGTAGAATCTACACATCCAACAACTCTGTCAATCAGTGGCAAGCCGAATAACTCTCTACATAAGGGCCAGAGATGAAGCAACTCGTTATTTAACTTGCTCAGTTCGTGAAACTTTTTCTCTTGGATAAAACATCCAATTTTTGCAAGTGGCAATCATTTGTTCATCTGCACATGTAAGTCATGTTTACCGATTTCTGTCCCGTTCGGATAATTCCTTTGTAGTGCGTCGTTTGCTTTTTTGTTAGTGTGTAATCGTGAAATGCTAAAGATAACACACTGATCGCTTAAGGTCGCTGTAGATTTCGGACAGCTGGTATCAGGTGGTCATGAGACACACCACCGCTGACTTGAAGTATGGTAGCTGCGGCAGTCTTTGTGAAATCATGTGTTCCATTGTGTTGTTTGGATCTGTGTAGTGAGATATATCGACATGGAGAAAGGACCTGACGTACTTAGATGTGCTCATGAGTACACTGGAAGAAACTGCCGGACTGCTTGGTGTATCAACGTGTCTACGAGGGATGGTGCACTACTCACAGCTGTGTAACACGGCATAAGAGCACTGGTCGTAAAAAGATGCTAACTAGGAGCGACCGAGAACTACTGTCACGCGAATGTCCAACGAGGAATTTCTGCTTTACGAGATTGCGGTCCATATCAACCAGTTTCCCAGCGAATATTGCGAAGGAAACTATATGCGGTGGATATTTGAAGCAGTGTACCCTGTAACAGTTTACTGATCACAGGGGTACATAGAACTGATATGGCTGGCCATCCGAGTACCTCACATCACGCACAGTGTTCTTGAGCACCCAATCCATGCGTCAACGAGTATCGTCCTGTTGAAATTCAGTTGGACAATAGCTTCCTGCAAGCATATAGTGTTGTCCCACGAGTCAAAGTCTTGCCTCCTTGCCAATGATTCAAGACGTCGAGTGCACCGATAGTCCAGTGAGGCATCTAACATGTAGTTTGTCGACGGTGTATTTCAGGTCGGATGTGCTTCTTCGATGTTATGGAAATGTTCCTCCTACCATGATATGGATCCATACTTTCAAGCTACCGTGAAAATGAAACAGTCAAAAGAAACAATGTAGTTCCAGAGACGTTTTAAGATCTCAGACATACATGCAGACTGAAGTAACAAATGATAATTTGTACCATGCCAGGCATTCGAACCCGGATCCTCTGCCAACTAGGCAGATGCGCTAACCACTAACCTAGCATATCTCCCTCCTTAGTTCAAATTCCCATTCATGAATCAGCCCGCTTTGTATTCCACTTAATGCATGAGGCATGAAAAGGTCTCTGGAATCATACGGTTCAGTTTGATCAACGCGCCTATGCCTGGATTTCAGGCAGGATCCCCCGATTCGTTCGATACTGAGGTGCTATTCAAATAAAGTTGGAGAGCCTCTGCAACGCTGTTCGAATTTACTGGGAGTACCAATTGGGATGGGGCCTGAAAGGAAAACTGTACTGAGGAGAGAGTCGTGCTAGGGTAATTCGTGCAGTTGTGAGAAAGCCACTATGCCATGGTGGCGTATTGGTTATCGCATCTGCGTAATGAGTAGGAGATATGGGCTCGAATGCCAGTTTTGCTATAAATTTTCATTCGTCGCTTGGGTCTGCATATTAAAAATAAAGCAGGTTATTTGTTTCAAAATTCTTGGTCACTGTCAATCATTTCGAAAGGGCTGTTGGCTTACATTCCTAGTTTGAAGAACATGCAAGTACTCCATCGCACCCAACCAGCTAAGATCATCGCGCCATTTTAATGCCGTAGAAAATGTCTAGGACTATTTAGAAAAGCCTGTGACACACAGCGAACTACATCCAAGCCATGTGGTATCTCTACATATCAGAAGAAACTTGCATACTCTCTTCCTCACCGAACTGAGGTCTTTATCAAGGCTAGAGAAGGAGTTAATCTGTTATCCTGATTTTTCCTGCAGTTCACAATTTTTTGTCCTGTGTGCTTATAATTTTAACAGAATATTGATATACGCTAGTAAAGACAGAAGTATTGTAAAGCTAGTGAATTCTGTATGCATCTCCCTGTTCTAGAAGAATAGTTAAGTTGGTACATGGGCTCCAAGTCAACGTAGAGGCAGAATAAAACAAGAAATCGGTATGCCTTGTGGCTAATGTCGACATACACTACTTGCACTTACACAAAAATTTTATCAGCACCCTAGATATGGCAGTTTCTCAAATACAACTGTCCAAGCATTCGCCTGAGATATTTTAGGAAGCTACAAGGAACCTAAATGTGGTTAACCGGGGTTCTGAATCCAACTTCTGACAGAAATCATCACATACGAAAAAAATTCCAAATTAAAGTTCTGCAGGAACTGTTCAATAATCTTGAGATTAAATCCTTAATGTAACATCAACATAACCACTCCATCGTAGTAATAACACTGAAACCTTCCTCAGTTCTGCTTTATAATATTACCAGACGGGAGATACATATCGCCTCACGAAAGAAGTGACGCACTCAGAAAAGGAAAAGAAATGAATCTTCACGGGTTGAGAGGGTGTGCGATATTATTGCAGTGATTACAAAATCGACTCAGTATTACAAAGAACTTCGAAGAGTATGTGCCAATTTATCAGTATTATGTTTCACTTCTTCCGGCCCTGATGCATGTACTGATTTGGTTGGGAAGGGTTTCATAAAGCCGTTGAATCCTCTCCTAAGGCAAACTGGCCCACAAATATTGTAGCTATACACGAAACGCAGTCGCAGTTGCGAATATGGATAACCATGAGCTCTATGATAGAGTAATTTGTGCCTGACTGTGATTCGAACCCTGATTTCCCGCTTATCACGAGCGATCACCTAACCCTTAGGCTATCGGAGCACACTCTACTGCCACCCCCAAACTTCCACATGTCTTCAGCCATTGCCGTCTTTCAGTTGTAGAGCTGATGGTTGAAGGAACATTCTATCCTAATTATGAACAACACAGGTACTGCAGTATTGTGTCGTATTGTTGTAGTTGATGTCCGAGCTGGTCCCACACATGTTCTATTGGGGGATCTGGGTGTCCACAGGAGTACGTCAGCATCACGCAGATGGTTTATGGGCACAAAATCCTTGCGTTGAAGAGCATCGTACTGTTGAAAAATTGCACCATGATACTGTTAAATGAGGGGTAACACACGAGGACGCAGGATGTCTGTGACTTAGTTTTATGCCATACCAGGTTCTTCAATACCCACCAGCCGCGACTTGATTTCTTAGGCGATGGCGCCCCACGCAATTACGCAAGGAGTAGGGCGGCTGTGCCTTTCCAAAACTTTGTAAGAATGTGACATTTGGCCAGACCACCGCCATACTCGACGACAGTGGTCATCTGTGGTAGATCAGAAACGCCATTTATCTCTGAACTCAATGCGACGCCGTTCATCAACAATTCATGGTTCCCGGCAACAGGCCCACACCAGACACAACAATTTGTGTTTGGGTGTTAACGATAGCTTACACATGAGATGATAATTCCTAGGTCCGGATGTTGCTAATCGATAAACAATCGTACGGGATGATACAATATTACAGGCACTCCATCACTTGTTCTTAGCAGGCACAGATTTGAAGGGGTTACAATGTGTGTGCTGTACAATACGACGATTGTCCATTGGTCATAAGTGTGTGGTGGACCGGAATCCTGAGGACGAGTGATCCTGCCCTCACGGTCAAGTGTAGTCTTACATCGGCCCATTTTCACATCCAAACGCTCTACAAATTTGGATATAGCACAATTCGAACAGCCAGCCAATTAGTGGTCCAGAATGAGGCCTCTTTCAAGCACTGTCTCACACGAGTGCGCGGCTTCTCCACGTCCTTCAGAGTGATCACAAAACATCCGACTGTGTTCGTATACCCTACCAGGCCTGGTAGAAACGCTAAACACGGACCATACTAATCCACTCTGGTGATCGTTCTACTTGCGACAGGCTCTTGCAACTCTCCTTATTTAAACACCCACCCATGGTGTCTACGTGTACAAAGTTACATTGACATCCGACAATATCTTGTGTTCTCTTCACATTTTTTGTCAGTGAGTGTATTTAAACACAGTTCGAATCCCATATTTCACGTATGTCTTGAATATACAAGGTGAGCCAAGTAACTGGCCAATAGATACATTCACAGAGAAGAGAGTTAATATGATCTAAAGAGTTACTGAAGCAACTAGATTCATCTTTCAGTAGAATTGTGTACTACTTTTAACGACGTTTGAGAGATTTTTAAAAGAGGAAGAGAGTAAGTAATGACTTACCACGTTTACGGTGCAAATATAACAACAAATTGTATTAAATATGATATCCGTGGTATTTGTCTTACAGATATACAGTCACTAAAATGTTCGTTATTCATTTAGTATCTCAGTAGCTAATAAAGTTTAATGTAATAACCATATGGCAAACCACCAGATCTTCTGAATTTCTTTGGTTACAGATAAATGCGTTTCCACAGCTTTTAGCATACGATGAAACTTAGATGCTTCCATTATCTCAAATATCTAGAAAAACCGTTATAAACGCCTAAGTGGTAGACTCATTGCACTATCACATTACCTTTAAAATAAAAGATGCTATACTTTCTCAAATAATTTAATACTAATTTATCCATTTTCTGAATGCTGAGCTGGATTACATTGTTTTAAGAAATATAGCAACCAACCACTTCGTTGAGCTATGCCAACAGGCGTAGCGAAGTTTCGTCCATCTGCAGTTGGCCCAAAAGATATTTAACATTCAACTAAAACATCGTTCAAAACTTTTGGTGCAAACTGGATGCTGCAGCTGCCTTTCTATTCTGCTTGTTTTGTTCCATTTTTCACAATTGCGATCGTAGCACAAACATATTTTGTTTTTGTGCAATATACACTCCTGGAAATGGAAAAAAGAACACATTGACACCGGTGTGTCAGACCCACCATACTTGCTCCGGACACTGCGAGAGGGCTGTACAAGCAATGATCACACGCACGGCACAGCGGACACACCAGGAACCGCGGTGTTGGCCGTCGAATGGCGCTAGCTGCGCAGCATTTGTGCACCGCCGCCGTCAGTGTCAGCCAGTTTGCCGTGGCATACGGAGCTCCATCGCAGACTTTAACACTGGTAGCATGCCGCGACAGCGTGGACGTGAACCGTATATGCAGTTGACGGACTTTGAGCGAGGCCGTATAGTGGGCATGCGGGAGGCCGGGTGGACGTACCGCCGAATTGCTCAACACGTGGGGCGTGAGGTCTCCACAGTACATCGATGTTGTCGCCAGTGGTCGGCGGAAGGTGCACGTGCCCGTCGACCTGGGACTGGACCGCAGCGACGCACGGATGCACGCCAAGACCGTAGGATCCTACGCAGTGGCACCGCCACTTCCCAGCAAATTAGGAACACTGTTGCTCCTGGGGTATCGGCGAGGACCATTCGCAACCGTCTCCATGAAGCTGGGCTACGGTCCCGCACACCGTTAGGCCGTCTTCCGCTCACGCCCCAACATCGTGCAGCCCGCCTCCAGTGGTGTCGCGACAGGCGTGAATGGAGGGACGAATGGAGACGTGTCGTCTTCAGCGATGAGAGTCGCTTCTGCCTTGGTGCCAATGATGGTCGTATGCGTGTTTGGCGCCGTGCAGGTGAGCGCCACAATCAGGACTGCATACGGCCGAGGCACACAGGGCCAACACCCGGCATCATGGTGTGGGGAGCGATCTCCTACACTGGCCGTACACCACTGGTGATCGTCGAGGGGACACTGAATAGTGCACGGTACATCCAAACCGTCATCGAACCCGTCGTTCTACCATTCCTAGACCGGCAAGGGAACTTGCTGTTCCAACAGGACAATGACGTCCGCATGTATCCCGTGCCACCCAACGTGCTCTAGAAGGTGTAAGTCAACTACCCTGGCCAGCAAGATCTCCGGATCTGTCCCCCATTGAGCATGTTTGGGACTGGATGAAGCGTCGTCTCACGCGGTCTGCACGTCCAGCACGAAGGCTGGTCCAACTGAGGCGCCAGGTGGAAACGGCATGGCAAGCCGTTCCACAGGACTACATCCAGCATCTCTACGATCGTCTCCATGGGAGAATAGCAGCCTGCATTGCTGCGAAAGGTGGATATACACTGTACTAGTGCCGACATTGTGCATGCTCTGTTGCCTGTGTCTATGTGCCTGTGGTTCTGTCAGTGTGATCATGTGATGTATCTGACCCCAGGAATGTGTCAATAAAGTTTCCCCTTCCTGGGACAATGTATTCACGGTGTTCTTATTTCAATTTCCAGGAGTGTATAAATGAAAAAATGTTTGTGCGAACTGAAGATTAAATGTGTTGTACCCTATCTGAAGAAGATCGAACGGCTGAAATGCGTATTTGCATAAATGAAAATAATTTTAAGTAGTGGCTGGGCGCTGTATTTCTTAAAATTAAAAATGTAACTCAAAGAATTTTTTATAGTATCCGTTTATCGAAAAAAGTTCAATTACTAAAAGTGGTAAAGAATCTTGTTAAGTTTTGTATTTTACATCAAATTAAATTCCTGCTCCGGTTCGTTGACAAGTATTTTAATGCGCATGTTTCTTCTTCTGAATCAAGCAGTGTGTTGACACAGTTGCTGCATCGTTTACTTTGCACCTTAGCGATGATTAAATGAAATCTCTGTATATCAAATTCCATTGCGTAGAATCACAAAAACAGCGAGTTTAATATTTCCGATTTAAATTTGTTATTTACAGAACGCAGGGTATTGACTCGCTACCTGTATTGTTTTGGACGATGATCACCGGCTACGAACAACAGAATCGGAAAATTAAACGAAATTTTCTACACGCCATTGTTATGAGTTCATGAATTCCGCAGAAAGCGGTTATTTGATTAAAAAAATCGTCGCACTTTAGGGACCGATGTGTCCCTGTCCCATAATCACAGTGCTACGGAGCTGTTACTGGGATTTCTCCTGTGCCACGTGTAACAAGCCATATGGAAAATACTAACGCAGTCGCGTTCGTGAGACTGCTCTTTCGCTGTAGCTACACATTTTATATATCCCTCACAAGCTTTCCGGTTAAAAGCATGCCGTTCTGAAAGGACATTTTGTCCAGAAAGTTCATTGCCTCCTGGGGACGTGCGGATTTTCCCTGGCGGGGCTGTAGGGTCAGAGAGAGAAACGGCTCGTTAAACAGGCGGCCGCAGCACTGCAGGGGATTCGCGGATTACAGCAAACGAGTGCTGTGGGCATCGGTCCCTGGTGACCGGCAGATTTCGGAGATCGTTACAGCGTCCTTTCTGAATACCAGAGAGGAGGCGAGCATTGCAGTGAGGTACGTAATCATGGAAATGAGAGAGACTGCTTACCGGAAAGTCGTTGAGGTGCCCGTCAAGCAACTGCGGAGCAGTACTCACCTGAATTAATGCCGGTGAGTGCAAGGATGTCTTACATTCCACAATATACACTAGTGAGTTATTTTTTCGGTACTCTTTCTTACACTGAACACAACTTTCCGCATAATAAAGGAGAGAATTCTATGCACTGTAAAATATCAAAATATGCATACATTCATGCATTACCAAACTAAAACACATGCACAATCAAGTGAAAAATAGATTAAAATATACATTATCGATTTTCATCAGTTAGCTTCCATTCTAAAGGTGGCAGGGGTAAAATACAGGGAGCGAAAGGCTATTTACAATTTGTACAGAAACCAGATGGCAATTATAAGAGTGGAGGGGCATGAAAGGGAAGCAATGGTTGGGAAAGGAGTGGGACAGGGTTGTAGCCTCTCCCTGATGTTATTCAATCTGTATATTGAGCAAGCAGTAAAGGAAACAAAAGAAAAATTTGGAGTAGGTATTTAAATTCATGGAGAAGAAGTAAAAACTTTGAGGTTCGCTGATGACATTGTAATTCTGTCAGAGACAGCAAAGGACTTGGAAGAGCAGTTGAATGGAATGGACAGTGTCTTGAAAGGAGGATATAAGATGAACATCAACAAAAGCAAAACGAGGATAATGGAATGTAGTCTGATTAAGTCGGGTGATGCTGAGGGAATTAGATTCGGAAATGAGACACTTAAAGTAGTAAAGGAGATTTGCTATTTGGGAAGCAAAATAACTGATGATGGTCGAAGTAGAGAGGATATAAAATGTAGACTGGCAATGGCAAGGAAAGCGTTTCTGAAGAAGAGAAATTTGTTAACATCGAGTATAGATTTAAGTGTTAGGAAGTCATTTCTGAAAGTATTTGTATGGAGCGTAGCCATGTATGGAAGTGAAACATGGACGATAACTAGTTTGGACAAGAAGAGAATAGAAGCTTTTGAAATGTGGTGCTACAGAAGAACGCTGAAGATTAGATGGGTAGATCACATAACTAATGAGGAAGTATTGAATAGGATTGGGGAGAAGAGAAGTTTGTGGCACAACTTGACCAGAAGAAGGGATCGGTTGGTAGGACATGTATTTGAGGCATCAAGAGATCACCAATTTAGTATTGGAGGGCAGCGTGGAGGGTAAAAATCGTAGAGGGAGACCAAGAGATGAATACACTAAGCAGATTCAGAAGGATGTAGGCGGCAGTAGGTACTGGGAGATGAAGAAGCTTGCACAGCATAGAGTAGCATGGAGAGCTGCATCAAACCAGTCTCAGGACTGAAGACCACAACAACAACATCCTTCCATTCGCAAAGTGGATGCACTCAGCGACTATTACGTGGCTTATAAATTGTAGAGTGCAGCAATCAGTCGTCCTTTTTCAGATTTTAGTCTGCTAATCAAGATTTCGGCTAGTGGCTAGCCATTATCAATGCAGTGTTTTCTATTCTCGATGCATGGAAGTCCCTGTTGTTCGGGCGTAAGTCACATTTCTTAGAATTCAAAAAAATGTGACTGACACCCGAACAACAGGGACTTATATGCAGCGAGAATAAACAACTGTGCATTGATAATGGCTAGCCACTAGCCGAAATCTGGATTGGGGTACTAAAATCTAAGAAAAGGATGACTGATTGCTGCACTCTATAATTTACAAGTTATCGATTTTGTTCCTAATTTATTAATTCACTTCCCTTGTTGCACAACTAGCAACATCTAAAAAATTTTTTGTGTGTCTTTGCTGCGCTAGTCAGTCAAAATATTTTTCTACACGGAAAATAACCTCTTATATCACAGAAAGTTATAGGCACAAATCTGAACGAACGTATAACTAACAGTGTCAGATGAAATTCTTCATTCATACTTTCACAAAATACTCTTTTCACTGAACAAAAGAATCCTGTTTATGACACTGACCAGTTTGTTCTTTACATCTACTCAAAAGTTCCCTTTGACACCACTGAGGAATCTCTGGAACTACTCAACAATTGACTTTGAGTATATCAGTGGCGGACATATGACTTTCAACTTTGTTATTGTAGGTGGCAAATTAGAGAAGTTTGTCTCAGTGTCAGTTTAACCCTACCGAACATTTTTCACTGAAAATGCTGCTTGTGCATATCTGGTAAATACGGTATCATCTGGTGAGAATCTGTTTACTACTTAATGAAAGTCGCATTTCCTTTAGAATTCAATACTAAAGTACTAATTTTATTGCAATTATCTGTGTTTCACTTTTATTTCATACCGATTTAATGACATCAAAATTGTTAGGGATGCACCTTCCACCCAAGTACCCAATCTAGTAGGAATGGCCTGGTAGACTCTGCTTCTAAGCTGCTGCATCAGCAGAGGCTTTGAAAATATCGTTTTAAAATTATTAATCTATTTTTACACCTTTGGGACCACTAAAACTGATATCCCTGAATGTTATACGTACCTTTTCAGTTGAAGGTATCAAATTATTGACATTGTCAAAATTTGGGAATATTGTTCCTGCAACACTTTGGAGTTCCTGACCAAGACATGTAACGTGTGTTGCATTTGGGAAAAATATTTGATGCGCCGTTGTGGCCTGCGGCATGTTTACAGCTGCACCTCTTAACGTCAAATGATATGTGTATTTATGTAAATTATTTGGCCTTAGAAAATCTAAAACACAGGAAGCATTTTCTCAGTGAAACTAGCAATTTCTGGAGTTCCTTTCTTGTTCCAATACTCCACAGTACATTATATGAGATTGACCTGGCCCACACAAAGTTAATTTTCTTACTATTAGGTTAGCAACTAGGCTCACTTGTTTTATGTCCATGTGTTTGAAGTTCCCATGTCGTCACGAATTTTGTCCAATACCTTCGTAGCATAAGTATCTTTAGGTGTGTAAAAGTAGTTTTCATTTACTTTTACACAAAATTAAATTTATTTTGACAAATTCACTACCATGGCCTCCTGTTTATAGGATTATGGATCAGGGACATCGTTTGATGTATAACTTTCATGTGTTATATCTGTCCTACAAAAGGACCCCACACATCCAAGTAAAAGTTGACGAAATAAATCTCGGGTGAACAGCTTAGTGTGAGTGTACAATGGACACAATATTTCGGCAATCGACCTTGTTGCCGTTGTCATGTGATGATGGCAACAAGGTCGATAGCCGAAATATTGTGTCCTTTGTATACTCACACCAGCCTGTTCACCCGAGATTTATTTCGTCATGAAATAGTCATGGAAAATTTGAAGAACCACAAGTAAAAATTGTTTTGCCATGCCTTAGGTGCTGGAGCAGTAACAAAAGACTGGATTTGGTGTGCTGCAGATTCTTTTGTTTCTCGCATTCTTGCAATATGCAATGCAGATGCGACGTATTGTTAGACTTGAGATTTTTTAGTACATTTCATCTGAAATAATAAAAGATCTTCCCGTTGTATGGGTATGACTTTTTAACGGCATTCATATTTAATCAATTATTTAAAGTAAATATTGTAAAGTTTTACAAGGAACAAGTGCCACAGAAAATTTTTGAAAGGAGAATAGACTACTTCTTCATTACAAGAATCTCAGAATACATCTTCATCTGATCTATCCTTTGCCTTAATCTTCTGTGTAAGAAGTACACTCCTAGAACACATGTGATATAACACAGATATTTACCACTGACAAAGTTTACACACACACACTACAAAGACAGTTTAACAAATTGTATCAGTAATGGAACAATCGAAATTGATAGTGACGTTTGCTCATTTAGTTGCTGTCGTGGAGTGACGTAAAGAGTTCGAT
Organism: Schistocerca nitens; assembly: GCF_023898315.1. NCBI lineage: Eukaryota > Metazoa > Arthropoda > Insecta > Orthoptera > Acrididae > Schistocerca > Schistocerca nitens. The sequence continues at coordinate 335,736,152 of NC_064614.1, read as the reverse complement.
CCTACTACAGTTAAAATGATTATGTAAAAATAGAAGGACTGTCGTCAGTTATTTATATAATCATGGTATGGTTCCTGTTCTGATGCCCATTTTTGATAATTATTTGCTTTTCCCCTGGTTTGTGTATCCCTCGTTTGACATTACTTTCTTTTATTTGTTTATCCTCTTAGTTTTCCTTCTTAGTGGTTTTCAAGTCATTGTCGACTCCAGTGAATAATAACTTCACGATACACAACATAGTTACGATACTAAAATTTACTTATTGGGCATTTTAAATTGTAGAGGAAGTTAATCTGTAGTGCTCATGATCTTCAGGTAATCCATGGTAGTTATATATCTTTCACTTAGTGTACTTAATTATTTCTTTATGATCTTCCTCATATTCATATCAACCTTACGTGTGGCACTTTCTCATTTGAGATTAGATAGTATCTCACAACCCTACTTCTCTCGTACGTCTACAAGCTGCTGAATTCTAACAACAATAAGCAAAATAATATCATCCCCAGTTCACCTTATTACATTTACCATTATGTTGCCGTCCTTCAGATTGCTGTCAGTGGTTGTCTGCCTGTATTTACTTTATTCACTAGGATTCTTTTGATGGCATGTTACACTTCAAATTCCTCATAGGACAAGTGAGCTTGTTTACCGCACAATAACGTGCACGTTGGTGTTCTTAAAAAATAAAAAAAAGTACCCAATGAAATATTATTAAGTTCAACACTATTACTATGTTCTACCTTACTCTTGAAGTTGAATTTCTCAACAAACTCATTTCTTAATAAAACTCGTCCAACCGCAACTTTGGTGAGGATCACAATACAACATTTATATCCTGTCGTTTTTCACGGACGAAAATACACATGATCTGCTATAGAAACTTCCTATGAACGAAAGAACAAAATAACAACTCATGAAATCGCAGTACTACCTAGCATGTGTCTGTGTGCCATCATCCCATGCAACAGTCAAATTAAAACGAAGTGCATTCATACTTATTTATTTACCCATCATGTTCCGTAGTACCAAATTGAGGAGCAAATCTCCAAAGTCATGGAATGTGTTAGTACATGAAATTACAACGTAAAAGTGATGACAAATGAAAATACAGTGTTTATGAACCCAAAAAATGTCAAGCCCTAAATTTAAATAAACGTAAACAACAATACAACACAAGAATCCGCTTAATTTTTCAAAGGACTCCTCGGCAGAATCGGAGTGACTCATGAGGAAACTCTTCAGTTTCACTTTGAAAGCGCATGGATTACTGCTAAGATTTTTGAATTTTCGTGGTAGCTTATTGAAAATGGATACAGCAGTATACTGCACACCAAATGCACATAAGTTAAGGAAGTCCGATCCTAATGCAGGTTTGATTTCTGCCGAGTATTAACTAAGTGAAAGCTGCTTATTCTTGGGAATACGCTAATATTGTTAACAAGAAATGACAGTAAAGAATACATATATTGAGAGGTAAATATCAAAGTACCCAGACTAATGAACAGGGTTCGACAAGAGGTTCGCGAACTTATTGCCCGAACCGCTCTTTTCTGAGCCGAAAATATCCTTTTAGAATAGGAAAATTTACCCCACAATATAATACCATACGACATAAGCGAATGAAAATAAGCAAAGTTGACTAATTTTCGTGTCGAACACCTGACTGGTGTTATGCGCCCCGCCACGAATTCCTCTCCTGTGCCAACCTTTTCCTCTCTGAATAGACCTATGTCATGAATTATATGCTGTACATATTCCAATCTATGTTCCCTCTTAAGTTTTTATCGTCCGCAGTTCCCTCTAGTACCACTAAAGTTAATCCCAGATGTCTTCACATATGTCCTTACATGCTGTCATTTTTTTATCGTTGTTTTCCACATATTTCTTTCGTCGCTCAGTCTCTGGAGAACTGAAGTATTTGAAGTTGAAGGACGTTTCCTGTCTCACACACGACGTAACATCTGTTTCTGATGTTCTTCTTATCTCTTCTAGATGGGACTCTACATGAAAATTTTTGGTGTTGGTGCGTCTAGCATTACATTCGTTTCTGCCAAGTGCACGACGTTTGTTCAGTGGGATGCTGTTATGGGTTTCAGTAGTGATTGTTTTTACTCCTACCTTTAACAAACCCATCCTTTCAAATCTGACGTGAGCTATTTTTCCCGCATCTTCTCTGCAGCCTTTCGATTATATTTCCCTGCTTTTTCTGGAATGCAAGAAGAGTCTGTATCTACATCTATATGGTTACTCTGCAATTCACACTTAAGTGCCTGGCAGAGGGTTCATCGAACCATTTTCGTACTACTACTCTACAATTCCACTCTTGAAAGGCGCGTAGGAAAAAGAACACCTAAATCTTTCCGTTCGAGCTCTGATTTCTCTTATTTTATTATGATGATCATTCCTCCCTACGTAGGTGGGTGTCAACAAAATATTTACTCATTCAGAAAAGAAAGTTGGTTATTGAAATTTTGTAAATAGATCTCGCCGCGAAGAAAACCGCCTTTGTTTCAGTGAGTGCCACCCCAATCCGCGTATCATATCAGTGACACTCTCACCCCTACTGCGCTATAAAACGAAACGAGATGCCCTTCTTTGCATTTCTTCGATGTCCTCCGTCAATCCTACCTGGTAAGGATCCCATATCGCGCAGCAATGTTCCAGCAGAGGATGGATAAATGTAATGTAGGCTGTCTCTTGAGTGGGTTTGTCGCATCTTCTAAGTGTTCTGCCAACAAAGCGTAGTCTTCGTTTCGCCTTCCCAATGTGGTCTTTCCAATTTAAGTTGCTCGTAATTGTGTTTCCTAGGTATTTAGTCGAATTGACAGCCCTTAGATTTGTGCGATTTATCGTATACCCAAAATTTATCAGATTTCTTTTAGTACCCATGTTGATGACCTCACACTTTTCTTTGTTTAGTGCCAATTGCCACTTTTCGCTCCATACAGAAATTCTCCTTAGATCATTTTGTAATTGGAATTGGTCGTCTGATGATTTTACTAGACGGTAAATTACAGCGTCATCTGCAAAAAATCTGAGGAGGTTGCTCAGATTATCACGTAGATCATTTATGTAAATCAGGAACAGCAGAGGGCCTATGACACTACCTTGTGGAATGCCAGATGTCACTTCTGCTCTACTCGATGATTTACCGTCTATCACTTCGAACTGTGACCTCTCTGAGAGGAAATCACGAATCCAGTCACACAACTGAGATGATACTCCATATGCACGCAATTTGATTAATAGTCTCTTGTGAGGAACGGTATCAAAAGCCTTCTGGAAATCTAGAAGTATGGAATCGATCTGAGATCCCTTGTCGACAACACTCATTACTTTATGGGAATAAAAAGCTAGCTGTGTTGTACAAGAACGATATTTTTTGAATCCATGTTGGTTACGTATCAATATGTCATATTCTTCAAGGCAATTCATAATGTTAGAGTACAGTATATGCTCCAAAATCCTACTGCAAATTGAGGTCAGTGATATGGGTCTCTAATTCAATGAGTTACTCCTATTTCCTTTCTTGAATATTGGTGTGACCTGTGCTACTTTCCAGTCTTTAGTAGCAGACCTTTCGTCATGTGAGCGGTTGTATATGATTGCTAATAGAGGCGCTATTGTGTCTGAATACTCTGAAAGGAACCTGATTGGTATACCATATGGACCGGAAGATTTGCCTTTCTTAAGTGATTTGAGCTGTTTCGCAACACCTAAGATATCTACTTTTATGTTACTCATGCTAACAGCTGTTCCAGTTTCGATTTCTGGAATATTTACTTGGTCTTCTTTCGTGAAGGAATTACGGAAAACTGTATTTAGTAACTCCGCTTTAGTTGCACCATCATCAGTAACATTTCCATCGCTATCTCGCAGTGACGGTAATGACTGTTTTTTGCCACTGGTATACTTTACATACGAGCAGAATCTCTTTGGTTTTTCGACCATATTTTGAGACACTATTTCATTGTGGAAACTATAAAAAGCATCTCGCATTGACGTCCGCACTAAATTTCGAGCTTCCGTGAAACTTAGACAGTCTTGGAGATTTTGCGTTCTCCTGAATGTTGCATGAAGTTTTCGTTGCTTCTGAAACATTGTTCTGACGTGTTTTGCGTACCATGGTGGATCTTACTAACTTATGCAGTATGAATCTATCTATTGCTATCGATAATGTATCTTTGAATTTCAGCCATATCTGATCTACACTTACATAATTAGCTTGGACGTAATGGACACTCTCTCTTAGGAAGACATCAAGCGAACTTTTATCTGCTGTTTTAAATAGATATATTTTGCATTTTTTTTAGTGGTTTTGGTTGATGTCGCTTTGAGCCTCGCTACAATGTCCTTGTGTTCTCTAATCCCTGTATCCGTCATGACGCTCTCTGTTAGATCAGGCTTATTTTTGGCTAAGAGGTCAAGTGTGTTTTCGCAACCATTTACAATTCGTGTGGGATCATGAATTTAAGAAGATGGGACCTGGATAAACTGAAAGAACCAGAGATTGTACAGAGTTTCAGGGAGAGTATAAGGGAACAATTGACAGGAATGGGGGAAAGAAATACAGTAGAAGAAGAATGGGTAGCTTTGAGGGATGAAGTAGTGAAGGCAGCAGAGGATCAAGTAGGTAAAAAGACGAGGGCTAGTAGAAATCCTTGGGTAACAGAAGAAATATTGAATTTAACTGATGAAAGGAGAAAATATAAAAATGCATACTTATAATAAAAAGTCCCTCTCATGGAATTCAAAAATAAAACATTACAACACTGTATTAAACCAGAAGCACTATATGCAGCTGAGACATTATCTATCACTAACCATGGCCCAATTGAAAGGCTAGAGATCAAAGAAAGAAAAATATTGAGAAAAATTTTAGGCCCCAAATTTCATAACGACAAACTAATTCATACCAAAAATGAAACACTCTACAAAACCACAGAAAAACTTTCGGATACAATGAGGAAAAGAAGAATTGAGTTTTATGGGCACATTCTCAGAATGAACCCAAATAGACTTACAAAAAGAATGTTTGACTACTTCAGGAATAAAAAATCCAAACCCAATTGGTTTATCCAAACAGAGAAAGACTTAAGAGAACTACACATCACAGAAAAAATGCTCACAGACAGGACCGCAAAAATGATAAGCAAAGACAGAAAAGAGGGATTCCAGCTCCAAAATAGGAAGAAAAGAACGATTGTCATCTCTGATGAGGAAAGAAAAGCAAGATCAGAAAGAATGAAGCAGTTCTGGGCGAAAAGAAAGGCACAGAACACACAGAAGTGATTGATTCAACGTACCCCAAAGTTGGGTGAAACGAAGAAGAAGAAGAAGAAGAAGAGGCAGGCAAAAAGGAATACAAACGTCTCAAAAATGAGATCGACAGGAAGTGCAAAATGGCTAAGCAGGGATGGCTAGAGGACAAATGTAAGGATGTACAGGGTTATCTCACTAGGGGTAAGATAGATACTGCCTACAAGAAAATTAAAGAGACCTTTGGAGATAAGACAACCACTTGTATGAACATCAAGAGCTCAGATGGAAACCCAGTTCTAAGCAAAGAAGGGAAAGCAGAAAGGTGGAAGGAGTATACAGAGGGTCTATACAAGGGCGATGCACTTGAGGACAATATTATGGAAATGGAAGAGGATGTAGATGAAGATGAAATGGGAGATACGGTACTGCGTGAAGAGTTTGACAGAGCACTGAAAGACCTGAGTCGAAACAAGGCCCCCGGAGTAGACAACATTCCATTGGAACTACTGACGGCCTTGAGAGAGCCAGTCCTCACAAAACTCTACCATCTGGTGAGCAAGATGTATGAAACAGGCGAAATACCCTCACACTTCAAAAAGAATATAATAATTCCAATCCCGAAGAAAGCAGGTATTAACAGATGTGAGAATTACCGAACAATCAGTTTAATAAGCCACAGCTGCAAAATACTAACACGAATTCTTTACAGACGAATGGAAAAACTAGTAGAAGCCGACCTCGGGGAAGATCAGTTTGGATTCCGTAGATATACTGGAACACGTGAGGCAATACTGACCTTACGACTTATCTAGGAAGAAAGATTAAGGAAAGGCAAACCAACGTTTCTAGAATTTGTAGATTTAGAGAAAGCTTTTGGCAATGTTGACTGGAATACTCTCTTTCAAATTCTAAAGGTGGCAGGGTAAAATACAGGGAGCGAAAGGCTATTTACAATTTGTACAGAAACCAGATGGCAGTTATAAGAGTCGAGGGACACGAAAGGGAAGCAGTGGTTGGGAAGGGAGTAAGACAGGGTTGTAGCCTCTCCCCGATGTTATTCAATCTGTATATTGAGCAAGCAGTAAAGGAAACAAAAGAAAAATTCGGAATAGGTATTAAAAACCAGGGAGAAGAAATAAAAACCTTGAGGTTCGCCAATGACATTGTAATTCTGTCAGAGACAGCAAAGGACTTGGAAGAGCAGTTGAACGGAATGGATGGTGTCTTGAAGGGATGATATAAGATGAACATCAACAAAAGCAAAACGAGGATAATGGAATAAAGTCGAATTAAGTCGGGTGATGTTGAGGGTATTAGATTAGGAAATGAGACACTTAAAGTAGTAAAGGAGTTTTGCTATTTGGGGAGCAAAATAACTGATGATGGTAGAAGTAGAGAGGATATAAAATGTAGACTGGCAATGGCAAGGAAAGCGTTTCTGAAGAAGAGAAATTTGTTAACATCGAGTATAGATTTAAGTGTCAGGAAGTCGTTTCTGAAAGTATTTGTATGGAGTGTAGCCATATATTGAAGTGAAACATGGACGGTAAATAGTTTGGACAAGAAGAGAATAGAAGCTTTCGAAATGTGGTGCTACAGAAGAATGTTGAAGATTAGATGGGTAGATCACATAACTAATGAGGAGGTACTGAATAGGATTGGGGAGAAGAGGAGTTTGTGGCACAACTTGACCAGAAGAAGGGATCGGTTGGTAGGACATGTTCTGAGGCATCAAGGGATCACCAATTTAGTATTGGAGGGCAGCGTGGAGGGTAAAAATCGTCGGGGGAGACCAAGAGATGAATACACTAAGCAGATTCAGAAGGATGTAGGTTGCAGTAGGTACTGGGAGATGAAGAAGCTTGCACAGGATAGAGTAGCATGGAGAGCTGCATCAAACCAGTCTCAGGACTGAAGACCACAACAACAACAACATGAACTAATTGTTCAAACTAATTCTCAGAGAAATCATTTAGTGCTGTTTTGGAAGATGTTGTCTGCGTGCCACCGGCTTTGAACGTGTATTTTCGCCAACGAATCGGAGGTAGATTGAACTGTGTGAGTTGGGTACTTATGTGCAATGAGATTCAAGTTTTCTTTGAAGCGTGCAGCTGTTACATCATCTGAGTCGAGGCGTCGGTAGAAACAGCCAATTATTATTTTGGAACGTCTGTTGAGTATAACCTCTACCATACTATTTCGCCGAAACTTTCTATTATAATTTCACTACAAGATAAACTACTCCCAACAGACACAAACACGCCACCACCTATTTTATTTAATCCATCCTTTCTGAACACGATTTGCGCCTCTGTAAAAATTTCGGCAGAATTTATCTCCGGCTTTAGCCAGCTTTCTGTTCCCATAACGATTTCAGTTTCAGTGCTTTCTATCAGCGCTTGAAGCTCTGGTACTTTTCCAACACAGCTACGACAATTTACAACTACAATACCGATTGTTGCTTTGTCGATTCTCGTCGTTTCTTTGTCCTGTACCCTTTGAGATTGGAGCCCTTTTTGATCTTTCTCGAGATTGTCTAACCTAACTGTACTTCCTGGCCGTCTCATACAGTTACTGGAATAGTAATATGTGAGCCTGCACGCAATTTTCCAATTTCATCTCCGATTATCTCACTGTTTTGAACTTGTAGTTGACTTGTGGCTTCGTCTATCTGTTTTACAAACTGTGCTGTTACCCTTTCAACTTGCTTTTCTGCTTTTTTAAATACATCTCTACTTTTTCTTACCAGTCGTGCAATTTTATTTGATCTTGTTGCAGACCTGTAAACTGATTTAGTACCTACTCTACATTCTCAGTTCTATTAGTCAGTCTCATCACATTTTCCTGTCATTGGTTCGACTGTTTTCATGTTTTGGTGATCGAATGTTGTGCTGTTTTCTTGGATCCTTGTACCTCTTTCAGTGTGTGGCTTACCAATCACCTCTTTTTTCTTCTTCATCTCTCTACTTCTTTCTGTATTTTATCCATTCTCTGTATATCACCACACTTTTTTATGCCTGCTGTATTTCATCTGTCCATTTCTGAATTTCTTTTATGTATTTCCTAATTTCGACTATCCTCTACTATGCATCCCCATTCATTTTATTTAAAAATTCCGAAGTTATCTTCAATGTTTACCGTCTGTCTGTTTGGAGAAAAAGTTTGTGAACTCATTTGAGCACTTTGTCTCACTGAAATTTCCAGCCTATCACTCTCTTCTACCTTGTAATTTCATATAATCACTATAATGTTAAAGTGTGTTGAAGTAACTTCATCTTCCTCCTGTTTATCCTTACAATGAGCATTATTAACTTCAACACCTGACTGCCTGTGATCTAAATAAAAATTGCATCACCTCTTCACCTCTGCTGTTTGTACTTGACTGTACTGTAGAAAAGATCAGCTGTCCCTCTCCTAAATCACCACCTGCCCTACCTTGACTGTGCTCAATGATACTAGTAGTTTCATCCTTGACTTGTTCATATTCTGTTTGCAAACTTATTCTGTGTTGCCATTCAAATTGGGTACCATACTCTGTTGTTAACATAAAGAGAATTAAACCTCATTAAAGATAATCTCTCAACCAGCTTCATAACAAATTATTTATCAATATAAATCTCATCCAAAATTTAGCGACACTGGTATTATAATGCAGATAACCACTCAGACATTGAAAAGAATCCAAAAAGAATAAGTAGAAAGCTGGAATAAATACTTGTATAATTTTTTCACACCAGCAAAATGTTGTATAGACAGCTATGATTTTAAATGTTCCGTGTTAATGAATCATTAAAACAAAATATGTTTCCTATCTGATTGCTTCCTATTATATGCTGTTTTATACTGATCCTGACATGGTCGATAGTTTATGCAAAACGCATTTTGTGTGAGAATGTGGAATCTAACTCAATCTGACATTAATCAAGAATTGAGCACACCATTGAGATCCAGTGCTGAATATAGTGTGTGCAATGGAATTACCAATGTTTGTTTATTGGACCTAGCAATGAAGCTTCAGTTGGAGGGTTGTTATAAATATCTATCATTAAAAGATATTGGTTGTGATAATAAACTCAAGGTTTAAGTACCACTGTTGTTTTTTATATAATACACATGAATAGTAATGGAACAAAACCTAATTACATATACAAGAACAATAAAAAAGTACCTTACTCTGCGAACTGCAAACCAAAATTCTGAGTTGCCGAAGTTACCTAAATACATGGAGTTCCATGAAATCTCAGATATTATTGTGTGCAATAAATTCAGTAATCAATATATACGAAGACAGTAACTAGTTCTCGAAAGAACAATTACTGTTGATGACCGTGCAGCTTTTCCCTGGAATAAATGATGACTATCTGACAACCTCAGCTGCCGACAGGTGTTGTTGTTATACCTCGATGTGGACAGCTGAAAATGTGTGCCCCGACCGGGACTCGAACCCGGGATCTCCTGCTTACACGGCAGACGCTCTATCCATCTGAGCCACAGAGGACACAGATGAATAGCGCGACTGCAGGGACTTATCCGTTGCACGCTTCCCGTGAGACTCACATTCCCAACTGTCCACAATTCTACATATGTATTGCACCTTATAGACATTTGCCCACCCACTCGTTACTCGCGCGCGCTTTGGCATTTCCCGTAAGAGTTTGGGCAACCTGTGCGCATTCGCACAGACGGTCAATGGCTGGGAAGCCTTTAACTATATATACGAAGACAGTAACTAGTTCTCGAAAGAACAGTTACTGTTGATGACCGTGCAGCTTTTCCCTGGAATAAATGATGACTAACTGACAACCTCAGCTGCCGACAGGTGCTTTTGAGTCTCACGGGAAGCGTGCAAGGGATAAGTCCCTGCAGTCGCGCTATTCATCTGTGTCCTCGGTGGCTCAGATGGATAGAGCGTCTGCCATGTAAGCAGGAGATCCCGGGTTCGAGTCCCGGTCGGGGCACACATTTTCAGCTGTCCACATCGAGGTATAACAACAACACCCGTAGGCAGCTGAGGTTGTCAGTTAGTCATCATTTATTTCAGTAATCAATGTCAATCACACCGTTTGCTTAGGACAAATACCCAAGAACCCTAAAGATCTGAGGAACCACTGACGAATATGATCCACTGATAGCTCTCATGCAGTTGAACTACAATGCTCTCGCCTCCCCTAATATGCCAGAGTTGTATGTCATGCTTACTATAACCACCAGCCGACTTTGAGCAGAGTGGAGACAGAATGCCTCAGCAACTTGAGAATCTAATGACAACTTAGCCTATGTCAGTAGTCCATGAATTTTACTGTGGTACTCTGCATCTTCTATGTCTCTTCACCCTCTAAGAATGACTATATACTGCTCTCTATTTTTCCAGTCTTCTCCCAGCAGCTATCTCGTGTCTTCCCTTAAAAGTTGCTACAGCCCACCAATGGCATAGTTGTTTCTTTGACAATATTGCTCACTCAAACATTGCGAAAAATCTACAGGCCAATGACATAAATATCTTTCCTTCTTTTCTAAAAAGCTTCCCGCCAAGTACTGGGTCCTCATGGTGTCACTATCAAACCTTCAATCGGTGCTCATTCTGCAAAGATCTACAGGTCCTGTGAAATGATAAAAAGCTAGCTAGAGGGCTAGTGGTCGATCAAGTTTTCAGAAAAGTCACGTATATCATTCAACAAGCTCCTAGCACTAGCCACCCATACACAGAGTTCCATTTTATGGAACGAAAGTTTCCTTGTCTCAGCCACCCACACACCATCCTATAAACGTACAATGGCCTGACCACCCGTTCCCTGCTCAGCAAAGCAACTTCCATCCCTTGACAAGGATGTGGGTGTCCTACCAGCTATTTCTTCTCCCTCTATTTCTGCAAAGGTTGGCTTGCCTATGGCCACCCTGGGTTCATTCTGCTGGGCCTCGCAACTTTTCATGTGTCTTATATTCACAGCACTCCTAACTTCCACAGTTAGCCCATAAATCAAGTTAATGTACCCTGTTATACTACAGGAGGACAGGAAGAGGAAGTGAAATCGGCTCATAAATAACTGTGATCCCATGACTCACATAAAAGTAGTGTAATTAAAGGTGACCAAAAATGAAAAGCGGCTAGCCAAAGGACTTGTCACATTTCAACCTGAGAATTCAATCTATGATATAATGAGGCCATCAACCATGGAAGTTTTGAAGGAATAATCTTGATATTGACCTGAAACATTTATGGATATAATTGGGTAAATAAAATTAGGGCAATTTGGCTGTAATCTTAATTCCATTCTCTGCGACTGTGTGTCTTAGATCTTCACCATTACCAAACCATTGGTGTGTGGTATTGTGGCCTCAAGCAGACAACAGTCATATTTTTATTACTGTTAATAATAATTGCAACTAAAGACACAATAACTAATGTTAGACACAATTACAAAAAGTTATTCATTACCAGGATGTGTCTTATGTTCCTTTCAAATGTATGACTCACCTGTACGACATTAATTTCGTGATCCAACAACTATTTCCTCAAACACAGTACCAACGACATAAGTTAACTGGATGTAGTTATTATATAATAAAGCGTACTTGCACCTTTCTTAACACGTTACCTCATGTTCTTGAAATGATTAAATTAACACTGTCTCAACTCTTGAGTTCAATAGAAAAACACAATATATGAAACTGAAGGTAAATAGAGAACAAATATAGGGAATATAATGACAATAGTGTGGCTCTTATTTTTCAACCCAGTGCTTCTTCCTTTGTGCTGCACCCCAGTTTTGTTCCATATGTAATGAATTTTGGCTCCATGGGAAAATGGGAAGCCGCGTCAATAGCCTCCTATATTTTGAAAAAATGGAACGAAAAATCACATACAATCACATTTACTTTTTATCACGAGAATATTACATTGAAGTACATGATTAACCAATTACTTAGTTATTCAGTGAGTTGTAATACCTTTAATAATTCAATTTATATCATCAATTTACACAATGACTATGATGCAAATCAAAGGAGAAAATCAAATTTTCTCTTATAAATCCCAAACCTCTGATAAAGACTGTTGCTTTGGTCTTGGAAACTTGGATACTCTGTTAGAATCCGAAGGACATATTGCCTCTGTTTGTAATTTTTGATAAATAATTTGTTGTAGACGTCCATAAACATGGCGCCTCTATCTACTAAACTATTTGCTACTTCCAGTTTATTCGCTAGTTTTTAGCGTCGGTGAAACCATTATTTTCATGCCACTATGAAGGATGTCTCTTAAGAACTTTTCACTCAGGCCCAATTTAGTTAGAATTGCTATACTTCGCAGATTTCGTGGACAGTACGCGATTAAATACTAGAAGAAAAATGTCCTGGACGAAGAGACAAAAGTCTCGAAAGTAGTGAATGTCAAAATCTTTTTATTTACTTCAGTTTTACCGCCGACCATCCTTCAGATACTTAAGTACTCTTTGCGAGAGAAGTTTGGAGATGGGGCACCACGACTGATGAAATCGGCCGGATTAGTAATAATTACTTTGCTCTCTGATGAAGACCATCGACATATCCCGATCACGCGATAACAGTAACAGCGGAAGCAGTCCAATAATTTTTAAATTTTCGGTTCCTGTATTTCTGTTGCCTGTCTCGTGTTTGTGTGTCTTGAGAAGCGAACATGAGTCTTTTTGTAAAGTGGTTGGGTAGGTAAGTACAATACATACAGCACACACCGAAGTTTATCTTCATATCCATTTAAATTAATAAGTGAAACTTCTGTACAAGATCTATATTTTATTATCAGCAAAGAATTCATCGTTGAGGTTAACCGCAAAGAAAACTGTTTCGGCCCTGTGCTGCTTGTACTTTGCTGTTATTGCAAACTATTACGTTTCCTGTTCGGACTACTTTTCGCCACACTATTAAATAGTTGAGCATATTTAAATCGAACGAAGACTAAGCTGCTGTTGTATTGATAATGTATCTAATCAATGTGCTGCTTAATAACCTAAAATAGCGCCTAAAGTTTCTAATTAGCATGCTTAAGATTTAATACCAACTAATCCAGGAATAATTTCATTATAGTTCTTGTATTTAAATCGCAATAGGAAGGAAACGGCCTCTGAACAATCAAAGAAGAAACCCACGTGAGCTGTAAATTCTGCTCCAACTTCCAAACAGTTGACCACTTTTCTGTGGGGCTTTAATCGAACAGAATCGAAAAATGGTGCTATAGCAGTAGCCACATTTGTGTTTCATACCACCATTCCCACAATTCTTCCTCTTGCACATGATTTGGAGTTGAAAACACTAAAACTAACAATATTATACTGCTGATCATAAAAGATGATTGAGTCATGCGTAGGGGTGGTGGTCTCGCAATCGATTTCGCCTGCCTTCACTTCGGACAGGGGCTACTATAGGCTGTGCGAACGATTATTGATAATTTCTGGTAACTGATCGATTTTTTCTTAGCCACAACAGGGATATCATAATCAACAATCTGATATCTATTAAGCTTCGGAAGAATGCAGAAATCTACATGCGGCGCTTTGGCGGAAGAAGGGCAGAGAAACACTCTTCGACATACATGCTGGCAAGGGAAATACAAATATCATGAGTTGCATTTTCTTCTTGCGGTGATAATTAAAATTTAATACGAGGAACAAATATTTTCAAGCAACTGGTGACTTTCACCGTTCACATTCGTGATGGATAGGCCCTCTAATACGGAGACTTTGTAATCATTGCTGTTTGACATCCTCTTCTATATATATATATATATTTTTTTTTTTACTTGTGGCGATAGAATTTTTAAGATGCTGTTATCGCTTGATGTTCCTGCAGCTTCCTCGAAACGAAGTAACTCTGATTCAATACTACTAGAACTTGACATCATCTATTCAACAGGTCAGTTTGAGAAAAAAATAAGGAAAATATAAAAGACAGCTACCGAAATATGAGAAAAATAAACAGCCTTCAGTCAGTGATTGTTTTTTTCCCCTTACTTCTCAAATGAATTTAAATATAAAATTTGTGTCATAAATTCATAAGGAAATGGTTCACCTGATTGCAGAGTTTAATTGCTGGCACCGCTTTCCAGATGCCTTTGCTCTCTCAGTTGCTACACTCTATTTTTTAGGCAGCTCGTCATTGCTTCCATGCATGAATTCTGGCCGTCCTTTTAACAGTTCGTTGATGAAAGCTATTATTCCGTGATAATGATAGGTAGTAGGTACTTAGGTAGTTACTTACATGTTCCGTGGATAATTTTGCACGATACATCGTAATGATGTCTAATGAGTCATTTTACATTCACATCGGAAATGATTTGTACATACTGTTACATTATGAACATTTCTAAGGGTTTCTTTCTTTTTTTGTAAAGCGGGGAAAAGATGCAGAGATGGGAGTTAGTAATTCCTAGCCACCACCTTTTACGCATTACAATAATAGAAATTCTTGTACTGAATAGGAGGAGATGTCAAGGAGAAACTTTCTCTGTTTGCTATTAAATTTTTCGTTGCTGTCTATCAGACACCTTATATCACTGGGCATTTTGCACCACTTTTTGTGCTAAAGCCAACCTTAATGTCGAGTAATGAACACCATTTTATATTGTGTTATTATGATTATGTACCTCACTGTTCCTTTTGAAGCGTAGTGGATTATTTACAAGAAACTTCATGATGGAATAAATATACTGTGAAGCAGTAGTCAAAACGCCTACTTCTTCAATAGATGTCTACATAATGATTGTGAGTGAACATCACATGTTTGTCTTACTGCACGTTTTCTGCAATGAAGACTTCCTTTCTTGAAGATGAGTTATATGCAAAATGTCGGTTTACTGATTTGTCTCTCTCCAAGATTTTCAATGATCCTAAGCGCAAATGTTACTGAACTAAGATGTTTTAGGAGTTCTAAAATGTATCTTCAATATGGAACTTAAGAATTTTGAAGTTTCCACATTATTCATTATTTCCTCACCGTATGTTACGCTTATCATTGATGTAGAACCTCTAGATGTGCCGATCTGAATATGCTGAGTCGTTCTAAAACTGACGGTGAGACCATCCGCAGAAAAACAGTTAATTAAACCTTAAAGAACTTTTTGTGCGATTTCTTCTGTTTCTGTATGTATGCTTATATTGATCACAATACTAGTGTCATCTGCAAGAAGAACTAATTCCCATAGTTGTATACTAGACAGAAGATGGTTTACATATATGAGGAGCAGGAAAGGACCTCAGATTGAACCTTGGGGTACCACATGAGTGATTTTTCCCCAGTTACAATTATGCGCCTGGACTATATTGTTTGAAGTACTAAGTACAACTTACTTCATTTTTTTTCTTGCTTAGATATGAGATTCATTGGTTGACTATGCTGTTAATCCCATAAAACGTTAAGTTATCCAAGAGATTACTGTGATTCAGTCAAATACCTTAGAGAGATTACAGAGAAACCAGCCAGCGCGCCGGCCGGAGTGGCCGAGCGGTTCTAGGCACTACAGTGTGGAACCGCGCGACTGCTACGGTCGCAGGTTCGAATCCTGCCTCGGGCTTGGATGTGTGTGATGTCCTTAGATTAGTTAGGTTTAAGTAGTTCTAAGTTCTAGGGGACTGATGACCGCAGAAGTTAAGTCCCATAGTGCTCAGAGCCATTTGAACCAACCAGCCAGCGCTATTTTATTTTTTAATGCTTGGAAAACCAGTCTAGTGAACGTGTAAATGCCATTCTCAGTAGAGAAACCCTTTTGAAACCCAAATCGTGATTTTCTAAGAAAACTGCTAGTGCAAAGGTGAGATACTATTCTACAATACACCACCTTCTCAAAAATTTTGGAGAATGATGTCAGCAGTGAAACAGGTCAGTAGTTATTGACATCTTTCTTATCACCATTCTTAAGAAGGCAAACCACATTAGGAGGTTCAGAGTATCCGATTTTTTTAATTGCATAAATAACTACCTAAACCACCCAAGAATACGCTGCCAAAATTTCGAAACGAAATTCGCATACGTGTAGCTATTGTGAGCATAGAACCGAGTCACATCGGTACAGGTTCGAGCGCAGATAGGGCGACATACTATCATATGATTTCCACGCATGAAACTCTTGGACACGAGTATTGCCTAGAGCGAGAAGACAGCTGGTGCGAATGGCAGAAACGAACAGCCCTTAGAATGGTTCATGATCCGCACTCTGCTCTATTGCCCCCCCCCCCCCCCCCCCCGACGTACAGAAGGAAATTCTTCCAATATATGAAGATTTATCAAGGGGTGAATTACTGGAGAGATGTTTAAGTCGCCACACACTAAATTCGAATGAAAGTTTTAATTCCACTATTTGGCGATTAGCTCCTAAACACTTGCACTCCGGACTAAAAGTCGTTGAATTGGCATCGTATTTAACAGCAGGCTTATTCAATGAAGGAAATTAATCCCTTCTGACGGTCATGAACGAGGCAGAAATTGTAGCAGGCAAGCAGATCTTCAGCTATGCAGAACAAATGGATAACCAGCGCTTGGGCCGGTAGAATCGACGTTGTTTATTGGAATCGAAGGAAGGTCGGAAAGCTCGGAAAGCACTGCTGCAAGCGCAAAACGAAGGCTACGAGAAAGAAGGAGGATTACTTTATGATGCTGGAATCGCAGATTAATCGATAAGCATTTTACATTGTTGTTATCTTCCTTGTATTTCTAGTTTCCGAGAATTTATTTTTCAAACGCGTTTAGAGAATTTATTTTTCAATCGCGTTTATCTCGAAATTACTTTTTTCACATTTTCGTGCGGTGTAACTGCATAAAACGGTACAGAACCGATCATTACGAAAATTGATAGTAAGATTTTTTACAAAATATAGAATTAGATGAATCAACTTATGAGATATATCATGATTGTAAGGGTATTTTCCTTGGCATAATTAGAAAAAAACGTGAAAAACGAAATAAATTCTTCCAACGCCTGCAAAATTTTTAATTTTCATTATTTTCACCTGCACTGAGGTTCACATTCTTACAACATTAGTTATTAATGAAAAATCGAAACCTTTTTTGTTTCAGACGAAAATCGGAATGGCTTCACTGTACGCAATTGAAGAACTATACACTCAACCTTCAGCTGACTTCACAGCGTGACTTTATTATTGTTGGCTGAAATTATTCAAAAAAATTCATAAAAACTGGTAGAAATATGAATGAAATGATGTGTAAATTTGATTAAATTCTAAGAAACTATTTCTACCCAAAAATTCCCAAAATACTAGTGTCAAACAGCCTCCTAACGTGGTTTCCCCTTAAGGAGGGAATTAACATTGGCATATTTCAGTCTCCCTGGAAAAACGCCTTGAGTTAGAGGTGTATCACGTATTTCAGATAAGACAGGGCTTATTACTTGATAACAAATTTTATTTATTGTATTGGAAAGACCATCAAAACCTAATGAGCTTTTACTTTTGAGAGTATGTATAACTTTCCTAAATTCAGAAGGAGAAGTTGGTGCTACATTCACATGACCAAAGTTTATGAAAACTACATTTTCAAAATATTGTTGTGAATCTGATCCTGTACAGTTTGTCCCTATGCTTTCTACTATATTTAGGAAATGGTTATTTAAAACAATCTCCCTGAGACTCATCATTTACAGCCGTTCCATTAAGTTCAGAAGTGTTGTTGTCCTGTTCTATGGCTGGTTGTCCTACCTCTTGTTTCATTATATTCCATGTAGCCTAAAGTCTGTTGTCGAAGATACTGATTTCTGACATTATGAGCATATTATTTGATTTTTAATAACATTTCTTAGTACTATTAAGTAGTTTATGCAGCATGTTACTATTTGTTCTTGCCAAAAACATACATTTCCATTTTCCTTTCACAGGATACTTTAATCCCTCTAGTGATCTATGGTGTTTTACCTAGCTATTTAGTGTCCTTTCTGATTAGCTAACGCAGAAAGCTATTTTCAAATAATGATACCAGTTTATCGTGTATTAGATTAAATTTTATGCTAGCATTTGGTTCATTGTAATTCACATCCCATGTCATCTGCTACAAACTATTCTTCAGAACATTTGTCCTGGAGACGTTAATTATTCTAAATGATTTCCACTGAGGCGTATCTCAACTGTAAGGCGCTGTGTTACTTATCCTAATGAACTGTGCATTGCGATCAGAGAGAGAATTTGCGACTGGGCTAACAGTTGTTTTCTTCCTTTGAGTTTTACGAAAGAAAACATCAGTTAGGGCTCTATTGTATTTAACCAACCATGTTGGAAAGTTAATTACTGAAACCAAATTTTAATATCAAAACCATTTTTTCTATCAGAATGCTTAAGAAAATCTGCATTGCTTATTGCTGTCTGACAGATAGTACAGTAACGAATCCAGATTCGTCATAAACAGTTCAAAATTTCCCAGGGGGATCTATATTCAGTTACAATTAAAAGTGAACTATTTTTCAACATTAATTCACAATCATGTACTTCTCTGTGATGATCACTACAAAATCTATTAGACTCATTGTTTTTGAACTCGTATTCTGTCGTAATGTATGTAACAGTTCCTCCTTTTCCTATGTTATTTCTGCAATAGTAAGCTGCAATACTGTAATCTTTTATATGTAACTTGAGTGGTTATGTTGTTCTCACAAAGGCACAGGATGTCTATATTTTCAGCGCTCTCTAAATTTTCCAAACACGTAAAAAGATCTTCTGTCTCACTACTCAGTCCGCTAACATTTTTATGAAATAAGCTAACCTAACTCTGCTATGTAATATTAAGCATTTTGTGGGATTCTTCTGTTCCATCAAAACAGGGTGCCTGAATCATGCATCTAGCCTAAAAAAGATGCCCCTCTGACACAAGTAACCAGGAATCTTGCTATGTGTGATGATGGCTCTGCGTATATTATCTGCAAGGAGCTAAGCCAACCTATCTTTCCCTCTCCTATTCAGGTTAAGGCCATGTCTTAGTATATTCCCATCTTTCAATTGCAGCAACGTAGTGAGAAAGAGAGTATTTGATCAACATACGTCTTGTCTCATGGTTTTTTCTCTGTCAAGTGGAACTTGCTCACATATTTCTACGCCACCTTGTGGTGTTTGGTAACAGTGACACCTTTTACTGGACAGGTAGCTAGCATTCGAATTCTTATTGTATCCTGTGTTACTATCAGTCGCTTCTTGTACTATGCAATAATGGATTTTGCAGTGTTGTAGACCTATTTATTGAACACACGAAGTGAATTTTACAAGACACGAATGCATTAAGTACCAATGTTCGAAGCACTGATAAGGCCACTTTGAGGTAAAGTAACTGAAGGCAGTCCGGCGCTAACACCAAGCACTCATAGTTTCCGAACTGTGTGAATAAGTCCAGGTGAAGTTTAGTCGTCGTAATTGCAGATGGAGTCTGCAGTGACTATCGCATTAAAGTGATACCACCAAGTGACCTTGGTCCGTCTCACAGACCACAGAAATGTTTATAAATGTGGATTAAAGCTGTTTCTCAATAAAAACTTCTTCTGTGCCATAGAAATAGAAGAAAGTAGTTATTTACAAACCAGAAAACGTACGGGGTAAACATTAATAGAACCGACAAACTGCTGAGACGGATTCCTGACTGAAAATGGGGGAAAAACGATCCTATGAACATGGGTCCTGAAATGCATCGTAGCCACGTTAGATGTCGCTGACGAATGACAATTCCTTATTTCTTGAGTGCTGCTGGCTGTATGATTGAAGCAGAGTACTAGAAAGAGGACTTATGAGAGAAATCGTATACTTGTGATGATCTGGTGCAAAAATCATCGACACAATCCTTTCCGTAGAGAGGAATCCGCTGCTGATAATTCTTTCACTCGCTACTGGCGATAGGGATGGTACTGGTTGTCATGCACGATACGCATAATCATACTTTGGTTTACATCATGTTGGCAGCTCACTTGCCTGGAGCTTATGCGAGAGTTCGTCTCAGTATCCTATACAATCCAGTCGCACAAATGTAGTGTACGCACAGTCCACCCGCCCCCCTCCCACCCCTTCCACGTTTGTCAATCTGAAAGGGCCAATGATTACACAAACCATAAACGCCCTAAAAAAGGCTTGAAATGTTGTGTGACGCTGTTGGTGTATGTGAGAGTACTTGTTTCGGTATGCCCTTTCCTATAGGCTTGGCCATACACAAACACCATATCGGCTTGTGACCGACATGAATACCGGACCATTCTGCTGCTTACAGTACGCTGCATTCATCACACAGGAACACACGTGGTCAGAGGAACTAGATTAGATTAGATTAGTTTTTTGTTCCATAGATCCGTGCTCAGGAGATCCTCGTGGATGTGGAACATGGCAATATTTTTTTAAAGCTGAAATAACAATACTAATAGTATGAATATATACAATAACTCATTTGTTTCTATTAAAAAATTCGTCAATGGAGTAGTAGGAGTTGGCCACTAGTAAGTCTTTCAGGCTACTTTTAAACTGATCTTTATTTGGAACTAAATTTTTGTATGTTTGCTGGCAAATTATTGAAGATGAGTGTTCCTGAGTAGTGGACCATTCTTCAACTAAAGTAAGTGCTTTTAAGTCCTTGTGCAGATCATTTTTGTTCCTGGTATTGTATGTATGAACTGAGCTGTTTGTTGGAAAAATATATATATTATTTAGGACATAACTGTCATTCATCAGTGCCATTTACCGTGGCAACTCTGCATTTCCGAAAATATGCTCACACGACATTTTTTTCCTCCGGTTGCAGACAGGAATCCGTGTCTAAAGTTTGTCGGTTAATGTTAATCCTGTTTATTTGTTTTTTTAATGTGTCACTGCGGTATTATATTTACTGATGCGTTCTAGTTCAGAAAGTCTATCGTGAATTTGGTGTGCGGAACATGGAACTAAACAGATAATGGAACTGACTATCTCATATGTATATATACAATACATAACAATACATCTCATATACTATAGACATACTCAGACTTGCACATCTATAACGTCAGGATACTGCAGCCTCAATGAACAGTCTACTTTATGAGATCGGTATGCTTTACATGAACGGATGACATATGCAACTATGTCAAAAATCTTTTAATCAACCTTTGAAATACATAACGGCGACTACGACAGCACTATGTAACCCAGAGTTAAAATGAGTAATTTCGTTACATGTTTCCGATGTAATTTTGGCAAACTGAGTGTCACTTTCTTCTGACTGTATTCCACGGGTATCGTAAAAATGTAATTATATGAAATATCGATTCCATTTTGCGTGAATAGTGTTTCATGTTATACCTCAATGAGAAAATTCAATAAACTGCGGGAAAGGAAACTGAGCCAGACGAAAATGTGTCTTTACTGGAGCAGTAAGCGAAAGAAGCAATATTGAGCAAGAATGTGCCGCGTGTTACTTGGGAGGTCATAAACCAGCTGATCGGGCGAACTTGCACAATAACTTCTGCAAGTTAGATGCGTAACTCACAGAGAGAATGGCTCAACGACACATTTCTCGTATAAAGTTTTCAACAACTTGGCACAATAAACGTTTCGAGAAGGCACTCTTAAGAGTAAAGGAAACGTATCTCCTTGGCTGTCGCATGAGAGTGTCTGGAGATTCCTTGAATAAAAAGGCATTAATCGCACTAATTGCGTTTGTTTCATCGTTAATAGTTTTGTTGTCCACAGTAGCGCAGCTGGAATGTGTGTGGTGTAGGAACTGCGAAGGTGCAAACGGATCAGCACCTTCCCAGTTCTTTCATCATTATGTCAAAGAGATTGTAATTACAAATGGAAGAAATTTTAGAGTCTGTGAAGAATGTATTTTTCTTCAGTTTCCTGTATGTCTCATGGGGGTTGATCTATTTGGGAAAGATCGTCCTTAAAATATGTGAGAATACTACGGTTAATTTCTCAAGTCTTCAAAAGTCTACGCAACTAAATTTTATAGCCACTCTTGGTAACGACATTTTAGTCGAGACAAATTTTTATAATCTGTTATTTACTATGAAAGTTAGTGAAACCCAGCAGAATTAGTCTTTCGCCTCAAGTACTTCTATTCTTCAGTTCTAAACTTATCACCCACATCCAACGTCGTAAATCGGGCGCTTCAGTTCTTCTTTCAGTTGTTCCTTTCAGTGCAGAGGAAACTACTCTGGCTTGTTTTAAGACATTCCCTCCTAGTGTGTACCATTATTTTCTAACATTTCTCCACAGATCATATTCACCACTTATTCAATGTAGTATATGTAGCTATAATAACGTATCTGTCTACTTTGCTTTGATTCTGTCCGGCGAGGAACATTGTACACAAGTGTCTTCAGACGTGCCGTATACAGCAAGCAACTAGTGGTAGAGGTGTGTGCGTTCTTGCACAGCCTGCTTTGTTGCCACATTTCTCTCCCTCTCTCCACACTTTGTGATGGGAAATTTCGGTATGCATAAAATGATGAGAAATTCAAAACTTTGCTTGAAATTATAAATTTCACCAGAAATTAAAAACCTACCACTTGTGATACAAGGTTCTCCCCCATGCCTTTGATATCGCTGTGGATGTAGGTCTGTTGTCCTAAGTATAAATTGGCAGGAAATTACAGAAGAAAGAAAAGTGGTGTATTGTCCTCTTTGTGTAAAATTCAAGGATTTGCAAGATGGCGTATGGTGCTGGTTCCGGGAAGAAGGGCAGCGTCTCCGAAAGGTCAACCACTCGCCTCTACATGGTTCTGGGCAAAGGACATCGTCACCCCTGAGACAAAAGATGTTATTCTCATTTCCTCTACAAGTATGCTGGCTATTTCCGAGAACCTGCATAATATATGAAATCATATTTTTCACCCTACCCACCTTACAGTTTGTGACCAGACTGAGCATGCCTGCTACTTATGGCTGACCTATTTCACCAACATGAAAAACCACTTAGTAAACGTAAACACGAATAAACGTTTGCTCTGATACGAAAGTTCCTGTACATTAAGACTATGTGCCAGAGCCAGACTCAAATATTGTTAACAACAATGTTGGAGTTGTTAACACAAAAGTTGATGAAATCAAAGAAGATGTTGTTGAAATTAATACCGAAATAGGTAATCTTAAACAGGAAATGATAGGCGTTCAGGCGGAAATTGCGAGCATAAATACTCGTTTTGATTCCGAAATTAGCAGAATCGAGAAAAGTGTAAGAGAAGCAGTTGCTCCGATCATCGAGAATAAGGTGACGGAACAAATTCAATTAGTGAAAAAAGAGGTTCAACAGAAGGTGGAAACTTCAAAGGCTTTAATATCCGAAGTAGATACTAAAGTGACGAAGCAGGCTAATACCTGCGATGAGAAGAAAATGGAATTATAAACGCTTGCGACAACCACTTGCCAAGTAATTACGGAATTAGAAAAGAAACTTGACGAAAAACGGAGCTATGTCCCAATCTGTGCACATAGTTCGGAATTGTTGACGAAAGAGGAGCGGTTCGACCCCTTGAAAAAAGGCGGTATACACGCGACGGATTTCATTAAAATTGTGAAAGAGTTTCATCCAGATCATGGACTAATGAGAGAAAAATTAATGCGGTTATTGGCGTGTTGGCTGGTGATGCCAAGCGTTGGGGCTTAAACCTCAACATCACGAACCTGACTTTCGACGAGTTTAAAAATTTGTTTCTGGCTGAATACTGGTCAGAGCAAAAACAACAAAGTGTCTGGCGCGAATTTGTCGTATCGAGGCCTTTCGATGCGAATTCGCGTGGCTCGATGAAGGAGTTTTGTGAGGGCTGGATCCCCAAGTTGGAATATTTGCGTGATCGCCGCACGGAATCCGAAATAGTCTGGGAACTCTACAAGAAGCTTCCAGATGATACAAAACGCTACGTAGGAAGCAATTACAAGACAATCAATGATATCCTGGAAAGAGGACAATTGGCGCAATAATCGCGACAGTGGTAGAGGCCGTGGTAACAACAACGGGTACCACAACAACCACAACAACGATAACCATGGGAATAATGCATACCGCAAACATGGCAGCAATAACAATAATGGTTCGGACCGTAATAACAATTGGTACAATGCAAATAATAACAGGAATGACGGAAACAAGTATCATACTAACGTGACACGGGCTTCACAGAATAGTAATAATGCCAGAGGGTGTGATAAGCCACCTCAGCAGCATCTGGGTAGCAGATCTGCTGGGACGAGACAGGGAAACCATTAGCCGCGCCAGTGAGGGGCCGACCGGGCGTGGAGAAATTTTGGCGGCCCAATAACAGGAGAAAACCCAGGTGTCGTCGTTATAGTTCAAATGGCTCTGAGCACTATGGGACTTAACAACTGAGGTCATCAGTCCCCTAGAACTTGGAACTACTTAAACCCAACTAACCTAAGGACATCACACACATCCATACCCGACGCAGGATTCGACCCTGCGACCGTAGCGGTCGCGCGGTTCCAGACTGAAGCGCCTAGAACCGCTCGGCCACAACGGCCGGCTCGTCGTTATGAAAATTCCTTATGGAATAATCAACGGCGGGAGAGTGTGCCAGTGTTAAGAGAAAGGAGAGCGCCCACAAGTAGTACATCAGCTGTAGACACGGCAGTAGAAAATAGATTCACTGTCAGTGAGAACAATTTAAGTAGTGTTCCGGAAATCGATTATAAAGTGGCAGCTGTAACACCCACAGCGGAACTGGAGATTGAGTTTAAGAATGATTTGCAATTGTTGAGAGAAGATTAGATGTCGGATAACACGTCCGTCATCGAGCGAGGGGATGCAGAGAGGGATGAGGTCTGGTTAAGGCAGTTCGGTCGCTTATACGACGAACTAGAGATTGTAGGGGCCTGTACGGGAGAAGTGTTTATGGGGAGCGCGGGCAGGATTTGCCGAGTCTCTTCCCGCAGGAAGATAGTGTTTGTAAAGTGATAGAAAGTTCTGGCCGTAACCGGCAGACTTTACCAGAAATAGTTGATGTTAATGGCGAGCACGAGCAAGAATCGTCGTGTTTCGTCCGCAGGAATTGGATGTTGAAGTAGTAACGGAAAGTTCTGACCCTAACCGGCAGACCTTACCGAAAGTTATAATGGTAGAAGTAGCCGACCCATCCGACGCAAAACTCCAGTTTAAACATTGCGAGAGTATTAAGGAGAAAGATTACAAAAATTTTAGTGATAGCCGGACACGATTGGTAGAAAAGCACGTAGATTACAGCGTGTATGAGGTTAGAGCCGACGTTATACGGTCGGACGGTAGCAGTGTGAGTTGCGGAGATCCAGAGGAAGTAATTGCAGATACTACTGGGCACATTCCCCCAGGTAGATTGGCAGATGAGATCAATCTGGCCAAAGAGGACTCAACGAAGGTGACAATTAGTGAAGTGATAGCAAAGCAACACTTACTAGTTGACGAGTTACAGGAAAGGTTTCGGTATTGGAGGCGAAGCTACAGACTAAGCCTCAGGACAAACATGTTGAATTTAATACTGTATGTGAACAGAGGGTGAAAAAGCCGCCAGATAAGCCGGATTTAGGATCAAAGCCGGATGTTTATTTCTGGAATGACCTGGATATAGACGAGGATTTATTGTGGGAAAATAAAGAAACAGTCGAGGACAAGTGTAGACAGATAGTAGTGTCTGTTAATATGCACGACCTACAACTAAATGTGTTGATTGACACCGGTGCAGAATTGAGTTACTGAAAGACAGACCTGGTATCGTAGTTATGCCAGCAACAGGAGTGAAAATTATTGGTGCTACTGGGAAGGCCAGTAAGCCGGTCACAAAACAGATTTTTGTCAACTTCGAGATATGTGGGGTACGATTTGAACAAGAGTTTGTCGTCGTGCCAGACTTAACTACGGAAGTAATTATCGGGTTAGATTGCCTATTAAAGTACCGTGCGGTGATTAATTGCCAAAGCAAAACTTTGACATGTACGTCACAAGATAAAACTATAGTAGTTAGTTTTGACGAGGCAGGAGACGGTGTGCATAGGCAATACCAGCCTATACACGTTGTTAAGTGGCCGGATGCCATTGACGTACGTATGAATTTGAAGTACTGTAACGTGAGGAATCTCGGCATTGACAATAGTGTAGAAAGTGAATTGGAAAGTATTGTAGACGGTGTGTCAAACGTAACACAGGAACAAAGATGAGGCCGACTTTTCCGTACCTATTGCCATCACAAACCATAGGACATGGGGCAAATATGTAGCAGAATTTGAGAGAATTATGAACACCTTGAGACAGAAGTAAAAGTTTAGTGGAAGAGATAATCAAATTCCCTCCACGGGTTGACATTAGTATTGGTGTGAAAAAAGATCGTTTGCGAGAAATAATGAAGCTAAAAGCCGATGCTCGCATAAGTCGTCATGACGCTAAAGCGCGTTTTGCTAAGTTTGCAATCGGAGACTTAGTACTTGTAAAAGCTCATGAGAAATTGAGCGAGATAGACAATGAAATCTCTAAATTTAAATTTGTTTATAATGGACCATATAAAGTCATTGGTATACCTCACACAAATGCTTATTGCTTAGGGTATCCAAGCTCTGGAAAACTATTAGGTATACGGAACATTGTAGACTTGAAATTGTACCAACCAAGGATTAATTAATACCACAGAATGGGTAATTTGTACAGTATGTAAATATAGTGTGTAAGATTTAGGGATTTGCCATGTTGTCATGCTTTTGCTTGACCAAAAGGACATTAAAGAAATCGTAATTAATAAGTAATTAATTTTGACTAAATGATTTAAGAGTAACTGATTATTAATCAATTAAAAAATCCAAGCTGCTAGTTTAAGTTTTCAGCTGAGTCACAGTAGATTGAGGAATGTAAATATGATTTTGTAACTAGCTGTAAGATTTCATAAATATGTGATTCACTAGTCATTGCCGATGTACTTAGACGCTGTTTTAAGTTTCAGGCTAGTACATGCGTGTGATGATGGACAGTGTTGTCATCCACTGTGATGGTGTTAATGGACTCCTTGAGATTACTCGGGAGTGAGTTTTTCCGAAAGAATCCAGTGAAACGGACGTTCTGGAAATGCCGTTGCACAGGCGAGTGAGATCAAGCGTGCCGCACAGGCGGACGCAACAATACTAGCGAGGCGGAGCAGCTGTCGGCTCTTGTGCCGCTCTCGATATTGTTTGTACTTGCGGATACGGGAGGCGGAGTTGTTTTTCTTCCCGGACAGCTGATGTGAAAGAATTCTGCTGTCAATATTTATGTTTTTTTCGATCTGCTGTATATTATTATCTTGTTTAGCGTTAAGTGGACTCTCGTGACGAGAATATTAATTATGAAAAGAATATATAAAAATGTGTATTCTATGAAATTAATTATTAATTTGCGTATTTTGATATACCTGTTTTTTATGACAATGTACTCTGGTTAATTTTGTAAATAGTATACCATTTCTTGATACTGTTAGGAATTTTGCTGATTTAGAATAGCTGAACCATTCTCTATGTTTTCTATGAATTTTAATATGTTGTCAACCTGTGTTCTTTTGTGTAAGATGACAGACTGGAATACGTTTAGGAGTGTCTCCACTCAATTATTATGGTCAAAATTTGGTCTATGGTTAATTATCCTAATGCTAAATTTTCTTGATATTTTGAGCATATGCATTTCCGCTGCTTTTTTATCTTTTTGGGACATTTTCTGATTCCGTTTAGGTTACACAAACATCCTCAAACAATGTGGGGCACGTGTAACGCCAGAAATGCATATTCTCCTATTCCCATCTATTGTACTATACATTCTTTTCCTTTATTTGTTACATGAAGATACGACAATTCTGTGTCTTTATATATATATATATATGTCGATGTATAATTGGTTTGTTTTGTAAATATTACTTGTATTTTTAGGCTGGGTCTGGCCTAGGGAAAACTAGGCTATCGAACGACTACATCGATAGGTCCTGTGGATAACCAAAGTGTTTAGGATCCTTGGCAGTGTTAACTCTGCCGCATGGAGCGCGGGCAGAGCGGGTCTGGCGGGAGTAGGGCGGTGGAGCAGGTTTGTTGTGTGACGCTCCCGCGAGTTGCCGCGCTTTTGGGGTTTGGCAGCATGTAATTGCGCTCGACTTGCTATAATAGTTTCTGACACGGTGTCGCGAACGGGAAGCATTAGCTGGCGCACATCAAGAGCCCGTTGCACCTGGTGACCGTGTCGAGAAGAAGGCGCGCCAAAATCCAGCTTCTGCAGCAGCGACGGCCGACAATGAGTGAATGTCGTCACCTCCTCGATCGACGACTTCAAACCTTCAATCAACCAACAAGGAAAACTAAAAGCACGTAAAGTTTTAGAACTGTATGGCACACCTCAGCTTTTCAAATTGTTGCATCAAAAATACAGCAACTTAGCATGAACCTTTGTTGCATATTGTCCCAGTTGCATTACCAAACAGGGTCCCTTCCTTTTCTGGAATGAACCCGAGTGTCGTTGAAATTCAGACGCCAGCGTTAAAGTCATATTATTCCATTTCACTGCTTTAATTTCAAAGTTCAGTTAAAGTATTCATAGCTGCCTACAATATTTAGATTACACAAGCAGAAATTAAGAGTGCCAGTTTTGTTACCATATTTTAGCTTACCTGTGACTGCAGCTCAGCTTGGTACATACTAAATTTTACTATTGTTAATTGTTCAGAATCATTAAATTCAAGTTCAAAGTTAAATCTCTTATTTCTAAATTGCGTAGGTTCAAGTAGCTTTTGAAATGATTGTTGAGGTAGCCCAAGATTAACCTTATTTTATTGAATTTCGTAGTGCTTCAGAAACAAAGTTCACTATTAATTTCAGTCACTAAATTAACTTTCAGTTTTCCGGTTTTATTAATTTTTTTGATAAATTAAGTCAGAGTGTAGCGAAATTTATTACTTCTAACAAACATTCAGTTTTCACACAACACGTGTCAGCCTTCAGTTGCCACGCTTTTAGTGCTAATTATGTGTGCAATAACCTTTCTTTTCAGTTATTAGAGTAGTTGTCCAAAGGACTGGCGACCGTAATTTCCCCTAATCTCAAATATCTAATTAACTCCAGTTAATCGTTAACGTAACGACCGCACATTTACTTTCTTTATTGATGTTACCCTTTTCTCAAAATCAATTTTCACCAATTTCATTTGCATTTTTCCTTTCATTTAGATGTAACCCTTTCCTCCCTCTTTACCGACAAATTAACTTCGGTAACGATTCCTTTTCCCAGATTTCCATTAGGTGCACGCGGCTTAATTTTTCACTGTCATTAAGGTCGATAAGTGAGGGGGAGGTTACATCTAGACAAGTTTCGTTCTTTGTAGTTTTTTCGTTTGACGCTTACTTCATGAGATATTTGGCCCAGTCACAATCAATGGACCATCCTGTAGACACAGAGCAACTGTATCAAGCTGTAGATGAATTGGATATCCCACGAAGACTGTTACGTATAGTAAGAACAGCAAAGAGAAGAACGCAAGGTAGCATAAAAACTGGAGGTATGTTATCCAGTGCTTTGGTAATTAAAAATAGAGTATGCCAAAGTGATGCGCTGGCACGCCTCCTATTCAACGCCGCTTTGGTCGATGTTTGACTGCACGGGAATGTCAGGGCTGGCATACTCGTCTTTAAGGTGCCAGTTGACCAAGGCTGACCACCGCGATGGAGGATTGCCGTACTGTGTACCAAGGGCATCCTAACCCATTCACATTTCCACCTGCCATACTAGAACAAGTAATGGACTCTCTCCAATATTCGATGTCATCCTGCACCACTGGTCTGAGACTAGCAACAGCCAGACTAGGTAATTATCGTCCCATGAACTGTCGGCCTCTATCACAACACAAACGGTCGCGTTTGCGGTGGTGCCTTGACCAGGAATCACGGACCGTAATGAATGGTGTCACATAGTGTTCATCGATAATTCGTGAGTCTGTGCTACTCCACATGCCTACCTTCGATGAATACTGCGGCGACCGGGGAAGAGGTCCCATTTTTCAAATGTTTTGGAGAGGCACAGCGATATTACCCCCGGCACCATGATGTGTGCAGCCACCAGCTATGACTACAGACCACGGCTCGATGTGAATGAGGGACCTCTGATGGCACAACGACACGTCAAGGATATCCTGCATCCTCATGTGTTACCTCTCACCCGAGACTGTTGTGGTGCCATCTTTGAACAGGGCAAAGCTCATCCACACATTGCTCGTGCCTTTGTGAACCGTTAGAGCGTTACTGAGGTACTCGCGCGGCCAGCAGCGTCCCCATATCTGTCCCTGATAAATTATGCTGGATTAGCTCAGCCGTCAACAGCGTGCCAGTGCTGTACCCAAGATATCAAGGACCAGTTACAACACTGGAGTCATTTTCCTCAGTAGTGGACAAAGCGGCTTTGTCACACCCTTCCCAACAGACTCAGCGTGTGTATCCGGGCCACAGGCGGTGCAGTGTCGTACTGACAAGTGAGAAAATATTGGCAAGTTCTTTATAAATTTGACTCGATTTCGTAATCATTGAAGTAACATAACATACTCTCTCAACTTGTGGAGTTTCATTGCGTTTCCTCCTTCCCTTTCGGGTGCTTTAATTTTAACACCATTGGAATTTTGTACATTGTCACCTGAAAACTGGCAAGGACAAGTAATTGTAAGGACTATCGTAGAATCAGTTTGGCATCTCATATATCACAGTTGGTGACTGGAATGGAAATGAAAACTAAGAATATGTTAGATGATCAAGGTAAAGGTACCAGCGAAGCACTTATCAGGTTGCGGTTGATAGTGGAGATAATAATTAAGAAAATATTTAATGTTGTTTTGCTTTGATGAGACATGAACAAATCTGGACACGAACAAGTGTGTTTCGTACATTATTTAGTTGTTTCGTATCTTGTTTAGCTGGAAACAAATCAATGAATTGTAGCTATTGAAGTTTAGCTATCACTTCCACTAGTAAATGTGCCTAATACAATCAACGGAGACAGCATATTAGAAGATACGTTCTGTCTCAAATGTTTGTATTAAAGAAAATTAGAGTATTTGCATGAGTGAGATATTGACGGGGAGAAACGAGAATGAGAGAGACACTGATTTGCTATTAGACCTCCATACAAATAAAATCCTTGCAATTAACAGAATTAAGACATGAAACGTAAATAGCTTCTATGTGTCTTAGCAGAGACTAATGTTTTAATCCAATTTTTCAATTACATTGCAAATGATTACTGTTTCATTACATGTATCATGTTGTTGTTGTTTTGGTCTTCAGTCCTGAGACTGGTTTGATGCAGCTCTCCATGCTACTCTATCCTGTGCAAGCTTCTTCATCTCCCAGTACTTACTGCAGCCTACATCCTTCTGAATCTGGTTAGTATATTCATCTCTTGGTCTCCCTCTACTATTTTTAACCTCCACACTGCCCTCCAGTACTACAATGGTGATCTCTTGATGCCTCAGAACATGTTCTACATACCGATCCCTTCTTCTAGTCAAGTTGTGCCACAAACTCCTCCCCAATTCAATTCAGTACGTCCTCATTAGTTATGTGATCTACCCATCTAATGTTCAGCATTCTTCTGTAACACCACATTTGTCGTCCATGTTTCACTTCCATACATGACTACACTCCATACAAATACTTTCAGAAACGACTTCCTGACACTTAAATCAGTACTCGATGTTAAAAAATTTCTCTTCTTCAGAAACGCCTTCCTTGCCATTGCCAGTCTACATTTTATATCCTCTCTACTTCGACCATTATCAGTTATTTTGCTCCCCAAATAGCAAAACTCCTTTACTACTTTAGGTGTCTCATTTCCTAATCTAATTCCCTCAGTATCACCCGACTTAGACTACATTCCATTATCCTCATTTTGCTTTTGTTAATGTTCATCTTATACTCTCCTTTCAAGACACTTTCCATTCTTTTCAACTGCTCTTCCAAGTCCTTTGCTGTCTCTGTCAGAATTACAATGTTATCGGCGAACCTCAAAGTTTTTATTTCTTCTCCATGGATTTTAATACCTACTCCGAACTTTAATTTTGTTTCCTTTATTGCTTGCTCAATATACAGATCGAATAACATCGGACATAGGCTACAACCCTGTCTCACTCCCTACCCAACCACTGCTTCCCTTTCGTGACCCTCGACTCTTATAACTGCCATATCCTTTCTCTACAAATTGTAAATAGCCTTTCGCTCCCTATACTTTACCCCTGCCACCTTTAGAGTTTGAAAGAGAGTATTCCAGTCAACATTGTCAAAAGCTTTTTCTAAGTCTACAAATTCTAGAAACGTAGGTTTGCCTTTCCTAAATCTATTTTCTAAGATGAGTCGTAGGGACAGTATTGCCACACGTGTTCCAACATTTCTACGGAATCCATACTGATCTTCCCCGAGGTCGCCTTCTATCTGTTTTTCTATTCGTCTGTAAAGTAGTCATGTTAGTATTTTACAGCCATGGCTTATTAAACTGATATTTCGGTAATTTTCACATCTGTCAACACCTGCTTTCTTTGGGATTGGAATTATTATATTCTTCTTGAAGTCTGAGGGTATTTCGCCTGTCTCATACATCTTGTTCACTAGATGGTAGAGTTTTGTTAGGCCTGGCTCTCACAAGGCTGTCAGTAGTTCTAATGAAATGTTTTCTACTCCTATGGCCTTGTTTCAACTTATGTCTTTCAGTGCTCTGTCAAACTCTTCACGCAGTATCAGATCTCCTATTTCATCTTCACCTACATTGTCTTCCATCGCACTTGTATAGACAGTCTATATACTCCTTCCACCTTTCTGCTCTCCCTTCTTTGCTTAGAACTGGGTTTCCATCTGAGCTCTTGATATTCATACAAGTGGTTCCCTTTCCTCCAAAGGTCTCTTTAATTTTCCTGTAGGCAGTGTCTATCTTACCCCTAGTGAGATAAGCCTCTAAATCCTTACATTTGTCCTCTAGCCATCCCTGCTTAGCCATTTTGCACTTCCTGTCGATCTCATTTTTGAAACGTTTGTATTCCTTTTTGCCTGCTTCATTTACTGCATTTTTGTATTTTCTCCTTTCATCAATTTAATTCAGTATCTCTTCTGTTACCCAAGGATTTATATTAGCCCTCGTCTTTTTACCTACTTTATCCTCTGCTGCCTTCACTATTTCGTCTTTCAAAGGTGCCCATTCTTCTTCTACTGTGTTTCTTTCCCCCATTCTTGTCAATCGTTCCCTAATGCTCTCCCTGTACAACCTCTGGTTCTTTCAGTTTATCCAGGTCCCATGTCCTTAAATTCCCACCTTATTGCAGTTTCTCCAGTTTTAATCTACAGTTCATAACCAATAGATTGTGGTTAGAGTCCACATCAGCCCCTGGAAATGTCTTACAATCTAAAACCTGGTTCCGAAACCTCTTTCTTACTATTATGTAATCTATCAGAAACTTTCTAGTATCTCCAGGGTTGTTCCATGCAAACAACCTTCTTTCATGATTCTTGAACCAAGTGTTAGTTATGATTAAGTTATGCTCTGTGCAAAATTCAATCAGGCTGCTTCCTGTTTCATTTCTTAGCCCCAATCCATATTCACCTACTACGTATCCTTCATCCCTTTTCCTACAATCGAATTCCAGTCACCCATGACTATTAAATTTTCGTCTCCATTCACTACCTGGATAATTTCTTTTATCTCATCATATATTTCATCAATATCTTCGTCATCTGCGGAGCTATTTGGCATATAAACTTGTACTGCTGTAGTAGGCGTTGTCTTCGTATGTGTCTTGGCCACAATCATGCGTTCACTATACTGTTTGTAGTTGCTTACCCGCATTCCTATTGCTTTATTCATTATTAAACCTACTCCTGCATTATCCCTATTTGATTTTGTATTTATAACCCTGTATTCATCTGACCAAAAGTCTTGTTCCTCCTGCCATCGAACTTCACTAATTCCCACTATATCTAACTGTAACCTATCCATTTCCCTTTTTAAATTTTCTAACCTACCTGCCCGATTAAGGGATCTGACATTCCACGCTCTGATCCGTAGAACGCCAGTTTTCGTTCTCCTGATAACGACGTCCTCTAGAGTAGTCCCCACCCAAAGATCTGAATGGGGGACTATTTTACCTCCGGAATATTTTACCCAAGAGGACGCCGTCATCATTTAGCCATACAGTAAAGCTGCATGCTCTCGGGAAAAGTTACGGCTGTAGTCTCCCCTTGCTTTCAGCCGTTCGCAGTACCAGCACAGCAAGGTTGTTTTGGTTAGTGTTACAGGGCCAGATCAGTCAATCATCCAGACTGTAGCCCCTGCATCTACTGAAAAGGCTACTGCCCCTCTTCAGGAACCGTACGTTTGTCTAGCCTCTCAACAGATACCCCTCCGTTGTGGTTGCACCTACGGTACGGCTATCTGTATCGCTGAGGCACGCAAGCCTCCCCACAAACGGCGAGGTCCATGGTTCATGAGGGGGGACGTGTTCCATATGGATTAAAGTATTCAATGCTTTATGTTTCAGTATTGATGACAAATGAAACGTTTTAAGTGATTTTCGTACCATATGATCGAATACAGCCGAAACCGGTTGTACTAATAAAATGAAGTTAATACAGTTCAGTATCATGAGTTTTTTTAAACTTTTCTTTTTCGATTTCTTCACATTTTTTCATGTAGCCATTCTGTATTAGCTTCCCTGCACTTGCTATATATTTCAGTCCTCAGCGACTTGTAATTCTATATTCCTAAATTTCCCTCAACAATTTTGAACTTCCTTCTTTCATCGATGAACTGAAGTATTTCCTCTGTCATCCACTATTTCTTCGCAGTTACCTTTTCTTGTACTTATGTTTTTCTTTCCAGCTTCAGTAATTGCCCTTTGTAGATATGTCCATTCCTCTTCAATTGTTATGGCCACTGATGTATTCCTTATTGCAGGATCTACTGCATCAGAGAACTTCAACTGTATCCCTTCATTTCTTAGTACTTCTGTATCCCACTTGTTTGCGTATTGATTCTTCCTGACTAATCTCTTAACTTACCTTGTGGTTTGAGTCTATATCTGCTGCAGAGCACGCCTTACGATTCTGTATCTTATTCCAGAATTTCTGTTTCATCATGATGTAATCTAACTGAAATCTTCCCGTATCTCCCGACATACATTTTCCAAGTGTATCTCGTCCTCTTGTAATTCTTGAACAGATTATTCGATATTACTAGCTGAAATTTATTACAGAACTCAATTCATCTTTCTCCTCTCTCATTCCTGGTAACAAGCCAATATTGTCCAGTAAACGTTTCTTCCACTGCTTCCCTTACAACCGGATTCAGTCCCCCGTGACTATTAGATTTTTATCTCCCTTTTTACACTGAATTACCTGTTCAATATCATCATATTTTTTCGCTGTCTCTTCATCTTCGGCTTGCTACTTCGGCAAGTATATCTGATGTATTGTTGTCGGTATCGGTGTGTCGTCGATTCTGATCGCTGAATTGTTCACAGTAACTCATTCTCTGCCGTACCTTCCTATTCATAAGGAAACCTACTCCCGATGTAACATATTCTGCTGCTGTTGATATTACCCTGTACTCATTTGACCAGAAACCCTTGTCTTCTTTCCATTTCGCTTCACTGATCCGAAACTATACCTATGTTGAGCCTTGGCATTCCTCTTTTCAGATTTTCTAGCTTCCACATCATGTTCTAAATTCTGACATTCCATGCCCTGGCCAACGAAAGGGTACAATGTTACCCTTTCGTTGGTCATTAAATCTCTTTCTCATGGTCACCTCCCCCTTGGCAGTCTCCTCATCTTTCACCATTGGAGAGATCGTCATGACACTTTTTCAAATACAGGCCACATGTCCTGTGGATGTACATTATGTGCCTAACGTCCTGCTTTCCATTTCCTTCTGCATCCTCATGCCATTGGTCACTGCTGATTCTTCCGACTTTAGTGGCAGTCTCCCACTCCAAGAGCAAGAGAGTGCCCTGAGCTTCTGTCCGCCCGCCACCCTTTTTCACAAGGCTGTTGGCAGAATCAGAATGACTTCTTATGCGGTTAGTCTTCGGCCAGCAATGCCGATTATTAATCAGATGTTAAAAGGTGGCGGGGTACGGACGTGGGACCGGGGACGTTTTGATTATCAGTGAAAAACGCTGCCCCTAGACCAGGGGACATTTAAAATCCAGTTTGTCAAACTCATGATATTACTGAACATGATTCAAAAGATAAATTGTCTAGCCGACGACCTACGTATTCACTGATATATACAAATAACAAGCAGCGAGCCGTCTCCTCCAGTACTACTATTCCTAAGAACGAATTATCCTACTTTACTTGATGAAATGAATCTTGGTTTGACCGTGTCTTGGCCTGTATGATACTTGCAGCCCTACGGTAGTCATGCTAATAAAAATGAGACAACTGTTCTTAACAGGTGTTGCACAGTCTGGTGAAACATTGGATAACAGTGTCTCATCAGCAAGGAGCAGCAATTTTTTTTTTTCACGAAAATGCTATAGCTTAGAGGAGGTTCCCACGAATCGATGACGTAATCGTCCATGTAATTAAGATTGATGGACAACAGCTAAAGATGAATGGGTACCCATTACAGCCAAATAGCTCATAAACGGAATTACTATTCACACGAATCGTCTATTGACTGTTTATAAATCGTTGCTTTCTTCACATGTAACCTTAGACGAACCAAACCCGTATAGCTAAGACGTTAAAACATTTGCTCTAGACTTGTACCAATAGATTATTACTGCAGTTAGAAACGGAAAACCACATACTTACGGCCTAAACCAAGAGAGAAAGGCTGTAGAAGTCAGAAGTAGCAGATACTGCGCCTTTATCCGTATATAATGGCTTTTCCCAGACTTAGGAAAGTGGCAAACTGCTGTTGGCTTCTGTCTCGGGCTCTTCGGCCGACGTTTGTTTGATGACTATCCTGACGTTTTGCCAGCTCGAGTGGGTGGCATTGTGAAAGTTTCAACCTTAACTGGTGCAGTCCACCGCTCGCAATGGAGGACGAAGCTTTCACAATTGGGCGAAACGTCAGAGAATTCGTCACACAATCTTCGGCCGAAGAACTTGAGACAGAAGGCAACAGCAGTTTGTCAACAAGAGGTCATGAAAGCCTTAACAGTTTTGTGCTACGAAAGTACTGATGCTTCAAGAATGAAGACCAAATAAGCAGTGAAGAGCGTAAGATCATATTGATCAGTAATTTTTACTCGTAGTAATGCTTACAGTTCCACATAGCATGTCCTTACGTTTATTACTTGTTATTATCAAACGATAAAAAATAAATAAAAGATAGTACTTTTTCATTTGCTGAAGAAATTGGTACATCAGAGTCTTGTCTAACAAAATAAGTAGTTCTCATGATCCGTTTTCTCTTTACAAATATGGCTGCTTAGACGTAAAATCGTTCTGTTAAATAAAAAGTTGCTCTGCTATTTCTTCCACGCTATTTATATACCCTTCGAATATCATACTTATTGTTGGGGACTTACTATAAAAAAAATTAATGTTAGGAACTAAGTTACTTTGCTTGTATTCTGTATAAACTGAAAAGAGACGAGATATTTACGAGACCTACACGCATTCTACATGGCGCACTGCAAGCCTTAATGAGAAGCACGCTCAGATTTACAGTATAGCACCAACTGGAGCTTTAAATATCGGCCCGTAAAAGCCGCTTAATATCCTCCAGCCTGTAACTCAATTCTTATGGGCTGAGCACTGGCATAACCAATCTTATTACTGCGATAAATAATAAGTGCTCGGCACTGACCTTCATATATAGAAAACGGTACAAAATGTATACGAAACTTGTAAATGAGGACGTGTATTCCGTAGACTATTTTCGGGCCGACATATATAAAAAATGAAATGTTATTCAAAGTTTTACTTTACACAGTGGCGTACATGCCTCTTCGGGACATTTGTACGAAATTAAACTGCAAGCCAGTCCGAGTAGATACACTGTTCCGAGGCACCAACGTCATTAAAATGTAAGGTTTACTTTACGCAGTACAGAGAACTGTGCGTCAACCTCTAAAGGCGTGTGAAATTGTTAATTAACACTGCAGGATGTCTCATAACTTATCACAGAAGGAGTGATCTAAAAATCTGAAGCCCTCATCAAATTTTTACTTAAGTCTAATGTCTACAATATGCTGCTAGCTCTTAAAATGAGCTTGCTTGGATCTGGACCATTTTTTTCTAAAAATATTTCTGTAAAGTATCGGAAAATAACACACATTCCTATGAAACATTTCAGTTGCCAACAACTTTTCCTTGTCTCAACATTTACATTACCCAGTATTTCAGAAATACCTAGATGATTTGTTGGGAACAGTTATAACGTCCCCTTAGAAAAATTATCAATGACTGTGCTTAAACTGACACACAATATTTTTAGCGCAACGCAATCTGACTTTCAGTAATCCCTACAAAAGAATGGCCCTGACTAACATTAACCTATAACTTTCACAGATCACTTACCTCACAAAAATCTTCGTTACTCGAACTACTGCAATACAGCGTGCGCCACTACTGCCAGCTAAACAAAAGATTCAAACTACGGAAGGCACTAACTACTGATACGCATAGTTAGCAAATGAAAGATTTTAATAGAGAACAAACAATGTATTTACCTTAATAGTCATAATACATATAGCAGTTCATGACATCCAGTCTTACAAATTTCAAATCTCCGCCATCTCTCTCCCCACATCCACCACTGCTGGCGGCTCACCTCCAAATGTGCAACGCTACGCGCTGTTCACATCCAGCTGCCAAACACTACAATGACAGACAACAATGCAAACTAGCCACAGACTGCCCACAGCACAGCCAGTGATTTTCATACAGAGCGGTACGTGGCGTTACCAATAAGAAAACCTAAACAGCCTTCTTACATAGCCACCATGGTCCCCACAAAAAATTTTACAAATGTTTTTGGGCACTGGCCAATACATATTTGTTAAAATTTTTTTCACAATTACAATAACAAAGAAATCAAATGCACACACTTATTGATACAATGTTGGTCAAAAGCTAAAATTTTCTCACAGTCCATAAAGACAGTACTGATCATCCGTCACAGTAAAATTGCAGTGTTTTTTTTCTCAAAGTCTGAGCAGTAAAAGAAAATGCACACGGAAGTAGTTGATTTCCATGCAATCTTGAAGAAGTAGTGTTGTCCTTCCAACCGAAAGATAGTGCTGACTCTTGACATGCAGACAGGTATTGGTCCACAACAGAGCAAACCCACAGCAGAGTCAGTCGAAATTTTGAAGAGTATTGGTAGACAGGTCACCACAGAGCAGACCCACTGTAGTCCTGGTAGAGATTACGGTTTTGGTGGGCCACCAGAGGTGCAGACCCGCTGCAGTCCTTGTAGAAATAACGGTACTGGTGAGTCAGCAAAGGCGTAGACCCACTGTAGTCCTTGTAGAAATGGCAAGCAGCCATCTGTTGTGACTGTGCAGGTGCACAATCACCATTGAAGAGTCTTGCAGATAATACAGCAAGTCCATAACCACCACTTGTGCACTCACAAAGTTTTTGGAATTGTCCTTAGAACCAGCAATGCTGTTATCCAGTCCCTTGCTGAATTATTAACACACGTGCAAACACTAACAGTCCCTACTTCTCACATATTGTCCATATACTATGACCAACAGAAACGTGTGCAGTGAAATGTAACTTAAAAGTTAATAATATGATGAACTGGTATCAATTACAATTTTATAACATAAGAATACAATAACAACGGTACAAAATACATCATTAAAAACATAATAATACAGATAACATTTGTAGTAATAGGGGCTTTACAAAAGAATAGAAATAAACATATACATCAGTGTTACAGCAATTATGACATAAGTAAATACATAAAAGATCAGAATAATTATTGAAACATCAACTTCACACATGAGCATTAAAACAGAACAGAATTAATAATGTCTAAAGTCTTTACAAAGTAAATAACATATTATTAATGCAAATTATATTTGAGGATAACAGTATTCCTCATCATAGTTCATGTAGCTGAGTATTAGAAAAATTCTACAACATAAGTCTTATCAGATAAACATATAAAGACAGGAAGAACATAAATACACATGGTACACAAACACATAGTGGGATAACACAAGGAAAGGACAGGGTTTGTTTTACTGCAGTATTTTGCAAACAAAACTTTCTTTACTTCTCGGAGATCTCCCTTCGTTCTTCATTATTTCCAAAAAGTCCTATCTATACCTGCTTTCTGTACTTTTCTCGTATATCCTCTCAGTGCATTTTTTCAAATTCATCGCAACTCATTCTCTTATAGGCTACCCCGTCTTAACCTAACTTAAATCTACTGAGCTCAGATGCAAAACTAAGGGACGAGGCAATGCAGCAGCAACAAAACAATTAACGCAAACAGCAATGACAAAAAAATGGAAAATTGCAAAGCAAGCTACAGTAAATCTAAATTACCAAGCAATGCAACATTCCAACTAATATGAGCCAATGTGCAGCAACAAGAAAAATAAATCAGTAGTAAAACTAGCTTAACAGAGTAATACAAAGTGAAATTTAGTAGCACTATGCCTGGCAAACAGCAGCAGCAAATGCAATAACTTATATCTGAACATGACATAGCTCAAGCAAAAAAAAAAAAAATTACATTAAAGGCAACAATGCAGACAAGGGAAATGTATATTCACATCTTAATATCTATATAATTAAAGTGGTGCACCACAAGAAGTTATTCTACCCAAAAAATTACCAAGTAGTTGAAAAGTAAATTCCGTATGCAATTCCTGTGAAGGGAAATGTCTTTTTATGCTCCTTCGTTTTTTTTTAATAGATCATAAAATTATTTACTGGATCTGTAGGCATAAAATATTTATATTAGTACATCTATTAAATTTTATTTTAACCAATGCTGCAGTGCAGCTAGAAACTAGATATTAAACAAAATGAGTAAATAAATACATAAAGCAAGCCATATGGCATTTCTCTCAACTAGCAAGACAATAGCCGTGAAATGTTTCTCATCGTTTCATTAGGCAATTTAGTAAATATCATAAATTAAGAGCTCCGCAGTATAATGATTTGTTTTCAAGTTTGAGCATGTCGTATTTGTGATGCTTTCTACAAAAGAATGTCAATAGCGAGGATAATGGCCTCTCCTTTTTTTCTTCTACCTGTGCCTCTGAAAAGGCACACGCTAATGGCTTTTTCTCCAGGCATCTGACACAGCTGGGTGCCCACGACGCATTACGTGCAGGTGGTCACTTAACTTTCTTATGGAAATATTTACGACAGCAGTTTCCGCTACAGTGGCAGTCTCATATAAAAAAATTCCACAGGTTGAGAATTTGCATTACAAATGGGTAGAAACAAAATCCTATTGATATAACAGTATCCAAAAAATTTTCGTCGGCATTGTAATACATTCACGCATTTACATACATTTCATAACTCTTAAAGTACGATTCTTGGTTTCCAACAACCTTTTTCACAAACCAGAATCCCTAACCACTACTCATTATTCCTTACCTTTTTACACATATACATATTCGTCGACACTTCTTCAATATTTCCTCATAACAGATATGTAGCATAATCAAATAACTCATATAGCATCAGCTTATTAATCATAAACATAACTCAGCAGCATAATACACATCGTCGTCGTAATAATAACATCATAACACCTCAGTCAAATCTCAACAACGTCATAGCTTTCTGCAATAATTTCAAAACCTAAAGAAAATTCTCTGCTCATTTCAGTAGTGTCATCTACCTCAAACGTACTTTAAATATCATGATCTCATACCAAATACATCATTCAAAGCTCTCATAGTATCACAATGGTTCCGAAAAAATATGAACAGTTCACAAAGTACAGACAAAATACAATTTCATAAGTATGAAATTATCCAACT
The DNA here is from genome assembly GCF_023898315.1 of Schistocerca nitens. Taxonomy (NCBI): domain Eukaryota; kingdom Metazoa; phylum Arthropoda; class Insecta; order Orthoptera; family Acrididae; genus Schistocerca; species Schistocerca nitens. The sequence goes on along the minus strand of NC_064614.1, from coordinate 335,693,978 downwards.
TTGTAATTGTGTAAACATCTGTCACTGATGTAGTAAAAAAATGTTTGTCTCTCAGTTAAATGATCAGATAGCTGTGTAATGTGTGTGTTAGAGAAATATGGTACCGACGTATAAAGTTGTATAAGCAAATACCATATTAGCTAGGGCTACTTGTGCTTGCCAAACACATGGTACACAAAGTAAGCGTGTACCCCCCTGAGGATTAATGTAATTATACCCTCAGGTGTTACAGATTACAGCAATGGAATGAAATGTATCACGGAAAACCTTTGTATCATTACACTTCAAAAATTTTTAAAAATAAATGGTTTAAGTACAAAATTAATCACTCAAATACGTGTCCTGTAACGCTAACTGTGCGTCTTGCTGTAAGATAATCTCTGTGGAAGTGTCATAGTTATTGTCCTCCGAAAGCTAAGTTCTGCAGAAGCCAATGTACTTACCTCATGATAAACAAAAGTGAAATGCTTTGCGTATAGATATCTCAGTTATTACGCTTATTGCCATGATGAAGAAAGTACTGTGCTGTAACGTATTGTTGTGCTGCGGAAAAGGCAGTCTCATTGTAGCTATACCACAAAAGTTACTACTAAAACATGTTTTACTTTCCAGAAGAATTCAGAAAAACTGTGCAGATATAAAACAGAAACACCGCAAAAGCAACATTTTAAATGGTCACTCATTAATAGCGTCGTGATAAAATCGTGTAGCTGTCACAGAAACTAAATGCTAAGTCATCTTTAATCCCACAGAAAGTACTTCAAGTAAAGAATGTCTTTTCAAGTAAACCAAAATGTTGCATTAAAATCTCATTAGCAGTACAAGTTCTAAGTATGTAAGCCTGATAGTCGTTACGTAATCGTGCAAATTGTTGCAAGAATGTACAACACTGTGTTGTCTGTTCACTATAACAATGCATTTGTAATTACTGTCTAAATAAGTTGCCCAGGTTCTTCCCTGGATATTTAACTTCAAACATTGTTGCATGGTAACAGTTTCTTAAGTCTGACAAAGCATACTATAAATGTGAAGTGAAAAGTTTTATGGCAAAGACAAAGTTAAAAGCAGATTATCTTTCAATAAACGCTTTTACATGTGAAATGTGTTGCAAGCCTTTACTCTTACTACTATGCAGAGCTCCAGCTTCAACGGAATCATCGTGTGGTATATGTCGGTAAAGAATACTGGAATTTTTCTCAGGGTTAGCATCTATGTTATTTTTCTCTGAGCCAGCTGGCGCACGCGGCTGCCTGCTGTGCGAGTCATTGTCTGTCTCTTTGTTGGCGTGCATCGTTATTAGGATTAGGAGGCCTAACTTCTACAAATTCACCTTGTCGAGAGTGCCCTGCTCTGTTTAAATCCCGCCAGTTCTGATGCAATTCAGGTCTGTCGTTACGATCATATCGTCTGTCGTCATGTCGGTAGATTCCATAGTTTCTTTCTTGTCGATCACGTGGTGGAGAATCTCTCCCTGAATCGTAACTGCGTGCTGGACCGTTGCGTCTAATGTTATTCTGTCTCCCCTGATAATATTTATTTTGGTTCCCATATTGTCTGTTTCTCTGGTTGTCCCTGTGATAGTCACTACTGTGGAGAGGTGATCTTTCCTCGTAATTATTACTACTCTGCCAACGGTTTTCATACGGGTGGTGTCTGTTTTGGTCACGATTTGTGTTGTGAGAATAGCCTTGTCGTGTCCAGTTATAATTTCTTTCATCGCGGAGTTGTGACGGATGTGACCTGTAATTGTTGTGTTCCTGTTTCCGCGTTCCGCGATTGTCAGTGTCAATTTCCAATTCGTGTAACAGTCCCTGAAAAGCTTCAATGTCATCTTTTGCAACGTCCTGCCAAAATAATATGTCGTAAATGTTCAGGTAATTTGATTAAGCAAACACGGATGAGTTCTGAGGGGCTGTATGGGTTTGAAAGATACTGATTCTTATGCAACATGTCTTCAAAATATTTCATAAGACTGGAAAATTCAGATTGTTCGAAACATTTCATCATTATGATGCTATGTTTTACTCGGTCTTGTGTAGCTTGAGACCAATATGCTGAGAGGAAGGCATGATAAAATTTTCCTTCACTGTGGCAATCGTGCATGACCGATCGCATTCTTACAGTTGGTTCATTCTCCAAATAGCCACACATAAATTCTAATCTGTGCTCTAATGACCAGTTGGGCGGGAAACAATGAGAGAATTGTTGAAGCCACACTTGTGGATGAATGTCGTTGCCGGAATTCCTAAATGTTTTGAATTTACGTGTAGTAATGAACACCTTATAGTCAAAATCATCGTGTCGGCGAGTCGCATATCGGTCATTGTTACGTCGTGTCGGCGGTTCCATCTCAAAATTCGGTGCACATTGCCAATTTCTTTCGTAACTTCCGAAATGCCCTGTGTTATTATTTTGCGGCTTTTCCGTATTTCTAAGTCCCTCTTCCCGTATTGGAGCGCGAGTGTCCTCTGAAATTTGTAATTTTTGTATTACTTGTGCCAACTGATCTTGTACTTCCCGGATTTCTCTTTTGTGTTGCGTATTAATTTGATTCTGATTTTGTTTGAATTTGTTAATTTGTTCATACTCTTCTGTGCCAGTTATGGCTACAGGTCTTGTGTCATTCAGATCTTCATCTACCTTTGTAGATAAGTTAGTGAACTGATCCGAAAGTTCGGCTACTTTCTCCGATAGTGTAATTATTTCCTCAGTGTGTTTTTCTGAACCAAGTTTGAGTGTCCATTTGTGTTGAAATCGTATCTACTGTGTCCTTTAAGTTTTCCAGAGTTTTTGCAAGTTGCGTAACCGAATCGGTAGATGCAACTGAGTCAATTTTAGCCCACAAGGTCTCATGATTTTCATGAACAATGGTTTGCAGTTCTTTTATGGCTGCTTCGTGATTCTGTAATGCATTTTCATGCCGCGAAAAAATAGATTGAAAATGCTCACAAATTTGTGTTTTTACGTCATTACAGACTTTTTGACATTTCGATTCAATGTTATGTAACTCAGTAGTTAAATCTTCACGTGTTTGTTCAAGTGTGGTGTCTAATTTTTGAAGCTTTTGCTGTGTTTGTCTCTGATTTTGTTCCATTGTGTCTAACTTTTGAAGATTTAGTTCCATTGTGTCTAACTGTTATTGTGTTAGTCTCTGGTGTTGTTCCATTGTGTCTAACTGTTGCTGTGTTTGTCTCTGGTGTTGTTCCATTGTGTCTAACTTTTGAAGATTTTGTTCCATTGTGTCTAACTTTTGAAGATTTTGTTCCATTGTGTCTAACTTTTGAAGCTTTTGTCGCATTTGTTGCAATAATTGTAATAACAATGCACTGGTGTCTGAAACCTGTTCTTCAGTGCTATTCGGCAATGCAATTGAACCCGTAATATTCGCATTTTGAAAAGCAGGAAATGTGTCTTGACTTATTTAAGAAAACGGCGAGGACCCGAAACCTGAATCTGCAGTATTTGCAAGATTGTGTCCTGTCATTCCCGACTCCTGAGTCGGGCTGTTGTCGACCGATCGATCGATAATGCTTCCCTGTTCACTAATTGTTTCACTGTCTACACCACTGTTTGCCGCCCGCTCCGTTTCCCTATGCACAATTACCAAATTACTATGTTGAACATTAGTTAATTCATTACACGGTGGCGCTAACACACTGCTTTCGTCTTCACCGTCATTTCTCAGTTTACTTTGAAGCCTAGTATTACGTTTTTCACACGCCATTATTGTCACAATATTTCACACGATAACACAGAAAAGCACAATTTGAAGAGCAAAAATAAGAGAACACATTAAAGTAGCACTGAAAATAATATCTCGTTAATTGCAAGCGCAGCTGCGAAATACTTGCTGCAAATCTACATGCATGCCACAACTGTTTTACTGTACAACAATGAAAAACTACAACTAAAAAGGAAATTCTCTCTATAATTACGCGCTAGCAATAAACAAAAGCTACACTAATTACACAAACTACGAGAAAAAATCGGAAGATTCCAGTGAGGTACCCTCGGCTAAGGGTCGACATATGAAACGTCCCCTTAGAAAAATTATACAAGACTGTGCTTAAAACTGACACACAATATTTTTAGCGCAACGCAATCTGACTTTCAGTAATCCCTACAAAAGAA